>NC_090984.1:58788946-59391613 GCF_041146395.1 Eulemur rufifrons
GAAAGCACTGACAGGGACTGGGATTCTATGAACTGCCTTGGAACCTAGGTCATGCATGTATTGCCAGAGGACAATAATCACAGAGTTTTCTATGGTTGGCCCTTAAACACTGCCATGAGACTTGGCCAGACAGTAGCACTGACCTACTTTCCACCCCCACTGGGAATCAGGGGTTATCTTGCCCTTATTTAGATTCCATAGGGATGCAGGGCCTGGGATAGGGATCAGAAATCTTTTAAAAGCAACAGGCCAATTATTCTTACATGCTAGGACAGCACTGGTGGGGAAGGGGTGTGGACCATCAAACCTTACTGAATAGAGAAGGATGGAATGGTTGGTAAAAAGACTTAGAAACGACTGGTATATAGAAGCATCGGCTAAATGGACCACAAAGATTGTCCCTCAAGCTTTGTGGTTCAAAAGTTTTTAGGGTCAAAGTGTAAGGGGCAGGGGTTCAGGACTTTTGGGATTTGGCTGTAACTAGGCCTCTGTCTCTGGTCATCTTTAATACTTGATGTTTTTCCCTCTGTTGAGAAACCTACACCTCCCAAGTCTGCTAACAATTATGATTGCCACTGCACTAGATGGGGTTAAAAGGAAAGGGAGCTTCTTAGGTGGTCCAAAGTCAAGACTACCTTGATCACATAGAAGTGCCAGTTGTTCACTTTTATGGTCTCCTCCCCAGGCCCTCTGAATCTCACTGCTCAGATAGCTGCTTCAAATCTACCCCACTCCAGAGTTTGCCTGCCTTTTACACCTAGTTCTTGGTAAAGCCTCCGTCCTTCCATCCTCACTCTCCTCAGTCCGGGGCATGGAACCTCAGTCATGGACTCCAAACAGAGAGCAGAAAGCAAGGGAAAGGTACACCTGCTCACCTGCTGCCAACCCACCACGATGAATCTTATCCCAGAGGCATGTCCTAACATGACCCCGATTCTGAAAGTTCTGGAGGACCTGGATTGGGGGAAGGGGGGTATGTAGCCAGCCCTAACTCCCCTTAACTGAAGCTGACCCTAGAAAAGTCAGTCTTAGCACCCACAGGAGCTTCAGTCCTCAGACTGGGAAGTGGGGGAGGTGGGGGGGGTGGGCAAAAGAGCCTCTGGGAAAATCCCCCTCCCAGAAATAGGTTGGCAAGTAGGGTATGACCTGTGATCCCACAGGAGAGGTTTTCCCAGCAACACCTCAGACCCCTCCCGGGAAATATAAGCCAGAAGGATAATGGGGGGCAGGGCTGGGAGATAGGGAGGCCAGGGCTCAGCTACCCCTGGCCAGGAGAACAAAAGCTGAGTTACAGCCGCCTCCGCTGCAGCCGCGGGCCGAGCTCTTTGTGACACTTTGTTTGGGACGCAGAGAGAGAGGCACCCCCCATCCTTTCCCCTCCTCCTACCCCACCCCCCCGCCCCGACTCCCGGAGAGTTTGGGTTCCTTCCCCCTCCCCCACCAGCCCTACCTGGGCCGGGGGGGCGCGCATCCACTCAGGCTCGCGACTCAGCAGCCCCGCACCCCCCAGGCCCCTCGCGCCCTGCCTTCGGGCCCCTACAAAGACACTCGCCACCCCCGCCCCCACTCCACCCCCGTTGGCCCTTCCCCTTTGGTGTCCGCTCCCCCGGCTCTTCCACCTGGCCCCCCCTCTCTCGGGGCCCCCCTAGCTCTCCAGGCTTCTGAGGCCGCCACCCCCATCCCGCCCCCCCAGGAGCTCTGGGCGAAGTTTGCTTGGGGCCGAGCCGGCGCCCCTCCCCCGCCCCCGCCCCCTGCACCTGCTCCGAGTCCGGCGCGCGGAGCGGCCCCCCCTCCGGGAGGGGGGGAGGGGGCCGGGGGCGGGGGCCGGGTGGCGGACGCGGGGGGGCCGGGAGTGGGGGGAGCGGCTACTCACGAGCCCCGGGCGGGCGGCGGCGGAGCGGGCGGCGGCGGCAGCGGCGGCGGCGGCGGGCGGCGGGCCGGCGGCGCGGGCGTCAGCGTTACGTGGGGCCGGGGGAGATGCGCCGGGCCCCGGCCCCCCCGCCCCCGGCCCGGCCCCCGCCCCCTCCCCGGTCCCCCGCCCCCGGCCCTGGCCCGCATTGTGTGCGGCGGGAGGCGGCCCGGCCATTAGCATGCGGGGGGCGGCGCGGCGGGGCTGGGAGCCGCGCGGGAGCTGGGTTCTGGCTCCGGGGACAGGGAGCAGGGGACCCCGGGAGCCGCGAGAAGCCGCCGCCAGGGGCGGGGTGCGGGCAGTTTGGAGACTGGGGGCGCTGTCGGAGGGAGGGAGAAAGGGAGGGAGCGGGGGTGGGGCGCACAGACGATTCCAACAGGAGACTGGAAGAGATTTTGAAAGGTCATCTCGTCCTTCCCCCAGCCTCCAAGCAGCACTGCCCCTCCCACCCTAAACCCGGACATACCAGGGAAGGAGTTGGCTCTGCCGCTCTTTCTGCCCCAACATGCACAGACTCGGGAAGTTCTTCCTGGGGTTTTATCTCAAAGCCTCTCCCTTACAATTTCTGTCTCTCTTTGGGGGGAGGAGGAGGGGCGATTATAGAGATAGTTAATGTCGGCCGTATAAGAAACATTATTAAAGTTACTCTTCGGCCCTTTCTGTTCTTTATAAACAATTCCCTCTCCTTCCTCTAGAATTCTATTTTCCATTCCTCAAGTCACTTTAATGGCCCTTCAATACAACAAATATTTACTGAGTGCTTACTAAGTACCAGGCACTGTACTCAGCGCTGTAGGGGATGCACAGAGGAGAAGGATGTGCTACCTTCCTTCCAGGAGATTGTAGTCTAGACGGAGGCTACAAACTTGTAAGTAGTATATTCATATTAAGTCAATATTTACTGAATGCATGTTCACATATTTAATGGCATATAATCCTTACAATGACTCTCTATAATATAATTAGTCCTAAGTTACAGGTAGGGAAAATGAGGCTCAAGGAGTCTCTTTCTCCACTGGCCTGCAAACTCAGGGATCCTCAATGCAAGCCCAACATCTCACATCACCACCAAACAAAATTAATGCACATGAGGATTGAGGAGGGAGGAGTGAACAAACAACAGTTCTCAGAATCCCTTTAAAATGTGATTCGAACTCCCCAGGAAAGAAAAGATCAGATACAGTGCTTCAGTGATGTTGGCTCAGCACTGGGTAGGGCAGAAGTGACTTATAAAGAAGGCCATTTGCCTCCCAGAACCCTGCCTCTTGGTACTTACTCCCAGGGGTCTTCTGGCTCAGTCTTCTTCTATTATCAATAATAATAAATGATGATGATGATAGCCACTAACATTTATTGAGCACTTACAGTACCAGGTGCAAGGCTAAACTGGTTCATATGAGTTTTCTCTTTTAATGCTCAAGGCAACCCCTTGAGATTGGTATTATAAACTTCCCTTTATAGGTAAGGAAACAGAGAGATTAAGCAACTTGCCCAAGGGCACCCATGTAGAACTGAGATTTGTACGAAGGTCTGGTTGTCTCCAGACTTCAGGCTCTGCCCCAAGATGGGCCTTTCCTATCTTTGATCTATAGAGTATGTATTTGGGCTCAGCTTGTTTTGCTTCCTACTGTAGAAATAAATGTCCCTAGCTTAGCTTCTGAATAAGCCTTTTAGTATGTGGGCATCTGTGTGACCTCATCAACAGCACTAATGGTTATTAAGCACTTGCTGTGAATTAACAACCCTTTACAGTCATATCGTTAGCTCCCATTTGTCAGAGAGCAAACTGAGGTTCAAATAGGTAGAATAATGTGTCCTAGGTCACACAGCTAGGAAAGTGGCAGAGCTAAGATTCTAGTCCAGGCCTATCTGCCTGCAAGGCAACTTCTCTCTCAAAAATATTAATTGTTGCAATAGTATCCTTCCCAAGACTGACCATTTAAGGACCATCTTCCATATATGTCTAGCTGCAGGTTATCACTGAGTCAAAAACAATCACCACCATAAACAAGGCTCCCCATCTATTATTCAATTATTCAGTTCAGAATAAATACTTCAAGAAAGGAAGGAGAAAGAAGAAAGTGTCCAGACAGTGAGAAACATGAAAGTCAGTAGAAGTAAACCATACCTGGTCTGGGGACAAAGCTGCAAGTGGTAATGACAGGGGACCGATCCAGACAAAAAGTAGGATCTCTCCAGGGAAGAGCAAGTAATTTGAGGAGGAAGCCAAAGAAATGAGAAAGATTAGATGGAAATGAGGGGAAATTAAGGTCCAAGGCTGATAGTGTCCATGGGGATGAGGTGAGTAAAACCAGAAGAGGAAGCCGGGATGGACAGAAATGGGGACAAGGGGAAATGGGAACAGAGTGAGGCAGGGCTGGGCGTCTTGTGGAGTGAACTGAGGCTGCTGTCTACCCAGGGCCACTCCCTGGATCCTTAGGCCTTCACAGGGACCTTTGCCCTACCACACCCCAGCCCTGACAGCCTTTCTCTGCCAGGAGAAGTTTGTCCGTCTGCTCTGAGCTACCAAGCTCCTCAGGAGTCCTAGGACCCAGCTGTGTCCCAACCTTTTGGAGTAGTTGCTTCAGATTAGGTATGTGTGAGGCCCTGGGCTTCAACTCCCTGGATATTGGGAGAGGGCAGAGGGGTAGCTGAAAATGATGTTGTTGCATGTCCTGTTTCCTGATAGGACCCATAATGCATTTTTCCCAACCTAGGAAGCACCCAGCTCTTGTGGTCAAGGGCCCCATGGAGGAGAGAACAGGACAGCGAGAGGAGGAGAGATGCAGCCTCCGTCTGAAAAAGCTACAGCACTGGGCAAGGCACAGGCAAAGTGGGCACCTCTTGGTGCTGGCGGTGAGGCCAAGCTGCCCCACCCCAGTTCTCAGCATATCCACTTATACCCAATTCAATTTCTTCCATCCATGTTTAGTGAGCACCTACCATGTGCCAGAAACTGTGCTAGGCTCTGAGTGGGAGGAGGGTGGAGGAAACAGAAATAAACAAGGCAAGACCCTTAATCTCCAAGTAGCTTCTATCATGTGGGGAAAATATACAGGTAAGTAACTAAACTACAACATGAGGCAGAAAAAAAATGATATTTACTTTTTAATTATCACCTCCTTCACTGCCCTTGGTTGACTACTTTCCTCCAGGTACATTCATCCCAACTGCCAAGCTCTAGAAAAGGTAGGGGTTGGGAGGAGGGAAAGGAATCTCTGACAGTGCCCTCTCAACTACCTGTCCTGTCCCCCAGGTGAGTCAGCTATGGCTGGCAGTGACTGTGGTGCCCTTTGCTGTCGCCGTTGCCTGCCTGAACTCTGATTGTCACATGGCCACAGCACTACCTCTTGGACCCGGGGCCTCAGTAAGATCCACTGCAAAGGAGGGTGGAAGGAAGGCCCTGGAGGCCCTTCCCTGATAGGGCCAGAGCTCAACACTTGCCCTTCTCACCATTCAGGGTCTCCTCACTGGGATTGTCACCCTTGAGCTTCGCAGAGCACCCCGTCTCTGGAAGGTGAGAGGGGGGAAAAGAATGCAGTATTGTGCTCTTACCCTGCAAAACAGACACACATACACCCCTCAGCCCAGGAAGTGACTCTAAGTGTTGACTCATCCACTTAGCTGTCCAACACTGGCTGGCCTAAAAGACTGATGAGGGAGAGCAAGAAAGTTAGAGGATGATGGCCCTGTTTGGAGGTGGAGAAGCAGGAGCCAAGTTTTGTTTTCAGCTAGGCTGTAGGTGGGGCTTGAGGTTGGAATGAGTCTCCTAGGCTGGGCAGGGCTGAGCTGGCTCAACTGGCAGGTGCGGGCCATGATGATATTCAACACCTTCAACCTGATCTTGGGTTTCATCGTGGTGGTGGTCGAGGTGATGAAGACAGCCTTGGGGTCAGCCCCAACTGCACCCTCCCAGGTATGGGTGAATGAAGGAAAAGGGGGGAGAATGAGGAGGCAAGAGGAGGTGGAGAGGCAAAAGGGCAAACCAAACAAGTGCTGGGTCCCTGCAGCATCTTCAGCCCTGTCT
This sequence comes from Eulemur rufifrons, assembly GCF_041146395.1. Lineage (NCBI taxonomy): Eukaryota > Metazoa > Chordata > Mammalia > Primates > Lemuridae > Eulemur > Eulemur rufifrons. The sequence goes on from NC_090984.1 coordinate 58,794,883, forward strand.
ACCTGCAGCTGGCTGGCTTGCTGGTGCTGGAGCTCAGCACTGAGGCCTTCACCCTAGCGGGAGTGCTGATCTCAGTGTATGCCCTATTCCTGCTGAGCCAGAGGAAGCCAGGATGCTGCAGGAGCCAGAGTCTGCACTACCAGGAGCTGCAGGAGGTATTGCGGGCAGGGAGGAAAGCAGCTAGCTGCCAGCCAATTTTTCCACAGGCTATTCTGGTCAGTGGCACTTAAGGGAAAACAATTGGGCAGGAGGAAATTAAGAGGTCCTAGAATGAAACTAATTGGCTTTCTGGCTTTGGACATTTCCCCCCTAATGGTGGGTAAGAGGTGGGTATCTAAATGATTGGGGATAGAAGAGTAGGAAAGCATTAGGAAGCTGCCTAAATATTGGAAGGGCTTTGGGAAACATGAGAAAAAATGGAGAAGGAGGAAGCAGTTGCTTCTCTCTGTGGTTTCTCCTTTCTTACCCCTACAGTTTGCTTACACCTCTGTCTGGTTTTCAGGGCCTCTCTGAGTTGGAGGAGGTTCCTAGTTTGGAGAGCGGTCCCACGGTGGCCAGCACAGGAAACTGAACAAGTGAGAGAATGGGCAAGGGGGAGCAGACAGCTGTTGCTCTCCTGCTACCCTGAGGGAGCGCTCTCCAGACATTCCTGCATCCCACCCTACCGAACTCAGAAGCTAGCTGGACTCCCTTGATGTTATCTGGTGGGGAGCCTTCAGTCCTTACTCAGAGCGGGACCCTTTCCCTACCCGTCCCCGTTAGGGGAAAATATACCTGCACGACAGTCCTCCCTCACCTCACCGCCCTGAAAAGCTGCTTCCTCCCTTGCATCCCTATCCTCCCTCCCCGCTGCCTTTCCATACAGCTTCACATCTGCCTTATTTCACTATTCTCTTCTGTCCACCTTTCACAATTCCATTCACTCCAAGCCCGGGTTCCCACCTACGCCAACTCTGAATCCAATTCAGGGATGCTCCAGTTTCCCCTTCGATCCAGTCTCTTTCTACTCTAGCGGAGACTACAAGTCCCAGGACACCCCGCTACCCCGTGACCTGCTGGAAAATAAAGAGCCTTCCCTCCGCGGTGGGGGCGCTGTGCATCTGCTGAGTGACGCGAGGCGCTGGAAGTCAGGGCCTAGCCGAGTTTCCTCGGACGCGACCACTGGCCCCGTGTTCGGGGAGGAGCTGGGCAGACAGTCCTGCGCGGGGGCGCCGCTACCCCAGCCACGGCAACTGAGAGCTGACTCTGGATCTACATCCCTGTCGCCGGCAGCTTCACAGACCGGCGAGAGCTAGAGGCTGGCGCTTAGCAGAGCTGGGGGTTCCCAGAAGCTGTCGCTGCACCCCCTCGCACGAGTGCCCAGGTCCAAAGTCCTGAGACTTGGAGTGCGCGCGAGAAAGGGGTTGGAAATGATGAGTCAGAAGCGCGGGCCCTTTCTTGTCCCCCTCCCCCGGGGCCTGGGCGTCGGTGAGGACAAGCTCGCTGGGCAGATGGGTGGACAGGGCAGGCGGAGGGAGGGACGCTGCCACCCGACCTAACACTTTCCCGCCTCTTGCAAGCACGCTGGTGTAGCGAGCCCGCGCTGCCGCCACCCTTTCTCTCCAAGGCGGGAGCGAGACTGCGCAGGCTCGGCCTCTTGGCAGCCCCGCCGACCTTTGATCCTGTCTGCGGACGCGTTGCTGAAGCTCTTCGTTGCGCTCAAACCGCACTGTTTATTACCTGTGCAAGTGTGCTCGGGTGGGCTTGGGAAAAGCCCAGGAAAACTGGGAGCCCCGCTAGCACCAGCCGGGCAGTTTACTAGCCGCTAAAAACTAGAGATTGGCCAGAGCTGGAGTACTAGGAGAACTCACCCCAAATTCACACAGTGCCCAGGATGGGTGTTCGCCTTACACTCATTTTTGTTCCCATTTGAGAAAGCTTCTTTCCCTAGAGACCACTGCTTCTCCCGGCTTAGTCAAGCCCAGCCACCAGTGAGGATAGGGCGCAGCCTGGCTGCCTTGCCTTGACATTGCAGTGGCGCCCGCTGCAGCTCCGTTCTGTTGTGATACCTAAGGAGTGGTAATAGTCTGTCTTACTGTGACAATAGTGGGTGGGGACAGTTTTGCAATCAGGCTGTGGAATGGAGAAAAGATCTGGGCCTCCCTCATTTCTTCCTCCTTCTAATCTAACTGCCAGAATAATGGGAAGCCAATAATGAAGGGCCCTGAGAAAATTATTTTTTTCAAAGTCAGAAGGTGGTGGTAGATGAGGAAGCTGAGGGAAGCAAATCAACAATTTGGTCTGTCCTCCAGCTTTTAATGATGTGGTCAGAAGTCTAGATATTACATTCCAGTTCCTAAAGAAGCTCAGTGACCATCCAAATGAACCTGGTATTAATCAGGTTTCAGGGGTGGGGAACCTGTGGCCTCAAGGCTGCATGTGGCTCCTGGGTTAGGTTATGCTGTGGTAAATGCCAAAACCTCAGTGATTTAAAGCCACAGAGGTTGATTTCTCATATGCATGTCCAAAGTAGGCTGGCAAAAGGTTCTGCTCGGGTACCCAAGCTGATGGAGCTCCACCATTTTGAGATCCTACCGTGTCACCATGAGGCTTAAGGTTAGTCACCTCAGAATGTGAAATAAGCATGAAAATTGTTCTTGGGCTCTTAAATGCTTCTGCCCTGAAGGGATAAATGTCACTTCTACTCGTTGGTCAAAGCAAGTCATATAGTCACACTCAATACCAAGGAGGCAGGAAGGGCAATTTTACTTGTATGCCTAGAAGGTGAGAGAAAGCAGAAACACTTCATTAAAAGAAAAAGGATTAATCATTTGTGGTGATTCTTGAACAGCTTAGCAGTTGAAACTCATCTGTTCCAGCAGATATGCCCATATCTACTCAAAAAATAATGAGACTGGGAATCAGGAAATCTAGATTCTGATTCTGTTGCTCAGGAAAGTCAAACCTCTCTGAACTACATTTTGCTCACATGGAGGTTATAATAATATTTATCCTCTACTGGAGTAGCAAGGCTAAAATAAAATCACACATGGAAAAGTACTTTAAAACTGTAAAGCACTTCAGGAATTGAAAATAAATTGCCTACAGAGGCAAGAAGTGGTTGGAATGAGTGAAGCAGATTGGGTTTGAGGTAATAGGGAGTGGTAGGAACTGTGGCAAACAGAGAGCACACATTCTATTTAAAGACTTTACCCCGACTCAACTCCACCCAATGTATTACCATGTGGAACTGTAGACTTGGTAGCACCATAGCTCCAATTTTCCTATAGAAGTCAGAAATTCTGACTTTTTAAATGTGAAATCTTCTGATTTTAGAATGTTGATAATGTTTTAAAAATCAAGAGCCAGATTCAGCCTATAGTCCTTCAGTTATCAATCTCTGCATTATACAAGCATACGGTAGGAATTCACATTTTGGATATCCAATACAGTTCATGTAGACCGTGTGAAATACAAGTGTCTTGGAAAGATTAAACATCTTAAGTTCTTAAAACCTTTTTTAAAATCATATCCCTCTAGGGCATTGGTTCTTAGGGAGGGGTCATTTTGTCCCCCCAGAGGATATTTTGCAATGTCTGGAGACATTTTTGGTAGTCACAACTGGGGAGTAGGGGTCAAGGGACTATGTAACGGCACATTAGATGAGAAGTCAGATTTGGCACTTAATCCCAATGCTTCTAATGCCCCTTTCCTCTGCCAGCTGCAGGCGAAGACTCTGAGACTTGCCCTGTGTTTCTCATTATTCCCCCCTCCACACTGCCTATTGCCAGAGCCCCTGGCTGCTCCATGACATCATTCTGCTTTGCGGCGGTGCTTCCCAGCAACCACTGTCTCTGCCCCTTTCTTCATCAGTTTGGCAGCCTCTGTGGAGGTCACCCATTTTACTTGAATTGGAACTTCGCAGAAAGAATTGTGACAAGGTTCCCGCTGACGTCAGTTTTTAAAGGCCGTGACTCCCATCTCTTGTTTCAAGCCTCGGAGAACTCCAGTTCATGATATGTGGCTTCATATGCAGCTGAATTATGTGTTGGTTGGGAAATTTTTCATGCTGATTAATTTTACCCTCATTCCTTAGAAATTCAGTCATTTATTCTGTTTTTGAATACATGATGATAGACAACTGACGATATTTCGCAGACGAATTCTCTTCCGTTTCTGGATCTGCTTTTTGGCAAGATGGCTCAGGTTGTGTGTCCCAGGCTGTGTCCTCTGCTGCCATCTCGTGGCCTTTTGGCTGACCGGGTGGGAGCCATTACCCCTAAGGTAATGGCGTTTGCCCGTGGCTTACTTGGGGAAAGAATCTCCTCTGCACGTTGTGGGGCGCTCCCCAAATCCTTCCCCTGGAACAGGTCCCCGAGGGCAGCAGCAGACGCGGCCTGGCGAGAAACCAGGGCCTTACGATGAGATAGGAGCCGCGGGGCCCCTCCTGGACGTCCGCACCCCCTTGGGCCTCGTTGTCTGTTATGCAATGCTGGCCGCGAGCCACAGAAATCAGTGAACTCAACTGCCCAGGAGTAATTGGAGCTGACCTGGCCTGCTTGGTGAGACTGATGAATGCAGCCTCTCGCCGCTTGCCACCTGGGGCTGGGATGCTCTTCATCTCAGTAAGAAATGAAGACTAACCCGTCGGGTTTCTGGATTCTGTTTTCTTGTCTAGGCCCATTTTTATGTTGCTCTGTGTCCATGCCCTTCACCTTGGCGGGCCCAGCCGGTGCTGCCTCAAATTCGACATTTGCTTGATGGGCTGAGCAGGATAATGGCAGCGGTGTGATCACGTACTTCCTATAAATATGACAGGAACTAGGCACTGTAGTGATCAGAGGTCCATCTTCAGGGGACAGGGAATGTGGGGGACTGGTGAGCTGCTGGTGACTGAGCAGTGGCTTAGCACTGAAGGGAAGGCAGGAAAACATTTTTTTTTTAAGATGGTGCTTTTTTTATTATAATAATACATATATATATGTATATATATGCAGTTAAAAATCTTCCAGTTGGTACTGGAGTCCCCAGTTAGCCCCTCCCCTGACTCTCCCCAGCCCCCATAACCCCTAACCCTACCCTTCTCCAACAAGAAAAAGAGGGGGAGGAGAGGCAGAGAGGAAAAGGAAGAGGACTGCCTTTGGTGTTTGTTTTAACCTGCCTTCATCCATTATAATAATTCAGAAGAAAGGGCCTACCTGTATTAATATAATTTCCTAGGCCCTCAGGTGGGAGATAGCCATACTTAGAGGTAAATTGCTATTAAGCTGGTGTAGCTTTTCCTTAAAATTCAGATGCTATTTACTTAATGGGACTCATCTTCTGTTTCTTTTACATTTTTTCTTTTTTGCCTAGTGTTTTTTTCTTGCCGTATTTCATTTACATTTTGTGTTGCATGTTTTTCTTGAATCCACTTAATCATCTGAATCATTGGTTTATTTTTCTTGTCAGAAACTTTTCCTAAGTTCTGTCCAGAGTTAAGGAATTTTCTTTATTGATTCTTGCCGTTGTAAAGTTTTTGTGTTTAAAATGGCTTTCCCCAAGTCCAAGCTCCCAAGACATTTAATTTGCTTTGCCTCTTTATCTTTATGAGTTCTCTTTATGTATAAAGAAGATGCTTTGTGACGACTCTTATTCTTTAGGTAAAACTAAAGTTATGGTATAGGAGAAATAGAATTTATGCCTTTATAAACCTCAAAGTGATTATGATGAAGAGAAATTGTTCTTTGTGAATCTAAGAAGTGAAACCGAGTCCAATGGTTACTTGTTATAGAGAGGCCAATTTTAGAGCAAAAAAGAAAGGAAACCAAAGACCTTTCCAAAGAGGAGCTGTCTTGAAGTTGGGTTTTCAACCTCTGGATATGTTAGAGGTGTTTTGTGCAATGAATTTTCTCATGCACTGGTAGGTTATTGAAGCAAATATTCAAGTATTACCTGAATGGTAGAGTCAGATAACTTTTAATTTCTCTTCCAGCACTCAGATTCCATTGGTTTCTCAAGAGTGGTTATGTTTTTTAATTGATCCATCCATACTCTCCAATGTCTGACCCTGGGCAAAACTGTGGGCACTACTGGTATCAGGCCAGATTCTTTGTTATGGAAGCCTGTTCTGTACATTGTATTAATAGAATGTTGAGCAGCATCCCTGGCCTCTACCCACTTGATGCCATTAGAGCACCCCTCCCTCTAGTTGTGACAACCAAAAATGTTTCTACACATTGCCAGATGTCCCCTGGGGAGCAAAATCACCCCTCCCTTGAAAAACAATGCCCTAGGACAGTGGTCCCCAGCCTTTTTGGCACCAAGAGACTGGTTTCATGGAAGACGGTATAGGGAGACAGAGCTCAGGTGGTGATGCAAGTGATGGGAACAGCTGTAAATACAGACGAAGCTTCGCTGGCTGGCCCATTGCTCACCTCCTGCTTGCACCCCCTCCTTCCTAAGTTTCATGGAAGACAATTTTTCCACAGATAGGGGTGGGAGGTGGTGGGGAGTGGGGGTGCTGGTGCAGAGCTCTGTGGCTGGCTCCTTAACAGGCCGCAGACTGGTACCAGTGGTTGGGGACCACAGTGCTACAAGGAAATGATAAGAAAGACTTTAAGAACTTAATGTTTAACTTCTCAAGATCCTTATATTTGAAAAGAAGAGACCTACAAAGACTTATAAGAACCAAATGGCATATCCAAAATCTGAATTCCTCTCCTAGTGTTTGCCCCCTACTCCCCTTTCTGAATTTCCTATTTTGTGTTATCACTCAGTCACAAGCTGAGTGAATGACTTCTTTCCTTCATTTCCTCTAACCAAATGCTCACTCCCACATTCTATAGAGTTTCCTCCTGCTCTTGAATCAGTCGTCTTCTCCCATCACCATCACAAGCCTCCCAACCAGTTCGTATGCCTCCAGGCTCGTCCTCCTCAGACACATCTTTCACATAGCCACGTAAATGTGACCACTTGGCTTCCCTGCTTAAAAGCCCTTCTATCCTCCCCATAACCCACAAGATCAAATCCAACTTTCAAAATGGTACATTGACCTCTGTGCTCTGGCTTCTGCCCGCCCTACCAGTGTCATCTCCCATGTCCCCTCCCTTGCACTTCATTGTTCAATGACAGCAATTTGAGGAAGGTGGTATTGATGTACAGCTTTGCAAAAAGCATTTTTTAAATTATTAATTAATATATGTGAGAAACTCCTCCACCCTGTCCTTGAGCTTTACCCTCTCCCTCTCTCTCCTTTTTTTTTCTTTTTGATTAGCCCAAGGATGATGATGATGACAGCACTGACTCAGTGATGGGCTGGGTGAAGGTCAGGGCTGTTTGTTGCACGCATTAGTTAGATGTCAAAAAAGAACACAAAAAACATTAGTGGGAAGTCAAAGTCATATCATGTCAAAATAGCCGAGTCAAAAATTCTCACTTTGGCATGTATAAAATATGTCTTACTTCCATGCCTATTCAAACTGCTATATCCAGTCCCGGCCCCCATCAGCCCCAAGTGTTGCTGACTGCTCCCTGTCCTTCAAGACTCTATCTGCTCAGTCTGCACCCACTTTGGGAAGCTTCTCTGGACTCTCCCACCACCACCATGATTATGGTCTTCAATACTCCCTAAGTGCTCTGTATACAGTTCTATACTTATAACATTTTATTGAAATTATCATCTATGTGTTGACCTTTGAAGGAGGGGCTGTGTTTTATTCATCTTTATAGCCCCAGAACCCAGCCAAGTAAATGGCATATAGGAGACATTTGATAAATGTTTGCTGAATGAATGAATAAATAGACTAAGTTGGAAGGAACCTGCTATGGTTTGAATGTATGTGTCCTTCCAAAATTCATATGTTGGAACTTAAATGCCAAGGTGATGGTATTAAAAGGTGGGGCCTTTAGGGAGGTGATTAGGTCCCTTCAGGACCTTTCAGATTAGTGCCCTTATAAAAAGGCTCAAGGGAGCTAGCTAGTCCGTGGCCTTGAGCCACACGAGGACACAATGTTCCTCCCCTTCGGAGTATGCAGCAATAAGGCACCGTCTTGGAAACACAGAGCAGGCCCTCACAAGCATCAAACCTGCTGGCTCCTTGATCTTGGACCTTCTGGCCTCCAAAACTGTGAGAAATAAATTTCTCTTGTTTATAAATCACCCAATCTCATGTATTTTGTTAAAGCAGCACAAACAGACTAAAACAGAGATATTCTACTCAACATAGAACAACACTTGGTCATCTAGTCTCTGCTTAAATGTTGACAATAATAGTGCATCTGGAGAAAATTACTCAAACAAGGCAGCTGTGGCCACAACAAATTTGTGATCTTAAACTGCAGCTAGATCTTAAAAGGTACACCATAATACACTATTAGGAATTCTTAATTTCCGTAGCTGCTACTTCAAGTTTCTTTTACCTTGTTCTCAATAGTTATTCTAAAGTGAATCAAGAAGAATAAAGAAAAGATAAAAACTAAAATGAAGAAAAACCCCCAATGAGAAGAGTAATAAGGTAAGACTTGGTCCCTCAGCTATTAATGTCATTATAAAGATTTTAAAAATTACAACAGCATGGTATTGGCACCAGAATACACAGATGGATGAATGGAACAGGACAGAGAGTCCACAAAAGAGCTCAAATATATACAAAGATTAAATATGTTTTAATGGGACTATTTCATGTCAGTCAGTTAATGGTAGACTGATTTTTTTTTTTTTTTTTTTTTTTTTTTTTGAGACAGAATCTCACTCTGTTGCTCAGGCTAGAGTGCCATGGCGTCAGCCTAGCTCACAGCAACCTCAAACTCCTGGGCTCAAGCAATCCTCCTGCCTCAGCCTCCCAAGTAGCTGGGACTACAGGCATGTGCCATCATGCCCAGCTAATTTTATTATATATGTTTTTAGTTGTCCATATAATTTCTTTCTATTTTTAGTAGAGACAGGGTCTCGCTCTTGCTCAGGTTGGTCTCGAACTCCTGAGCTCAAACGATCCACCTGCCTCGGCCTCTCAGAGTGCTAGGATTACAGGCATGAGCCACTGCGCCCAGCCATGGTAGACTGATTTTTAAAAAAATAAATGATATTGGAACAACTAGATAACTAGTTACAAATAAAGTTACATTTCTATTATACATAATAAACCAAAGCAAATTCTAGATGATTAAATGAATAAATCAAAACCATAAAAATATGAGAAAAATAGAGATAAATATTTATATAATCTGGGGACAAATGAGATCTTTCTAAGTATAACACTAGTGGTAGAGACTAAAACATAAAAGATCCACAGATTTTTACATTAAAAATTTTAAACTTTCTATGCCAAAAAAAAATCACAATAAAGTTCAAATGAAAAGTTGAAGAAGGAAGAATGACAGAGAGTAACATACAGCTAAAAGATTGTTAGTAGCCAGGCATGGTGGCATGTGCCTATAGTCTCAGCTACTCAGGAGGCTGAGGCAGGAGGATCCCTTGAACCCAGGAGTCTGAGGTTGCAATGAGCTATGATGATGCCACTGCACTCCAGCCTGGCCAACCTGGGTGAAAGATCAAGACCCTGTCTCAAAAAAAAAAAAAAAAAAAGAAAAGAAAAGAAAAAAAAGAAAAGAAAAAGAAAAAGATTGTTAATTTTGAAAAGAATAGAAAAATTGATAAACACAGCCAATTTACTAAAAAGAAATAAATTTAAATGGCCAATAAATCTATGAAGGATGATTTATATTCAAGTAAATGCAACTTAAAACAATAAGGCCAGTGCAGTGGCTCAGGCCTATAATCCCAGCACTCTGGGAGGCTGAGGCATGAGAATCACTTAAGGTTTGAGCCTAGCCTGGGCAACTTGCAAGATGCTGTCTCTAAAAAAAAACAAAACAAAATTAAACACAGTGAGATGCCAATCAGATAATTATTATTTTTATATACATAAAATCCATTGTTGATGTGTATATAAGGAAATGGGCACTTTCTTATACACCTGGTGGGACTGTAACTTGGTGTAACCATAATGGAAAGCAATTTAACAACGTGTAGCTATAGATTAAGAATCATCTACTGCTGACCCAGCAATTCTGCTTCTAAGAATTTTTCTCAGGAATAACCTTGGAGTTGGTTCAAGGTTGGTTCAGTACTCCTTGGTTCAAGGAGTTACTTACTAAAATGTTCATTATGGCATTAATTTTGAAGTTTAAAATTGTAAACAGTCTAAATCTCCAACAGTACAGTCACTGATTTTTTTTTAAGTATAATAAACCTAGAGAATTAAATATTGTGCCACATTATACTGGCATTAAAATGATAGAAAATATCCATGGTATATTTTTTTTTTTTTTTTTTTTTTTTTTTTTTTTTTGAGACAGAGTCTCACTCTGTTGCCCAGGCTAGAGTGAGTGCCGTGGCGTCAGCCTAGCTCACAGCAACCTCAAACTCCTGAGCTCAAGCGATCCTACTGTCTCAGCCTCCCGAGTAGCTGGGACTACAGGCATGCACCACCATGCCCGGCTAATTTTTTCTATATATATATATTTTTTAGCTGTCCATATAATTTTTTTCTATTTTTAGTAGAGATGGGGTCTCGCTCTTGCTCAGGCTGGTCTCGAACTCCTGAGCTCAAACGATCCGCCCACCTCGGCCTCCCAGAGTGCTAGGATTACAGGCGTGAGCCACCGCGCCCGGCCGCCATGGTATATTTTTAAGTAAAAAAAAAAAAAATAAAAAGCATATAGCACCCAATTTTTAAATGGGCAAAGGATTTGAATAGACATTTTTCCAAAGAAGATATACAAATGGCCAAAAAGCACAGGAAAATGATGTTGAGTGGGGAAATGCAATTCAAATGTACAATGAGAAACTACTTTACCACTTTACACCCACTCAGATCACTATCTAAAAAAAAAAAAAAAGCAAAATAACAAATGTAGGCAAGCCACATATTATATGATTCCATTTATATGAAATATCCAGAACAGGCAAATCCATAGAAATAGAAAGCATATTAGTGGTTAGCAGAAGCTAGGGGGAGGAAAGAATGAGGAGTGACTGCTTAGTGGCCAACAGGCTTTCTTTTTTTAGAGGTTTTCTTTTGAAATGATAAAATACTCTCCAACTATAGTAGATAATGGTGATGGTTGCACAACATTGTAAATACTAAATGCCACACAGAATTGAACACTGTTTAAAATGATAAAATGGTGAATTTTATATTATGTGAATTATACCACAGTGAAAAAAAAGGCATATTACAAAATCGTATATAGAGTTGGTTTTTCTAGAAGTATATGCACAGAATAAAAGTATGGAAACTGTGGAAAGATAAATATCTAATTACCCTGGTCCATGGATGGTCATTTAGGACTAATGTTCCAATTTTTCTGCAGTAATCCTGGATAACTTGAGTCCCTTTAAAACATGTTATAGAATAATATTTACTGAAATAGGGGAAGCGTTCATCACATGTTTATATATTATTAAACCAAAACACTAACTTTGAGTGATCCCAATTTCATTGTAAAAACACACATATTGCATAGAAAAAAACCTACTGGAAGAACATATGCCAACATATTACTAGTGGTTATGTTTCAGTGGGGTGATTAGTTTACTTTTTAAAAATATATTTTCAAAATTCCTCCAGTGAATATGTATTACCTCTATAATCTGAGTTTTAAATATTTTTAAAAGGTTTTTCTTATACTGAGCCCAAAACTCTACTTATTAATTAAATGAAAGCTTTAGTTGGGAGGAAATTGAAAGATAGAGTTTTAAAGATAAATAACACCAAACAATCTGGAAACTATTAAAAGGAAGGAGGAAGTCGGAGGAGGAGGAGAATGTTCAGAGACCAGTAAGCATGTGCTAAGAAATTTTTTAAAAATCTCTTGCATGGCTAACTGGCAGAGTCAAAGATATTATTGCAGAGGAGAAGTACCTTTCAAAAATGGAAAGGCAAATAAAGAAAAGAGAACAAGGACATCGCAAAACCATATTAAGAGGTACAGACTAAAAGTTGTTTTGCAATACCTTGTAACACAGAGTGCCAGGAAGTTTAAAAAGAACTCAGCCAAGGAATTAGAAAACCACCGTCCAAACCTGTGGCCTGTGCCTACAGCTGGCCACTGGGTCATGGGACAGATGGACTGCAAGTGTGGTTTGTGTTCATGAAAAGGTCCTCAGAGGGGACCCGAGGAAATAGCAGTTGTGAGCAGCCAAGTAGCATTTGTAATAATAATAATAAAGACACCTGCATTTCTAGTAATAATATTTACATGTACCTTTGTCATGCTTAGTATATACCTACTGTCCCAAGCACTTTAGTGTTTTAACTCGTTTAATTCTTGCAACACCCCTAAAAAGCAAGCAATGTTATTATTCCTGTTTTACAGATAAGGAAAATGAAGCACAGGAAAGTTAAGTGAGGTCTCACATTACTAATGTCATATAGCTAGTAAGTGAAAGAGCCCATTCACATCCAGGTGTCCTTACCCTGGAGTTCAGGCACTTAACCACTGTGTCACACCTCCTCTACAGCTAGCACATCCCCTCAGGCAGTGGTTCACAAAGTGTAGTCCTTTCAAGAGTCTACGAGGTCAAAACTATTCTCATAATAATTCCATGATTTTTTTTTTTTTTGCCTTTCTTATTCTCATTTTCTTAAGAGTATACAGAGGAGTTTTCCAGAGGCTACAGGAAATGTGATGATGTCATCACTCTAATGGCTAACAGAAAATGTGCTTGTATAGTCTTATGTGTTCTAGAGGTTTCTAAGGTAGGTTCTTTGGGGTCCTGAAACCAAAAAAATTGAGAACTATTGCCCTAAGGTGAAGGAACATGGCTTCTGAAGACATAATCAAGACTGACTGCAAGAATTCATCCAGTCATTCAGTCAATATTTATTGAGCACTACATTCTACGTATTGTGCCAAGTGTGGGGATTACAGTGGTGAGCAAGAGTGGCATGGTCCCTGGACCCATGGAGCTCAGTGCAATGGTCCTTAAACATTAGGGTGCATGGGAATTCCTTAGTAAGTTAATTAAAAATGCAAATTCTGGGGTTCCATCCCAGAGATACTGACTCATTTTTTAGGGAATAGGATTCAGGAATTTTCCTTTTTTTACAAGCTGTTCAGTTTATTCTGAAGCAAAAGAACCACACATTGAAAAACACTGGTCTAGTGGTTGTTTAGCCTGAAAAGAAAACTTGGGGAAATGAAAGGGATCATCATATATAAAGATCTATGTGATTCCAGAGAGCAGAATAGATACCAATACATAGAAGCTAACCTGGAGACAGATTTCTTCCTAATATTAGGGATGGTCATTCAGGTAAGGCAGTGAGCTCCCAACGAACTGCAAGTTTTGAGTCTGCTAACATTGTCATAACGATTCTCACATTGGTTGTGACATTTTTCTATATGGCCTCTAAGCATGAGGGAATTATAATAAGAACCAAGACTGATTGATGAAAGGTATGACATAATAAGAAATAAACCTTTGGAATCCCCAAAGTGATAAGTGTCTTTTGTATGCTGGTGGCTGGGGGCTCCTGGATAGCTTCAGGATAGGGGCTGGATGCCAGGGGAACCTACCATGTGACTAGAGGGTCGGGATTGTTCAGCAGGCGCCCCCACTCCATGACGTGAGTGGGGCTGAAGGTAGATCACCAGTGGCCAATGATTTAATCAATCATGCCTATATAATGAAGCCTCCATGAAAACTATTCTTTCCACCATCAACAGTGAACAGTGTTTGGGGAGTTTCAGGGTTGTGGAACACTGAAAGGCAGTGTACCCTGAGAGGGCAAGGAAGCTCCATCCCCATTTCCCCATACTGGCCCTATGTACCTCTTCATCTGTCTATTCATCTTTATCGTTTGTAATATTCCTTCCAATAAGTGTTTCCCTGATTCTGTGAGCCACTCTAGCAAATGACTGAACCCAAGAAGGTGGTCATGGGAACCCCCAATTTATAGCCAGTTGATCAGAAGTTCTGAAGGCCCAGACTTACAATTAGCATAGGAAGTCTGTGAGACTGAGCCCTTAACCTGTGGGACCTGACACCATCTCCAGGTACATAGTGTCAGAACTGAATTAAATTGTAGGGTACTCAGTTAATGTCGGGGAATTGGTTGGTACGGGAAAACGCACACATCTGGTTCCAGAAGTGTTGTGTTGAGAGTATAGCAGGAAAAAACAGTTTGTTTTTTTTCCTATTACACAAAAACTATGACGGATTTACTACACTGTTTTAACCACTCATTTTCTCCAACGAACTAAGTCAACTCAAATAATAACACAAATTCCAAACCGAACACTTAGGCTAGGACAGACTACAAGGGCTGACCAAAGTTCAAGGATATTGAGGATGAGAGAACGAAAATGAGGAAAAAGTAGGACCAGCTCCCTAGACCTTCCCGTGTTCCTAATGAAGCTGCATCTAAAGTTCAGTGACCTCAGCAGTAAGGCTGAAGAAGAGCAGACCTTTCTTCCTTTTGGGACCTTGGCAGAGGGGGTCTATCAGACTTCATCACCTCAACTAACACCTTGGTTGTAGGCTCATATAGTCTTTCTGTGCCATAGAAATATAACATAGTTATGAAACCCATATGAAGCATTTCATATAACTTAGCTCTACCTAAGTATCATTTCTTGCTTTGCTATTGGGTCTTGTAGAGATTTCAGTACAGCAAACTTAGCCATGGCCTACATATCTTATGTGGTATGCATGAACATTAACCCTTGGAAGCAAACACTATTATCTCCATTTTAGCAATGACTGCAATTAGAGTAATTTTATGACTCACTTTATATTTCACTAAGAAAATAGAAGAATCCAATTGAACACTGCTTCATCTTTCCCACCAAAGCTATCAAACTACCTGGACTTGTCACCTGTCTACCTTCTCACCTGTTACAGGAGATGATCTATTGTCACTACCCTCAAAGACCAATCACCTTATTTGTTTTTTTTTTTTTTGAGACAGAGTCTCACTTTGTTGCCCAGGCTAGAGTGAGTGCCGTGGCGTCAGCCTAGCTCACAGCAACCTCAAACTCCTGGGCTCAAGCGATCCTCCTGCCTCAGCCTCCCGAGTAGCTGGGACTACAGGCATGTGCCACTATGCCCGGCTAATTTTTCTATATATATATTTTTAGTTGTCCATATAATTTTTTTCTATTTTTAGTAGAGACGGGGTCTCGCTCTTGCTCAGGCTGGTCTCGAACTCCTGACCTTGAGCGATCCACCCCCCTCGGCCTCCCAGAGTGCTAGGATTACAGGCGTGAGCCACAGCGCCCGGCCCAATCACCTTATTTGTATACGGGATGCCATTCTCTCTTCCTTCCTTACAGGTTTTGCTCCTCTAATTGTACCTCTCTCTTCTGCATCATCAATTTTTTCCTCTATAGAATAATTATTTCTGTCAGTCTAAAAATATGTTATAGTATCACCCATTTTTTAAAAAAGTCTTTTACTTAGCTGAGAAAGTTCATCACCACCAGGCCTGTCTTATAAGAAATGCTTATCTCACTGCGTGATTTCAGAAAAAAAAAAATGCTTAAAGGAGTTATTTAAGCTAAAAGAAAAGGATGTTAGTTAGTAACACAAAAACATATGAAAGTATAAAACTCACTGGTAAAGGTAAGTACACAGTCAAACTCTTAAAACTCTAATATTGCATGGTGGTATATAAATCACTTATATGTTTAGTATGAAGGTTAAAATGTAAAACTATTAAAAATAATAACTACATTAATTTGTTTATATGCAATATAAGAAGATGTAAATTATGACATCAAAAACTCAAAATGGGTGGAGAGAATGGGGTAAAAGTGTAGAGATTTTAAGTTTTTATTCTTTTGCAATCAAAGCTATTATTGGCCTAAAATAATCTGTTATAACTATTAGATATTTTTTGTAATCCTCCTGGTAATCACAAAGCAAAAACCTACAATAGATACCCAAAAAATAAAAAGTAAAAAGTAAAAGCATGCTTCTAGAGAAAAATCACAAAGGAAAACAGCAAAAGAGGGAAAAAAGGAACAAAAGGTCTACAAAACAATCAGAAAGCAGGCCAGGTGCAGTGGCTCATGCCTGTAATCCTAGCACTCTGGGAGGCCAAGGCAGGAGGATCCTTTGAGCTCAGGAGTTTGAGACCAGCCTGAGCAAGAGCAAGACCCCATCTCTACTGAAAAAATAGAAAAAAATTAGCTGGAAAACTAAAAATATAAGAAAAAACTAGCCAGGCATGGTGGCACATGCCTGTAGTCCCAGCTACTCAGGAGGCTGAGGCAGAAGGATTGCTTGAGTCCAGGAGTTTGAGGTTGCTGTGAGCTAGGCTGATGCCATGGCACTCTAGCCCGGGCAACAGAGTAAGACTCTGTCAAAAAAAAAAAAAAAAATCAGAAAACAATTAACAAAATGGCAATAGTTAAGTGCTTATCTATCAATAATTACCCTGAATATAATCAAATCCAATCAAAAACATAGAGTGATTGAATGGATTAAAAAAAAAAAAAACAAGATCCATGCTGCCTACAAGAGATTCACTTCACCTATAGGGTTACATATAGACTAAAAGTAAAGGGATGGGAAAAGATATTCTACGCAAGTGGAAACAAGAAAGCAGAAGTAATTATACTTACATCAGATAAAATAGACTTCAACTCAAAACTGTAAAAACAAAGAAGGTCATTATATAATGAAACAGGGTCAATTCAGCAAGAGGATATAACAATTGTAAATATATATGCACCCACAGCATAGGAGCACCTAAATATATACAGCAAATATTAACAGATCTGAAGGAAGAAATAGACTGCAATACATTAATAGCAGAGGACTTCAATGCCTCACTTGAAGCAACAGACAGATCATTAAGACAGAATATCAATAAGGAAACATTGGACTTAAACTACACTCTAAACAAACCTAATATACATAACACATTTCATCCAACAGCAGCAGAATATACATTCTTCTCAAGTGTACATGGAACATTCTCAGAATAGATCCTATGTTAAGCAACAAAACAAGTCTTAACAAATTTAAGAAGATTAAAATCATATTAAGTGTCTTTCCAGACCACAATGGTATAAGACTAGAATTCAATAACAGGAGGAACTTTGAAAAATTCACAAATAAATGGAAATTAAGCAACATGCGCCTAGACAACCAATGGGTCAATGAAGAAATTAAAAGGGAAATTTAAAATTATCTTGAGACAAATGAAAATGGGAACATAATATATCAAAACTTATGAGTTGCAGCAAAAGCAGTTCTAAGAAAGAAGTTTATGACAATAAATACCTATATCAAAAAAGAAAAAAGATCTCAAATAAATGACCTAATATTCCACGTCAAAGAACTAGAAAAACAAGAACAAACTAAACTCAAAGTTGGTAAAAGGAAGGAAATAATAAAAATTAGCATGTAAATAAATGAAATAGAGACTAGAAAAACAAAAAAGTTCCATGAAATGAAGAATTGTTTTTTTATTATTTATTTATTTATTTATTTTTTGAGACAGAGTGTCACTCTGTTGCCCGGGCTAGAGTGCCATGGCGTCAGCCTAGCTCACAGCAACCTCAAACTCCTGGGCTCAAGCAATCCTCCTGCCTCAGCCTCCCAAGTAGCTGGGACTACAGGTGCTTGCCACCACACCCAGCTAATTTTTTGTTTCTATTTTTAGTTGGCTGGCCATTTTTTTCTATTTTTAGTAGAGAGAGGGTCTCACTCTTGCTTAGGCTGGTCTCAAACTCCTGATCTCAAGCAATCCTCCCGCGTCGGCCTCCCAGAGTGCTAGGATTACAGATGTGAGCCACCATGCCCAGTCCTGCATTTCATTTTAAATTTTCTGTTCTGATCTTATTGAATTCTCAACAACATGTGACGTACTTGACCTCACCATACTTTTTTAAACAATGCTTTCTTCTGGCATCAGAGACTCCACATTCTTGTGGTTTCTTTGTACTTCATGGGCTTCTGCTTCTTAGTCTCCAGTAATCTGGGTAGTTACTATAACCAGTCATGGTGTTGTGTGCTAGAAATAAAAATGAAAAGAAACTGTTCCTGCCCTCTAGTGGAGAAGGAGAGAAATTACCTTATAATTCTATTACAATATTGTAAATGGAGATAATTGCTTTAATAGAAATATGCACAAAGTTATTAATATTAGGAATATGGATCCTTGGAAAAAGGATAGGTTTCCAGGAAGGTAGCATTTGAATGGAGAACTTGAACATATAGGAATTTTCAAAGAAAACAAATAGAAGGAAAATATTGTGGCCAAAAAGTACAGTATAAGGCAAAGAAAAAAGGCTTGAGAAAGCATAGTGTATTCTGGAAAATACAAATAGATCAGTATTTCTGGAGCATAAACTCTGAGAATGGTACCAGGAGATGAGATGAATGAGTAGTCATCACTAAGGAATTTAGGCTTTATACTATAAGTCAATGTTACCAACTTTAGATAAAAATTTAAGAAAAAATTTGATAACAAACCATACTTTTTAAAAAAATAAAAACTAAAGCATACTTGTTTCATATTTGTGGAAAGGCTGATATTGTTTGCACCTATTACCAGGGTATGATGGTTAGTTTTATACATCAACTGGACTGGGCCCAGGGGTGTCCACATTAAACATTATTTGTGGGTGTGTGTGAAGGCGTTTCTGAATGAGATTAGCATTTGAATCAGTGGACCACTAAAGTATATTGCCCTGCCTGCTTGAGCTGGCATATCTCATCTTTTCCTGTTCTCCGACTAGGATTTACAGTATTAGCCCTCTGGTTCTCAGGCCTTCAGACTCAGACTGAATTATATCACCAGCTTTCCAGTGTCTACAGCTTGCAGATGGCAGATTGTGGAAATTTTCAGTCTTCATAATCATGTGAGTCAATTCCTAACAATAAATCTCTCTCTCTCTCTCTGTCTCTCCCCCACCCCCACTCCCCCTACTCTCTTTCTCTCTATATATGGCCATGCCCCAAATAATGATGTTTTGGTCAATGATGGACAACATGCACAATGGTGGTTCCATAAGATTATAATGGAGTTAAAAATTCCTATTGCCATGATAATGTCATAGGGTAACACATTACCTTTTCTATGTTGAGATATGTTTAGACACACAAATACTCACCATTGTGTTATAGTTGCCTACAGTATTCAGTACAGTAACATGCTGTATAGGTTTATAGCCTAGGAGCAATAGGCTATACCACATAGCCTAGGTGTGTAGTAGGCTATACCATCTAGGTTTGTCTAAGTACACTCTATGATGTTTGCACAATAATGAACGATGCATTTCTCAGAATGTATCCCCATTGTTAAGCAACACATGACTGTATATGCATATACTGGTTCTGTTTCTCTGGAGAACTCTGACTAATGCACAGGATGTCTTTATCCAGCTCATTGACATATGGACAGCGAAATGCATTTCTTTCTCTCGGTAGCATGTATATGTTGGTTCTCTCAAAGAGTTCTGAATGTTAGGAAGAAACAGACCCAGAATTTAAGCCCATATCCAAACAACGCTCTATCAGACACTTAGATTTCACGGGAATCTCAATCTATAAACTCAAGTTTGCAAAAAGTGTAATTTTTAAATTTTTTTCATTGTGAAATATACCGTTTATTCAGAAAAAAATGCATAAATGTTTGCTTTAGTGAACACCTTTACCTGCAACAACCACCAAGTTTAAGAAATAGAACATTTCTGGCATGCTAGTAGCTCCCTTTGTTCCCCCTTACCAATTGAAGCTGCCTACCTCCCCCCAAAAGGAGTCATTTTCCTGACTTTTAGGGTAATCAATTACTTGCTTTTCACAACTTTTTTCTAGCTAAACTGAGAAGTTTGTATAAATGGAACCATGTGTATTCTTTAGTGTCTGGCTTTGTGAAAGGGTGCAAATCTATTAGGTGTTCACAGCAGGTAGAGAAAGATTTTTCACACAGAGTTTAGGATAGAAAGAAGTACAAGTTTATTTATTTTTCTGAGAAAGAAATGTTCACTTAACATTTGTGAGATTCATCTTTATTGTTGTAGTTAGCTATAGTTTGTTCATTTTCATTGCTGTATGGTATTCTAGTATATGAATATATCATAATATAATTATCCATTCTATTGTATATAAACATTTTGTCTGTTTCCATTATTGGCCTATTACGAATAAGGCTTATGTGAACATTCTTCTACATGTCCCCTGATGTACACTTGTTGGGTGAATACCACAAGGAAAATTGTTAGATTGTGGAATATGCCTATTTTCAACTTAAGCTACTAATGCCAAACCGTTCCAAAATGCTTACACAAATTTACACTATACTCACAGGGTTTCAAATTTCCAGAATAAATATATCAAATATGGATGAATAAATTTTACAAAATATGGGCAAGACCTCTTATTTTTCAAATATAAAATGACATTGAGAGAAAGTAAAGAAGATCTGAAATGTAGAGAGATATACAATGTTCATCAATTGGAAGACAAAACTTTTTAAAGGTATCAATTCTCTCTAAACTTATACTGTATATATAGGTTTAGTGCAATGCCAGTCAAAATCACAGTAATTTTTTGTAGAACCTCTCAATCTGAGTTTAAAATTCATATAGATATACAAATGGTCAACAATAACCTAAATTCTTTGAAGAATAAATAAGGTGGGAGAATTTATTCAACTAGATTGGATTTATGATAAAGCTACATTAATTAAGACAATATGGGTTGAGCAAAGTGGCTCACGTTTGTAATCCTAGCACTCTAAGAGGCCAAGGCAGGAGGATTGCTTGAGCTCAGGAGTTCAAGACCAGACTGAGCAAGAATGAGATCCCCTCTCTACAAAATATAGAAAAATTAGCCAGGCACGGTGGCACACACCTGTAGTCCCAGCTACTTGGGAGACTGAGGCAGGAGGATCACTTGAGCCCTGGAGTTGGGTCCCAGCTGTTTAATCAAACAAAACAAAGGGCAGTTGTGCTATAAGTTTTCTCTTTAAAGGGACAATTATGTGCTGTGAGTTTATTTCTCTTATTTTCTATCTGATAGTTTATTTTTCTCTGTTAGCTAGTTAATTCACAAAGCCACATTTCACTTTCTAGTTTTCCCCATGTATGCAGCTGCTTTTGAATGTCTTAGTCTTTATTTACCTGTTAATGGGCATTTGGGTTGTTTTCAGTTTTGGAGTATTACAAATAGAGCTGCTAAGAACGTTCATACACAAGTCTTTTTATGGATATATGCTTTTATTTGTCTTGGTGGAATACAATGAATAGAATAGTTGTTTCATATGGTAGGTGTATATTGAACATTTTATGAAACCATCAAACTGTTTTCCAATGTAATTTTATCATTTTACCTTCCCACTAGCAGTGTATTAGAGTTCCAGTTTCTTCATATCCTCACCAACACTTGCTATTGTCAATCTTGTTAATTTTACCTATTTTATTAGGTGTTTTGTTATCTCATTACATTTTAATTTAATTTGCATCTACTTAATGACGAATGATGTTTAATATCTTTTCGTGTGCTTTTTTGCCTTCTGTATATCTTCTTTGATGAAGTGGCTGTCCAACTCTTTTGCCATTTTCTTTCTTTTTTTAATAGTTTTGGGAGTTTTTGTATATTCTGGATATAAGTGCTTTATCAAATATATGATTGAAAATATTTTCTTATAGCCTGTGGCTTGTCTTTTCATTATATTAAGTATCTTTTGATGTGTTTTAGTTTGGATGAGGTCCAATTTATTAATCTGTGCTTTTATGGATTATGCTTTTGTGTCATATCTAAGAAATCTTTGGCTACCTCAAGGTGACAAAGGTTTTCTCCTATGGTTTAGAAGTTTTATAGTTTTAGATTTTACAGTTAGGTCTATGATCCAGTTGTAATTGTTTTTATTTTGTGTGAGGTATAAACAAAAGTTTATTTTTATGCATATGGATAACCAAATATTCTTACACCATTTGTTGAAAAGACTATCCTTTCTCCATTGAATTGCCTTGGTACCTTTGTCAAAAACCAGCTGTCCATGTATTTGTGGGTCTATTTCTGGACTCTCTAGTCTGTTCCATTAATCTCTTTGTCTGTTTTTACAGCAATACAACACTGGTCTTGATTACTGTAGCCTTATAATAATTCTTGAAATCAGGTAGATTCGGAACTTCAACTTTGTTCTTCTTTTTCAAAGTTGGTTATTCTAAGTCCTTGGCATTTCCATATGAACTTAGAATCAATTTGTCAGTATCTATAAAAAGCCTTCTGGGATTTTGATTGGGATAGAATTGAATCTAAAGATCAATTTGGGGAGTATTTACACCTTAATATTAAATCTTGCAACCAATGAACTTGGTATGTATCTCCGTTTATTTAGGACTTGCTTAATTCTCTAGGCAATATTTTGTTGTTTTCAGTGTATAGGTCTATTATGTCTTTTGTCAGATTTTTTTTCAGGTAAAATTAATTCGCCATAAATCCAAGGGTTTATTTTTGGATATTCAATTCTATTCCACTAACCTACATACCTATCCTTATGCCACTACCTCCACTGCAGTTTTTTTTCTTTTTTTTTTCAGCATATTATGGGGCTACAAATGTTTAGGTTACGTATATTGCCTTTGCTCCACCAGGGTCAGAGCATCAAGCATGTCCATCCCACAGATGGTGTGCACCACACCCATTAGGTGTGTATATACCCATCCCCTCCCCCACCTCCCATCTGCCGGACACCTGATGAATGTTATTATTATATGTGCACTTAAGTATTGATCAGTTAAAACCAATTTGATGGTGAGTACATGTGGTGCTTGTTTTTCCATTTTGGGGACACTTCACTTAGTAGAATGGGTTCCAGCTCTATTCAGGATAATACAAGTGGTGCTATATCACCATTGTTTTTGTGGCTGAGAACTCCATGGTATACATATACCACATTTTATTAATCCAGTCATGTATTGATGGACACTTAGGTTGTTTCCACATTTTTGCAATTGTGAATTGTGCTGCTATAAACATTCTAGTGCAGATGTCTTTTTTATAGAATGTGTTTTGTCCTTTTCGGTAGATGCCCATGTTTTTGTCCTTGTTGAGACAGAGCCTTGCTCTGTCACCCATGCTGGAGTGCAGTGGTGGGATCACAGCTCACTGTAACCTCCAACTTCCAGGCTCAAGCAATCCTCCTGGCTCAGCCTCTCAGCTAGGACTACAGATGTGCCACCATGCTCAGCTAATTTTTAAAATTTTTGTGATAGAAACAGGATCTCACTATGTTGCCTAGGCAGGTCTCAAACTCTTGGCCTCAAGCAATCCTCCTGCCTCAGTCTCCAAAAGTGCTAGGATTAAGGGTGTGAGCCACTGTACCCAGCCTCCTTCACTGTTTTAATAACTATAGCTTAAAGGAAGTTTTATAGTTGGGTATGTATTCTTCCACCTTTGTCCTTCTTTTCAAAATTGTTTAGCTATTCTGGTTTCTTTGTATTTGCATATAAATCTAAGGATCAGCTTGTCAATTTGCTTGTCAACCTGCTGAGGTTTTCCTAGGGATTGTATTGAATCAGTAGATCAATTTGGAAATATTGTCATGTTAATGATATTGATTACTGAATCCATGAACATGAAATGTCTCTCCATTTATTTAGATCTTCTCTAACTTTTCTCAGTATTGTTTGTAGTTTTCAGTATATGAATCATGCATTTATTTTGTCAAATTTTTCCTAAGTATTTAATTCATTTGGACACTGTTGTGAAAGAATTGTTTTCTTAATTTTACTTTTGGATTATTTATTGCTAATATATAGAAATACAACTAATTTTTCTATATTGATTTGATATCCTTTAATTTTGCTGAACTTGGTTATTAGTTCCACTGGGTTTTTTTTTTTTTTTTATAGATTACTTAGGATTATTTGCAAATAAAGACCACCCTTCTCACTTTCCAATCTAGATGTTTTTTCTTTTCTTTTAATGCACTGGCTACAACCTCCAGTACAATGTTAAATAGAAGTAGCAATAGCAGGTATCTTGCCTTGTTTCTGATCTTAAGAAGTAAGCATTCTTTTACCATTAAGTATAATGTTGGCTATAGATTTTTCATAAATGCCCCAGATATTAGGAAATTGAAAAAACTACACTCATGGATTAAAGAATAAATCATAATAAAAATTAGAATATATACAGAATTTAATGATAATGAAAATACTATATTTCAAGACTAGTGGGATTCAGGTTAAATGGAACTTAGTAATTTGTCTTAAGTGTTTATATGGAAAAAGGAGAATGACAGCCAGGTGAGGTGCCTCACATCTGTAATCCCAGCACTTTGGGAGATTGAGGCAGGAAGATTGTTTGAGCCCAGGAGTTCCAGACCAGCCTGCGCATCATAGCAAGACTCTGTCTCTACAAAAAATTAAAATTAAAAAAATTAGCCAGGCATGGTGGCACATGCCTGAAGTCCCAGCTACTAGAGAGGCTGAAGTGGGAGAATCACTTGAGTTTAAACCTTAAACTTGAGTTTAAGGTTACATTGAGCTATGATCACGCCATTGCACTCCCACCTGGGTGACAGAGTGACACCTGTCTTTAAAAATAAAAAAAAAAAAAATTGTGGGATGCAGGTTAAATGGAACTTAGGAAATTTGTCTTAAGTTCTTATATTAAAAAAAAAAAAAAAGAATGACAAAATTAGTGAGCTAACCAAAGAATACAATTTTTAAAAATATTTTAACAGTCTGGTACTAGACAGTACTATCCTCAACCTGGTAAAGTTTGTCTACAAAAAACCCTAGATCAATAATTATACTTAGATTGTTAAATAGCGTTTCCTTTAAGCCAGGAACAAGACAAAGGTGTAATCTTTCACCATTTCTATTTGATATTGTGCTGATGCTCCAAATCAATGCAGCGAAGCAGTTGTACTACACTGCCTTTAGTAAAGTCTCTACCTAGCACTAGAAGGTCATCAGTAAACCTAAATATGATCAACATTATTAAAAGCTAACAGTAAACTTTATGATAAAGGTGAAATTTCTATTAAAATTCAGGAACAATTTAAGGGTCAGGATCTCTGTGACGGCGTATCAATATATATAGCACCATTCTTACCCTCCTCATTCTGAACAATTTATAAAAAGGATAAAATATAATCAGATGGGGAATAAAATATCAATGGTATTACTGTTAAAGACTACATTAGAGACACAGACTGTATCTGTGGGAAATGGTCTTTGTGAAACTAAATTCCAGAGCCAGGCAGACTTTGCCGACTGTCACGGCTGCACCGAACCAAGGCAGGCCTCCCCTGTGAAGGGCCTCAGCCAAGCATGCCTAGTTTATTCTTCCCAATTTATCAGTGAAGTAAGTCACTCCCCCAAGGACAGAGTGAGCAAGGGAGTACAGACAGCCCAGGAACATCATGCTGGATTGAGCTCCCACTATATGACTCTTCTTATTGAAAAATATCTAGTTTAATTGAATCACAATTTATAAATTAGCAAGAACAGAATGCTAACAAGGACAACAAGACTTTGAGACAGGCAGAATATGTCCTTTCCCTCCCTGCCCATTCACTTTGTGAGGACAATTAAAAGATGCTTGAGCCCAGGAGTTTGAGATTGCTGTGCGCTAGGCTGACGCCACAGCACTCTAGCCCAGACAACAGAGTGTGACTCTCTCAAAAAAAAAAGAAAAAACAAACAAACAAACAAAAAACCAAGATGAGATATCTGTGACTTAGAAAATTTAAGCAACTTTACCAAGTTTACCCAGTTTGAAAGTAGCCAAATGATTCTTTGGTCAGGAAAAAAGTCATCAAAAGAAATAAAACATATGAAAATTTGAAGCTATTGTTACAGTATCATTCAAATAAACAACCCAATAAAAATTTTCTCAGTCAAGGAGCCAGTTTTTATGAAGAGGGTATGGTAAACAATAGGAAGGATCTTCCCAAGCAGCCAAGATCTTCAAATTAGATAAGAAAATAACGTTGTTATGAAGAATATAAATGTCCATTTATAATAAAATAAAATATGCAGAAAACTCAGAAAAATGAATGAAGCATCTTAACAAACATAACTAAATCTTGCCAATGGGTCCAATTGTGCAACAAGCAGACACTTCATTCTTACTTCTTAGTCTCTATGACACCATCAGTTCTTCTGTGGCAGGTAGATGCAGAAGCACCTGCAGACCAGAGGACACGCCCACTATTCACAGGGATGAGCACGGGACTGTGCTCAGGGTAGCACCTCGTAATGTAATATTCCCTTGGCTTTCTAAAGATATGTGGTAATGAGTTTAGAAGATCATTTCATTGTTTTCCTGCCCCAAACCTTTCTTAAAGCTTCCTTTACATCCATGTTTCTCAGAGAGTAGATTAGGGGGTTCAGCATTGGGATCACCACAGTGTAAATCACAGCAACTGTGCGGTCTTGGGTCAGGGAGTAGCTGGACCTGGGGCGCAGGTACATAAAAAGTGTTGTGCCAAAGAAGAGACAGACGGCAGTGAGGTGGGATGCACAGGTAGAAAATGCCTTAAATCTGCCCTGCGCTGAGTTCATTCTCAGGATGGTGATGAGGATTAAGAAGTAAGAGATCAAGATGGTGAGGGTGCAACTCAAGAGGTTGAAACCAGCAAAGATGAAGAGCAGGATCTCACACAGTGAAGTGTCCACACAAGACAGGGATAGGATGGGCGGTCCATCACAAAAGAAGTGAGTGACCACATGAGCACCACAGAATTTCAGACTGAAGATACAGCTTGTGTGAATAAGAGAATTGAGAAATCCTGCACTGTAGGAGCCCACAATCAGAGAGGCACAGACCTCAGGAGACATGGCGGTTGGGTAGAGCAGGGGGTTACAAATAGCAGCATAGCGGTCATACGCCATGGCAGCAATGAGATAGCACTCACTGGTGGCGAAACCCGCATAGAAAAACATCTGAGCCATGCAGCCAAGATAGGAGATCACCTTCCTCTTGGCCAAGAAGTTCACCAGGCTTTGGGGGACAACCGTGGAGGAGTAGCAGAAATCCAAAAAGCAGAGGCTCTTCAGAAAGGAGTACATGGGTGTGTGCAGGGTGGCACTCACGTGGATCAGGAAGAACATGGCCAGGTTCCCCAGCACAGTGATGGTGTACATGCCCAGGAACACCACGAAGAGCAGCCTCTGGAGCTGGACGTCACTGGTGAGGCCCAAGAGCTCAAACTCAGTCCCCTGGCTCAGGTTCGCCCCTTCCATATTTCTCCAGTGCTCTGGAGTGTGGAAAGAAGGCAACATCGTAAATGAGGTTGAACACCCAAAGGGTCTGAGTTTGATTCTGCCCTAGGGACAGCCTTCTGAAGATAAATCTTATTGAGGAAATTTGGCTTAGTCTGGAACTCTGTCATAGTGAGGGCTTTCTCTGCTTGCTTGGTTGGTTAATTAGTAAGCATTAACTTGAGCAGCAATAGAAAATATAAAAGAAATATATACCATATGGTCTCTCAGGGATCTTAAAAAATTCCAAGTAATGCAACAGTCACTCACCATGTAGTCATAGTTTTCTAAATGCTTAGCTCTGGTTCTCTCTATCAGGAATTCAAGAATGCCTGACCTTGGGAAGCTTATGTTCTCAAGACAGTATATTTTGTGTTTAAGCACACTGGTGTCAGATTGCCAAGATTCAAAGCTGGAACTTTACCACTAACGAACTGTGTAATCTTGGGCATGTTACTTAACCTCTCTGAGTTTCCATTTTTTTCATCTGTAAAGTAGGGATAATAGTACCTACCTCAAAAGATTGTGATAAAAATTGAACAAATTAATCCATGTAAAGCACTTGAACAAGGTCTGACACATTGAGAAAGTTCAAAGAATTTAGCTATGCATATTCTCACAGGGGAGACAGACCTAACACATACATAAACATCATAAATGAGATGAAACAACAACAAAATTTAGCAAGTAACCCACCACCAAACAATATAGACAGAAATGTGAACTAAGCGAGAATAATTAAACAGGCCTTCAGATGAGCTGTAGGTAGTTCATTGGCTCAGCTATAAAACTGTCCCTGTGAACTCAGTACCAACCAGGCACAACTGTGGCTTCTCATGGTGATGAGGGTTGAAAAGGTGGAGAGAGGGGCATGGTGCAAAGAGCAAACTGATCCTTCACACGTGGGAGCCTCAGCCAAGGGGAAAGTGCCCACCATCATTCACAAAGGAAGTGGTCATTTCCAGAGGACAGAATTACCCTACAGTCAGGGGCTGTTGGGCACAGCAGGGAAGGAACAGCCCCTCTCCAAGACTGAGGCTTTGTATAAATAAATGCCTTTTCTATTCAGAGTGAACAAGGCTGTGGATGTGTCATCCAAACACCACAAGCTCGTCTACCCCGTCAGCTCCTCTGCCTCCTGTCTTCCTGAGTTACCTCTGGGTCCGGGAGTCAGTTTAGCAC
The DNA here is from genome assembly GCF_041146395.1 of Eulemur rufifrons. NCBI lineage: Eukaryota > Metazoa > Chordata > Mammalia > Primates > Lemuridae > Eulemur > Eulemur rufifrons. The sequence goes on from NC_090984.1 coordinate 58,823,266, forward strand.
CCTGTGCTCTTTGGTGAAGGCTCTCAGTTGTGAAGACTTTGAAGCCATCAAATGTGATTGGGTAGGACGAAAAAAGGACAAAAGTGAGCCACCTCCTCCTGTCCTGAGGAGAATAAGTGAAAAACAAACCTGTGAAAAATGTTGGGTGGATTTGGAAGAGAAAAGAGCTGGATTGAGCAGGCAAAGATTCTGGTTAATCCCACTGGCATAATTTCCAGAATCGTCAAGCTACCAAGGCATATGTCCAGAGAGAAGACATTTAGCTGTCAGGTAGGTGATGGAGGCACTTAGTCTGTTGAAAGAACACTGTGAATGGTGACAAGAAAAAAGCTTCCAGTCATGCCCACAGAGACACCATATCCTAATAAAATTGAGGCACTCAAAATATAAGGGCAAATTTGAACACAGAAAATTAGCAACTGCTTTTAGAGCACGGGGAGTGCAATTCTGTGGTTTATTTCATGCTCTTGAGATGTAACATTCAACTATCCTCAACCCAACAGCTGCTATTTCACAATAGACCCTAATACTGCAGAATGTGGCAGTCCTAGATTTGGGTCGCAAATGTCTTTGGGCCCCATTGGTGCCAAAAGCCAACTCAGCTTCAAGGCAAATTATAGGACTTCAGAGAAATGACTGTAAAACTCTCAGGGTGGAATAACTTACAGGAATTTCAGGGAAGTAGAGTAAGGGTGGAGTAGAACTTCTTGAGACCCAGCTTCACTTTTTCTTTCCTAAATAGACTATTTCAGTTTGGGTAATGGGTCTTCAAGTATCTCTGATGGGAAGAGCGGACTAAAGCAGAGAAGAGTAGGAATGTGCGCAGCACAGCGGACAGTGCAGATGATGAGGCAGGGAGCCCACACTGGGGCGGGTAGTGGGGGGGTGGTCAGGGAGGGTGGTGGGTAATACAGTGGGTAGCTCATCAGAGCCTCCAGATTTATTACTTGCTTTAAATCCCCTCTCTCTTTCTCTTCTCCTCCCCTTTCCTCTCTCATCTCTCTTCTCTCCAATTTGTACTAAATTCAAAATTCTTCAGAATATAGAGAATTAGTCAAGGAAGGAATTATGTAGAAACTGGTATCTTTGACAGTTGTTCAGAGGATGCTGGAACAACCACTATTTCTGTTGGCCACAGTATGTATCTGTAAATGAAAAGTAGAACACTTAAAGGTGGTCTTATCATATGTGAGTAGATTAGGGAGTGGGTATTTAGGAGTCAGAACAAATGCCTGGGGCCTGGAGATGGGGCAGGAGTAGGCAAGGGGCTTTATCTATACCTGATCCTTGCCCTCCTCCCTGGAATAGCACAGTGAATATATGTGGCGGGCAGGCAGCCAGGGAAAGCAGCCAGTGTATTTTGTTCAGCAGCTGTGATCTCAGACAATGATTCTTAAACAGTAAAGTGCCTTGCCCAGGGTTCAATAGAGAAGCTTGTCACATGCAGATTCCAGGTCCCAACCATAGAAAATTCGATTCAATAGGCCTATAACTGGGCCCCAAAATCTGGGGATTCTGAAACAAGTGGCCCTTGAACCACACTCTGAGAAACACTAAACCGTTGGGTACTTGTAGGAGCAGACAGGTCTTCCTCCTGAGCCACATAGCTATATCCTTTCCTAACGTGCTGGAATTCTCTGTGTACTGGGAAATCAGCCTGTGGGTAGGACGCTTAGTCCTAGACATTCCCTTCCACCCAGAAGACATATCAGTAGTTAACAATTTCCAGAAATCTGGGTACTACCTGAAGATAATCCAACACCAGAGAATGTCTTCCTTCAAAATTGATTCAGATGTTCCTAAGCAAACCATTTAATTCCAGCAAAGCACATGACTGGATGGCAGAGCTATTGCTCCAGGGGTGAAAATACAAGCCTTCAGTCGAAAAACAACAAAGACAAAGCCAGACTCATTGTGTCCATAGATTGAGTCTGGGGATCAGAGCCTGCTTCTGACTTTAACCTCTCATAGGGTCGGAGCAGTGAGGCAGCCCCACTCCTGGCAAGCTCCTCACAACTAATCTTGTGCTGGCAGGAGACATCCCAGAGCCATCTTTTCCCCTGGGCAGCCCAGCAGCTCACAAATGGGGAAAAAGGATGTGTTCATTGATCAAAGTGTAGAAGGCAGGTGAGGAAGTGAAACTAATTGGCCCATGTAGACCCATTAAGGTCTTTGAAAAGTTGCTAGCATCTCTAAGAGTCTCTGTCCCTGAGGAATCAGGAGCCTGGGAATGAGAGGAATGGATCCATACAGATCCCTGCAAACTTGCTGACCATTAGCCCCAAAGGACGGCTCTACCTTAATCCTAACCTTGACTCTTATGTGATTATTAATCTGTATTTCCTCCACACTGGAAAACCAAATTTTTCTCTCTTCTATGCCAGTTACCCAATGTGCCCGAGATTAGAGCTGAGAACCTTTCTGCCCTTCAAAATTACAGTAAAATTAGATGTATGTTATTTATTAAGAGTTTCCAAATATTTTGGAATTTTCTAGAGATCTTCCTGTTACTGGTTTGTAACTTAATAGCGTATGGTCAGAGGACATACTTGATACTTGACACTTGATACTTTTGAATTTATTGAGACCTGCTTTATAGACCAGAATATGGTCTATCTTGGTGAATGTTCCATGTTTACTTGAAAAGAACACGTATTCTGCTTGGTTGAGTGGACTGTTCTTTAACTGTCAATTAGGTTAAGTCGGTTGATAGCATTGTTCAAATTTACTAAATCCTTTCCAATCTGTTGTTAAACTCATCCAGTGAATATTTTCATTTTGGATGTTGTAGTTTTCACCTATAGAAGTCTGATTCCAATGTCTTTTTTATATCTTCCCGTCTTTACTTATTTTTTTGTACATACGGAATACAGTTATAATAACTGTTTTAATGTGCTTCTCTGCTAATTCTAACATCTGTGTCAGTTCTGGGTTCCTTTTAATTGATTGGTTTTCTCTTTGTGGGTCATGTTTTCCTACTTCCTTATATGCCTAATAATCTTTGTTTGGATGCCAGATAATGTGGATTTTATCCTGTTATGTACTGGATATTTTTATATTCTTATACATATTTTTTGTTCTGGGATGCAATTAAAGTTATTTGGCAATGGTCTGAGCCTCTTGAATCTTGCTTTCATGATTTTTTAGCAGCGCTTAATCTGGGGCTAATTATTCCCCACTACTGGGGAAAGAACTTCCTGAATACTTTAGCCAAACCCCCATGAATTATGAGTTTTTCCAGGCTGGCTGGCAGGAACTGGCACTATACTTGGCCATCAGTGAGTCCTGGATACTGTTCCCTCCAATATTTTCAGATTATTCCTTCTCTGTCCTTGGGTAGTTCCTTCATATGATGTATTCATCACTACTCTGATGAATACTTGAGAGGGGACCCTTTGGGGTTCTCTCTCTAGAGAGAATTCTCTCTCTGGTACTCTGTCATGTGAACATTGGCCCCAGATCCCCAAGGGCAGCCCCTCAACTGAATCCAAATTTTACAAAACAAATCTTTTTAATAAAGAGATTTGTTCTGTGAAGTCTGGATTAAGTCAAAAGGCCACACTCAAGGATCTAGAAGGCCACAGGTTCCCCATCCCTCTCTCCAAAGGCAATAAGCTGGGGCAACTGTCACGTTTACTGCCTGTGTTTCCCACCTCTCAGAGATCGTCTTTCATTGCTTCATGTCTAATGTCTTAAAAATGGTCTTTTTCATGTATTTCAAAATTATTTTCTTTTTAATTTTCGTGTTGTTTTAGGTAAGAAAGTAAATTTTATCCCTACTGTTCCATCTTGGCCAGAAGTTAAAATCTCCCAAGGTAAATTTAGATTCCATGATTTCTGCAAATTGTGGAGTACTTAGCATGGTCTCTTCTATATTTTGGCTTCTGTTTCTGACTGTCATATCTTCATTCACCGTTGCATGGAGCCAGCAGGAAATCTAATACCGTCTTCCTTCTTTGTTACACACACACACTCCTCTCATACGCTCCTCTCACACAAAGCATTCATGTAGAGACTTTATTAAAGATTTTTATGGGAGTTAAAAGAGAGGTTTATATTGAATTTATTCATACAACTCTAAATTGCTGATAAGGCTTTATTGTACTTAAAATTTTCTTTGGCCATCTGACACCTGGGATATCTCTTTGGACTTCACCCTAAGTAACATTTGGCCTTTTAGTATCTTTTGACTTCTCTTAGTTCCTCTCTTTCTTTTGTCCTTTTTCTCTCTTCACTCCTCTTTCTCTCTTTTCTCCTCAAAGCCTTCTTAAGAAACCCAGATACAGCTCTTTTGCCAAATCTACTGTGAGAATGAAGACCATTCTCAGCAATTAGACTGTCAACATTCCAGAAAATGTCAACATCACTTTTAAGGGATGCACAGTTATTGTGAAGGGTCCCAGAGGAACCCTATGGAGGGACTTCAATCAATCACATCAATGTAGAACTTAGTCTTCTTGGAAAGGAAGAGAAAAGGCTCTGGGTTGACAAATGGTGGGGAAATAGAAAGGAACTGGCTACCGTTCGCACTATTTGTAGTCATGTGCAGACCATGATCAAGGGTGTTACACTGGGCTTCCGTTACAAGATGAGGTCTGTCTATGCTCACTTCCCCATCAACGTCGTTATCCAGGAGAATGGGTCTCTTGTTGAAATACGAAATTTCTTAGGTGAAAAATACATCTGCAGGGTTTGTATGAGGCCAGGTGTTGCTTATTCAGTATCTCAATCACAGAAAGATGAGTTGATCCTTGAAGGAAACGACATTGAGCTTGTTTCAAATTCAGCTGCTTTGATTCAGCCAGCCACAACAGTTAAAAACAAGAATATCAGAAAAATTTTGGATGGTATCTATGTCTCTGAAAAAGGAAGAGTTCAACAGGCTGATGAATAAGATCTAAGAGTTGTCCAGCCGCATGAAAATGCCAGATGATTCCTAAGACCTATTTGTAATTTTGATAATGCAATAAAAGACCGATTGGTTTGGGGGGAAAAAAAAAGAAACCCAAATACAATTTTTTTTTCGTTGTCTCAGTTTTGCATTGTTTTGTTTAAGTTTAGTTCCTGCTTGTTCCTGCCTCTATATTCATGCCCTTTTGGTCACATCTTTAAACCCAAGTTTATATAACCTCAAGAATAATGATAGCTAAGATTTATTGCAGTCTACTGTGATCTATTGTGATAAATCTTTTTGCAAAGATGGCAGTACTCCTAACTAACAGTCTTCTAGCTAACAGACCTTTGCAATCTTGTATGTACATGCCATAACACCATCAAGAGAAAGAGTCTGTTTACCCTCCTGTTGCTACTGTGCTGGCCTTGTGACTTTCTTTAACCAGTAGAATGCAGCACAAGTGAGTTCCAGAGTCTAGCCTTAAGAGGCCGAGAAGCTTCTATTTCTCTCTTTGAGCCCTGAGCCACCATGTGATAAAAAGTCTGATTATCCTGCTGAAGAAACCACATGAATGAGGAGAGAGGTCTAGCCAGCCCCCAGCTCTTCCGACCACGCAAACTGAGTTATGTGAGTGAAATCATATTGAACCATCCAGGCCCACCTGAGGCTCCAGACGACTATAGCCACATGAGTAACTTCAGGTGAGATCAGCAGTAGAACCACTCAGTTGAGCCCAGCCAGGATTGGTGATATACAAGCAAACGTGGTTGCTTTAAGACATTAAGTTTTAGGGTGGTTAAGCAGCAATAAATAATAGAAGTATTTATTATAGGGATCATTATAAATATCTTACTAAATTCAATCTTATCAACAGTTATATGAGGTAGGTGCTATGATTATCCACAATTTACAGGTGAGAAAAACGAATATTAGAGAAGTTAAATTTTCTAGATGTTACCTAGCTAACAAGTCATTAAGCAGGGATTTGCAAACAAGTTGATTTCAAAGTTCTCTGCGGGAAAATAATACCAGGATAATCCATTAGTAATCAGTGATGACCTATTGAAAAATTTTTCTGTACTTTATTTCTGCTGCAGTAGACTCCTCTGGAACGATTAAAAAATTACCCTTATCACAAGGAAGTAATCCAATAGGAGAGAAATTGTGGAGAGAACAGTACCAATTCCTGAAAGCTGTAGGACCATAAAAGAAAATACCGGCAGATGTTCCTGGGTAGAAGCACCGTGGCCTTGGCAAAAGGCCACCATTGGCAACCTATTGGCAAAAGGGAGAGGAAATTCTAGCACAGCCAAACTTGAATGAACCACTTGGATCTAGTAAGAAGAGTAGGTAAGCAGGATACTTGCCTCTGACAGAATAGAACTATGAGAAGAAGATCTTGTGATATTGAATCTTGAATTTGTGATTCAATAGATGGTCTCTCCACTCAGTTCAGATATATTTATATGCAAATATAAATATAGAAATAGAAGCATATATCTTCTTAATTGAATGATAGAATATCCTACATTATTAAATTTTTGACAGAAAAATATTAAAACCTTCCACTATAATTTTAGATTATCAATTTCTCCTTCAAGTTCTATTCATTTTAGAGGCTGGGTATGGTGGCTCATACCTGTAATCCTAGCACTTTGAAAGGCCAAGGCAGGAGGATTACTTGAGGTCAGGAGTTAGAGACCAGGTGGGGCAACAGTGTGATCCCATCTTTATAATCTCTATAAAAATAAAAATTAGCCAAGCACAGTGGTGCATGCCTGAGTCCCAGATTCTCCGGAGGATCACTTGAGCCCAGAAGCTTGAGGTTGCAGTGGGTTATGATTATGCCATGGCACTCTAGCCTGGGTATAGAGTGAGACCCTATCTCAATTAAAAAAAAAATTGTATTCGTTTTTGCTTTTTACATTTTGAGACAATTGTTGTTAGATGCAAAATGTTCATAAGTGGTCTATCATTTTGGTAGATAGTTAATTTAGAGAAATAACTGATTCCAACTTATTTTGTTAAAACAGCTTTGAGATATAATTCACATGCCATACAATTCACCTATTTGAAGTATACAAATCAATGGATTTTAGTATAGTCACAGATATGTGCAACCATCACCACAGTCAACTTTGGAACATTTTTATCACCTGAAAGAGAAACTCCATAACCTTTAGATATCAGTTCCCTACACTTTTGCCCCCACTCCCACCCAAGCCCTAAGCTACTTTCTGCCTCTATAGACTTCCCTATTCTGGACTTTCATGTGGATAGAATCATAAAGTATGTGGTCTTTTGTGATTAACTTCTTTCACTTAGTATGTTTTCAAGGTTCATCCATGTTGTAGCATGGATCAGTACTTCATTCTTTTTATGGCTACATAATATTCTATTCATTGTATAGATATACCATGTATTGTTTATCCATTCATCAGTTGATGGACTTTGGGTTTGTTTCACCCTTTTAGCTATTATCAATTATATTGCTATAAACATTTGTATACAAGTTTCCATGTGCATATGTTTTCATTTCCCTTGGGTATATATGTAGGAGTAGAATTGTTGGGTTATATCCTAACTCTGTTTAACCATTTGAGATACTGCCAGTCTGTTTTTCAAAGTAACTGCACCATTTTATATTCCCATCAGCAGTGTAAGTGGGTTCTAATTTCTCCAGATCCTTGCCAACACTTGTTCTTATCCTAGTTGGTATGAAGTGGTGTCTCACTGTGGTTTTGATTTGCATTTCCCTAATGACTAGTGATGTTGAACATCTTTTCATGTGTTTTTTGGTTATTTGTATATCTTCTTTGAAGAAATGCTATTACAGAGGGAATGGCCTTTTAAAAATGGCAAAAATGTTTTCTGTCTCTTTAAAAGCATCTCACCGTTTTTAAGAATTAAAACCTACATCCCTGCCTCAGGCCAGTGGTTGGGAGGAGCAAGACAATGTCTTTTGTCCATTGTGCTACAGGAGATGGCTCAGCAGAACTGTCCCTAGGGACAGAGGTCTGGTGGACCTCCCAGGTGGGCGGAGGCCCAAGATTGACTTCATGGGAGATGGGACAGAGCAACAACTGCTTTAAGCTGAAATCCTCCCTTTAAAAACTCTGTATTTCTAATTATTATTGGGATGATAACATTTTAGACTGGAGTCTCCATCCTCCTTATTTGCTGACAAATTAATAAACTCCTCTTTCCTTCTCAAACCACTTCTCATTCTTCTGATGTGACCTCAGGGACAAGTGCTGAGCTTTTGATGGCAATACCTATTCAGATCCTTTGCCCATTTTTAAATTGGGTGATATGTCTTTTATTATTTAATTATGAGAGTTCTTTGTACATTCTAGATACAAGTCACTTATCGTATATATGATTTGCAAGCATTTTTCCCATTCTTTAGGTTGTCTTTCACTTTCTTGATGGTGTCCTTGGAAACACAAAAGTTTTCATTTTGATGAAATCCAACTTATCTTTTTGTTGCTCATGCTCTTCGTGTCACATCTGAGAATCCTTTACCAAATCCAAGGTCATGAAGCTTTATCTTATGTTTTCTTCTCAAGAGTTTTAGACTTTGTTTTTACATCTAAGTCTTTGATCTATTTTAGCTAGTTTTTTGTATATAGTGTGAAAAGTGAGAGTTCAGCACTGGCTGGGAGCGTAGGGGAGAGGGAGCCATGTGTTCTTGGCTGCAGTAGTCTGGAGTAGAATGTTCCTCGCAGAGCCTGGACGGCAGATGTGGAGGTAGGGAGCAGTCTTGGTTCAAACACCACAAATTCTCACCTGCTTTACCAAACTTTCGTAGATTTTCTTGAATAGATATTTGTTTATTTGTTGTTTATCCTTAGGACTATTTCTAGAGGATTTATATGTGGTTGATTTATAGTTGTTGTTGCTGTTAAAAATAATTTTCACCAGTTTCATTTGGGACAAAATCAACAGAGCTTCTCATACTGCCATGCCAGACATCAATCTCTTGCTGATTTCTTATTAATAATTTTTATGTTAAATTACATTTTGTCTGATATTAATATTGCTACACTAGCTTTCTTTTGGTTAGTATTTGAATGACATGCCTTTTTCTATTCCTTTATTTTCAACTTTCCGGTGCCATTATGTTTTCAGAATTTCCCTAAGCTGAATCTTCTAGGATGACAATATGCTTGGAAAATTGATTTCAGATGTAACTTGTCTCATAGTAAACATTCAGGAATGTTCTGGGGCTTTAATCAAAAGAACTAGTATGACTAGGCAGAAATGAAAAAAACCCTATGAAAGAAACTTTGTGAAGGATAGGATGGAATTCTCATTCCATTTAGATGATATCATAGGCAGCTGAATGCCTTTGTGAAGACCTGAAAGCCAGGCATAGTTGCCGCACTGATACAGTGAGGCTTGTTTTCTCTACGCAGGTATCTTTATGCAGTTAATTTCTCATATCCTTTACTTAAAGGAATTTGTGTCTTAACAAAAGATTTTACTGTCAATCTCAGCTTCATCTTTAAACAATGTTTTCCTGAAAGTACCCTACATTTGATCTTTCCTACTACCTATTTTTTTAATTTTTAAATTGACAACTAAAAATTGTACATATTTATGATGTACAATATGATGTTTTGATATATGTATACATTGTGGAGTGGCTAAATGAAGCTATTTAATATATGCATTATCTCACATACTTATTTTTTTGGTTAGAACACTTAAAATCTACTGTCTTAATACCTTTCAGGTATACAATATATTGTTATTAACTATAGTCACCATGATATACAAAAGATCTCTTGAACTTATTCCTCCTATCTAATTGAGATTTTCTGTTCTTTGACCAACAGCTCCCCAATCCCTGTACCCTACAGCCTCTGGTAACCACCATTCTACTCTCTGCTTCTAGGAGTTTGACTTTTTTAGATTTAACATATAAGTGAGATCATGCAATATTTGTCTTTCTTTGCCTGGTTTATTTCACTTAACAAATTATCCTCCAGGTTCATCCATGTTGTCACAAATGGCAGGATTTCCTTCTTTTTAAAGGCTGAATAGTATTCTATTGTGTATATATATATCACACTTTCTTTATCCATTCATCCATTGATGGACAGATTCCTATCTTAGGCATTGTTAATGCAACAGTGAACATGGGAGTGCAGATATCTCGTCAACAAACAGATTTTATTTCTTTTGGATATATATCCAGTAGTGGGACTACTGGCTCATGCATAGTTGTTCTATTTTTAATTTTTTGAGGAAGCTCCACACTTTTTTCCATAATTGTTGTACTAATTTACATTCCCACCAACAGTGTGCAAAGATTCCCTTTTCTTCATATCCTTGCCACACTTGTTAGCTTCAGCCTTTTTGATTATTGCCATTCTAACAGGTGTGAGGTGATATCTCAATGTGGTTTTAACACCTTGACTGCCACACTAGAAAAAAATTTTTTTCCCTGGGGCCATGGTGTTTTAGTAAAACAAAATGATCCTTTCTAATTTGTTATTTTTTATTGTTTTCTGTGCAGGAGTTATATACAACAGAATCCACATTTTTAGAATTAAACTGTCAATATTAATTGTAACAATAAGAAAGATTTTCACAAACCAACTGTAGGATTTTTTTATGCAGCCCCAGGCTCAAAACTAGCCTGAGTTAAATACAACTCACATGGCAGTCAATGTGTTAATTTGCATGTCCTTAATGATTAATGTCGAGCACTTTTCATAAACCTGTTGTTAATTTTTATGTCTTCTTTTGAGAAATGTCCATTCAAGTCTTTTGCCCATTTTTTAATTGTGTCATTTGTTTTCTTGCTATTAATTTGAGTTCCTTGTATATTTTGGATATTAACCCCTTACAGAAGTCTGTTTTGCAAATATTTTCTTCCATTACATAGGTTGTTGCTTCATTCTGTGAATTGTTTCCTTAGCTATGTGGAAGCCTTTTAGATTGATGTGATTTGTCTGTTGTCTATTTGTCTGTTTTTGCTTTTGGATCACATGCAAAAACTCATTGCCCACACCAATGTCATGAAGTTTTTCTCCTGTGTTTTCTTCTAGTAGTTTTACAATTTCAGGTCTTACGTTTAAGTCTTTAATTTATCATGAGTTGATTTTTGTAGATGGTATGAGATAAAGGTCTAATATCATTCTTTTGCATGTAGATACCCAGTCATACCAACACCATTTATTGAAGAGGCTGTCTTTTTCCCATTGTATGTTCTTGGCACTTTCATAAAAAATCAGTTGGCTGTAGGCTGGGCGCGGTGGCTCACGCCTATAATCCTAGCACTCTGGGAGGCCGAGGCGGGTGGATCGCTCAAGGTCAGGAGCTCGAGACCAGCATGAGCAAGAGCGAGACCCCGTCTCTACTAAAAAAATAGAAAGAAATTATCTGGCCAACTAAAATATATATAGAAAAAATTAGCCTGGTATGGTGGCGCATGCTTGTAGTCTCAGCTACCCGGGAGGCTGAGGTGGTAGGATCGCTTAAGCCCAGGAGTCTGAGGTTGCTGTGAGCTAGACTGATGCCACGGCACTCACTCTAGCCCGGGCAACAAAGCGAGACTGTGTCTCAAAAAAAAAAAAAAAAAAATCAGTTGGCTGTAAATGTGTGGATGTATTTCTGGGCTCTCTATTCTGTTCCATTGGTCAATGTGTCTGCTCTTATGCCAGTATTATGCTGTTTTGATTACTATAGCTTTGTAGTATATTTTGAAGTCAGGTAGTGTGATGTCTCCAGCTTTTTTTTTTTTTTTTCCTCAAGATGGCTTTGGCTATTCAGTGTATTTTGTAGGTTTTGTGTTGTTGTTGGTTTTTTGTTTGTTTATTTGTTTGTTTTTTGAGACAGACTCTTGCTCTGTTGCCTAGGCTAGACTGCAGTGGCATCATCATATCTCACTGCAACCTCAAATTCCTGGGCTCAAGCAATCCTTCTGACTCATCCTCCCAAGTAACTGGGACTACTGGTGTGTGCTACCATGCCTGGCTTTTTTTTTTTTTTTCTTTTTAGACATGGTATTTTGCCATGTTGCTTAGGCTAGCCTTGAACTCCTGGCCTCAAGTGATCTTCCCATCTCAGTCTCCCAAAGTGTTAGGATCACAGGAGTGAGCCACCGTGCCTGGCCAGTGGTAAATTTTCTGAAATTCCTTGTTATTGATTTCTAGTTTCATAACAATATGGTTAGAAAAGATACTTGATACAATTTCAATCTTCTTAAATCTATTAAGACTTATTTTGTGGTGTAACGTATGATTTATCCTAGAAAATGTTCCATATGTGGTTGAGAAGAATATATATCCTCCTGCTATTGGATGGAATCCCACTTGCCATTTGTTAGTATTAGCTTTACTTGCCATCTGGAGACACGGGAAATTTTTTGACCCAAGAATTATTGCTCCTTGTTGTTTAACAGTTCTTTCTATAGCTTACCTCTCACTTCTCACATTTTATTCTAAATCAGCTAGAAGAAATCAGGAAGGACTTTTATCACACATTCCAAAAGTCTCCTCAGATCACTTATTTCATTAGATACATCTTCTACCTTCCACATTACTGCAGACAATAATGGTGCTAAATTTTCTGGCACTCCATAACAAGGATCCCCATTTTTCCAGTTTTTCAATAGCACCTTTCTCATGTTTCATTAAGTCCACACTGGCAGGCTTCTTAAAGGCTGTCAGAATTACTAATGGTTTCCTCAAGGACTTTTAGGCTTTCAATGGCACTTTCCTCAAAGTTCTTCCAGCTTCCTTCCACTATCTAAGCCACTCCAACTTTTTAGGTTTTTGCTATGGCAGCATCTTATACCCATGTACCAAAATCTGTATTAGTTATCTATTGCTGTGTAACAAATTGGCCTAGAATTTAGCAACTTAAAAGAATAATAAAGTTGTTCATACCTCTGGTCCTAGCACTTTGGGAGGCCAAGGTGGGAGGATCACTTGAGGTCAGGAGTTTAAGACTAGCCTGAGCAAAAGCAAGATCCTGTCTCTACAAAAAATAGAAAAATTAGCTGAGTATGGTGGTGCATGCCTGCAGTCCTAGCTCCTCAGAGGGCTGAGGTAGGAGGATAGCTTGAGCCCAGGAGTTTGAGGTTGCAGTGAGCTATGCTGATGCCACTGCACTCTAGCCCAGGCAACAGAGTGAGACCCTGCCTCCATTAAAAAAAATAAAGTAAAATAAAATAAAATTTAATACTTCACATTGTTTCTGTGGATCAGAAATTTGGGAACATATAGCTGGGAGATTCTAGCTTGGCTCTTTTATGGAGTTGCAATTAAATTGTCATTGGGGGCTGCAGTCAACTGATGGCAAGAAGGATCTGATTGCACAATAACTCACTCACATGGCTGTTATCTGTGCTGTTAGCAGGACGCCTCAGTTTATCCCTATATGGATCTCTCCATAGGGCTGTTTGAGTGTCTCCCCCCACAGGAAATAATCAAAAAGAGTGCAAGGAGGAAGCCACAATGTATTTTACAACCTCAGTAGTCTCAGAAGGTGCATGTGGTTATTTTCAAATATCCTATTCGTTACTCAGGTCAACCTTATTCAGAACTGGTAAGCCAGCTACCACAGTCAGATGTGGATGAAACCAAAGGGAAAAAAGTCATTATATAATAAAGACATCTTCACTTGAATGTTTATAGCAAGCAGCACAATTCGCAATTGCAAAGATGTGGAAATATACCAAATGCCCATCAACACATGAGTGGATTAATAAAATGTGGTATATGTATACCATGGAGTACTACTTAGCCATAAAAAATATGGTGAACTGGCACCTCTTGTATTATCCTGGATGGAGCTAGAGCCCATTCTTCGAAGTGAAGTATCACAAGAATGTAGAAACAAGCACCACATGTACTCACCATCAAATTGGTACCAACTGATCAACACTTACATGCACGCATGGAAGTAATATTCATTGGGTGCTGGGCAGAGTGCGAGGGGTGGAGGGGATGGGTAAATTCACAACTAATGGGTGTAAAGCACACTGTCCAGGGGATGGGCATGCTCTAGCTCTCACCTGGATGATACAAAGGCAATATATGTAACCAAAATGTTTGTAAGCCCCATCATATTCTGAAATTTAAAAATTAAAAATAAATAAATAAAAACATCACAATGATAATAAGATACACCAAAGATTATAAAGCTAAGAGGATACTATAACAACATTATTTCCATAAATTTGAAATTTAATTAAAATATTAAAAAATTCTCAAAAAATGTAATTTATGCAGACAATGAAACTAATAATAATCTGAATAGCCCTAATAAAATAAAAATTTAAATCTGCTATTTAAAAATTTCTTACCAAAAAAAAATCTAGACTCAGGTCACTTCATCTGTAAAATTTCCCACACATTTAATAAATAAATATCTATATTACACAAAATCTTCCAGGTGTTATAAAAAGAGAAAATACCATCTAGTTCATTCTAGGAGGCCAGCATAACCTTGATACCAAAACCTGGAAACAACATTAAAAGAAAAGAAACCTATGGGTCAATTCTCTCATGAATACAGACACAAAAATCCTAAATAAAATATTAGCAAATCAAATCCAGCAAACTGTGAAGAGGGTAAATGTTATATCAAGTTGAACTTATTCCAAAAGCATAAAATTGATTTAACATTTGAACTAAAAAATAAAAACATGATTGTCACAATTGATGAAGAATTTGCTCAAAGTTGATAAAATTCTATACCCATTCACGATTTGAAAAAAAAATCTTTACTAACTAGTGGTAACAGAGTATTTCCTTAATCTGACAAAAAGTTACCACAAAAAAATATAGCAAACAACATATTTATTGGCAAACATTAAAAGTTTTCCCCCGAGATTAGGAATGAGATAGAGTTGTCTTTTATGACCATTTTGATACAGCAATAAACTGGATAATTTATATTCAACAGTGTGCAATAAAGCAGTAAGAAGAAATAAGGGTATAAGTATTAGAAAAGAAGAAACAAAACTTTCCTTATTTGCAGACCATATAATTGTATACAAAGAAAATACAAATGAATCTACAGAATTAATAAGTAAGTTTAGCAAGGACCTGAATATACAGTCCAGACATAAAAAATAAATTATTGGAAAAAATAAATAATTAGAAAATGAAATATCTTAAATAATAGCATTTATATCTTATCCAAAATAAATAAATTCTAATGAAAGATATGCAAGACATTTATGCTGAAAGCTACTAAATAATATCAGAACAATCAAAGACCTAAACAAAAGGAGGGTTATACCATTTTAATATATTGGAAGACTCAGAATTGTAAGGATTTATTCCATTTCGCTCTATTTAATTCCACTTAAAATCCGAACAGTTTGTCCTTTGAAATTGCCAGTTGATTGTTGACTATTATATGGCAGATAAAAAAGTCTCTCCCACTAAATCCTCTCTTCAGCCAAAGGACTGGAGAAGGGGTGGCCTAGAAAGATAGAAAATCTTTTTTTTTTTTTTTTTTTTTCAGACAGAGTCTCACTCTGTTGCCCGGGCTAGAGTGCCATGGCATCAGCCTAGCTCACAGCAACCTCAAACTCCTGGGCTCAAGCGATCCTCCTGCCTCAGCCTCCCAAGTAGCTGAGACTACAGTCATGTGCCACCATGCCTGGCTAATTTTTTCTATATATATATTTTTTAGCTGTCCATATACTTTCTTTCTATTTTTAGTAGAGACGGAGTCTGGCTCTTGCTCAGGCTGGTCTCGAACTCCTGAGCTCAAACAATCCACCCACCTCGGCCTCCCAGAGTGCTAGGATTATAGGCGTGAGCCACCGCGCCCGGCCAAGATAGAAAATCTTTTAACAATATTCACATTGCTGCACCTAAACATCATAGCAAAAACTGCAGTCAATGGAGCTGAATGAGGAGCTTATACTTCCACTGTATCCAGCAGCAATGAGGCACCATTCTCCCTTTCTGCAGCATCAGCAAAAGCTAAGCTGGGAGTCTAGATTTCCATCCGACTGGCAGCAGCAATGCGTCCCTCCCTGTACCCATGGTGCCAGTGAAGGCTGAATCAGGAGCCTAAATTTCTACCCCTGTCCAGCAGTCATGAGGCACCTCTCCCCACGTCAGCAAAGGCTGAGTGGGGAATATGGACTTCTACGTCCATCCAGGGGTAACAAGACAGTATCCTCCCTTCCTCCACCAGCAAGCTGCCAGTGGAGGCCTGCTAAATTACAAGATTTAAATAAGATCCAGAAAGTCATAAAATAATAACCAATATGTTCAGGACACAATAAAAAATCACTTGTCATACCAAGAGCCAAGGAAAATGTCACCTTGAATGAGGCAACAGATGCCAACACCAAGATGACACAAATGTTGTAGTTAGCTGGCAAAGATTTTAAAGTACCTATCATAAAAATGCTTCGATGAGCAAATTATAAACATGCTAAAAACAAATGAAAGAGTAGAAAATCTAAGCAAGGAAATAGAAGATATAAATAAGAACCAAATGGAAATTTTAAAACTGAAAAATGCAATAATTGAAATTTAAAACTAGTAGTTCATTACATATGAAATATCTGATTTCTAATCAAAAGTGTAGTTTATTATATCTCAAACAAGAAGCAGTACAATTAATCAAAGTATGTGCCTAAACTATCGACAGAGTTTTGCCATCTTAACAATAGCTTGTTTATGCCAGCAGCGAAGAAGCCTGGTGAGCGAGTGGCTATGAAATCGTGAAAGGCGTTTTCCACAGCTTGTTGAGAATTGAATATTTTTCCTTGCAAGAAGTGGTCCAAAGCCTGGATGAAGTGATAGTCAGTTGGTGCAAGGTCTGGTGAATACGGTGGATGACAGAGTTTCCAAGTCCACCTGCTGTAATTTGAGCAGTGTTGTTTTTGTGACATGTTGTCTCGCAAGAGGATTGGCTTGTCTCTATTGACCAATCTCGGCTGCTTAATTGCAAGCATCCTCATCATTTCATCCAACTGGTGGCAGTAGACATCTACTGTAACCAACTGACCAGGTTTCATGAAGCTGTAGTAGATGATACCAGCTCTGGACCACCAAATACACACCATTAGCTTTTTTTGATGACCATTCGGTTTTGAACTATGTTTCGGCACTTCATCTTTATCCAACCATTGTGCTGAACGCTTATGATTGTCAAAAAGAATCCATTTTTCATCACACGTAACAATACAGTGTATCATTGACAGCAAAGAAAGGCAAGCTTTCAGAGAATTTCTCTTCTGATGCTCATTGAATTCATGCAGTACCCATCTATCCAGCTTCTTCTTCTTTTTTTTTTTTGAGACAGTGTCTCACTCTATTGCCTGGGCTAGGGTGCCCTGGCGTCAGCCTAGCTCACAGCAACCTCAAACTCCTGGGCTCAAGCAATCCTTCTACCTCAGCCTCCCGAGTAGCTGGGACTACAGGTATGTGCCACCATGCCCAGCTAATTTTTTCTATATATTTTTAGTTGTCCAGATAATTTCTTTCTATTTTTTTGGTAGAGACGGGGTCTCGCTCTTGCTCAGGCTGGTATCCAGCTTCTTTACCTTGCCGATTTGTTTCAAATGGTCTAATATTGTTGAAATAGTAATGTCAGACCTTGCTGCTAATTCATGTGTAGCTTGAGATGGATTCACTTCCACTACAGCTCATCATTATCCACCTTGGTCTCAGGTCATCCACGTGGCTCATTTTCAAGATTAAAATCACCAGAACGGAACTTCTCAAACCATCGACATACTGTGCATTCATTAGCCACATCCTTCCCAAACACTTCATTGATATTTTGAGTCATCTGCGCTGCATTGGTTCCATGATGGAACTCATATTCAAAAATAACATAAAATTTTTACTTATCCATGGTTTCACAAAATTTCCTCTAAAATTTTTTTTGAAAGATAATCACAAGCCAAAATGTGCTTTTGAAAGAATGAGGATGTACCTTCACACACACACACACACACACACCAAGAAGTGTCAAAGTGAAATGTCAGAGTATCAACGGTCAAACCTAGTACTTAGGGAAAGCAGACATTCTATACTTAATAACCTAATAATTGGATGGGTAAATAGCAGAATGGAGATACAGAGGGTCTATACATGTGAATATGAAGACAGAACAATAGAAATGACCCTGTCTGGACAAGGGAAGGCCTGTGGGGGCAGGGAGAAGAACTAAGCCCCAGGTACTTGTGGACATTAACAAAAGATCTAACATTTGTGTGATCAAAGTGTTAGAAGGAAAAGAGAAAGAGGATGAGAATGAAAAATTTAAAAAAAAAATTGTGGTTGAATTTCTCCAAAATTTGGCAACAGGCATAAACCTAAAGATTCAAGAAACTGAGGAAACCCCTAATAGATGAACCAAAGAAATCCATAACAAGGAGATCATAATCAAACTTCTGAAAACCAAGGACAAAGAGAACATCTTGAAAGCAGCTAAATAAAAAAGATGTGTTACCTATAGGGGAATAACAATTCAAATGACAGATTTCTCATGAGAAACCATGGAGGCCAGAAGGAAGTGGCACATTTTTCAAGTGTTAAGAGAATATTTAACTCAGAATTTTATATGCAGTAAGAATAACCTTATGGAAGGAAATTTAAATAAAGACATTTTCAAATAAAGGAAAACTAAGAATTTTTGCCAGCTAACCTAGCTTTAAAAAATGGCTAAATGATGTTCTTGAAACAGAAAGTAAATGACAAAGAAAGGAATCTTGAAACATCAGTCATGAAAAAAAGATAATGGAAAGGGTAAAAATATAGTGAAGCATAATATACTATCCTCTTGATTTTTAAAAAATTATGCTTGATGGTAGAGGCAAAAATTATAAAATTCTTTGATATGGTTCTCTAATAGGTAGGGGAAATATTTAAAGCAATTATATTGTGAATGGGGAGGGTAAACTATGTAAAGAAGGTAAGTTTTCTATATTTCACTTGAAGTGGTAAAATATAGTAACAGGAGACTGTAATCAATTTTGCATGTATAATGTAATATCTAGAGCAACCGCTCAAAACAACTATAAAAAGAGATACACTAAAACACACAATACTATCAACAGTGAAAAATGATACCCACAAAATGGGACAAATATTTGCAAGTCATATATCTCATAAGGAATTGATGTCCAGAATAAAGAACTCCTTACAACTGACGGTTAAAATAATGCAATTAAAAAATGGGCCAAGGAGTTGAATTAACTAACATTACTCCAAAAAACTATACAAATGGCCAAAAGCACATGAAAAGATGTTCAACATCAGTAGTCATTAGGGAAATGCAAATTAAAACCACATTGATATACTTCACACCCATTAGGATGGCGATTATAAAAAAAGAAATAGGGCTGTGGCTCAAGCCTGTAATCCCAGGACTTTGGGAAGCCAAGCAGGAGGACTGCTTGAGGCCAAGCATTCAATACCAGCCTGGGCAACATAATGAGATCTCATTTCTATAAAAAATTTTTAAAAATTAGTTGGGCATGGTGGTATGCACCTATAGTCTCAGCTACTTGAGAGGCTGAGGCAGGAGTATTGCTTGAGCCCAGGATTTCGAGATTATAGCAAGTTATGATCATGCCACTGCACTCCAGCCTAGGTGACAGAGCAAGACCCTATCTCAAAACAAAAAAAAAAAAAGAAAGAAAACAAAACAAAACCCAGAAAATAACAAGTGTTAGTGAAAATGTGGAGAAATTGGAACACTTGTGCATTGCTGATGGGAAAGTAAAATGGTTCAGCCACTGTGGAAAATGGTAGGACAATTCCTCAAAAAATTAAACATAGAATTACCATATGATCCAACAATTCCACTTCTGGTTATCTACTCAAAAGAATTAAAAGCAGGGTCTCAAAGAGATATTTGTCTACCTGTGTTCATAATAGCATTATTCACAGTAGTCAAAAGGTAGAAGCAATCCAAACATCCATTAATACTGAATACATAACCAAAATGTGGTATATGAAAGGGTCGGCCTTGCAAAAATAACAGGCAAATACCTAATCCCACAATTTCCCCAGTAAGTTAAAGATCAATCCTATGAGTTCTCTCACTAACAGGCACCCTTCAGGAGTTCTGTTTTGCACAACTTCTGAAAAGAGCTGAATAGATGGAAAAGAGATGTAAATCTTTCACTTTAAAATTTTTTTTTTTTTTTTTGAGAATCTGCTTTTACAGAGTTCTTAAGTAAACAGCAGGAGAATGAGCTACAGCCTCAACCATATCTACAGGACAGAGTCACATCTCCTGAGATAATCCTGTCTCCCAGGAAAGGCAGGGAAACCAACTTTTGAACTTTGACATCCTGCTGCCACTCTTGTTATCAACTGACAGCCATCACTATTTTTTTTTCTTTTCATCCCCCTTAAAATCAGCAAGCCACTTGGCCTCAGTGCTGGCACTCCCTTCTCTTTCTGGGATGCCATGTCATCTCCATGCTCTCTTCCAACCGCCCCCCTCCACGCCACCACCTTCCCTTCTCTCTTTCACTCTTACTCTCTCTCCTCTAAGAAGATAAAATAAACCCTTTTACTTTCATATATCCTAATCTCTGCATGAGAAATCTTTCTCAACCCTGCCAGGAGCACCTAGTGAGCTTTCCACCCTAACAGTATATATATACAGAAAAATATTATTCAGTATTAAAAAGGAAGAAAATTCTGACACATGCTACAACATATATGAATCTTGAAGACATTATACTAAATAAAATAAGCCACAAAGGAAAAAAGAAAAAATATTCTATGATTCCACTTGTAGGAGGGACCTAGAGTAGTCAAATTCATAGATACAGAAAGTGGAATGCCTGGGGAGGAGGAAATAGGGAGTTAGTGTTTAATGGGTACAGAGTTTCAGTTTGGGAAGATAAAAAAGATCTAGAAGGCCGGGCGTGGTGGCTCACACCTATAATTCTAATACTCTGGGAGACTGAGGCAGCGGGATCACTTGAGCCCAGGAGTTTGAGGTTGCAGTGAGCTATGATGACATTATTGTACTCTAGACAGGACAACAGAGTGAGACTGTGTCTCAAAAAAAAAAAGAAAAAAATCTAGAGATTGTACACAACTATACATTAAAAAAGTGGTTAAAATGTTATATTTTATGTTATAAATAGTATAAACATAAAATATAAAATTTTATGTTATAAATATAAATTTTTTAAAAAGATTACTTTCTAAAAATATGTTATAAAATTATCCAAAACTCTATAGTTAAAATGAAATTCTTAAAAATGTTCAAGTAACCCAAAAGAAGTCATAAAATGGAAAAAAATAAGGGGGGAGGGGGAAGAGGAAGGGGAGACAAAATATAGGAGAAACAAACAGAAAAAAAATAATAAAGTGACAGAATAAAGTCCTAACATATCAATAATAACACTAAATGCAAATGATCTAATCGACCAAAAAGGTATAGCAATCCTAAATTATATACCAAACAGAGGTTCAAAATACATGAAGCAAAAACTGGTAGAACTGAAAAAAGAAATAGATAAATTCACAATTATAGTTGGAAACTTAAATACCCCTCTCTAAACAACATGTATAACTACTAGATAAAAAACATATATATGGATAAATGGAATAACACTATCAATCAACAGAAGTATTGAAATGGATACAACACTCCACTGAACAATAGAGCAGAATACACATACTTTTCAAGCATCCTTGGAACATGCACCCAGGTCATGTGTCATGAAACAAACTTCAGCAATATTAAAAGAATTGAAATAATACAGAGTATGTTCTCTGCTTGAGCCCAGGAGTTGGAAGTTGCTGTGAGCTACGCTGATGCCATGGCACTCTAGCCCGGGCAACAGAAACAAACTCTGTCTCAGAAAAACAAACAGAGTGCGTTCTCTGATCATAATAGAAAAAAATTAGGATTCAATAACAATGAAAATAAAATCTGCTAACATTTGAACATTAAGCAACACAAATCTAAATAATCCATGGGTGAAAAAGGAAGTCTCAAGCAGAGTTATATTGAACTGAATAAAAATGAAAACATACCAAAATTTGTGGGACACAGCTAAAACAGAGCAAAAAGGTAAAATATATAGTAGTAAATTCTTACACCTCAAGAAACTAAAGGAGCAAAGTAAACTTAAAGCAAACAGAAGGGGATAATAAAGACAGGAGCAGAAATCAATGAAATAAAATATTTTAAAAATCAATTAAACTAAAAAGTGGTTCTTTAAACAGATCAACAATCTTGACAAAGCTCTAGCAAGACTGATAAAGGAAAAAAAGAGAGAATACACAAATTAAAAATATAAAAAATGAAACAGTAGATATCACTACAGAGTTCACAGGCATTAAAAGGATAATAACAGAAGCGGTCAGTCAACTCTATCCACACAAATTCAAACATTTAGACTAAAGGGATCAATTCCTCAAAAATAAGAATACTACTAAAATCACCCAATACAAAATAGATAATAAATAACTGAGTTCTTGGTTTAACAACTCCTGAAAAACAAATCTCCAGGTCCAGATGGTTTTAGTGGACAATTCTATCAAAAGTCTAAGTAAAAATTAATACCAATTCCACACAATCTCTTCAAGAAAATAGGAGGGGAACCTTTCTAACTGATTTCATGAAGCCAGTATTACCATGACACTAAAAAAACTAGAAAGAAAAAAGAAAAAGAAAAAGACTATACCAAAGAAAATCCCTGATGAATATAGACACAAAAATTATCAACAAAATATTAGCAGACAGAATCTAGTCATGCACCTAAAAAATTACACCATGACTAAATGGGTCTGACTCTGGGAATACAAGGTTGGTTCAATATTTGTAAGGTAATCAATGTAACCCACTATATTCAATATACTATATTAATAGATTAAAGAAGAAAAGTCACATTATAATACCAATTATGAGCAAAAAACACTTGACAAAATCCAACACTTATTTATGAGCAAAACTCTCCACAAGTTAGGAATAGAGGGGAATTACCTCAACCTGATAAAGAGCATCTACAGCTAATGTCATAGTAAAATACAGAATACTTTCTCCCCCAAAACTGAAAAGAAGGCAATGATGGCTGGCTGCTCTTACCACTCATATGCATCACAGTACTGGAAATCATAGCCAGTACAATAACAGGAAAAAAAAAAAAAAAGCAGAAGAAAAAGAAACAAACAAAAGGCATACATATTAGAAAGGAATAAATATAATTATCCCTATTTGCAGATAACATGATGTCTAGGCCAATAAATCTACAAAATTCTCAAGGAATTGAGAAATTTCTCAATGAATATACCAAAAAACTCCTAGAACTAATATGAGTTAGGTAAGGTTGCAGGATACAAGATCAACATATAAAAATGAACTACCTTTCCATATACTAGCAATGAACACATAGAATATAAAATTAAAACACAATACCATTTGTAACCATTTAAAAATACTTAAAAGACTTAGTTGTAAATCCAGCAAAGCCTGTACAGGATCTGTATGCTTAAAACTACAAAGCACTGGGAGCAACACTGAACCCTCCAGTGATTTTCACCCCACAGGAACACAAATTGAACAACTATCCACACAAGAAAGCACCTTCATAACAATCAAAAATCAGGTAGTGATCACAGTACCTGGTTTTAACATATCAAGGAAAGAACACTAAAGAGGATAGAAAAGACAGTTTTACATTGCCTATGCCATCCCTCCCCCATCCTCTGTAGTTGTTACTTGTTGGAGAGAGACTATGGGCTTGAGGGAGGGAGAGGGAAGTGATTGTGGGACTTTGCACTGGAACTCAGGGCTGCCCTATCAGAAGGGAACACAACACTGGGCAGAATTCTGCTGATGTTCACGGAGGGAGCATTTAGACCAACCCCAGCCAGAGAGGAATCCTCCACCCCAGCAGTAGGAACCTGAGTTCTGCCCAGCTCACCACCAGCAGATGAAAGCAGCATGGGGAAAAGAATAAATTTGAAAGGCAGTGGCCTGCAAAGACTGCAGTCCTTGGGCAAGTCCTGTTTTGGTACTGGGCTTGGAGCCAGTGGACTTGGGGTGCATATAACCTAGCGAGACACCAGTTGTGGTGGCCAAGGGAGGCCCGTGTCACCCCTTGCCCAACTGTAAGCGGTGCAGCTCAGGGAGAGACTCCTTCTGCTTGGGGAAAAGAAAGGGAAGAGTACAAAGGACCTTGTCTTACAACTTGGGTGCCAGCTAAGCCACGGTAAAATAAAGTACCAGATTCCTGAAGCCAAAAAAAACTGGGGTTCCAGGCCTTAGCTCTGAGAGGGCATTTCTAGATTCACCCTGGGACAGAAGGAAACCTGCTGCCCTGAAGAGAAGCACCCAGTCCTGGCAGGATTCACCACCTGCTGACTAAGAAGCCCTTTGGGCCTTGAAAAACCAGGAGTAGCCAGGCAGTAGTCACCATGAGCCTTGGGTGAAACTGTGCTGGCTTCAGGTGTGACCTGGTTGCCTAGTCCAGCTGTGGTGGCCCCAAGGGAGTGCTCACATCACCCCTCCCCCAACTCCAGACAGTCCAGCACAGAGGATGAGACTCCTTCTGTTTGGGGGAAGTAAAGGAAGAAAGTAAGAGACTTTGGCCAATAATCCCAGGGAATTCTCCCATATCTTACCCAAGTCCACCAAGGTGGTACCACCAGGAGTCTGCAAGAGTTGCAGCATTACTGGGGTTGGGGCGCCCACTAGTGCTGATATGGCTGAAGTGACCAAAGACTTAGATCACAACACTCAGTTCCCTTTTAATACATGGAAAGCCTTCTCAAGAAGGACAGGTACAAATAAGCCCAGACTGCAAAGAATTAGAATAAATACCTAACTCTTCAATGCCTAGACATCAACAAATATCCATAAGCATCAAGAAAATCCAGGAAAACATGACCTCACCAAACTAAATAAGGCACCAGCGACTAATCCTAGAGTGATGGAGATGTGTGTGTGACCTTTCAGACAGAGAATTCAAAATAGTTGTTCTGGCTGGGCGCGGTGGTTCATGCCTATAATCCTAGCACTTTGGGAGGCCAATGGCAGGAGGATCGTTTGAGCTCAGGAGTTCGAGACCAACCTGAGCAAGAGCGAGACTGCCTCTACTAAAAAAAAAAATAGAAAGAAATTAGCTGGACATCTAAAAATATACATAGAAAAAATTAGCCGGGTATGATGGCACATGCCTGTAGTCCCAGCTACTCGGGAGGCTGAGGTAGAAGGATTGCTTGAGCCCAGGAGTTTGAGGTTGCTGTGAGCTAGGCTGATGCCATGGCACTCTAGCCTGGGCAACAGAGTGAGACTCTATCCCCTTCCCACCCCCCCCCCCCAAAAAATTGTTGTTCTGAAGAAGTTCAATGAACTTCAAGACAACACAGAGAAGGAATTCTGAATCCTATCAGAGAAATCTTACAAAGACAATGAAATAATTCTTTAAAAATCAAGCTGAAATTGTAGAGCTGAAAATTTCAACTGACAAACTGAAAAATGCATCAGCAGAAGAATAGATTAAGCAGAAAAAAGAATTAGTGAGCTTGAAGACAGGCTGTAAAAAAATATAGCGAGAAGAGAAACAAGAAAAAATGAAAATAAGAAAGAATAAAGCATGCCTACAAGACCTAGAAAATAGCCTTAAAAGGGCAAATCTAAGAGTTATTGGCCTTAAAGAGGAGAGAGAGAGATTGGGGTAGAAAGTTTATTCAAAGAAATAACAGAGAACTTTCCAAACCTAGACAAAGATAGAAATATTCAGGTACAAGAAGGACATAGAACACCAAGCAGGTTTAATCCAAATAAGACTACTTTAAGGAATTTAATAAACTCCCAAAGGTCACAGATAAAGAAAGGAAGGGTCCTAAGGGAAACAGAAAAAAAACATATAAAGGAGCTTCAATGCACCTGGCAGCAGACTTCTCACTGGGAACCTTACAGGCCAGGAGAGAGTGGCATGACATATTCAGAAGGCTGAAGGAAAGAAACCTTAATCCTAAAATATTATCCTGCAAAAAATATCCTTTAAGCATGAAGCAAAGCCTGTCCCAGAAGAGAACACAAGGTGAGATATTTCATCAACACCAGACCTGCCCTACAAGCAAAAGGAGTTTTTCAATCTGAAAGAGAAGGACTTTAACAAACAATAAGAAATCATCTTGGCCAAGCAATGGTAGCTCATGCCTGTAAGTCTAGCACTCTGGGAGGCTGAGGTGGGAGGATCGACTCTGTCTCAAAAAAAAAAAAAAAAAAAAAAAAGAAAGAAAGAAAGAAAAGAAAAGAAAGAAAAAGATGTAATAAAGATCAGAGCAGAAATAAATGAAACAACAAAAAATACAAAATATCAACAAAATGAAAAGTTTTTTTTGAAAAGATAAACAAAACTGACAAACCTTTAGCCAGACTCAGAAAAAAAGAGAGAAGACCCAAATAAATAAAATGAGATGAAAAGGGAGACATTGCAACTGATATTTCAGAAATTGAAAAGAATATTAGAGGCTACTATGAGCAACTATATGCCAGCAAATTAGAAAACCTATAAGAAATGGATGGATTCCTAGACACATAAAACCCACTACCAAGATTGAACCAAGAAGAAACCCAAAACCTGAATATACCTGAATAGACAAGTAATGAGATATTAATAGCAGTAATAAAAAGTCCCCTATCAAAGAAAATCCCAGGACAAGATGGATTCATTGGTGAATTCTACCAAACATTTAAACAACAACTAATTTCAATCCTACTCAAACTATTACAACAAATTTGAGGAGGAGGGAATACTCGCAAACTCATTCTAGAAGGCCAGTATCACCCTGATACCAAAACCAGAAAAAGACACAACAAAAAAAGAAAACTACAAGCCAATATCTCTGATGAATATAGATGTAAAAATCCTCAACAAAATACTAGCAAACTGAATTCAACAACACATTAAAAAGATTATTCATCATGATCAAGTGGGATTCATCCTAGGGATGCAAGGATGGTTCAACATATGCAAATGAATCAATGTGATACATCTTATCAACAGAACAAAAGACAAAAACCATGTGATCATTTCAATTGATGCTGAAAAAGCATTCGATAAAATTCAACATCCCTTCATGATAAAAACTCTCAAAAAACTGGGTATAGAAGGAACTTAGCCCAACACAATAACAGCAATATATGATAGACCCACAGCTAGTAACACACTGAATGAATGGTGAAAAAATGAAGCCTGTCCTCTAAGATCTGGAACAAGACAAGGATGCCCACTTTCACTACTGTTATTAAACACAGTACTGGAAGTTCTAGCTCAAGCAATCAGACAAGAGAAAAAAAAAATAAAGGGCATCCAAATTGGAAAGGAAGAAGTCAAATTTTGTTTGCAGGCAATATGATCTTATATTCAGAGAAACCTAAAGATGTTACAAAAAAACTATTACAACTGATTAAAAAGTTCAGTAAAGCTGCAGGATACAATATCAACATGCAAAAATCTGTACCATTTCTGTATGCCAACAGTAAACAATCTGAAAAAGAAACCAAGAAAGTAATCCCATTTATAATAGTTACAAATAAAATAAAATACCTAGGAATAAACTTAACCAAAGAAGTGAAAGATCTCTATAATGAAAACTATAAAATATTGATCAAAGAAATTGAAGAGGATACAAACACGCATGCACATACTCCAAAAAAGGAAAGAAATTCCACACTCATGGATTGGAAGAATCAATATTGATCAATATTGTTAAAATGTCCATACTACCCAAAACAATCTACAGATTTAATGCAATCCCCATTAAAACACAATGACATTCTTCACAGAAAAATAATCCTAAAATTTATATGGAAAAGACCCTGAATAGCCAAAGCCATCCTGAGCAAAAAGAACAAAACTGGGCCAGGTGTGGTGGTTCACACCTGTAATCCTAGCACTATAGGAGGCTGAGGCAGGAGGACTGCTTGAGCTCATGAGTTCAAGACCAGCCTGAGCAAGAACAAGACCCATTTCTACTAAAAATAGAAAAATAAGCTGGGCTCCATGGCACATGCGTATAGTCCCAGCTACTCAGGAGGCTGAGGCAAGAGGATCGCTTGAGCCTAGAAGTTTAAGGTTGCATTGAGCTATGATGATGCCACTGCATTCTACCAGGGGTGACAGAGCAAGACTCTGTCTCAAAAAACAAACAAACAAAAAGAAACACTGGAAGAATCACATTACCTGTCTTCAAATTATACTACAGAGCTGTAGTAACCAAATCAGCATGGTATTGGCATAAAAACAGACACACAGACCAGTGGAACAATATAGAGAAGCCAGAAATAAATCCACACATTAATAGTGAACTCGTTTTTGACAATGATGCCAAGAACATACATTGGGGAAAGGACAGTCACTTCAATAAACAGTGCTGGGAAAACTGGATATCCATATGCACAAGAATGAAACTAGACCCCTATCTCTTACCACATACAAAAATCAAGTCAAAATGTATTAAAGACTTAAATCTCATACCTAAAAAAATGAGGCTATTAAAAGAAAATGTTGAGGAAACACTTCAGGACATTGTTCTAGGCTAAAATGTCTTGAGTAATATCTCAAAAACATAGACAACCAAAGCAAAAATGGACAAATGGGATCGATCACATCAAGCTAAAAAGCTTCTGCACAGCAAAGGAAACAATCAACAAAGTGAAGAGATAACCCACAGAATAGGAGAAAATATTTGCAAACTATCCTTCTGACAAAGGATTAATAACTAGAATATATAAGAAGCCCAAACCACTCAATAGGAAAAAAAAAATCAAACAATCTGGTTTAAAAATGGGCAAAAGATGTTCTCCAAAGGAAACATACAAATGGTCAACAGGTATACGAAAAAATGCTTAACATCATTAGTCACGAGAGAAATGCAAATCAAAACTACAATGAGATATCATTTCACCCCAGTTAAAATGGCTTTTTTTCCAAAAGACAGGCAATAACAAATGCTGGTGACCATGTGGATAAAGGGGAACACTTGTACACTACTGGTGGGAATGTAAATTAGTGCAACCACTAAGGAGAACAGTATGGAGGTTCCTCAAAAAACTAAAAATAGAACTACCATATGACCCAGCAATCCCACTGACAGATATATATCCAAAAGAAAGGAAATTAGTATACTGAAAAGATATCTGCACTCCCACATTTACTGCAGCACTATTCACAATAGCCAAGATTTGGAATCAACGTAATATGTCCATGAACAGATGAATGGATAAAGAAAATGGGGTACACACAGTGGAATATTTTTAATTTTTTTTTTTTTTTTTTTTATTGAGAGAGAGTCTCAATCTGTCACGTGGGCTACAGTGCAGTGGCGTTAGCCTAGCTGACAGCAACCTCAAACTCCTGGGCTCAAGTGATCCTCCTGCCTCAGCCTCCCCAGTAGCTGGGAGTACAGGTGCACACCACAACACCTAGCTAATTTTTCTATTTTTATTAGAGATGGGGTCTTGCTCTTGCTCAGGCTGGTCTTGAACTCCTGACCTCAAGCAATCCTCCCGTCTCAGCCTCCCAGAGTGCTAGGATTACAAGCGTGAGCCACCGTGCCTGGCCACAGAATGGATGATTATTCAGCCATAATAAAGAATGAACTTCTGGCCGGGCACGGTGGCTCACGCCTGTAATCCTAGCACTCTGGGAGGCCGAGGCGGGTGGATCGCTCGAGGTCAGGAGTTCGAGATCAGCCTGAGCAAGAGTGAGACCCCGTCTCTACTAAAAATAGAAAGAAATTATATGGACAACTAAAATATATATATACAAAAAATTAGCCGGGCATGGTGGCGCATGCCTGTAGTCCCAGCTACTCGGGAGGCTGAGGCAGGAGGATCGCTTGAGCCCAGGAGTTTGAGGTTGCTGTGAGCTAGGCTGAAGCCATGGCACTCACTCTAGCCTGGGCAACAGAGTGAGACTCTGTCTCAAAAAAAAAAAAAAAAAAAAAAAGAATGAACTTCTGTAATTTGCAACAACATGGATGGAATTGGAGAACATTATATCAAGTGAAATAAGCCAAGCACAGAAAGACAAATTTCTTACGTTCTCACCCATATATGGGAGCTAAAAATTAAAACAATTGATCTCATGGAGACAGAGAATAGAATGATAGTTACCAGAGGCTGGGAAGGGTAGTGGGGAAGGAGGGATAAAGTGCAGATGGTTAATAGGTGCAAAATAGAGTTAGACAGATAGAATGAACACAATTTATAGCACAACAAAGTGACTGTAGTAACCAGTAAGTTATGGTGTACTTTAACTACAAGAGTGGAAGTGGAATGTTCCTTACACAAAGAAATGACAGGTGGGAAGAATCATCCTACCCAATTTTAGGACCGTCTATATAACGACAGTAATCAAAAATGTAGTAGGGGCAGATGAATAAATACATTGACCAATGGAGCAAAACAGAGAACCCACACATAGCAGCAATTGAACATCCATATGGAAACACACACATAGCCTCAATTTGAACCTCACACCTTATACAAAAATTAACTTTAGATGGATCATAGATTTAAATGTAGAAGGTAAAACTATGAGATTTTAAGAGAAAACATAGCAGTAAACCATCAGGCCTAGGTCTTGGGGAAGAGTCCTTAGGAATGACACTAACAGCATGATCCGTAAAAGAAAAAAACTGATTAACAGGACTTCATCAAAATTAAAAGCTTTTGCTCTGCAAAAGATTCTGTTAAGATGAAAAGACAAGGTATAGACTGAGAGAAAATATTTGCAAACCACCTGACAAAAGACTTGTATCTAGAATATATAAAGAACTCTCAAAATCCAAGTTAAAAAATCCAATTATAAAATGGGCAAAATTCTCCTGTGATATGGCATTTGGGGACTATGTAGTTACTTCAGGGTCACCATAAATCCTTTCTCTTTTTTTTTCATATGGTACACTATCATGTAGTATCACAGTTCAGGGGCTTTGGGGTTGACTGGAATTTGAATAAATGAGCGTTTGGAATTTGTATAACTTTGGACAAATCAAATTAGATTTCTGCGGAGGAAAAAAGTATCTATCAATATACATTCTAACTATAATCACAGCACCCAGAACCCAGAGGAGCCTTAGAAATCGTCTGTCAATCCTGTCATGTGAAAGACGATTAAGTAGAGACCATAGGCTTTGCTCAAAATTACAGTTAGTAAAAAACCTGGGAATGGAATAGAATGTTCAAGAATCCTAGTCCACTAAACCTCATCATTTACATGTCTAAATCTTTGTGTTTTAGATCTCACTTTTAGATCTGGTGACTTCTTTCTGTTAAAGAAGAAACAGAAGTCCTAAATGCTTTAAATGGTATACCTGTTTAACTCTGTTATTATTGAATAATAAGATTCAATTTTGCTTTTCCTCAGGATTTCTATCTATAGAAGTTCTTTGTAGTCACTGAGCTGATGTTATCTCTGTTATCTGGGAACTGAAACCTTATACTGAAATAGGAAAGCCCCCCCCCCCAAATGTCTCACATTAAGAAATAAAAATAAAATAAAATAGCCAAAAGGTATGAACATACATTTCATCAAAAATATATGTATGGCAAATAAGCACATGAAAAGATGTTCAACATCATTATCCATTAGGGAAATGCAAACAAAAGAACCCACAATATCACTACACCCCTAATAAGAATAGTGAAAATAAAAACTAGTGCCAATCCCAAATCCTGGCAAAATGCAGAGAAATTGGATTTCTTTTCATTGGTGAGAAAGTAAAATGATACAAAAACTCTGGGAAATAGCTTGGCAGTTTCTTATAAAACTGAACATATACTTACCATACTACCCACCATCGCACTTCTGGTCATGTATCCCAAAGAAATGAAAACTTACGTCCACAAAAACTTATGCACAAATATTCATAGCAGCTTTCTTTGTAATAGCCCCAAACTAGAAACAACCCAAATGTCCTCCAACAGATGAATGGTTAAACAAACTGGTATGTTCACAGCAAAAAAAAAAAAAAAAAAAAGGAACAAACTATTGCAAACTATTGATACATATAAACTTGGATGGAATTCAAGGACATTATGCTGTGGAGAGAAAAGCAATTCTCTAGAAGTTACATATTATATGATACCATTATGTAACTTGTTAAAATGGCAAAATTACAGTGATGAAGAACAGATTAGTGGTTTCCACGGTTAGGGCTGTGTGGGAGGATGGGGGATGTGGTGTGACAATAAATGGGCAGTACAAGGATTCCTTTGTGGTAATGGAACAATTTTGTATACTGATTGTCGTGGTGGTTCTGTGAACCTATGCATGTGATAAAGTGCGTAACTACACATACACATACACATACACACACACACACACACACACACACGTACATATTCATGAGTGCAAGTAAAAACTGGTGAAATCTGAGTAAGAGTTGGAGTTTAATAGTAATGTGCCAGTGTTGGTGTCTTAGTTTTGAAAAATGTACCATGGTAGCATTAAGATGTTAACATTGGGGAAATTGGATGAAGGGTATATAATGAATTCTGTGTCCTGTCTACAACTTTTCTGTAAATCTAATATTATTCCAACATAAAAACATTTATTTTAAAAAAGCAAAGAAGTTTTAAAATATGACACTATCATGCACTTACCAGAAGGGCTAAAATTAGAAAATAGCAGGTAGGTGGCAATGTGAGGCAATATTCTATTTCCCAGTAATTTCATTTTTAGTTTTATGCCCAACAGAAATACATACATATGTTCAACAGGACAATTCTAGAATGTTCATAGCAGCTTTATTTGTAATAGCCAAAATTGGAAACAGCCCAAATGCTTATTAACAGAATGAATAAATTGAGCATATTTATACAATGCCATACTATATTTAACAGTATGAATTAACCAAATATAACATGCAACAATATAGATGAATTGTATAGACATTGTTGACTACATAATATATCATTCTAGTTATTTGAAGTTCAAAAACAGGCGAAACGAACCTATGGTGTTGGGATAATAGACATCCTTGGGATAGTGTCTAATAACTGGAAGAGAACATGCATGGGGCTTCTGGAGTGCTGGTGATGTTCCAATTCTCGATTTCTTGCTGTGTTTTTGTATGTGTTCAGTGTGTGAAATGTAACAGCTGTACACTATTTGTGTACTTTTCTATTTGTAAATTATACTTCAATAAAAAGTCTACAATAAAGCAAACACACACAGAGTAAGATGCCACTACATACCCATTAAAAGATCTAAAATTAAAAGGACTGAGAACACCAAGTGTTGGTCAGGATGTGGAGCAACTGAAATGTTCATTTACAACTAGTGAGAATATAAATTAGTATAAACACTTTGGAAAAGTGCTTGGCAATATCCATTAAAGCTGAATATACACTTGCTCCATGACCCAGCAATTCTCTATGACCCTTACATATCCAACAGAAATGTATGCATATGTGTTCTCAAAACACATATACAAGAATGTTCATGGCAGTATTATTCCAAAATGAGAACAATTCACATGTCCTTCAGTGCTACTGGAGCCTATTAAAATCAGTTAGGGCTGAGAATTGCAGGGAAGTTAACCTCCTTTGGAGCATCCTTCAATCAATTAGGAACAGGAGCCAGGGGATAAACATTTCAGCCACCTATTCTACCTGTCAGACCAATTCTAGGAAGCACTGCATATCCAACCCTCAATAACACCCTTATACTGATGGTTTTTCCTACCTGTGTTGCTCTCTCCATTGGTCTTCACTATTGCCTCCTAGAATCATTCCCCAAATAAACTACTGCACCCAAGTTTTTCTCTCGAGCTTTGCTCTCAGTGAAAGCATAAACTTTAACAACACAACAATGATCCATTTACATAGAACTCAAAAACAGGCAAAACCTATTCTATGGCGATACAAGTCAGAAGAGTGATTAGGTTATCTAGCTGGGGTAATGGTGGGAGAATGGGATTTAGGGAGGTTCTGGGGTGCTGGCAATGTTCGACATCCCAGAGTAGTGTTTCAACAGGCATGCTCACTCTGTAAAACTTCAAGCTGTATGCTTAAGATGGGCCCATTTTATAGTATTTAAGTATGTTTTAATTTCAAAAATTAAGAATGCAGATGTTGAGGGGTAGGAAAGATTACTATTAAGGGAAGTGTGGGCTTTGTAAGGGAAAGTAGACTTAAACGTATTTAAAGACAGATTAACTGCAATGGGTACATTCATCTTTTTTGGATGTTCCTCTCACCCTTGGCATCAGACATGGATTACGGAGGCCTTTGTTGGAGGCTGACTTTGGGAGAGGACAGTGAATTATTACAGTGAAAGTTGAAGCAGTGAAATTTACCTGTAAGAAAGCACCCCTCTGAGTAAGATACAAGGCATTGTAATACTCCTCTAGGTGTGGTTGTGTAAAGTGAGTTCTTCATCTTCAGCCTCTGTGTTTCTGCTGTTTCCAAGACTGCCTCATGGATGGTCAACCCTCCCCCACTTTTTCTCTTTTCCATTTTTTTCATTCAACATGTATTTATTTTAGACACTGTGCTAGGCACTGGGGATCTATTAATGAACAGTAAATAGATGTGGCACCTGCTCTGAGTTTTACTCTGATTAAGAAAAACACATCAAATAATCTTACAAATGGATGAGTGTGACTGTAACGCTACAAAGAGATTCCTGGTTCTGAGAGCCTATTGGCCTTGTTAAGAAAGGAAGGGGAGGCTTCCTGGAGGAAGAGACAGTTTAGCTGAAATTTGAAAGATGAATAGAACGAGGGGACCAAATAGGTGGGGAGCAAGGGAAGAGGAACAGAGAAGTCCAATGTGGTTGGAAAAGGGTAAGTAAGGGGGCATATGGGATAGATAATGGACATATGGGCAAAGCTCCAGCCATATGTGGTCTTGTAGACTGTTAAGAAGTTTTGTCATTATCCTAAGGGCAAATAAAGCCAGAATGTTCTTAAATCAAGAATTGCCACGATTATGTTTTGAAAAGATCAACATGGCTGTTGTATGGACAAGTGATTAGAAGGCATCAAAGTAGATGTGGGTAGACAGGTGGCTACTGCAGCAAGCCAGGAACAAGGTGATGGAAGCTTGGATAGGGATGGTGGCAGTCAAGATGGAAAGAAAACAATTCAGCAAGTTATTTAGGAGGCAAATGGACTGTAACAGTAGCTATAAAATGTCTTTCTGACCAGAGCAAATATAATCACACACTTATATCAGCTAGATACAGAAGTATGCATTCTGTTAACTTTAGCTGTTAGTCTTGCTTGACTAACACAGTTCTAAGAAAAAAGGTGTGTGACCATGTTACACCTGAATTGTGCTTGGGATATTATGAAGCTGGTCAAGTATACATATGCTCTAGGGGAAGAGAATTAAGAATTGCCATAGAGTTGTAAAAAATGGAAGTGTGGAACAAGGCTATGGAACCACCAATGAAAGAATAACACCCAAAAGACATTGAAAGGATGGAAAAATGATAGATGAGTGTACAGAAGGACAGGCAGGAGGCTGCCATCTGTGTTAAAATAGTTAAAGTTAAAACAGGACTCCTCAGATACAAAGCTAGGACATTGCTTCCCAAGACCTGCAGAGAACTAGGGAAAATGAGCCTTCAAGTCCTTTGCATGAAGCCTGTAGACTCCTCAGGAATGTGAGGAAATCTGCTGGGAGGTTTATATTTCAAAGCAAAGATATCCTTCACATTCAAGTTGTTCCTCCAGGACAAGGCAGCATAAATTCCACTGAGAAGTGCTGCCGCGGGCCAGATCCACAAGCTGGGGAAGAGTGGTGGTGGCGTGTTAATTGGGCCATTATTTCTTCGGGAAGATTGTTATTTCCCAGGTGAGAGGATATGAATAAGAGTAAACACTAAAGCTATCTCCAGAGGTGGTCAGATAAACAGTGAGAAAGTAAGGATGCTGCTAGATTTCCCTTGGGGGACTACATTCTACCAAAAGCTGCTCCTCTCACTGCTCAAGGCAAAAAGCTGCAACACACTTAGAAGGAAAAGTGCTGAAGGTCAGTCCAGAATGGGGGACCTAGCAATGACAGAGACCACTGCAGCATCTCCAGCACTTTCTGGCAACCAGACCCCAGTGGCTTCCAGGATCTTGGGAATGACCTACCTGGTGCTTGACAAGCAGTTTTTGTGGAAAAGTGGACATAAAGTTCTGAGGAAAAGGCAGGTTTGGCTGGATGAGAAAACTAAAGGTTCTAAGGAGCAGGAATATTGTGGAACTGGGTAAGATTGGGCTGGCAGCTGGCCCCAGCTGGTTGTTTAACAGACCACCTGGCCCCACTGCACGCCCTCTGGTTGAGGTAATTTCCCCCAGCAGGGAAACAAGGGGCTTTGAAGTATCTCATTTATGCCTGACAAAAGTATCCTTTAGGACAGGAACAGATTAAGTGTAGCAGACACCAAGACTTTATGGTCCATAAGATTCCTAAACCTGGATGGAAACTAGTAAAGCTGTAAACCAAGGACCAAGCAGGGAATGGGTGGAGTTTTGCAATCACTGACCGTAACAGGTGGATTCTTGCATCCAGAATTTTGGAGGGGGGAGCATTTATGTCCCAAATTCACAGCAAATTCAGCATTGTGGCATCTGTGGGCCTGCGACTGACTCAATCTGTCACTAGACCACTTTCACATTAGTAAATCCCTTTGGGAAGACAGGTCAAAAAAAAAAAAGAAAAGAAAAAAAAAGAAACACACTTGGCACTGCCAGGTGCTTATAAAGGGCTATGGTAGGCATCAGGGAACAGGGCAGAAACTGTCTACTGACGAGTGATTTTCACAAGATATTAGGAAGTTTCTATCACCCAAGCTAGAAAAAATGGTTTAAAGCAGATACTTTGAGTCCCCAGGAAGAACTAGGATGGATGGGAGAGGCTACGCTATATTCTTGGTGCATTTCTGAAGCCCAACAAAGTTACACGAAATGGTAGACTTTCAGCTGTCAGCCAGATATTTTTCAATAGGCTTTTGCAACTTATAGGCTTGTGAATCACTTAGTCCTCAGTGACAGAATAAAGAGAAAAATGGTTCCCTTCCTTGTATCCTAGAGCTTTCCTCTAACCTTTTATTTAACCTTACCCAGATGCCTCCCTAGGTGCTTTCTATACTTTGGAACAGAGATTTCCATACACGTACACCCTGACCCTTTCAGCTACTTTTGGTATCTTAAAAAAGCACACCAGCCACCATTTCCTCTTACTGCACTTCTTCATATGTTCTTCTCAAAACATCCATATGTATACTTTTACTACCTGCAAGTCAACCACCCAGACACCCACTTTGAAAGCTCCATCCCATTCTTCTTTACCAAAGATAGGTTTTGCCTCCTGGTGCAGTGCGCTTCTCTGTCTGGGCAGAAAACTGGAATTAACAATGTTAACTTGAAAAATCCAAGTCCCAGAGATTCAGTCTGCAGTACACACACCTGGACGTCAGGATTTTAAAAGCTCCCTAGGTAACTTTAATAATGCACATCCAAGGTTAAGAACTACTCAACCACCTCACAAATTTGATAACATACTAATCCAATTATCCTAATTATACAACTCTTCTAGATGTGTGAAAGGCCCCTAGAAGTTATTACTGCATAAATTTTTGTCAGACCTTCAGGATTTCCCTTGACCTTTCTCTTATGTGCCACTTGAAAAAACAGGCTCTGAACTGGAAACGAGAGCTACATGCCTTATCTCCATTCATCTTCAGTTTTAACTCCTTCCTATTAACCATTTTTTGCATTTACACTATTGTACTAACCTACCTCCCTCTTAATTATGCTTTGTAGTTCTAATTTAAGCAGTAGGGAGATTCTCACCCTAGCTCAATCAGGGGTTTAACACCAACACTCTACTTCCTTTGAATTTAGTCTCCTCTAAAACATTAGAGAAATTTAGGCAGGTGTATGTCTATGTCCACCTGTTTCTCTGCAGTTTAACTTTTTTGCTTTTACTTTTTAAACTGCTGTTCCCATTTTTACTTTATCCCAAGATCCTTCCATATACTAAAATGCTCTCAACATAGTGTTCCTTATTAGTCAGAATAACCACCACAGTATGTTCTGGGTGAGGTACAGCACTGATAAAGCAAGTGAGGTTCTTCAAACTTATTTAGTAACCCATATTATACATAACTAATTTACTGGTCACTCATTTCTATGTCACACATTTGCTATTGTCAACTGGTTTCCTTGAGTTATCAGGGCACTTTTTCTTGGATGCCTCTAAATTGAAGGGAAATGCATTTTCTTGGTTAAGGTGACCTGAACTAGGGTCCACAAATTCAAACTCCCTGTGACATCAGTGTAGCTGAATTTTCCTTATGTTAAATAAGAAGGTCAACTGTCAGTAGCAAAAGAGTGTGTGGCCAAGTCCTTCAGTCTCCCAGATAACAGTCATTAACAGTACTTCCTGGGTCTCTCCTAAAAAGAAAAATTAGTGCATCAGTGGTTAGTCAACGTTATCACAGGCCAGCCGAGTGCTTTCAGAAAAAAGTATGCCTTTCAACTGATCTCATTAAA
Organism: Eulemur rufifrons; assembly: GCF_041146395.1. NCBI lineage: Eukaryota > Metazoa > Chordata > Mammalia > Primates > Lemuridae > Eulemur > Eulemur rufifrons. The sequence goes on from NC_090984.1 coordinate 58,861,648, forward strand.
TATACCTGCATTTCTCCATTTGGTGTGTCTACAAAGCACATCATATCATCTAAGTTACCTCAAAACGAGTACTTGTGAAGTACAGTTTGTCATCTAATTCTTTACTTTCCATATTACACAGTGGGCATTTCTTCCCCTAATTCTTTTGAATACCACACACTGCTGCTAAATTGCCTAGTATATTCCTTTATTGACACTTTCTGGTTACCATATGGCTTGAACTGTTACATCTATCCTACTCCTTATATTACATTCTTCTCAACCCTTGTTTGACCCCCGTATATTCCCTTCTAATTTACCTTAATCCTTTTGTAGCTATTTGTATTATTTTCCTTTTCTATTACACATGGCCACCTCTGAAAAAGAGGCTTTAAAACACAACTGGTACCACTTGTACAATCTTTGTAAATCTTAGACACTGGGGTAACATGTAAACTAAAATCTAGTGGGAGTCCTCTTTTTGAGCATTCCAAATTTATCAATCATGCCCCACCTGATACCTTCCAGTTAGCTCATTACACAGGGTGAGACAGTAGCAAATTCCATAAAGTACCCTAGGCCAGTGGGCTCCAAACAAGTTTCCCTATTAAAAATTATGTAGCAACAGAAAAAAGAAAAGTCCCAAAGGCTTTTGTTCTAATCATCCACCTTCTCTCCTGCTTGCCTGACTGGAAACTATATTTTTAGATTTCACAGCATACTGAGAAAGTTTTAAATTTTATACCAAATTATAATAAATGCGTCTTCATACTGTTATAAAAATCTTACTTCCACCCAATAACACAGGGTCCCTGTCAGATTGTCAAGTAGCAAGAATTCCCTCAGATCAGCTGACTCCAAGACTGTCAAAGTCTCCCCTTTACACGCACTGCCATTTCTACTGCTATGCCAATACAATTTCTATTGAACAAACTCCAATCAGGGTTAAGTAATGTCACAGGACTGTAAGCCTACCATCTGATCCATGGACTTTAGGAACATCACTGCCCTGCTCCCTTAAAAAGCCTTACTTATTTGCATATGATCAGATTTCAAAAGGTATTTTACCATATGGCATTTCAATGTTTCCTCTACATTGCTACAGTTTTGACCTAGGAACCTGAATGTCAAAGTATTAACTGAGTATACCCGTGATAAAAGAAACCGATAGAGTGTTATTCCCTTAGCTGCATAAGGAAATTTAATTTGCAGTAGCCAGAAACCTGGAGTGCGAAATGACTCTTCCTGATGAAGATAAATGGGAGGTTTCTTAATATTTCAGCCTAAACTCTAACATATATGTATGTAGATTTCCAATGAGTGTGATCATGTTCTTTTAGACAGAATGAGAAGTACAGCTAGCCCTCAATATATGTGGGTTCTGCATCCACGGATTCAACCAATTGCGGATTGAAAATAGTCAAGGGGGAAAAAGGAGGACCAAAACCAATAAAAAATATTACAACAATTTAAAAATACCATTAAAAATGCAATCACTATTTACATAGAGTTTACATTGTATTAGGTATTTTAAGTAATGTAGAGATGATTTAAAAGTATACAGAAGGATCTGTATAGGCTGTATGTAAATACTACACGATTTTATATAAGGGATTTGAGTAACCACAGATTTTAGTACCCACAGGAGGCCCTGGAACCAATCCCCCATGGACACCAACAGACAACTGTAACCTCTGATAGAACACAAAAATAAATTTGTATCACCAGAAATGTCAGCTAAATATACCGCTCTGTGCAAAGAGTTCATACAGTGCAAGGAGAAGTATACATTTAAAAATTCTGGATTAATCTGTCCAGTATTTTCCAAAACCTTACGGATAATACCATAATCTTGAACAAGTTTTACTGGCATTTTAGGCCTCTGACACTTTCTTCTAAAAGCATACAGTTTATTTTCTAGTCATGGGTTACCTGCTAAAGAGTGAAATAAATTTTGCTTGTGGCAGATAGGATGGCAAAAAAATGCTGATGCTGCATACTATCAAAGAATAGCAACATTCCAGGGAGGTTTCTGCTCTTAAAAATAACCATTTTCTTTTCTGTAATGTTTAAAAAAAAAAAAATGAAGAATAAGACACAAATGAACTGGGCCTTTTAGGACCAGGTAAGCATCATAACTCTGGCAGCTGTTTAATCTATCCATCCTATGATGATTTGGGTGCTAAGCGGTTCAATGCCCACAAAATCACTGCAATTAATCTAGCTGAAGGAAAAATAAAAATTTGTTCATATGGGTAAAAGAACACAATGTAAAATAAATGTATAACCCTCACCATGTTATAACTATCTTGGAAGGCAGACTACAGAATGCCACGAAATAGAGTGTTCCTGTTTTCAAAAACATTAAGACACAGGCTCAGAATCCAGGAGAAGATAACTGGGGCTATAAAATACTAATTAAAAGGACTAAACAGAAGAAAGTCGGGTTCATTCTCCATCTGTTTCAATTTTCCTAAAAATCTTGATGTATATGACTCTCTTCTATTTAGGGACAAAATGATTTAGTGCACAACAGAGACCTCAAAGAGTGCCAGCTGTACCACAAAGCACTGATGAAAAGGCAGAACATAGCTTTCAAACTTTTTCATTAGAATGTAAAAGTCATTTTGCAAAAGAATCTCTACTCCATGTCAAATTACTTGACTCCTTAATGCAACAACTACCTTAATATTATTTTAGTAGTGTATGTCGGTATGCATGTTTATGACTCCAAGTAAAATATACCTAATACACTTCAGGAGTTTTGTGGAGGCTGCTGTAAAACAAAGAATTTGAAGTAAACAATTATAAAATACAAAAATAAAAAACCAGGTTTTTTTTTTCTCCAAATTCCTGGTTTAATAAGGACTTGTTTATTGAGGAAAAAAGGTCCCAAACATCAGGCTGTTCACAAAAATAACCCACAGTATCAACTTTAGAAAACAAATCTTAAGACTATTACACTAATTTTCTAGAGGATGCATTTGACATGCCAACTCTCATTCACAAAAATACATTGTTACATTTGTGTTGAACTGCCCCACATAGCACTCTTATGTGGGGTATAACACACTTCTAACTCAAAGCTGCTCTCAGGTGCTACTAACTAAATGAGATTGCCTTTGCAGTTAGGGAAGCAACTACTGAACTCATGTATGAATGGAAAGAACTGTACTCCCTGCATAACAAGAGATTATTTTGGAGACAGCTGATAAAAACCATACATCCTTTTTATTGTTAAGTCAAAGAGGTATCAAAATTAAAAGCAAAAAATTACAGGGTAAGACTTAACAAAACTACTAGGAGCATCGAAGTGAAAATGGGACTAGGCGCAGGGCAATATGAATTAATGAACATGGGAAGGACAAGGATGGGGAGAACAGTGAGCATGTGCTGAAGATACTAGGGGAGAGGATCTGGTGAAAATTTTGATCTTAGACAAGCGCCTAGGTAAAGAAATAATGGGATAAGATTTCTAAACCCCACTATGTGCTTAAGAGTCATCCTCGCCATTGGCGCTGTCTCTGTCATCCTCTCCTTCCTCAGCCTCTTTTTCATCATCCTTGATCAACTCCAGCTGTGAGAAAGACACAAATAGGATGGAGTTAGAGACACTCCATGTGTCCCTGAACCCCCCTCCACCACCTTTTTCTTTCCTTTCCCATGGTTTTCACCTGGTCATCCCCCCGATCTTCATTATCATCATCATCCAGTAGGTCCCCCTCCTCAGCAGAGTCATCTGCACCCCCCTCAGACTCCATCTTCACATTAGTCTCATCTTTCTTCTGGGAGCTGCTGCTCTGCTCCTCTTCTGACTTATCATTCTTCATCTCTACTGGGGATGAGAAGGACAAGTCTGTCTAGGGGCAAGCAATGTCCACAGGATGTAGACAATCCCCACTAATAATCACAGAACTGCAGCACAAGTCTAAATCCTCCCACACAAATAAAATGATCTTCCCAATTCAAGCTCCCCAAGTTTTTTTCATATTAAACTATTTTATATCCCACTATTCCAACATACACTTTCAACTGTCTTTCAACTGTCTTAGGTAACTAACCCAAAGTTACACCCAGCAAGTAGAAAAATAGTTACCTGCTTGTTTGCTCTGTTCCTTTTCAATTTTTTCCAGGTTTTCCAGTAGAGAATCCACTTTTTGTTTTATCTGAGTCAATTCCTTCTTAATGGCCTGAAGGTCATCTCCTTTCACTTAAATACAAACATAAACCCTAGATTAGAATCAAATGTACCAGAAGTTATCAGCTACCAAATACATTCCCACTAGACTACACCAGGAGCCAAGAGAAGATCCCTAGGGAGAAATGGGTCCTGAGTTTTTAAAGAAAAATTTTCTGAAGAGATGGGATCTCACTAAACTGTACAGGCTGGAGTGCAGTGGCTACTCACAAGCACGTTAATAGCACACTACATCCTTGAACTTTTGGCCTCAAGCAACCCTCCTGCTGCTTCAGCCTCCAAAGTAGCTGGGAGTACAGATGCACGGGCTACTGCAACTAGACTTCTGTAATGTTTTACTGGCTTACATATTTCTACTTTACAAGGAGTTCAACACACAAAAATAAAAACAAATTCTCAAAGTACTTTCCAAATTACACAAAGATCTTTCATAAATTGAACAGGCACCTCAAACCATAAAGTCTAATGGCTTTCTTCAAATTACAAATCTGTTAGGGATAGAAGGCAGCCTATAGCTGGCCCCCTAATCACTACCTTGACTCTTCCACTTTGATCGCACAAATCCAGATGGCACAAAAACATTAGAATTCCATTAATTTCCCTATTTCAAAACACAAGGAAACATCAGAACTGTGAAGCTGAAATAACACATACACTTTCCAGACTTGGAAGAAGAACCGCGCTGTCCACTCTTAGAATTGAAGCCACTTTTCCCCCTTCGTGAGGTGTTTCCTGATACACGCTGGCGTTTCGAGGGCACCACAGCCCGAGCAATAGGAGGAGGAGGAGGAACACGTGCTGGGTAACTGTACATCCTATTGGACAAAAGTAAAATAAAATTTCTTCACACCTAATATTAAGTCAGCAAGATCCAACAGTGACCTCATAAAATAGTAAATTTATATTACTGTCTCTCAGTCTTCTTTTTTTGTAAGTTAATTTCGCTCAAAAAAAAATCCTTTTTTATGAAATTTTTAACACTGCAACAACTTTTCTTCATGAAAATATTACACACACACATATATCCAATGATATGGTTGGCTGCCCTTAAATACTAGGGATAAAAGCCTCTATTATAATAATGGCAGTATTAACAAACCATTATTTTTTAATGAATGGCCTTTATCTTGATCTTATTCTTTTCATGTTTATGCCATAATGAACAATTCATATAAGGCGAAATATGTACACATAAGAGACTGTAACTAACTAGGTCTACAAACAGCAGTATGTAGTGCTAGCCAAATCCCTCTTCTTTTCACCCACAGAAGGATACAACATCACTATTAGTGCTATTAGGTTGAACCATACAAAATTGTCAATGTTGACCATTTCTGACCTATGAAAATATAACCATTTCATATTGCTGAGGGAATCACAACAAAATGTTAGCTGGGTAAAAAAAACAACTACTGACATAATAAAAATGCCATTATCAATTCTAACTACATTTATGCTAAAACTCCATTTAAAGCTCCTAACAGAGTGGAGACTGATGTCTATTGTTCACTATTCACTAGTGCCTAAATCCACTGCCTAGCACTCAATAAACATTAGTTGCTCAACTAACTGCTGTTTCCATACATTTTAATTCCCAGTTGTTGTATAATAGACTTAGTATCCCAGTGATTGATAAGTATATACCAGAGTGATGGCTTACCAGTGACTCTTTTACATTCAAAACAGAAAAAAAACTTCTTAACACGGATCTCAGTTCTACAAAGTCTGTACGGTTCGTTTGTACAGTCCACGTTTCTCATTTTTATAAGATACTCTGGCAACATATGAAAGCAAGACACACTAGTGGAAAAAATCTTTTAAATCTAGCTCTGCAAGGTTTTTCTTAAAGCAAGTCACTTAACCCCAAGGCCCAGGTGTTCCTCTGTAAAAAACTCACCAACTGCTCTAACTCCAAAGATTTTTAAGGAACAAATGTAGTAAACAACTTTGAAACTTTACAAATCACCTATAATGTCTTCAGTCTCACTGTTATATATCTATAGTCATTGGTGACTACTTTTCTGAGTTAAATAGTCATCCATCTTTCTGTAGTAAAAACATTGATTTTACGAGCTCTCACAGATAATGGTCTCTTCTACTCAACCCTACTGAATCTAGAATGTTTCCATGCTATTTTAACAAAGAAATATTTTATGTATTCCAAGGAGTGGCTATGGGCAGGAACATTTTCCAATATTGAGCAAGAGCATATGAACCTTGCCAAACAAGTTAGAATACAATTTACTAATCTTAAACAGTTTTCAGTCCTAGACCATCCAACACTTCTCCCCTAGGAGCACAGTAGCTATTAACTTGGCAAGACCCAATCATATGGGTGCAAGTTAGCAAAGCACTCACAATTCAGAAAACACAAAGGCTTTTGTGATTCTACAGAGATTCCTTATGAGCAGTTATAAACTGAGCTGTTAATTTGTTAGTTTTAATCCACTCATGGGAATTAACACAAAAAACCAACAGATACTTTTTTTTTTTTTTTTGAGACAGAGTCTCACTCTGTTGCCCAGGCTAGAGTGAGTGCCATGGTGTCAGCCTAGCTCACAGCAACCTCAAACTCCTGAGCTCAAGCGATCCTCCTGTCTCAGCCTCCCAAGTAGCTGGGACTACAGGCATGCGCCACCATGCCCGGCTAATTTTTTCTATATATATTTTTAGCTGTCCATATAATTTCTTTCTATTTTTAGTAGAGGTGGGGTCTCGCTCATTGCTCAGGCTGGTCTCGAACTCCTGAGCTCAAACGATCCGCCCACCTCGGCCTCCCAACAGATACTTTTTATTATTGCTATTATTTTCCCATGTTTACATAATCCTTTTGGTCTTTTTGCCCCAAATCCTTCAAATTAAATGATCCAGAAACTACAAAATATCAGTATTCAGAAACTACTACTTTGTGCATGAAAGTGAGTTATTATAAATGAAAGTGAGTTATCCATATTTTTTAGTATGAAACTGATCCTCATGCCCCAGAACCTAGTTGAATTTAGAGATCTGACAGACCTCACAACCTACTCCCACTCATGGCACCTAGTATCCAACCATTAGCTACCCGTTCCAGACTCCATCACTGGAATATATCCTTTGACCCATACTATTTCATCAGATCATAATCAAAACAAAGAAATACAGTTTGTTTAGAATCTATTTAATGGTCCCCACGAACACGAATGGGAGTTGAATACTCTAGCTCCCTAAAGAAAAATATTCACACTATTAGTAGTGCTAAGGAGCTTTTATTTACACAAAACTTAACCACTGCTCAAGCAAAAATGGATTCTCAAACACTCAAAGACTACTCTCTAAGAAAGTAGACCTTGCTTTGTCAAATGTTAAGGTGGATGTCTGAGAAAACATCAAGAGAAAAACCATAACTTAAGGTCAAAGGGATAGGTAATAAGAAGCTCAGTATGACTGCTTCAAGAACTAACCACAAATTAACATTTCCCCATTGGAAAACTATACAATAAAATCATGGGGTGAAAATAGCTGCTGATTCCCTATTGATTAATCCTAGGCTGTTTAAAAGTTCTGATGAAAGGTTCATTACCTAAATAAAAAAACTGGATGCTAAGTATTGGTATAAAATCTAGTCGGAATAGAAGGTAATTAAAATGCCATTTGAAGGCCGGGCGTGGTGGCTCACGCCTGTAATCCTAGCACTCTGGGAGGCCGAGGCGGGTGGATCGCTCGAGGTCAGGAGTTCGAGACCAGCCTGAGCAAGAGTGAGACCCCGTCTCTACTAAAAATAGAAAGAAATTATATGGACAACTAAAATATATATATATATACAAAAAATTAGCCGGGCATGGTGGCACATGCCTGTAGTCCCAGCTACTCGGGAGGCTGAGGCAGTAGGATCGCTTAAGCCCAGGAGTTTGAGGTTGCTGTGAGCTAGACTGACGCCACGGCACTCACTCTAGCCTGGGCAACAGAGTGAGACACTGTCTCAAAAAAAAAAAAAAAAATGCCATTTGAAAGCAATTAAAACATTTTTAGAGACATATTAGCTAATTACCTGAAAAAACTGAGACAAGAATCTCTATCCCCATCACCAAATTAAAAGCATTATGAGGGCCGGGCGCGGTGGCTCACGCCTGTAATCCTAGCACTCTGGGAGGCCGAGGCGGGTGGATTGCTCAAGGTCAGGAGTTCGAGACCAGCCTGAGCAAGAGTGAGACCCCGTCTCTACTAAAAATAGAAATTATATGGACAACTAAAATATATATATATACAAAAAATTAGCCGGGCATGGTGGCGCATGCCTGTAGTCCCAGCTACTCGGGAGGCTGAGGCAGGAGGATCGCTTAAGCCGAGGAGTCTGAGGTTGCTGTGAGCTAAGCTGACGCCACGGCACTCACTCTAGCCTGGGCAACAAAGTGAGACTCTGTCTCAACAAAAAAAAAAAAAAAAAAAAAAAAAAAAAAAAAAAAAAAAAAAAAAAAAAAAAAAAAAAAAAAAGCATTATGAGGCACTTATTAAAAATACAGGTTTGCAAAGCTTCTTAAATGGAAATTCTGGCCAGAGGAGTTGAGACGTATCATGTTCCCTGGGTCTCAAAAAAAACCCTCATTAACAATACATTTCGGCCGGGCGTGGTGGCTCACGCCTGTAATCCTAGCACTCTGGGAGGCCGAGGTGGGCGGATCGTTTGAGCTCAGGAGTTCGAGACCAGCCTCAGCAAGAGCGAGACCCCATCTCTACTAAGAATAGAAAGAAATTATATGGACAGCTAAAAATATATATAGAAAAAATTAGCCGGGCATGGTGGTGCATGCCTGTAGTCCCAGCTACTTGGGAGGCTGAGACAGGAGGATCGCTTAAGTTCAGGAGTTTGAGGTTGCTGTGAGCTAGGCTGACGCCACGGCACTCACTCTAGCCTGGGCAACAGAGTGAGACTCTGTCTCAAAAAAAAAAAAAAAAAAAAAAAAAAAAAAACACAATACATTTCAATCATGACACCGAAGTAGAAACAACTAGAATTAATCAATGATTAATAAATCTACATTCTCTTGCATGTATTTAATGTACCATAGAAAGCTATTTCTTATCTTAAAAGTGTGGACAGATAAAAATAATTTGGGGCCGGGCGCGGTGGCTCATGCCTGTAATCCTAGCACTCTGGGAGGCTGAGGTGGGAGGATCGCTCAAGGTCAGGACTTCGAGACCAGCCTGAGCAAGAGCAAGACTCTGTCTCTACTAAAAATAGAAAGAAATTATATAGACAACTAAAAATATATATTAAAAAATTAGCTGGGCATGGTGGCACATGCCTGTAGTCCCAGCTACTCGGGAGGCTGAGGCAGAAGGATTGCTTGAGCCCAGGAGTTTGAGGTTGCTGTGAGCTAGGCTGACGCCACGGCACTCTAGCCCAGGCAACAGAGTGAGACTCTGTCTCAAAATAAATAAATAACTTGGTTTACATATGTTAATTACCAAATAGCAGGTATTCTGGAAACAAACTAGTTTTCAGACATTGCTGCCCACAACAGCGCCGTGACTAAAAGTTGCAATGTCAAATACATCACAGATGACAGCAATGTAGGAAGATTAAAAAGTTTTAAGAATATTCTGGGGAAAAAGCAATTTTAGAAATAAAATTAATAAAATAAAATAAAACATAAAAATAAAAAAAAGAATAGCTTCCTTTTGCACAGATTGTTTTTAAAAAAATTTTAAATATCTGTAATCATAAAATTACAGCCCCTTCTCCAAACAACACTGGTTTTACCAAATTCAGTTTAAATATGCAACCCCATTATAATTTCATTCAAGTTGTTAGAACGTATTATTTTATTCACTTCCACTGTTTTTTTTTTTATCTACAATGGAAAAATTTCAAAAACAATTTTCTTCCTGCTTGCTTCTGAGTCTTCTGGAAAAGGGATGGATTTTATAGGCTACTGTGTTCAGGCTTTAGGGTGCCTGTGAATCCATGAAATTGCTTGCTAAAATTCTGTGACTATTTCTATTCAAAAAAAGTTTAAACTGTTAGCTAAGTAGTTAAGAAAAAAACTGGTAGGTAACAAGTTTAATCTAGGTTTATTAAGATGTAAACATATAACTATGTCAAAATCTCACCGAAACAGAAGGCTTTTCATAACATAATTGGAATTCTTGCTTGTGCTTAAAAATAAATCAATTAACAAGATTCTTATGATTTGTCCTTTATTTCTGAATTAAAAGAGATGATGGCCAGGTACAGTGGCTCACATCTGTAATCTCAACTACTGGGAAGGCTGAGAACAATCTTGGCAACATAGCAAGACCCCTTCTCTACAGAAAAATTAGTGGCACCCAACTGTGTAGCCCCAGCTACTTGGGAGGCTGAGATGGGAGGATCACTTGAGCCTAGGAGCTTGAGGTTGAAGTGAACTATGATCACACTGCTGCACTCCAGCCTGGGTGACAGAGCTAGACCCTGCTTCTAAAAAAAGTAAAAATTTTAAAAATGGAAATAAAAAAAGGAGATGATTTCTTTTTTTTTTTTTTTTTTTGTTGAGACAGAGTCTCACTTTGTTGCCCAGGCTAGAGTGAGTGCCGTGGCGTCAGCTTAGCTCACAGCAACCTCAGACTCCTCGGCTTAAGCGATCCTACTGCCTCAGCCTCCCGAGTAGCTGGGACTACAGGCATGCGCCACTATGCCCGGCTAATTTTTTCTATATAGATTTTTAGTTGTCCATATAATGTCTTTCCATTTTTTTAGTAGAGACGGGGTCTCGCTCAGGCTGGTCTCGAACTCCTGACCTTGAGCAATCCACCCGCCTCGGCCTCCCAGAGTGCTAGGATTACAGGCGTGAGCCACCACGCCCGGCCAGGAGATGATTTCTAAATGTTACTTCCAAGTACTTCACTCACAAACAACGTGCTCCCTTGAGTCTGAGAGGAGCTGAACTAGGAACACCTGCAAGTGCTGTTCATCTAAAATAAAGGGACTAAATGATAATCCAGTATGCACATCTGCTCACCACTAGAACCGTACATCTTCATTTAATACATGTGGGAAGCTAAACTGAATTTAAGAAAAAATTGATAATTAAAAAACAAAAGAAAACAAAAATAATCAACAGAAGCAGGTTATTACCACCTGTCGGTTTAAGAACCCTGCCCCAAAGAACACTGATCTAGGTTGGGGAACACCACATGAATCCCTACTACAAAGAATAGTAATCAATAGCCCCTTATATGTGGAGCCAATGGCACCAATCAACAATTGGTTCTGCAATCTTCCATCAGAAAGAATTACTGGTATTAGCATTTAGGGATACTTTTGGAAATTCTAAGATACATTTGACTGAAAATTGCTCCATGAATCCAAAAAAAGAAAATTGCTCTGCTGACTTACAGCTACTTGCCAAGACAGGAAAAAAAAAAAATACTATATTAAGTATATACACTTATTTTTAGAAGCATCCAATTTCACAAATTTTAAAATATGAATAGCTACATGTTAAGAACAAAAGTAACTTATATCTTGATGAATTCACTGGGAAGGCATATTAACACAAAACGAAACATTTCATGGGAAGACAATTTGAAAATACACCTAAAAACCTCCTAAGCTAAAAAGAATCTGGGCTATAATATGCAAACTGCTTTGAGTCCTAGGGTCAATCTCAAAAATAAAACAAAACAAAACCCTGGCTTTGCTTCTAAACATAAGCTTTCCATCCAGGTGATAAACTTCTCTATTCTCTAGACTCCTCAATTTCCAAAGAATCTTAACATAACTTATTTGTCATGATGCTCTCAAAACACTCCCATATCACTTTGGATCTCTTCTAAAGATAATATCAAACTGTCAATATGATCAAATTTTTATTTTAAAAAAGGTAAAACTGCAAAACTATTTAAGAACATGGTTTATAGACAATACATTAAAAACATATAAACTCATTTCTATACTCGCATTTCATCACGGAAAATCGTAAGAGTACACTTCTTCCTTTCACATATAATAAAATTCCTTTTTAAGGAGTTATTTGCAAAACCAGATCTGGTTGCTAGAGGATATGGTGAAGGGGGAGACTGACTACAGAGGCTCACCATTAGTGAATTTTCTGGTGGTTTTCTATCTTGATGGTAGTGCTCATTACGTGACTACACGTTTTGCAGACCAAATTTGATGTACAAATTATACACCAAGAATGAGTTTTACTGTATGTTTTGTATGCTGTCTCCAATTTTTATTCTCCCATTCACTCATAAATCTCCTTGCAAAGTTTCTGCCTTTACCACAACCTACCTTTGTCAAAGTCACTAACGATCTTCACCATTGCTATATCAAAGGGACATTTCTAAATCCTCCTATTCCTTGAGCTATCACAACAGCATCTGACAAGAGTTCATCCCTCAACTCTCTTGACATATTCACACAGCTCTGTGGAAACTTCATACTTGTGGTTTTTCTATTTTTTTTTTCTTTGTGGCCTCCTCAATCTCTTTGCTCATTCCTCCTCATCTCCCCAGTCTTTAAAAAGTTGCAGTACCTTGGGATCTCTTTTCCATCTCCACTTATCCAACCTGTATGCAGATGACTCCTAGACCCATATTAACTACCTACTTAACACCACTAACACGCAGATATCCAATAAGGAGCTTAAATTTACACAACATGTCCACAACTCAAGTGATATTCACCCCTCATCCTAGATCCTATGTTCTTCTCCAATCACTGTTACTGTAAATGCCAAGCCTCTTAGTTGTTCAGGCCAAAAGTTTTGGCGGTGGTATCTTTGATTCCTCTTCTCACCCCTCACAATGCTTTATAATAAGCAAATCTGTCAGCATCACCTTCAAAACCCAATTACTCTTCACCATTCCCACTTCCCCCATCCTATCCAAAATGACTGCCTGCCTGGATAACTGTGTCACAGCACTATCATCTATTCTCAACCAGAATGATCTTGTTAAAATATGAATAAGACTCTCTCATACTCCTTTGCTCAAAATCCTCAAATGACTTCCCATCTCATTCAGGTAAAAATTACAGACATATAGTGCCTTAACATGCTCTACATGATGTGTTCAATCCATCCCCTCCTCTCTGAGGTCATCTATTTTTTCACTTACAGTATCCCAGCTGAACACAAAAATGCCTCATAAGAAGGTCATAATAAGTATTTGTCGAGTAAATAAATGACATTCCCAAACTGGCCTCTAGAAAAGAATTTATCATAAATCACACTATCAAGAATATGTAACAAACCAAAACATATATGGCTGAAAAGCCAGAAGGACTGGTATCCCTATTTCCTATCTTGGTACCTTTTCCCCAAGAAAATCAAGATAAAAGTTGAATATAATCATCTAACAAAGAACTGAATTATTTTTCATAGTATTAATACAAAATAAAAATCAGATATTATGCCTATAATGGATGTGGATTTGGCACTGCTATGTCATGCTAGCTTTAAGGAAATCACAAATACAAATTTCTAGAGATGAATTTCTCCTGCTATTTTATTTTTGGTATCCTACAAATCTGTCCTTTCTTACTGAACTCTATTAATCTCACAGTAATAGCACGTTTATGACTGTAAGGTAATATGGTTACTGGAAAAGCAGTTATGCTGCCTAAACAAGTCAAATCCTACTTTGTGGGCCCTTTCTTGCTCCTCGGATTACAGTTCTTAGGAGAGTATCAATGTGTAATCTTATCCTATTTATCAAAAGTATCTTTTCTTTCACTGCAAAGTAATCAGTTTTTAAATACTCTTTCAATATTCCTTGTAGGCTTTGTTATAAAATATTGTTCTAAAGTCTGAGTTCTACAGTTTCCTACCTGAAACGCAGGCTTTAGTCTTACATTTCTACTGAACAAAACTCAAGACTAATTTCACCCAAAGTCAGTCATAAGACTAACTTTGCAGCATTCTGGACCTGCATGTACAATCCAGTAGTCACTAGCCACATGTGGCTATCGCAGCGCAGATACACAATATTTACATCACAGAAAGTGGATACATCACATCCACCTGCTGCTTAAATACAATGCCCCAAGAGAGCCTAGTATTCTACAATTTCTCAGTATGTAACAAACCATAATTCTTACAAACTTTGAAATATTCTTAATACATGGATAGTTCCATGTCTCCTATGATCACAAGGCAGAATGGTGAAATATTAAGAAACTCAAAACAGTAAAAACACCTCCAAAAGTGTCAATGTCAGATATTGTATCCAGAATATATAAACAGTCCTGCAACTTAATGGTAACAAGAAAAAAAAAAACAAATATAAAAATGAGCAAAGGATCTGCATATATTTCTGGAAACAGAAACAAATGTCCAATAAGCAAATGAAAAAATATTCAACATTATTAAAGAAAATGTAAATCAAAATCACAATGAAGTACCACAACACACATTAGTGAGGATGTGGACAAATCGGAACTGTCATACATTGCCAAAATGGTACAGCCACTTAAAAAAACCATTTGGCTGTTCCTTAAAAGGTTAAACATATGATTACCATACAACCAAGCAATTCTCCTAGGTATATACCCAAAAGAAGTGAAAACATAACCCCCATGAAAACTCGTATATCAATGTTTATAGCAGCATTGTTCAAGATGTGAAAACCATTAAGCCCATTAAATGAACAAACTCGTTAAATGATGAACAAAATGTGTTATCGACACATTTCGGAGAGTATCAAAGTATAATATAAATCTGTAATGAAAGAAATGAAGGGCTGATATGTGATAAAATATAAATCAATCAAAAAATATTGTAGGTGAATAAAGCCAGTCACAAAAGACACATATTTTAAGATTGCATTTATATGACCACCAAGAATAGGCAAATCTAGACACAGAAAGTAGATTAGTGGTTGGTCAGGGCCCGGGGGTATGGGAAGAATGGGGAATAACTGCTAGTGAGTAAGGAATTTATTTTTAGGATAATAGTATGTTCTAAAATTAGATCATGGTCATGACTGCATAACTCTGAATGCACTGAACTGTACACTTTAAACACATGAATTTTATGGTTTGTATCTCAATAAAGCTAAGTGGGGGGTTGAGGGGGCGGGAAGAGTAACGTCAAGGGGGTTGACAAAGTCTCCCTGGATGAAGAATGCCCTGAAGTAGATTCCTAAAACACTTTAGGCTACTTTGGGATTAGATTTAAAAAAAAAAAAAAAAAAAGAAAGGCGAAACAATTCAGAGTTGTATGGCAGATTCTCTTATCCAGACCCAAATGCTACTCTTTTAAAGAGTATCTTCCATCTACTCAACAAGTCCAGGACACAATAACAACAGGCAACTAGCCTAAACATGCTAAGTGGAAAAAAGAAATATTATTGTAAAAATTTAAGTCCAACATTATCAGGCTTATGTTGAAAGTATATGTATTGATCTATGGCACCATCTAAAATCCTCCTGGAATCTATATATAATGTTCTTCACACTGGGACTATGAGTAAATGCAAAAATTTCCCCTAAAACCAAAGTATCCTCCCCTCCACTTAAAATGACACCTAGTGTCATTTGTTAGCTTTTCCAAGTGGCCCAGAATTCTCTAGTTTTTATAGGCCTTTCCATGCAGGGGGGGCTCCCTCAATTTTCAAAAACTTCAAAACCTAAATATTTCAGTGCTCTCCCTTCACACACATATACAAAGCCCAACTCAGATACAGTGCTACTCAGGAGTATCAGAAAAATGGAAAAGGAGGGCAAGGTGTCAGCTCCTCTAATATAAATGAGATACAGGTTCTTCTTCAACTTATATTGTTTCTTGATTTGTTAATCCAAAGTCTAAAACTTTGTCTGCCCAGAACAAAGTAAGGGCTCAAATGATAGTACAGGAAATGTGATGGATTACCTTTTTCATCTGTCTTCCATTTCAACGGTTTCATCTCAACTACTTTACTCTCTACCAGGATACCTTCCTGGAAAATTTCTACAGAGTAAGTATCAGCAGCAAAACTGCATGTATCCCAAAACTCTTCCCACAACTCCTCAAACTCTGCAACCTCCCTTCAGGTAAGGGCATTATCTATAACCTGGTCATAACAGATAAAATCTCCGTTTTGACTCTCTCTCCCTACAAGCACCTACTTTGCTCCCCATCACATCAAGACTTCAGACTTCCTCCATACCTCCTTCTCCATTACAACATATACAGTATTAACCATTTAACACATCTTTTTTTCTCTCCAGTTTCACTGTTCTAGCCATGGGGCTGTTTCTAAGACATCATTGTCTGTCTATAGGACACTTACCATACTACAGGAAGCCCTTTAAGAACCAACATTCTTTCCAGTTACACCTGGCTGCCCTTCAAACACACCAAAAACCTTCATAATTCTTTGAGCTCTGCCCTTCACCCAGTAGTCTACCTTAAACCCTCCTATTTAATCTCAAAAGCAAGCTGAAATATAACTCCCTTAGTGAAACTATCCCAGAATCTAAAAATCTAACAAGGGATGTCATAACCTCTGGGACAACACAATTCATCTATGCAATACATAACACAGAGTAGCCCCTGTTAATTTCACAGTACTTTCTTCACTGCATAATATATTGTTCATCATACAAGTATCTACTCTCACCTGTGATTTCATAATTTATTATTTCATTTCTCTTTCTAGTCCTAATGCACTGTCGTGTTCACTTAAAATATTTAGATATGAAGTAATAACATTCTGAAAACCTGTAATGAAACAATTTTACAGTCTAGTCACATATACACTGTTTATAGCATTATTCATGTACTATAAGTAAAATCTAATGTTATTTATTATGAAGTCCTCAAAGCCCACTGAACTAAAAAACTAGACCCTATGTGGACCAAGTCTTTTGCTTACCAGGTGTTTACCATGTCTAAGTTATCATACTATAGCCTGTTATCAAACTTGACTAACCTTTTATGACATTTCCTGCGATCCACAAATTCGCCCAAGTAAGAATGAGTGAGAATTACTTGGCTGGCCATACTAAGTAATATATCTTTTTTCAGTTAAGATATAATTAACAGGCCAGGCACAGGCAACCAAAAATAGAAAAAATTAGCCAGGTGTGGTGGCTCACGCCTGTAGTCCCAGCTACTCAGGAGGCTGAGGAAGGAGGATCATTTGAGCCCAGGAGTTTGAGGTTGCTGTGAACTAGGCTGACGCCACTGCACTTTAGCCACGGCAACACAGCAAGACTGTCTCCAGAGGGGCGGGGAGGGGAGATATCACTGATAAAATTCACCCTTTTCAAGCGTACAACTCAGTGGTTTTTAAATATATTCAGAAAGTTCTACAATATCACTGTTATCTAACTTAGGGATATTTAAATGGACGACCAATCTTGCAAGAGAAAGGATAGCGGAATTACAATTGCTTAAAATCTACATCTTTTTCTAAAAAATAAGAATGGTTTTATATGTATGAAAACAGTAAATATTTGTGGAACAAATCAGAAAATATTTACAGATCATGCCTGATTATAAGAATACCAGGTTAGCTGTGACAAACATGATTTCCTTGTATGTCAGTCTACCTAAGAACTCACACATCAATTTTTAGTACTGTGCAATATTCTTGCTTAAAAAATAAGATTCCTCAAAAACTATAGCTTTGAATACTTGGGAATTTCCAATGCTGTGCTAACAATTCCCTTATTACAATACTTCTGGCACAATAACAAATGATGAATAATTTTACAAGTGAATGACTGAAAAAAATCAATGTGTAAAGAGATTTTAAATAAGAGAAATAAATAAAAATTTGAAAAAGAAATAACTGCAAAGTATTTCAGAGAAACTGCTCATAAGAATAGTCCTCCACTAAGAACTATTCTAGCAAGAAATTTTCATAGAAGCAACAAGACTCTGAACAGGACCCATTGTCAGGAGCTTATTGGTTATCAGATTGTCAACGTCAACAAATGTTTTCCACAGAAGAGTGACTCACACAACTACTCAAAATTTATACAGCCCCCATGAATACACTTCCTAAAGCTAAAAGCTACTTCAGACATGTATAACCAGAAAAAAAGATGTTAGCTAATCAATTTGGGTAATTATAAACTGCATATGGTAGAGTTGACAGAACATTTGAAAGAGCTGATAGTGTTGAAAGATTAATAAATCTAAAATGGTAATTTCACATACATTGGCAATTTATCTTAAATTCATCTAAGAACTTCTGATACCTATAAAGCAGGAACAGCCTAAGAACAAATGTGAAGACTATTGTAATTAATGTAATTTAGTGAAAAGCGTTAACTTACAAATTAATAAAAATCATTTGGATTTTTCACCACTAAAATGCAAATTCTGACCACTGAAACAGGTAATACCAAAATATTAACAAATATACTTAATTAACTTTGAAGATAGAGCACTATTTCTGGAACTCCTGCTGCAATACTTGGAATCCAAAATGCTGTAAGATAATAGCAAAAACTTACACTGAGAATTCACCCAAATTAAAATAATTTTTGATAATATCAGGCAATAGGTCTTAATCACCCCCATTACCAAAACTCAGCAACCTCACTGTAGTCTAACACTAAGGCTACAGAATCCAACCTTTTGTTATCGCCTTCTCAGAAGACAACATACAGCGTGACTCATTTAAGTTTTTATTCTCCATTTTAAAGGCAAAGAATTTACAATTCTGCAGCAGTTTGAGGGACAAAAAGTAAAAACTTAGGAAAAAAAAAGAATTATAATCTTGAGACTTGATCACTAACACTCACAGGCATTCAAATAAAAATACAAATCACCCTTGTTTTTCTCCTTCCAAACACCCAACTCAAGCTACAATGAGAATTTCCTTTGAGTGTCATGTTGGTGTTTAAAGTTTCAGATTTTGGAGCATTCCGCATTTTGGATTTAGGGTGTTCAACCTGTACCAGTTTACAGGAAATACAGATTGCAGGAGAACATGATAAACAACACAAAATACAATCTACAAAATCGAATCCATGGAAAACTGACCAGATTTTGAATTAAGAAATTATGTTACTTTATATATAAATAGTAATGTATGTTGATAAAAGTAATCTTTATCTTCTAAAGATATATACCTAAGTATTACTGATAAATAAGTCAGACAAATGATTCAACAAGATAACTGGAGACAGAGGTATAGATAAGATTGGGAGTTGACAGTTGAGGTTAGGTGATAAATGGAGATTCAAAAAAAATCTAGAAAACAAACACAAATCTTTCTTTATTTTACTATGTATTAGTTTGGAAGACTTGTCAGACTTAATGAAATCCTAGGTATACTAGAGATGTTTAGTTGGAAGGGGTAGTGGGAGGTTTTCATGATTCCCTTCATTTTGGTATTAGTGTCCACAAAATATGCAGTAATAACAATGTTTGTCAGTAGTAACAGGGTTAAAATACTAATTTAGAAGTGTAAATTTCAGCATCTTTAGCATGCAAGCAATTTGCAGAGATTTTAATAAAAACAAATTCTCATGCTCTAAAATGACTGGGAATCCTTAATAAATACTTATAATATTTTGGGGTCATTTACAATGCAAGTTTGTATCTTTCATATTTCCTTTAGTCTTCATAGCAACTCTGTTAAGTAGACATTATTCCAATTCTAGGGATAAGAAAACTGAGATGATATAATTTAATGGCTCTGCTTACAACCTGCTTGGCTAAGTGATAAGGCTTTGGATTCCTGAATTGTTCTTTTCTCTGCTACATAGCAGTTACCTTCCTACCATAAACTAGCAATATACAGAATTTAAGATCCCAGAAAGCTAGATAATAAATGGATTTAATGATCAAAACATACAATATCATACAATACTTATGTAAATTTCATGTTCTTTAAGGGTATGATTAAAAGATACTCAGATCTAGTGGACACTGATTTAACACCCCATTTACAAAGCAAGGCCCAGAGCTTTCTAGAACATCTCAGAGCCAACTTCCCACCTTCTTTTATTAAAGAACCGAACACAGTAGATTTAGGATCAATAGGGTTACTAACTGGGATCAATAAATATCTGAACCTTATGTTAAAGATTCTTTCCAATGACTTTTGAGAGGATACAAAATCATTTTTCTAAGTGGTTTTTCCACCCTATATCAGGGTTCTACCCAACTTAATATTTCCCAGATCCTGCCTGACCTAGTATTTCTCACACCAGCAAAAAAAACTACTGGGTCTACCACTTTCCTCCCTAATGAAGTGCTCTTCCTTTCTGCTTCACAGACATTTATCATACAACACACAAAATGAATTCGCTACCCAATTTGAGGTATTTAAATCCCTAAAGTGGTCATCTCCTAAAATTCTTGACTAAACTTTCCCAACAAAGACATTTGTACTCTAATTAAATAAGCCCTTCATCAGCTACTACTACCTGGTTGCTCCACTAGTCATCGGGAATCTTTATCTATTGGCTGAGGTTAAGAATAGAAGAAAGACATTACTTTTCAGACACTGTATAATGCAATACGTCAAAGAACAATTAAAAGCATACCCTTGCCTCCTGAGAAACTGAAGAGTGAGGCCACCAAATTTTAGGACCAAATAGCCGTGGTAAGAAATCTGAAGATATGTCTGCAAACATGCAATTTCTTTACCTATTCCTTGCTGTATACATCTCATTTTTTCAACCTATGTTTCCGAATTCCTCACTTAAAACAGTTTCTTTTCAAACTCATTTATATTGAGAATAGTTTATCTGATTCACCAAGGAGACTAAAAGTAAAACTTTTTAATGAAGGCCATTCTCATTAAGAAGGTACATACTACACATTGCTGAAATTTTCTGTAAGTTCATAACTGAAGTTGCATAAAGTCCATGACAACCCAGAAATTATACCAAAAAAGTATGTATACTAAATTCATCTGAAAGGAGCCGTGACAAAGAAATAGGATAAGAATCACAGAAGTAAAACCACTTACTTTTCCATTCTTTACATCAATGATACTCAACCCAGACTGTACACAAGAATGCCTTGGGAAGCACTGAAAATGTACTAGTAGGTAAGAGTCTACCTAAGACCAGCTTCAGAACGCTACAGGTAGTTATAAAAACTGACCTTTTTAAAATGTGGTCAAATGATTGCTGTGTGCAAAAAGGGTAAAGGGCAGCTGCTTCGGACAAACTCACTGGGTTTTAGCAACTCAACCAGTGACCAAGTTTCTCAGTAATACAGAAATGTTCCGATCTATTCTTACCTGGAAGTTCTGCCTTCATTTTTGTCCAAATTTATTAGTTTTCAAACTATTATGTTCAAATACAATTAACTATAAAAATCTGAAAAAAATCTAAGGCTAAATGAAACAACCATTTTGATGATGCATTAAGGAGACTCAAACCACAATCTTAATGTGGCATTCAAGGCCCTTTACACAACGTAGATCCTATTTTTCCAGCCTTATTCTTCTAGCCTTTTAATAAATAGCTACCATAGTCTACGTGGTATTTCTCAAATATCTACGTGTACATTTTCAGGACTGCTCATGGTGTTTTACTGGCTGACTTGACTCCTTGACATAACTCCCTTGCATGACTGATGATATTCTCTTCTGTGAAACATTCTCTAATCAAGGATTTTATTACTTTCATTTTAAAAGCAGAGACTGAATTGTTATATATTACAGCATAAAAACCTGATGATTGAAACACTGGCATTCTAAGATAAGTAGCAGTACGCTTCACATATATACAGTGGTACTATGCTACATATTGTGTAATTTTTGGAATTTTTAAAATTTATACTTTTTAGTGTATTCTATACATACAGCAGTTTGCTCCATATACTGTGTAATTTAAGAAGTGGCAAAACAAGTAAATCTACTATTTCCTTAATGCTAATTAAGACTAATGTTGTAAGAATGTCAATGTGATTAACATTTTTTAGAGTATCATTCCATTCCCTGGTAATTAACTGCTACATCAGTTCAAAATCCATCATTCAAAGCCATCCATAACCTAGCCCACCCAGCCTTATTCACACATCTTTCTCATGACTGTCCAAGAAACACTAATGCTGTTCTTAAGGCACAAGAAATAATCAATATTCCAACTTCTTTGCTTTTTTTTATTACGAACTGTATCACCACCCCCTACAAATCTATGAAACACTTAAACATTAACTTCTAAAGCATTTTGTATTATGAATGCATTACAGACTACATACTGTATTCTATTTTATATTTACTGGTATGTCCAAGTACTATAGAAATTTTTTAAGTTAGGAATCATTTTTTATAGTTTAGCTGTGATCTCACTCCATGCCAAGCTAATTGGCAAGCAAACTTACAAGTTGCTTAACAATCAGGATCCATTCTGAGAAATGTATCAAGGCACTCATCAATGTGCAATCTGGAGTCTATTTAAAACTAGACTATGATACACTTAGGCCATATAGTGCACCCTATTTCTTCAAGGCTACAAACCTGTAAGGCATATTACTGTACTGAATACTGTAGGCAATTATAACATAATGGTAAGCACTCATACATGTAAAACAAACCTAAACAGAGAAAATGTGCAGTAAAAATATAGTATCATAATCTTAAGGGATCACCATTGTATATGGTGACTGTCATTGATACAAATGTCAATATGCAGCACATGATTGTATTTAATAGAAAAATAACGACAAGGACAAAGTTCAGCTAACAAGTCCCACTTCACCATTACGAAAGCCAGCCAGTCTTTACTTTTATTTGGCATACAAAACCGAAACCTGACTTCTCTCAAGAAAGTGAAAACTAGTACCCTAGAAAATAATAGACAAGTCCTCATATGTCCTGACAATATATAAACTTTTTTTGAATTCTATGATTAATAGAAATGTCATCCATACTTGATGATTTAGAAGAAGCTATTTTTTTTTGTTTTGGCATAAACAGAATACACTGTATGAAAACATGTTTGCTGTTCATAACTACTAAAAAAAAAAATAAAAATGGTTCTTACTAAGCTTATTACTAAAATAGACAAAGTAAAACACCTTTAACATACCTGTCATAATAATCCCGTTGAAAATCATAGTCCAAGTCAAAAGAGGAGCTGAAAAATAAATACCAAAGAGGATTAACATGGAGCAGCTGTTGTTAATTCACAACAGTAGATGGGAGAAAAAACCATGCCAAACAAACCACAACAAATAGATCAACAAGATTAGCATGGAATAATCCCCAATCATTTAAACAATCAATCACTTAATTACAATCACCTTTAGACCACTAGACACAGTGGCCAAATTACTAATTCAGGTGAAAGTTCACTAAAATTTCAACATACAACACAGCTAAAATAAGAACAATGGAAATACAATGGTAAACTAAACATTCTTATGCCTCCCTCCTTCCCATTCTTACTCCCCAGCTTCTCAGAAGCTAACCAACTCCTCTACAAGTATTTCAATTTATGCTATAAATATCAAACTACTCTGTGACAGCAAAAACCTCAGGGATTTCTAATAATTCCCTAGTAAACAGGGAGAAAAGGAGGCATATTAACATGAAATTAATAAAACATTACTTTTACACAGATAAAACATACGTTTAACCCTCCCCACATCCAGAAAACAGATAGAGAAGATGCCCACTGATGGACACAATGCAGTTATAAATAATAAAGTTCCGGACCTGAGTAGAGGGGACGGAGAAGGGTGTTCTGGTACTGACCCGTACATCTCCGCTGCAGATCGTTTCACACCTGCTTTTCCTCGATTCACTTTTGGCTCTGCAGCCAGATTAATATCTGAAAAAAACAAAAACAAAAATTTAATGACAACACTGGGGATAATAAAATCTCCACCTACAACTGTGCATAATGATATAAATAAAAAAATGTCTAACAATGTATCTCATCTTTCCTTCTCATATTAAAAAGGCTCACAAATTTTTACAAGACTAGGACTTACTCTTTCATTTCTTTGTACATGTCATACTGTTCTGTACCAAAAGTGTTCACCAGACATAACATTAAGTTCTCCACCCTCAGCTCTCACCTTCAATGCAACTATCGTGATTCAGAGCACTGAGCGCTCATACAGTTATTATCAAAGGAAAATAGTATCACAGACTAATAATGGTCACCTTTCCAGGAATGGTTCTATGCATATTAAATTATCACAGGCAAACAAATATATTAGGACAAGTGAAAAAGTTCAGAGAGAAAAATATACAGCAATTTATCAATGAATGTAGGTGAAGTGTGGCACCCTGAAATCATTCTCAAAGGCAAAGGTATTTTCCTTGCAAATAAGATCAGCTGTGTAGCTGCACAACCTATCCTGGTGAAGGCAAATGAACTGCTTAAGTGAACAACCTTTACATACACATCAAAAAAGGAAAAAGTAATACAAGACCAAAGGAAAAAGATCCTACTTTCAGAATACAATTTTTAACACCTACCTTAGAGTGCTCAGCTATTTGCCCTGCCAACCACTGCCTAACAAACATGAGTTCATGTTCTTCTCTTGCTTTTTCTAACAAGAAGGCCCAACTGTCAAAAACCAACTACTGAAAACATCTCTCTCCAAAAACCAGTTTTTCACCTTCCCAGGCATGCTAACCATTCCTTGGATCAGTAATTTCATCTTCTTACACACTGCCTTTATTAAAAAGTTTCACCCACTCCCCCCAAAATATATAAAACTCCAAATTCTACCCCAAACTGTTCTTGATGTAGATGAATGTAGATAACCTACACCTTCACTGTTAAATATAATTAACCTTAAACAAAGGCAGTCCCATCATATAACCAAATAAAAACAGATTGAGTATATTGTCTTCAGGGTGAATATCATTACATGAATAACTTCAGAATTCTTGGTTCACAAACCTCATCTCTAATTTTTAACATCATCCAAAGTTTAATAACTTTACTTTTACTTTAGGCTTTGAAATCATATAAACTTTTATAAAACTAAATATAAAATTATATTTCTGACAAATCCATTAAGATGTAAAAACAAAATGAAACAATAAAAAACTATATACACCAAGTTGATTACACAACATTATCGAAGTACTTCCTGTAACTCTAAACTACCATACTTTTGAGAGTTGCTATCCATTGTCGAATATATACTACAACCTCAAATATGTAATTGAATTTAGTAATCTTGATTTTCATAAAAATACAGGTATGGCTATTTTCAAACTGTGGCACAAAGCAGGCAGAAAATGAGAAGTGAAAAACAGACATCAAATGTGTGTGAGGACACAGACTGGATTCTGGTTTCAATCAACCAGATTACAAAAAAATTAAGCTTGAGACAATAGATGAAGAAATACAAATAATATACTAAGTATTAGATGGTACTGAGAAATTATTGTGAATTGTTAGGTGTAATAATGGCACTGTGGTTTGCACTGTTAAAAACCCTGATCTGCTACATAAATACTGTCCTCCTGTACACACAGATGGATGAGGTGTACAAAAGTGCATTACATTCTTCTTTCCACTTTTTGTTAGAAAATTTCAATGATAGTTGAAAAAATAAAGTTTCTAATAAATCATGAGCTCATTTTAAGACCTGTCACAAAACTTGTTTTAGTTCATTGCTGCCACAGTCATGTTATATATCCCAAAGTTTTATACATCCTGGGTTTTCCTGTACTTTGGGTGTAGGACAAATGGATATGAAAATCTCTTATGTATGTATTCTCAATCACAACTACTCTGTATACCTTTTTTATCGAATATATGTTGGACTTAAATTGGAAGCTTATCACTCACCTTAATTAATGCCCTCAATTTATGTACATTATCTTGACAATCCTGGACTATTATCACCTCAAGTGAGAATGGATAATAAATAGTTTTGAGGTTTCATTATCTCCATTTCAAAAGATGAGAAAATTTAAGATTCAGTGAAACTATGCAGCTGGCCCAAAACACACAGGAGCGAAACCGCAATGCAGAGCCAGGCAGCCTGACTCCAGGGCCCAACACATAACTAAGCCAATACTGTCTCTCCCCAGTCTACTGTGGGCAACATGCAGCCATTCAGGAAACATTTCTATGGTTATCAAAAATCATTCCCACCTCCACTATCTTACTCAAGTCTGGCAACTAAGAGTTATCCAGCCTCTTTCACACAATGTGGCATAACAAAAAATATCCTCTATCTAGCCCATTATACTATAAGCCTAACATTTTTGTTAGGCTGAATTCACAACATTCAGAATATCTCAGACTGTCAGCTTTATAGAGAGAAAGGGAGAGATACAGAGAAAACGATTATGCAAGGGGTTGGGGGAAGAAAGGGAAAGAGAAACATGAACAGAAAAACTCAGGCCTGAATTATAACATCAATAAAAAAATTCACTCAACCTAGACCTTACCTAAAACTTGGCCAGCAATCATTCTGCCATCCTCTCCTGCTACAGCAGCCCGGGCATTTCTCTCATTAACATACTGAACGAAGGCAAAGCCCTTATGAACAGAGCAGCCCACAATTTTGCCATATTTGGAGAAGATTGCCTCCACATCAGACTTCTTGACCACAAGAGTGTTGAGATTCCCAATGAATACACGGGAATTCATGGAGCGAGGATCTGTCTTGTTGGTGACATTGCTAGCCATTGCGTTTGATGACAAGGTTCCTCACGAAGCCGAAAAACTGGAAGGAAAAAAATAGCATTCACGTGAACAAATGCTAAAAACAATATTCCTTGATAAAACTTCATCTACTCTCATTCTGAACCACTGTGACTGCAGAGTATCAGTCAATTTAACGGGCTCTCACAGCAGCAAAATATGTTACTAATCAGAGACCAGAGCCCCTGAATATACCCTTAGAGAAATTCAACTTCCTCCTCGCCATTCTATTTCAGTAGTGCTAAACTATCAATTCTAAGGGGGGAAAAATCCTCCCTTGGAGATTACTGGCAACACAATCCTCTTGGACATTGTTAATTCCAAGTGACCTTTCTCTATTTTGAAGTCCTCAAATAGAATCCCCACTATCAAATTCTCTAATACCAATTTCTGTTTTCCACATTCCCAGTCATGCTAACCATTCTTTGCCATCAATAATGACATCTTACACAGTGCTTCTATTCAAATAAATTTCACTCATTCTCCCCAAAAATACAAAACTCCAAATTCTGCCCCAAACCATTCATTAGCTAGATGAATGTGGATAGCTTACACTTACCCTGTAAGTATAATTTTCGTACATGAAGGCAATAAATAGAATCAACTCATTTCCTCTGGAAATAGTTTCCAGACACTTCAATTGATTTGTAATATGTTGTAGATATAAGTATCAATACCATCTTTTTATAGACTGCATTGACTATAATCCTACGTTTTACATGATACCCTACAATACAGCTAGAACATTCAATAATTATCAGATGGTGATGATGATAAAACTAGCCAGTGAAACACTGCATACATTTAAAGAGGATCAAGGGAACTAAGGAAGAAAATACAACCGTCCACAGATTGTTTAAAACCAAAAATTATCCATCTTTACGTATGTGATGAGGCTCCATCCTATCATAACATGGAGATTGATGATACTATCTCATTTCCTTTTGAAGTGAAAATTGTTTTATTTCATTCTCATAAATGTGCTGCCATTTCCTATCCCAACCCCTAACCTTAACAGGATTTGAAGTGCAGCATTTGTAAGATTTATTTCCCCTTCACCCCTTTGGAAACTACCGATGAACCTCAAATCAAAAAGATACCAGTATCTAGTATGTGTTACCCTTCCAATGCTCAAATAAATCATGACAAATTAGTTCTGGTGGATAATGTAAAAATGTCTTATGTATGTATTTATCTATGTAATAAAACAGGTAGTATAACATAATTTATGCATAATCCCTACCATTCTGAACCTTAAAACACCTTTATTTAACAGGCACTACTGATTTTAAATGCTCTAACAACTTCTCTTCCTTTCAAATCTTTCTGAAATTCAAGAAAGTCTGTCTTTATCTTGGTTTCTAAATCGTGCTTTTACAAACAGTTCTTACTTTATCCTTTTTAAAGAGTAAGCAATGAAAATTAAACAGTTGCCACTGAAAATCACCAACAGTCTGACAGCTGTTAAATATATCAGAAAGTCTGAGAACACTAATAGAGTAAGAAAAACAGAAACCCACAAAAAGGCCTAACTGGTCACAGATACAATTGGTTAATAAGGCTTGCTATTATTACAAGTAGAGATATTAAGCCAGTTTTCAGCACCTGTTTTTCACATGCAATAAATATATCAATAGTAAATATGGATAAAATCTCCCTGGCTTTAATGAGAAATTACCTGCTGGGGGGAAAGGAGGCTCTACATGCCACCAGCATGCTGAAACGTAAGAGAAAACCCACCAAACCACAGACACTGAACAACTATCCATTCAAAGGGGTAACCTCTAAGCTACATATAAAAAATGGATAATATATATCCATTTTATATAACATATATCCATTTTTATATAATGATTTTCTCTATCTTCCCAAGTATGGTACACAGTACCAATTTGGATTATAGAATTCATACATACGAAAAATTACTTGGAAATACTTGGGCTTAATTCTCTCAAGGAACTTCGTTAGAAAAGGTTAGTGGAGAAGCAACCAGGTATACAAGTAAAAACATGCTGAAGATGGCTGCAATCTGAGTTTAAAGAAATGATTTTATTTCTCATTTCCTTTGATTACAGTGTAGTTTCTAAATTTGCTACAAAAATCATGAAATTACTTGTTAAAAGAAAAATAATATAATAATCCCAACCTCAAAAGCCTGGCTAAAGCTAATGTAATCAAGATACAGGCAACAGTGGAAACAGAAAGGCACACAAAGATCCATTAATTCCACTCCTAGAAACATGTACTCCTAAAAAATTAACGAGTCGCTACAAATTAATTAGTTTTTTTCATTGAACATTTACTGCCTGTCTTTAGGTACCAGCTACCAGGGCCACTTTAGGGAACAAACATTAACAGAAATGGTCCTTAGAACCTATATTCTAGTGGTATTGTTGTTTTAAAAATTTATTGAGGAGGGAATATTTCTCAAAGTTTAAAAATAACCAAATGATCGCCGGTCACATTCAGTCTACTTCAAATTTTTAAGGTATCTTACTGATGAACTCTCCATAGGAGAGAAAGATGGCCAGTACCCTAAATACGAAGAAAATACTGAAAAAGAACGGGATTCCTGGAAAAAAGCGGCAAATAGCAGAGCCATTTCTGACTCCCAACAGAAAAGCATTTAAGATAGCAAAAAAGGAAACCCATGAATAGTTTACAAGAAAACTCCAAAATGCAAGTTGGTAAAGGCAAGCCAACAGCCAATATGCACATATGTATCACTGACTGTGGGAGAAGCAACAAGCAGCAACCTGGGAGTGTAAAACACCTAGAAATAGAATACCCCCGAACAATCAGCTGGTACTTACTGGAAAACAAAGGGAACCCATTTTAAGAAAAGCAATTAAAACCAGTAAGAGTTTTTCCGATAGTGGATGAGCACAAGGGAATAAAAAGGTGTGAAGATGCAGCTTCATCCCCATGAAATCCCCAAAGTACCTCAGAAACATGTGCCCAATTCCATTCTCAATCCCTTCCTCCCTACAAAAGTAACTACTGTCCTGACTTCTCTGGTACTCACTTTTGTATTGCAAAATAACTACTGCCTGAACACTTACCCCTTAACGCTATAATCTTCTCAGTAAAATAAATTTGATACCTTTAAGGCTGCTTAGCTAAGTTCCCCTTCTATCACATTAACTTAAAATTTATGTGTTGAAGAATCCAGGGCATTTGAACTGTAGATTCCCAGTCTCTATTTCCCAGAATTCCATACTCCTAGTACAATTCCATGTTCATCTATCCCTTCACCGCCTGAAGGTGGCAGCTGGACCAAAGACTTGGTCAGACTTATGCACAAACTAGCAGACTATAGATGGCACTGCCTTTTTGTGATGTTATGATGCTTAAACTGTACCATCTCTGTAGGTAGCACAAAATCAAGCTTCACTCTTAATATATTAATATTACTCAGAAGGAACCCATGAGAACAGTCCCTCAGTTCTTGCATGTTATTAACTTTGCCTGGGCCCTTTAGAATGGTTAAGTCAGGTTTGATGAGCACAAAATCCTTGCATCAGATTTTCTTTCCTTAAAAGCATTACTCCATTTACTTCTATAATGTTTCCTGGATTATTCACACCATAATTCCAAACTGTGTGTCTTCTTCTCTTGGTGAGTAGTTATAACGGTTTTTCCTTCATAACAACTCATTAAGCTTTTCTTTTTTTGAGATTAAAAGAAATAAACTTTGGGCCGGGCATGGTGGCTCACAACTGTAATCCTCGCACTCTGGGAGGCTGAGGCGGTTGGATCATTTGAGCTCAGGAGTTTGAGATCAGCCTGAGCAAGAGTGAGACCCCGTCTCTACTAAAAAAAAAAAAAAAGAAAGAAAAAGAAAAAGAAATTAGCTGTACAACTAAAAATATGTAGAAAAAATTAGCCGGGCATGGTGGCGCATGCCTGTAGTCACAGCTACTCGGGAAGCTGAGGCAGGAGGACTGCTTGAACCCAGGAGTTTGAGGTTGCTGTGAGCTAGGCTGACGTCGTGGCACTCTAGCCTGTGCAACAGAGTGAGACTGAGACTCTGTCTCAAAAAAATAAAAAAATAAATTGTGTCCTTAGGAAAGACAGGACAGAAATACATCAAAATATTTTTAAATGGTCTCTGGGTACTTTGCTTGTGATTAATCTTTACTATCACTTTCATAGTTTTCCTGTATTTTCTAAGTCTCCTACAATGAACATTCAAGTTTGGCTTTTTCCAGGTTGTAAAAGATCATTTAAGTAAACTACACATTCCTTAATCAGGATATGCATTTAGTAGAAATTTTAAAGGCCAGTCACCTTAGTATTTACAATCCAAGTCTTAATATATCTAGTTTAATGAAGCCACTCAAATATTTTGAGAACATCAATGCCCCCAATGTTCCTAGTCTTCTATTTCAAGACTGGAAATTTTTTTTCCCTTTATTATGCAAGCTAACCCTGGTCTCTCATCTGTACCACCATTTCTAGTCTAATAATGCTAAATAATAAAGTGATATTTACATGAATTAGTTCTAACTTTATTCTAGTATCTTGATGGAGAATAATGTGCAATTCATGGGTCTACAGTTTATATATTCCAGCTTCTTCCACTTATTGAAAATCAGCAGTTTCTGGCACGTCCTAAACTCTTCAGAGATAAAGTAGCAGTCTAATCGCATCCTTTAGAGGGTTTTCTCGGCAAAATGAGATCCTAAAGGGCTCTTTAAGTAAATTCATTCTTTATTAAACTCAATACTAAATATAAAAGCTGTATATACTGAAAAGTACACAGAATTTAAAATTCTAAAATTGATTTCTTTCCTTAAGAATGTAAGCAACAGGGACAAGACTTCTCAAACGATTATATTCCACACTAGCAGAGATTACATGGAGTTGATTTCTGGAAAATCATTATTCTACCACAGTACAACCAACAGAAAAAGACTATTTTCCTGGAGGCTATTTGGTGGTAGCGCTCCTAGCATGCATGTGCACACACATTTTGTATACTGGATATAGTTTTAATTTTTTTTTTTTTTTTGGAGGCAGTCTCACTCTGTTGCCCTGGCTAGAGTGCAGTGGCATCATCACAGCTCACTGCAACCTCGAACTCCTGGGCTCAAGTGATCCTCCTGCCTCAGGCTACCCAGTAGCTGGGACTACAAACAAGGGCATGCCATTATGCCCAGCTAATTTTTCTATTTTTGTAGAGATGGGGTCTTGCTCTTACTCAGGTTGGTCTCTGATTCTTTGCCTCAAGCAATCCTCCTGCATTGGCCTCCCAGAGTGTTAGGATTACAGGGGTGAGCCATTGCACCTGACTGAATTTTAATCAAAGATTCACCAAGACTTGTCTTACCTGGTGAGTAAAAGTCAAAACCAGGAATAAGCAGTTACTTTTACTGTTTTATTACACCCAAGAATCTATGCATCTGTCTGATATCCTTGTATATTTTATCATATGCTTATCCTGAAGTAATAAAAGCACCATGAGATTTACAGTATGAAGGACAGGAAGTGCCTAAGATTCTTGGATACAGCAATTTTTCTCTATTCCCGTTTTCACCATCCCATCCAAAGCTTAAAAGCAAATAAATGAATGAAATGTGTATCTGGCTGGGATACAAGCAAACCTGTCAATTTAATTTCCAACTCTACATTCCAAAGTTTGAGCTGCTAGGAGGGTTAGGCAGGAGGACTGGTTGAGCCCAGGAATTCCAGGTTCATGAGCTATGACTGTATCACTGTGCTCCAGCCTGGGCAACAGAGCAAGACCCTGTCTCGAAAGAGGGGGAAAAAAAAAAACAAAACCCCACAAACAAAAAAGAGTTCAGGAGTTCCAGCTGCTATTATGCCCATTCATCCTCTTAAGAGATGCAAACCTACCTTGGACTTTCATCTAGCTAAAAATTTGGGAAATGTTTATAACGGCTACTCCATTTCTCTTATGTTTACATTAAATCTAAAGTAAATTCTACTTGAGAAGAGAGATGGTGGTTTGCACTATACGATGATAATGATAGAACTAAGGTTCAAGTGGTCCAGAAACAGAGCTTATGAAGATCCTAGAATCTGCTGGGAGCTGGGCCAAAATCAATTTAAAATTGGAGTCAAGCCTTCAAGTCCCTGTCTTTTTTTCTGTGCATTAGAACTCCACCTTTCAAGCATAAAGGTTAGGAGGATGGGAAATTACCAACTGGACAAGTTTTCAGCACCATTCATCCAGATTGTTCTCAGTATATGTAGGCATATTTACTGCAAAAAGTATAAAATAAGTGAACAAGAAGTTATGTTTCTATAGGGCAGTTTAGCAAGTCCTTTACCTGGCCACCTATTCAGATAGGCTAATCAGATTATACTTACTTTTAATCACATCCTTGGGGGGGGGGCAGGGAATCAAAGATACTGTCAGTATGTCTTAATAGTTGTTAAATCAGGGCCGGGCGTGGTGGCTCACGCCTGTAATCCTAAGCACTCTGGGAGGTTGACGTGGGAGGATCCTTAGACCTCAGGAGTTCGAGACCAGCCTGAGCAAGAGCAAGACTCCGTCTCTACTATAAATAGAAAGAAATTAGCCAGACAACTAAAAATATATAGAAAAAATTAGCCGGGCATGGTGGCGCATGCCTGTAGTCCCAGCTACTTGGGAGGCTGAGGCAGGAGGATTGCTTAAGCCCAGGAGTTTGAGGTTGCTGTGAGCTAGGCTTACGCCATGGCACTCTACCCCAAGCAACAGAGTGAGACTCTGTTTCAAAAATAAGAAGAAGTTGTTAAATCATATTAGAGAACCAGGGAAATAACTTACCTGGTGGTAGTAAATGCAGAACCCTACCTTAAATTTTTTTGTTACTGTATCTTAAAATCTAAACTTGCCTATAGATCCAACTCAAATTAAATGCAACTCCTTGTGCCTATACTGTAATATTTATAAAAATTCTTTCCCTTCTTTGGAGAATTTTAAAGACCAAGCAGCACTAGATGGCAGTAATGAGTTGGCAATTTTTTTAAATAGTAACTAAATCTTCTAGATTCTAAAGTTCCCACTTTTTCACAGAATCTCGTGTTTCTCAATACCCTTTTGGATACTATCAATTTACCTGCCTGTTTACAGCATCCTCACCTGATTTAAGTTGTTTAACACACACCAGCTCCTCTGTTGCCCCTTTAGGTCCCTTGTCCTTTTTGGTGCCCTCTCCCATACTACTTTCATGTTACTTTTTATATCTCTGGCTTTTTGTACTCAGCCACCTATGTATCTTCATTGCTTTCATCAACTATCTCCCTCTGGCCTCTTTCCAGGGGCCAACAATGCCTGCAAAATATGCCAACAAAAAGAATAGAACAGTGTATTCTAATTTGTTCCATTCCCAAGGCTCACTTATCAAAAATGCAGACATCAAGGAAAAGACTGTCATGTAAAGACTTCTAGCATGGAAAAATAGTACATGGTATTTCAAAGATATTTTCAGGCTATGAAAAAACAAACCTGGCTTTTTTTTTTTGGAGACAGAGTCTCACTCAGTTGCCTGGGCTAGAGTGCCCGTGGCGTCAGCTTAGCTCACCACAACCTCAAACTCCTGGGCTCAAGCAATCCTCCTGCCTTAGCCTCCCAAGTAGCTGGGACTACAGGCATGCGCCACCATGCCCAGCTAATTTTTTCTATATATTTTTAGTTGTCTGACTAATTTCTTTCTATTTTTAGTAGAGACGGGGTCTCGCTCTTGCTCAGGCTGGTCTCAAACTCCTGACCTCAAGCAATCCTCCTGCCTCAGCCTCCCAGAGTGCTAGGATTACAGGCATGAGCCACCGCACCTGGCCCTGCCTATTTTTAAATAAACTATGCTAAAATGCCATGTTTAAAAATTAGAACTAAGAATACATAAGATATAAATCATAAGGGGAAATGGATAATTAAAATTGAGACAAACCCCACCTTACA
Source organism: Eulemur rufifrons (assembly GCF_041146395.1). Taxonomy (NCBI): domain Eukaryota; kingdom Metazoa; phylum Chordata; class Mammalia; order Primates; family Lemuridae; genus Eulemur; species Eulemur rufifrons. The sequence continues at coordinate 58,896,286 of NC_090984.1, forward strand.
CACCAGAGTAAGTTATAGGTGGATCAAATTCACATGTAAAAAAATTACATATGCAATTGTCAAAATCCAAGTAAGAAAAACTCAACAGTCCCAAACAGTGTGACAAAAGAAAAAAATAACAGGAAATCCAAAACAAATGGATCACATACATGAGGAAATGCTCAAAGAATATTGAAAGTTTTTAAAATACCACTCTTTTAATCTATTATATTATAGGTGAGATGACAAGAACATAAGGAATGACTTAGACTACTAACAGTGTAAGCTAAAAGCATTGGGTAAAATCTTGTTGAGTGGGGAGCACAATTTGCACGGGCTCAAAGTATTATCCAACAGATTACTCACTAATTACAGATAAAAAAATGGATCTTTACAACGAAGACTTACTTGGAGATCACTACCTCATTGACCAAACTTAGTATCAGTATTTGTAGGACAATCTGACATCACATGTCTCCTGATGTGACACACACAAATCACCTACACAATACTCTTGGCAAGACCTTTGACTTGAATTTATATATAAGGAAATAATCAGAAAATTTCCAATTTGTGGGAAATTATAACACAGCTGGTTGGGTCTATTCCTCACAATGGGGGGGGGGGCCTCTTCTAGATTAAAAAAACTGTGAACCTTGACTGGATACTGCATTAGAGGAAAAGAGACATTTTTTGACTGGATGATTTTAACATGACTCATGTGATAATATTATTGAATTAATGTTAACTTTCAGTGTTTTGATAATACTTAGGTGGTATACATTATCTTTATTCTTAGGAGATGCAGCCATGTTGAAGTTCCTGTGTGAAGTATCATGTCTACAAGCTTAAATGGTTTAGGAAAATAAAAAGTGTAGAGACAAACATGTAATCTACAGTTAGTGCCAGAAAAAGAGAGGCTGAAACAGGGATGGTACCCACATACATACATATTACCTATTCAAAATAGCTTTTTAAAGATCCTACCATATATAGCAAATAAAAAAATAGATAAACACCAGGTGGCACACTTTAGCAAGTTCCCATACAATCACAAAATTACATCTTTTTTTTCTGTCAGATTTGGTAATACAAGAATCATCATCTAATGTGGTGGAGAAAGGATCTGGCACCTTCAGTGCTATAACTAAGTTAACCAGTACACATTTTGTAGGTTCATTGGAAAAATTCTTAATGAACAGTCAAGCAATGGGAAGGTAAGTCCAGATATTTGTATTAACTAAGCAACTGGGAATGTTAAGTTTTGCAAATCCCTGATATAGAATATTTGACAGCCATTAAACAAAAACATGTTGTAGAATACTAAGTGGAAAGCGTAGAGATTCTAAAACTACATACAGTAGTGATTCCAAACTGGTAAAAAATATACAGTAAACCTACAGCTATATGAGACAGAAGACTAGAGCAAAACATCAAACTGCTGATAGTGGTTATCTGATGCTGTGATTAAATATTTCCTTTAAGTTTTCTTTATTCAATACTTTTATGATAAAAAGACTGCTTTTTGTCAAAGTATGATTGAGCAACGTAATGTAACTGAAAATGAACGTCTTGGCCAGGCGTGGTGGCTCACACCTGTAATCCTAGCACTCTGGGAGGCTGAGGCAGGCAGATCGCTTGAGGTCAGGAGTTCGAGACCAGCCACAGCAAGAGAGGCCCGTCTCTTAGTAAAAAAAGAAAGAAAATGCAGGTCTTAAATATTTCCAGAATCTCAAAGACAGAAAAAAACTAATTCACACAGGTCAATGTCCCCCTCAAATACCTCAGAGTATGCTAAAATTCCCTCTATAGTACTCTCTCACACACCAGTGACTGAACCTCTGATTTGCCAAAGTCAGGGAATTAATAACCTGAAAATACTGAATTCTAAAGTTTAATTTGCCTCTTAATTCTACATTTCTTCGGTTAGCTCCCCTCCTTAATTTCATTCTTTAGTAATCCAATTAGTCAAACAGCTTACTAACAGGATACATTCCAAGAACTGTTGGGTGATTCTGTCCTCATGTGAACACCATAAAATGTGTCCTGTCACAAACCTAGATGGTATAGCCTACAACACACGTAGGCTGTACTGGTATAGTCTATTGTTCCTAGGCTACAAACCTGCAAAGCATGTTAATGTACTGAATACTGCAGGCAACTGTTAACACAATGGTAAATATTTGTGTTTTTAAACATAGAAAGGGTGCTTGTAAAAATACAGTATAAAAGGTAAAAAAAAAAAAAAAAAATTGGCATACCTGCAGAGGGGACTCACCATCAGTGGGGCTTGCACAACTAGAAGTTGCTCTAGGAGAGTGAATGAATGAATATGAAAGTCCAGGTCCAAGAACATTACTGTACACTACTGTAGACTTTATAAACATTGTTTACTTAGGCTACACTAAATTTATAAAAAAAAATTTTACTTCAATAGTAAATTGATTTTAGCTTACTGTAACAGTTTTACTTTATGAATATTTTTTTCTAACCCCTACATATTGTTCAAGAGTCCACTATAAATAAAATCCCTAATTCTTACTTATTAATATAATGGTAACCTCCTTTATTTTTGACAACTTCTTTGTTGGACATCAAGTACAGGGCTTTACATTCTTGTAATATTCCATCCTCTGTATTCCCTCAAGAACACAGCTGCAGCCTAACAAAAATTAGACTGATTTCCTTGTGTGAAGTATTATTAACAACCTCTCTCAATTATATATCCCTCACTGATTTGTCTGATACAACCTTGGGAGTCTCATCACAAAATAACACAACTATCCTTCAATACAAGGTCCTTTTTCATGATATAGTTCAATTTCTGAACAATGATAATTACAGTAAAGTCAATCTCAGCTGAGAAGTTGTTCTGCATGTTTTTTATACCATAAAAACCACAGCTCTGGTTTAGTTTTGAGCAGAACTGAGTTAATAACTAAAAACAATTATGAACCAAAATTTTAGGTAATACCTACTTCCAAAAAATTAAAGTGAAAAAGTAGATACTGAAATATCTATTCTTACAAATTCAAGCCATGTACATCATGACCAAACATTAAAATAGTGACTGTCTAACAACACGAGGTAGGAACTTCCTAAATCAAGCATAAATATAAAAGGCTGGGCACGGTGGCTCATGCCTATAATGCCAGCGCTTTCGGAAGTAGAGACAGGAGGATTGCTTGAGGCGAGGAGTTTTAGACCAGCCTGGACAACACAGAGTCTGTCTTCAAGGAAAAAAAATTACATATATATAATTTATATATAAATACCCACACTAAAATACCCCATAAACTAAGGAAATGTCTGCAATATGTATCTGCTCATAATTCAAGTCCTTAATACCATATATAAAAATGTGTGAAAAAATACATAAATACATCCTAATAAGAGCTCAGAGGCTTTGGGTCAAACTTGTTTCTGGTTCAACGTAAAGGCTCAATCACCTACTAGTGGTGTGTCCTTCCTTTTGGGAAGTCAGTCTCTTTGCAAAACAGATTCATTATTTGTAAAATGAGTATCAATGATAGTATCTGTCTCACTGGATAGGTATGAGGCATAAATAAGGTAACACAAAAACACTGAACATAGTGCCTGGGACATAGCAAGTGTTGCTGCTGCTACTACTACTACATCATTTACTATTACTGGTATGTACCAACAAAAAAATAGGCCAAGGACACAAACAGGTGATTAACAAACAACATCACTATAAAGGAAACAAATTATGCCAAATACCATGCTTCACCTATCAAACATTTTAAATTATAACATCTACTATAGGCAAGGTTCAAAAGAAATTGTCATTTTCACACATTTCTGAAAGTATAAACTGATACTGTATTTCCAGAGAACTGGACTATCAAATTCTACTTTTGAGAATTCATCTGAAATAAGGATGCAGACATATTAACTGTAAAAAATAAGAGAACAAGTAGCTGACAAAGAGTGCTAAATAAATTTCAGTATATCAATCCAATAGAATACAATTTAAACGATACCACATGACACTGAGAAACGCACAAGTTGTTAAAGAACATATGCAATATATAGTTATTTACAAGATTATACACTGAGGTATTAGGCATCTCAGGATGGGGTGGAACTGTGAGGCTTTTAAATAATCTTTTTTCTCAATTTTTCTTTAATAATGTAGTATTTTCATAACTTTTCATTCTCTAAGATAGTACAATGCTACCCTGGAACTTAGTAATTACCAAATAGCACTGAGTTAGCAAAGCTTTTCTACAAACCTCTAAGCAAAAGTTGAGCATTTCCTTTCCTTGCACAATTATACAAAAATAAAGGATATGAACATTTCTATAGCACCAAAACTTTCACCGGATGTTGTGTCGCATATTTTGGGGTCTCTCATTCATTGGAATTCCCCCTTAGACATAGATATTTCTCTCTATGTTCTCAACCTTCAATCTTCATAGTTAACTGTGCCACCATTAAATGCTGTTTGTATCTATAGCCATTATGTCAAACTTAAAAACATGTGAAAAGTCCATATTCTTGCCTAGAGAAAATTGTGTCTTACATAGTAAAACTCTCCATCAGCAAACACCATCTATTTACTCTGCGAACATTTTAAAATCCTGGGCAAAAGAAGGTTCCTGGCTGGGCGTGGTGGCTCACCCCTGTAATCCTAGCACTCTGTGAGGCCAAGGCCAGAGGATCACTTGAGCTCAGGAGTAAGAGACCAGCAAGTCCAAGACCACGTCTCTACTAAAAATAGGAAGAAATTAGCCAGATAACTAAAAATATACAGAAAAATTTAGCTGGGCATGTGGCGCATGCCTATAGTCTCAGCTACTCAGGAGGCTGAGGCAGGAGGATTGCTTGAGCCCAGGAGCTTGAGAGGTTTCTGTGAGCTAGGCTGACACCACAGCACTCTAGCCAGGGCAACAGAGTGAGATTCTGTCTCACAAAGAAAAAAAAAAGTTCCTAAATATACAAGCATCAAACAAAAATCAAGAATATGCAAAAGGAGGCTTTTCACAGGTTAAGACTATGTCAAAACTACTTCAATAAAGTCAATAAATCTTGTCTGGGAACTAAAACATCAAGAGTACATGCAATATACAAAAATAATGAATAAAACATACTTTTTAAAGTAACTGAAAACCTATGAGAATGAGAACATGGTCAGGAGAATAAATAGTACCTTTAATACTTCAGAATACTTATTTATGAATGTAGGGTTCTTTTACGTCAGTAATTTCCTTTCAAATGGTTCAACAAAATAAAAAGTAAACATGGCAATCTGACTAGAAGGTATATAGGAATTCATTACCTTGTTCTGTATAATTTAAATATTTTCTTTAAAACACTGGAGATAAAGAAAAACGGTCGTATCTATGACAGATCTACCTTGATTTGCAAAATGTTTTTTGAATTGTGAATTTTTAGCTGTCATTTTTTAGACCAGTCAAGTGCAATAGTGAGAAGGGATAAGAATATCTATAACTGACTCAACAGTCAATTGAGATAACTCACTCTTTTGGACCAGCCAGCTGTCATAACCGAGAAATTATTATAGGTCATGTTATGCCAACATGTATGATCTGCATTAAGAGCTCAGATCACTCAAAACACATATTTCAGTATAGCATTTCTAATTACTAGCATTAAGTGGCATCATTTATCCAGCCTGCTTATTTTGAAATCACTTGACTGTTTATTCTTTTTGTAATTTGAGAAGTCATTCCAAATTTACATAAAACGTGGCTATACTGCAGTCTTCAACTTTCCCCCCAAACAACAAAAAATAGGTTTGCCAGAAAGTACACCAAAATTTCTAATTCCCAAGCAAGCCATAAAAAAGGAGTAAAAGTGTTCTAGACCAGTGCCTTCCCTATGATGTGCACATCAATACACAAAGTAGGGTGTGAGTTTCTGTACCCCTATGAAGCTTCTAGATGGTGATTATGCTATGCTGGAGCAGACCATATTCTGAATAGCAAGGGCCAGCAACACTTATCCCCAAGACTTCATTTTCTTATTTTCTTGCAGAAAGCTTCAACTGTTGTCAGTGACCTCAAACTGAGCATGAGTTCTAACAAAGTATACTTTAAGTCTACCATGGTCCACAATCTCTTACGAGAATCCTTGGAGACACATACCTTTGGAAAAACAGTATTTTTCAGATTTTTAAAATACTGTGCTTCTTTTTTGTTATATGACACTGCCCCAGTGGGATCTGGGGAAGCACACAGATGCCAATCAAATATTTCTGCAGTAATACAAGTGAGTAATCACTAAATGTCACACAGAAACGATAAATCATCTTACATCAACTGAAGTCAGATTTTGTTGCCAAATGAGTCTGGAAAAACCTATGAAAAACTTTGTTGTCAGATTTTTAAATTTCTGAATTATGGATAAAAGATTTTAGGCCAGCAGAGCAAAATTTAGAATCCCTGAATAATTTTTAATAAGGAAATCTGACTTAAAGTTACCACAACATTCTCCATCACTGAGACCTAAGCAGCTAAAACATGGGATTATATCTCAATTTGAGAATTCAACAGTAAAATGCATATCGTACCATAATGAAATCTCATCTTTGGTTATCCTCTTTTTTTTTTTTTTTTTTTTTTTTGAGACAGAGTCTCTGTTGACCAGGTTAGAGTGCTGTGGCGTCAGCCTAGCTCACAGCAACCTCAAACTCCTGGGCTCAAGCAATCCTTCTGCCTCAGCCTCCCGAGTAGCTGGGACTACAGGCATGTGCCACCATGCCCAGCTAATTTTTTCTATATATATTTTTAGTTGTCCATATAATTTCTATTTTTAGTAGAGAAGGGGTCTCGCTCTTGCTCAGGCGGTCTCGAACTCCTGAGCTCGAGCAATCCTCCTGCCTCTGCCTCCCAGAGTGCCAGGATTACAGGCGTGAGCCATCGCGTCCAGCCCTCAATTTGATTTTTTCACCAATGAGGATAACTATGGTAAAACCTTCTGTGTAAGAAATTTTCTAAATTTACCTCTAATAAACAAAACTTCCCAAATTCCATACATAAAGGATTAAATATGTGTTAGCAAAAACAAACAAACCCACAAAAAACCAGGCATGTTACCCCCATAGAAATAAAACAGAATTAGGGAATGCTTTACACAGTCCTCACAGTATTTCAACAATAAATAATATTTAAATATTTATTATTTAGTATTAAAACATTTGTTTTTGGTGTGATAGTAGTTGTGGTTAAGTCTTTATTCTTTTAAAAATACATACTGAAATATCTACAGATGAAATATATTGAAGATTTGCTTCAAACATGGAAGGGGAGTGGATGCAGGTACAGATGAAACAAGATTGGCCAAGGAGTATTAAAGCGGACCAAGTACATGGAAATCCATTATACTATTCTCTCTTATGTGTGTTTGAAAATTTTTCACAATAAAATTAAAAGACAGCACCAAATATATGCACACGTGTACCTAAGCAAAAGTCCAAAGTAATTCATGAAACTAGAAATTAAGTTATTAGTAGTCACTTACACTGCAAGTAAACAAACTATTAACCTTTTGAAGAGCAAACATACCTTGTATAGTTTTATAATGCTCATAAGTCTGAATGATTATACTTCTAGGGCTTAATTATAAGAAAACAATTTACAAATTTAGTTTTTTCATTTTTGTTTTAAGATATGGGGTCTTGCTCTGTCACCCAAGCTGGAGTGCAGTGTTATCACCATAGCTCACTGCAGCCTTTAATTCCTGAGCTCAGGTGATTCTGCTGTCTCGGCCTCCCAAAGTGCAGGGATTACAGGCATGAGCCAACGACACCTGGCCACAAATTTAGTTTTAAAATTGTTCAAAACTTTGTTTAGGCCGGGCGCGGTGGCTCACGCCTGTAATCCTAGCACTCTGGGAGGCCGAGGTGGGCGGATCGTTCGAGCTCAGGAGTTCGAGACCAGCCTGGGCAAGAGCGAGACCCCATCTCTACTAAAAATAGAAAGAAATGATATGGACAGCTAAAAATATATATAAAAAATATTAGCCGGGCATGGTGGTGCATGCCTGTAGTCCCAGCTACTCGGGAGGCTGAGACAGGAGGATCGCTCGAGCTCAGGAGTTTGAGGTTGCTGTGAGCTAGGCTGACACCACGGCACTCACTCTAGCCTGGGCAACAGAGTGAGACTCTGTCTCAAAAAAAAAAAAAAAAAAAACTTTGTTTATAGAAGAAAAAATGGGGGAAAACCCTAAGTACCCAACAACAAAGTATAGGTAAAATAAAATATTGTACAAACATACAATACTATGTAGCTATTAAAATGTTTACAAGATAGTTATCTACTAAAAGGATGTTCAGGTTAAATAACAAATATATTACCACTTAAATATAAGTGCTGCATGACATGGCTTTTTTTGAAAAGACTACATAAAAAAAAAAAAATTAAAAAAAAAAACAAAACCCCCAAACCAGAAAAAAACCCTGAAAGAACACCAAAACTCATTTTTGAATGGTTGAAGCATGTCAAATTTCTTGGACTCACTTTCATTTTCTAAATGTTTTATGAACATGTATTACCTAACCTGGATTAAAGGTAAAGATGAGGTACTTTCTCTTACAAATCCACATCAATCTTAAGATGCTTAACCAGTCCTCCTTTTTAATTTCAGTAAAACTACATTTTAAAAACAGCACACAAATAGCTGCATAAATCTAGCATGAAAAGATGACAAACTTACAAGGACAAGAACAAGGAGAATTTTTTTTCTTTTGAAAAATTTTAGCCATCAAGTTTTTATACTAAAACCACCTCAGTGAAGATGACTATATTTAAAAGATCAATATAGGAATGACAGTCCATTATGAATGGTTTTATCATCTTCAGAATATATCATTTTATTAAGAGGACTAGGGGAAAAATTTTGTTTAAAATGTACTCTTCTAAACTATCCCTAAATGTTACTCAGGACTAGCCAGAAATGTTTAACTAAGTCAGTGTGGTTCAATGAACTCCCACAAAAAGTTACATCAGTTTTAAAATGGAGCCATGGGTTACTGAAATGAAAAACAGGAAGAACATTTCAGATTGGTAAAATCAGAATCAGATTAGACAGGAAGAAAAAATTCAGATGTTCGCTAATCTGATAGGCTACCTCTTATTAAAAATAGCCATGCTTTCTCACTGGAAAATTTTTTTTAAATGGCAAAGTATTTCCAAATTTTGATCACAGACCCACCATAGGTAACACAGCAGCTATGCCCTCAAACGATAACTTATTTCCTCTCATCCAAACCCATTTTAAGGCTGTTTTTTTCAACTTAACTATTAGCATTGCACCTACGAGGGAAGCTATAGTTATGCTATTTATAACCAGACACAGAATCAGAAGAGTTGATGAATTAGAAGCAAAATAATACTATATTGCTCATTACAATACTCAGATTCTTTAAACACATACAACAAAAGTTTCAACTCTCCTAAATCCCACTTCCTTGCCCAAAGGTGATCAATGATAACTGTTTGGCATCTATATTTCCAGGCATCTCTCTCTCTGCCTTTACACAGAAAATAAATTCTATAGGAAGTGAGCTGGTGTTAAGTGCTAAATGAATATATAGAAGGAGGGGGTTGGAAGGGCTAAATGAGGGAAAGCATCAGAGACAGTAGCTTTTGAGTAAAAACCTCACAGACTGAAAAAGCTAACCTTATGAACGAATCAGAGAAAATTCCAAGGAAAAACTCTTAAGGTAACACCTTATTTAATGTGTTCAAGAAACAGCCAGCCAGTGTGGCTTAAGCATTATATGGCAAGAAGGAAGGAGTACAACAGATTATGTAGGATATCTTGTAAATCACAGAAAAACTGACTTTAGTACTGAAATAGGCAGCCATTAAGTAAGTTTACAGCTGACACTCTTTAAAGCAATACATTTTTCAAATACTACATTTTAATAGCATCAATCTAGCTACTACTTTGAGAACAGACTAGTGCGGAGGGGCAAAAGAAATGTAAACATATTGTAATAATGCACAACAGACAACAGCGATTTGAAATTGGACCAACTGACAGCAGTATGAGTGGTTGTTATGTTTTCCAAGAGCTGACAACACAATTTTCTAAAAAGCCAAACAAAGGTGAGGTACGAGGGGAAAAAAGCCAAGGACGGCTAGCCAAAATCTTCGGCCTATGTGACATGAAAATTGGAGTCTCCTTAAGTGAAAAAGGCCACAGTGCATAAGAAACTGGTCTGAGTTTAGAAGAGCAGAAGCCCGGTTTTGTACTTTTAAGCTGACAAAACCTGACATTCAAACGAGCTCTCATGTAGGCAGGTAACTGGGTATGTCATTCAAAAAAGAAGTCTCGGCCGGCGCGGTGGCTCACGCCTGTAATCCTAGCACTCTGGGAGGCCGAGGTGGGCGGATCCTTTGAGCTCAGGAGTTCGAGACCAGCCTGAGCAAGAGCGAGACCCCATCTCTACTAAAAATAGAAAGAAATTATATGGACAGCTAAAAATATATATAGAAAAAATTAGCCGGGCATGGTGGTGCATGCCTGTAGTCCCAGCTACTCGGGAGGCTGAGACAGGAGGATCGCTTGAGCCCAGGAGTTTGAGGTTGCTGTGAGCTAGGCTGACGCCACGGCACTCACTCTAGCCTGGGCAACAGAGTGAGACTCTGTCTCAAAAAAAAAAAAAAAAAAAAAAAAGAAGTCTCCAGGCTATTGATGTAAGTGTGGGAATCATCAGCTTACAGGTAGTATATGAAATCATGAGACTGAATAAATGACCTAAGCAGTGTACATGGAAAAGAGATGTGAAACGACTGAACAACAGGGCACTTCAACCAAGTAGAACGAAATGCTAGAAACATACAACATAAACCTGGACACAACCTAACAATGTTCCAGGGAAAAACACTGACTGGGTAAATGCCACCAACAGGTCAAATAAGATGAGGACTGAAAAAGAACCACTGGACTCACGAACACAACCCTGAGAGTTTTCTTTTTTTAACCCATAAACACATTTCTTTAATACTATGTCTCACTCTGTACCCCGGGCTGGAGTGCAGTGGCCCCATCATAGCTCACTGCAACCTCAAATTCCTGGGCTCAAGCGATCCTCCTGCCTCAGCCTCCCAAAGTACTGGGATTACAGGCATGAGCCACAGTGCCTGGCCAATTTCTTTTTTTTCCAACTACAATTCACTTCTAAAATGGGTTCACTTCCCTAAAACAATGCCACCACACTCTGCAAAATTACACCACAAAGCTAAATAATTTACCATCTTGCACACACCTCCACACCATTTTAAGGTGTTGGGAATTTAAGGCAAAAACGTATCAACATGATATTTAGTTTTTAAACTCTTCAAAAATAAAAAATCCAACGTTAAGTTTTTTACTCTGGGACTTTAACCAGAAGCTAGAAAACCAGGAGTCATGCCAAATCTTACACTTCTTGTCCACCATACCCATAACCAACCCCCCCAAATTTGCCCTAATCTGTAATCCTATTAATGTTATCTTTGTCCAGACTACATTATTCTTCTTTCTTGGATTTTAATAGCTTCCTTATTTATGTCCTACTTCCAATCTCACTTTCCTCTAAGCCATTTCCACACTATTAGAATAACATTTAAAAAAATGAAAATCTGATGTAACTTCCCAGTTTATAATCTTTCAATGGCTCAATTTTAGTTTCTGAATAAAATACAAACTCCTTGGCATGGCATTCAAATTTTTATTATCTGGCCTTAACCCCAGATTCAGTTCAGCACACTTCTTCTTAAAAAGCATCCTCTGTCCTCTTACTGTCAGTTAGCTACCCATTTCTGCATGCTTTTTTGTTAAAAGATGTGGTCTATGTTGTCCAGGCTGGAGTACAGCGGTTATTCACAAGCACAATTATCGCACACTACAGTTTCGAACTCCTGGCCTCACATGATCCTGTCTCAGCCTCCCAAGTAGGGGGGACTACAGGCACATACCAGCGTGCCCTTCCTATTTCTGCACGCTCCTATAGGATCTGTGCTTACAGCTAATCACATGGTGACATTATCTCATTCATCTGTCTCCCTCACTAGGCTGCAAGTCCCTTAAAACATAATGAACTATTATAGTTTTTTATTTCCCCCAAACAGAAAAACATAACCCATAACATAATGAATTTGTAGAATTAACAAGGAATAAATCAAACTAGACCTACAGTGAACAGCTTCCACACTCTGACAGATAGCAGCAGGGTAGAAACAGCTCTCATACAATAGAGGACATCAAAAAACTTGCACCTATTTAAAGAATTCCTCTTCTAGATAACCTCAGGACTTTTCTGTTTTCCTTTGAGTGTACCTTCAGTGTTCACTTTAAATTTTACTCTTTTGGCCTAAGGGAAGGGGCAAGTATGTGATCTACCCTGGTACCACAGCACTTGAATATGTCTTTAAAAATCATTCTAATTATCCCCCAGCTTGAAATCTACTACAGCAACTCTAAAATGGTTATCAAAATGTTCTGCTGTAATAAATAAAATACTACAGGTCGCTAATATTCTTAAATCTTTGGCTATCCATATCCTTAGTAATCTCCACATTATTCTTGTGAATATATAAGATTCATCCCTTCTTACCATCCTCGGGGAACACATTAGATTCCCCAGTATCTATTCATAGCTGGGCCTCAAGTCAACATCATAAAAGGGGTCAGCCCTAGATCCTTCCTAATTTGGATGCAGAGATTAAGCAGATTTCCCTGCTTTCAGAGGTTAAAAAACTACCTTTTCTCAAATTTTTAAAAATCTTCCAGTGAGATAGCATTTCAATATTATAGTGTATCTAGCATATTTCTTCTAGGTTGTTTTGATTCATGTTAAATTTTAATGCTAAGTCTAAATAGAATACAATCCAGAAATGAAACCCAAGGGAGACTACACTAAATGACAGAAAACTGTCACTATTTTCTAATAATCTAAGATACGGGACTGCCTAACATTGTCCTTGTATTGTCGCTAATCATTAAAACAAGCCATTTTCATGTTCAAGTATAAGTAAACTTCAGCTGATCTTTCCAAGTATCAAAAATTCTCTTATCAGCTGAAGTTAACTGGAAACTCAGTATGCCATTATTTTACAAATAACTGATGTGGTCTCCCTTGTGAAACATCTTGAGGTATACATACAAAAGGCTTAACCCAAACACTTCCAGAAACTATGACCTACACCACATCCACTGAACTCAAATGTGTTTATTTCCTATCTTTGTAATGAATCCAAGTGGACCTCACACCTCTTACCATCACCCAGGAAGGGTGTGCATCTGTTCCGAAGGCCCCCCTGGCTCCAGGTCATCCTGGCTGCTGCTGCTCCAGGCTGGGCATCCATGTTGCTGCAGCTTGTGGTTTGTGAGGGGTAGTGTACAGGAAAAGCAGGATGGGATTTCAAGGGAAACAGGAGAAAGATGGCTTTCTGGGAAAATGCCATCACTATCATAGGTGTTAAGTAGTACCACACACATTTTATTGCAGCACAGTTTAAAAATTTAACAAATGAAAGATTAAAAATAAAAAAACAAAAATAAAAAAAATTAAAAATACAGACGTCCAGAGATGCTCTAAAACAGTTAAGTTAAAGATTAGGAAAAATAAGGTCATAGACTTAACAGCCAGTAAAATTCTTTCCAGTGTGGGGAAGGGGGTGGGGGCAGGGGTGGGGATGGGAGAGAAAAGGTTTATGTGATCAATCCACTTAAAAATGCTAATGCCTTCGCTTTCTCTCCCAAGATGCAAAACTCCAAAGTCAATCAGGAGGCCGGAGAAATTCTTATGAACATTCAGAAAAACTCGATTTTAATCCGGTTAAAAATCATTCAGTGTCATTATCATCATCATCATCACCATCATAAGTATAATAATAATAGTAATAAATAATAGTAACTAGTAACAACAATAAAAAGGAAATCAGCGGAAAGTCAGGAAAAATGTAAAAAAAAAATTGGAATAACTTACTGTAGCTGAAGATCAAAAAAATCTCACTGTAAAAAAACAAAAATAAAAATAGCCCAGATTAGAAAAACGGGAGGTGCAAAAATGTCAAGTCAGTAAAGTTCATTTCTTTTCTCTTTCCAAAAGCAGTTTCCACAAAAACCGCAAGGATATAAAGTTCTCAGTAGCAGACAAGCAAAGCCCTTTTCACATCATCAATCAATCTTAAAAATACGCGAGGAAGTAGAGAGGTCAGTTTATAAGAGGCTAAAAGGCTCCTCCTCCTCTAACCCAACTGCTGCAGAAAAAATAGAAATAGAAATTTTAAAAATTACATCTTAAATCCAGGTCCCGTTTTGGAAACAATTAAAAAAAAAAACACCTGTACATTTGCCATAGTGCACACCAAGTTGCATCATTATGTTTAAAATGTCTTTATAAAATCAGTTTTGGAATGGGAATGTGTGTGTTCTGGAAGGGTGGGGAAGGGAAGTTAAAAATCAAAGCTGAGCTCCAGTGAGTAGGGATGGGGTTCGCCTTGCTGCCCTGTGAAAGGAGAAGGGACAGATTGAGTCAGAGTTCCTCAGAAATGTTGTGCCCTAAACCCCCAAGACAGAATTATCTGTCTGTTGCATCTAACACATTTTGGTAAAGCATAACATTCCACTGGGATGGGAATAGCTTCTATAGAATCATCACCTCTACCAGTGAGTCTTCACCAATTCTTCAACATGGACAGATGACTAAAATTAACTAAATATACCTCAGTATAAGTATACCCTTAAGGGTCTCAAAAAAAGGTCTACTAAATTCTAACAGTAATCCTGATCAGCAGTTTGGGGCAAAGAAAATACAGAAAAACTAGGCCAACAAATAGAGATGAAGAAGTGAGCAAATGTCAAATATTGAAATTATGAAAGCAAGCAGATTCATGGGTTTTAAACTTAAAAAAGTCCATGTAGTTTTTATACTATGTTTAATAGACTGAAGGTGAATGGCCTACCATGAAGATATACACTAAAGATGACTCATCTATTCTCAGAACCAATGAGTGATCCCACCACAAGACCTAACAGATTTTACAGTAGAGGGGAAAAGATTGTTTTTAAATAAGGAGCGCACTATTCCACTCAGTAACAGAATGAAAAAACATATATAGATGAAGGAAAAAAGATTAACTACTATGATTATTGAATATTTAAGTGTCATAAAACACATAAAAAAAAAGTGATCCTTACGGAATTTATGTTTTCTGTGGTTCACTGTCCACTAACTAGTAATATATAGCTAATTCCAAGAAAAATAATACACGTGACAAACTGGCTGTTTCATCAGCTAAAACCAGGATTGTAATCGGACTGTAGCTCATTGTGCAAATAAGAATGAATTGGCTGCATTCACATTTCAATATTGAGCTGTGAGGTTTTATTCTCCTTTACAAATTTTATATACTAGAAAGTTTCAAACTGAGATTTTTAAAAGTATTCCCTGAGCCAACTATGTATGAATGACTACAGCAGAACAAGTACTATAACTATAATTTAAACTGTAATTTTTTTTAAAAATAGCAGACCAGTTTAGGCATGACATGTTAACTTGTGTATCTGGGTAGTGTGGAATTGTAGAAAATGTACATCTGAAATGTTATTTCCTTTGAGTCAGTGTTTAGGAAGTATAGTTATGATGAAATACTCAGTTTTCTTATCTGGATTAATATTCTGAACCTGGTACTCTACATTATCAGGTCTAGGTTAACTTTACAGCTCAACTACAAATTCCTCGCACATGTGCCATAAGACATAAGCTTAAAAAGAAACAGTAATGTGAAAAGACGGCATTTGTATCTTTCAATGTCAAGAAATTAAGATATCTCCCAAGATGTTAAACTGATGAACTTCCACTCATAAAAAGACCAAACAACTTTGCACCTAAATGTAATTAATGGTTTTCAATTAAGAGTATACCTACATGATTCAAAAACATGGTTTAAAAAAAAAAAAAAAAAATAGAGCATTCCAAGATGATACCCGAGCACCGCCAAGATTATTCTCTGGTTTGGATCCCTTCTTCTAAAGAGGTACTTCGGAGAGTGAGTTATGTCAACCAACAGCTTGGGCATCATCACCTGGCACTTACTAAAAATGCAAATTCTCAGGCCCTACCCAGACTTACTCAATTAGAAACCCTGGTGGTGAAGACCCTAGCAATCTGTTTTAACAAGCCCTCCTGCTGATTCCGATCAGTTCATGTTTGAGAACCACTGTGAAGAGTTTAAAAAGCTTAAACCTTTCCATTCCCTAGTTAAGAATCCACTCTTTAAACAAAGTGCCGCATCCTTCCAATGTATGGCAGACGCAAGGATTGAGCACCAAGGCTTCAAATACTACTTCTCTGATACAACATAAATAATCCAAGAACATTATAACCTAACATAGTAAATGCAAAGCAATTTTTTTCCTTTTATAAACCCAAAATTTCCAGTATCAAAGATAACACCTGCAATTATGCTACACCTAGCAGTTCTGGTTCTTGCCATAGATAACTCTGTAGTAAATCTAATTGGACAAAGCCATAATCTTCCCCGTTACCAATGAGAAGAAATGAGTATACATATTAAGTATGAGCAAATAATGCTCCCAAAGACAACTACAAATAAAATTACTTGAAGACTGAGTATTTCAGTTAAGGCAGTTGTTAATATTAATTACTATTTAAGAAAACTGCTTTTAATAATAAAACTACTTCTACAGACTTTTCAGCCTTCTGGCAACAAATAACTTGAGTTAAAGAAGTCTAAGCCTCCTTATTTTATAGCTGTAAAACTAAAACCCAGAAATTTAACTGATTTGTCTTACACAACGATCATCAGGAAGGATTAAAATCTAGTTCTCCTAACAGGATGCCAGGATTCTTTCAACTGTTACACCCCTCAATTAACACCTCTCACAGTCATCACTTAATATAACTAAATCTTCTAAGATTGGTACAACTAGCTATTTGAGTTCATTCCTTGTTTCTAACAGCCATTCCATCCAAAACAGGGCAGAATGCTATATCAAACCCTCTAGAGATCTAATTACAAATACAAGCTATGTTAAAATCCTCTACAGGACTAGCAAACCACCACGTATGCCCAAGTGGCACAAACATGGGAAAAGGTCAGAAAACCTGAAACTTAGTCATCCTCCTTAAACCCTTCCTCTCTAGCCAATATGAAAATGTTACTAATGCCTACCTAGTTGAGAGCATTTAGAATTTTCTGATATTAATTCTGCAGCCAAATAGTTTCTAATACATATTATGAGTTAATAAGGAATTTGTTACCCTAATACATGCTGATCCCAGGAAACCAATATTTCTAACACCTCACAGGCAAGAAAAGTGCCCTTCAATTAATGTCAACTCATCAGTAACTATTCTTAAATACTATTTCTAGCATTTCTTTGCCAACAATATTTTTATTAAATAGATGATTTCCTAATTGATCAATTACTGCCCTTATCTAACTTCTGACAGTTCAGCAGAATAAAACACTTTAGTTTTAAGCCCATATAAAATACAAATGTTTAGGTCTCAAAGGAAGAGTGGCAATGTTTTTGACCCCTATTTTACTTACTCCTGGCCTCAAGCCATCCTCCCACCTCAGCCTCCCCAGTAGCTGGGATTACACCATGGCAGCCCAGGCATGAATTTCTTACCCTGTAGTATTGGTTTAAACTGTGCTTAATAACATTAGTTTTTGTGAGAATAACACATTGTGAAAAGTAAAAATCAACCAAATCTTACAGAAGGATTAACAAAAAAAGCGATTTCCTAGATAAGTGACTGCGCTGCTTCTTTAGAATCTGTCATTTTTTTAACTTAGCAAAAATTTTTAATGACATTTCAGCACCTAGCAAATAGTAGGCATTGTAATACTTGCTTAATAAAATGCAGCTGTGCATTTTGCCAAAGTTTAGACAGACGCGAAAATTAATGCCAGAATATCATGAAAGTCAAATTCTGTCACCTTGGGAAGATACGTTTATAACAAACGCAATCTCATAATTAAATATTTTTCCCAAGTGCAGTCTGGGAATTTCCATTTACCTCGTGGTTTCTGTAATCGGATTATTGTAAAGATTAAAACAGTACTTTAAGAACCTAGTATTCCAATAACGAGGTAAAACCACTTGACTAACCTACTGGTCAAATTCCTTATTAGTTCTGCTACAGACTTAATACGACCCTGGCAACCAACACACTCGTGCCTCGGTTTCTGAAAAAGATAGTAATACCTACCTCAAGCAAAGTTCCACTAACTTATATATTTCAGTGTTTTGTAACCTGCAGATAAAGAGTAAGTCAGTTGTAATTATTACCGTTAATACAATTATATATTACAATATTTCCTTTTACCAATAGAATTGAAAATACTTCGAGGTCCATCATTTGCTCAGAGGAATAAAATAAAAAGTAATCAGTAAAATATTAAATCTATTGTTAAAACATTCTTACGCCATGCGTTACGCTTCAGAATCTAAAGGTTCGCGGTACATCTACTTGGTAACCCTCCCCCATCCCTCCCCAATTTTTAAATTTAAAAGAATGGAGATAATAGAAGGCATCGGCGCTCCATTAACTTCAGCTATATTAATAAGCATCTCGATCGTCACTTTCATGAAGTCCTCACGGTCCTCATGGTCGTAGAAAATCAAAGAAAAGCAGCCGTTAACACAGAAAAAGAGAGAAAAAAGGACATTTTCCCTGCCCATAGTGGCCTAGAGGACACTAGGTTAAGACTACGCAGAGGCTGAGGCCTGTAAAACCCTCTCCCGCTTCAGACCTAATCCCTCGATGCAAACAGAATAAATGAGGGCCTGGTGGGGGGAAGGGTTCCCTCGTCTTCTCTCCCACACCATCTCGCTCCCGAGGAACCCAGCGCCTTCCCAGCGTCTGCCCCCTTCACTTACCAGGAGGGGGGAGGGAGAAGAGATTCGATTCTGAGTCTCCTACTCCCGGGTTTACGTGGAGAAGCCGAGTGCTGTTCGAGGTCGACAACGCGGCCACAACCGCTCAGTCTTCGTCTCTCCACAAAATGGCCCCCGAGTCTCCTCTGCCGCGGAGGAGAAGGCCCAGCCCCCGCCCCACTCCTGAGAACCTTCTTATTGGCTGTGCGTTTTCTCGCTCCCGCACCTAATTAGACAGTTCTACCGCTCTTCACAATTCTATCCAATCAGAATTAGCAGTGGGTTAGCCTAAGCAAGAGAATTTCCACATGCGTGAGAGAGGCTAGTTTATAACTGGTTATCTTTCCTGTCATTTATCGCTCGAGGACTGCTTATTGGCCACTGTACCGGATGAAGTTCTGGGTGGAAACTCGCCTTTGTATCGCGCACCACTTCACATCCGGGCATCCGGGAGGTCTGATTGGCGGCTGTAGTGTCCTATCTCTGCTCCTTAGAGGGCCAGGCAGAAGTTCCGCCCAGTTCTCGGAATTCCATCGGCGTGGGGGTGGGGTCGGGGTTGAGGCGCGTTGTCTAGTAGCAAGCAAGCGCGGGACCTGCCCTAGCTCAGGGCCTTAGAAAAAGGAAGAGCGCCAAATGAGGCCTGCAGCGTGCAGTGTGGATAAAGAAAGGGCTTTTTTTTCCTCACATGTTTTTATTGTGAAAAAGAAAGGGCTTTTCTTAGAATGAGGAGGGAGCAGTGATAAGTAGGCAGTGTTAAACTGTGTAGAAAACTAACAGGCCCTGCAGTTTTTCC
The DNA here is from genome assembly GCF_041146395.1 of Eulemur rufifrons. Taxonomy (NCBI): domain Eukaryota; kingdom Metazoa; phylum Chordata; class Mammalia; order Primates; family Lemuridae; genus Eulemur; species Eulemur rufifrons. Next base: position 58,915,946 of record NC_090984.1, read on the forward strand.
AACCCCAGATTTCTTTTCAGTTCCAGACTCTAGTTCAGCTGACTTCTGGACATCTCCACTTCTCAGGCTGTCAAGCCATTTTCAGACAATACGTACTGCACCCAAACCAACTGCCTTCCTTATTCCTCTCCAATACAAAAAAGTAAAGAAAGCATAAAATGCTGACCTGGAATATTGCAGCGCTCATTCTCTGTCCCAAATCCTCTCGCTAATATCCTACCTTATGGCCAAATTGGCCTATCCCTCCGAATTTGGTCCCTTAATTCTCATCCTGAAGTGACTTGTGTCCCACCTAACCCCTCCGGCTATCTCCTGCCAACCCCTTTGGTTATATTACAGGAGCCGTTCACACAGTGGAATGGGACCAACTCTATTAAGGGGATTTCTGGCCGGGCGCGGTGGCTCACGCCTGTAATCCTAGCACTCTGGGAGGCCAAGGCGGGTGGATCGCTGGAGGTCAGGAGTTCGAGACCATCCTGAGCAAGAGCGAGACCCCGTCTCTACTAAAAATAGAAAGAAATTATATGGACAACTAAAAATCTATATAGAAAAAATTAGCCGGGCATAGTGGCGCATGCCTGTAGTCCCAGCTACTCGGGAGGCTGAGGCAGTAGGATCGCTTAAGCCGAGGAGTCTGAGGTTGCTGTGAGCTAAGCGGACGCCACAGCACTCACTGTAGCCTGGGCAACAAAGTGAGACTGTCTCAACAAAAAAAAAAAAAAAGAAGGGGATTTCTATGTGGTGTTGGGGAAAAGTGGATAAAGCAAGATACAAAACACTATCTAGATAATCTAATTTTATTTGTATATATTTTTAAAGGATATATGTACATGTGAATGCAGTTTTTATGTATTAGTTTTTAATTCTGAATTCCAGAGAGAGTCACAAGAAAGGTAGCCACCTTTGGGGAGAGAACCTTTTAACTTTTTTATCGGTACCGTTTCTATACTGTTCGAATTTTTATTTTTCTGTGTGCATGTATTGCTTTAAACTAATTTAAAAAGCAAAAACCAAAAAGCATAGAAGAAAAATATACTAAAGTGTTAATAGTGGGTCTCTCCTGAGGGGGAAATTACACGTGATTTTTATTTAGTTATTATGTATTTTTTTGTATTTTTTAACCCTGCTTTGAACAAGTAAATGAAGGAAGAACATCCTATAAGTGCTTGAAGCCTCAACTCAATTACCATCTTGCAATATGTTTAAAACTGCTTCTGATCCAGCACGGTGGCTTAGGCCTGTAATCCTAGCACTCTGGGAGGCTGCAGCTGGCGGATCCTTTGAGCTCAGGAGTTTGAAACCAGCCTGAGCAAGAGCGAGACCCCTGTCTCTACTAAAAAAAATAGAAAGAAATTAGCTGGACATCTAAAAATATATATAGAAAAAATTAGCTGGGCATGGTGGCTCATGCCTGTAGTCCCAGCTATTGGGGAGGCTGAGGCAGGAGGATTGCTTGAGCCCAGGAGTTTGAGGTTGCTGTGAGCTACGCTGATGCCACGGCACTCTAGCCCAGGCAACAGAGTTGAGACTCTGTCTCAAAAAAACTGCTTCATACCACTGTGGTTAATTTTACACTCTTTTTCTCCCCTCCTGGATGGTAAGGTTTTTTTTTTGGTGAGAGTTTAATTCTTACTCCTCTCTATATTTCTCCTGTATACTACCTATTACAGGGCCTTAAACAAAAAGTGTTTGAAATATATATTAAATGAATCATTAACTTTTATTTATCAGAGGAAATTGCTATTTTTCCAGGACAAGCAGATAGACTGTCCTTTTTTTATTGTATAATTTATCTAGCACTGACTCAGAGAGGCCCAGAAGCTGTGAGGCTTGGTTGACACTAATTCATGTAAATTTTTTTTTTTTTTTTTTTTTTTTTTTTGAGACAGAGTCTCACTCTGTTGCCTGGGCTAGAGTGCCGTGGCATCAGCCTAGCTCACAGCAACCTCAAACTCTTGGGCTCAAGCAATCCTCCTGCCTCGGCCTCCCGGGTAGCTGGGACTACAGGCATGTGCCACCATGCCCGGCTAATTTTTTCTATATTTTTAGTTGTCTGGTTAATTTCCTTATATTTTTTAGTAGAGACAAGGGTCTTGCTCTTGCTCGGGCTGGTCTCGAACTCCTGATCTCGATCGATCCTCCCCGCCTTCCCCCGCCCCCACCACCACCTCCTAGAGTGCTAGGATTACAGGCGTGAGCCACCGCACCCTATCCTAATTCATGTAATTCTTGACTTAAGTAAACAAAAATAAAACTAACATGTTTAGGTTGGTCCGAGTGCAGTGGTGTTTACAACTAATCGATCACAAGCAGTTACAGATTCCTTTGTTCCGTCTCCACTCCCACTGCTCCACTTGACCAGCCTTAAAAAAAAAAAAAAAAAAAACAACTAAAATGTTTTATTACTCATTGTTCTTGTAGAATAAAAAGGTCTACAGGATGTTAATGGAAACTACCTATTTTCATTTTACCAGAAATCAGTTTTACTGCATGTCTATGTCACGTCCTACTTATTAACCAGTACTGTATTTGGTGCAAGAGAAGTACGTAAGAGATAGCATTCATGTTTTCAACGAGTTCAGCCCTATGCTAGGTAGGCTGGAAGTGGAGGGTAACGAAAGAATTAACACCAGTCCCTCCATTAAGTAACTCAGAATTTACTAGGGATGAGAAAACAAGCAGAGAAATAGCATAATACAAGGCAAAATACTAAGCCCCATGTTGATGACAAACATTCATGACTTCTGGTTTTGAGGCTCTGTTAACCTAGGTGGGTAAGGTATAGGAAGTTCGCTTGATCTCTTCTGCCTACTCTAAACACACTTACAGGTCCAAAGTTGAATGTTCCTGTTGGGTGACTGAACTTTTGTTTTCAATTCAAGAAATAATTCCCTGTGAAGAAGGATTCATGTGGCTTGAAAGAATTATCAGAATAATGTATTCTCTGCAACTCTCCCTTCTCCCAATTCCAAGCCACCTATCAAAAAGGAAAAGAAAGGAAAAGCAGTGACAGGTATAAAATATCTAGTTTACTTTTTACCTGAGGTATTAGCTGAATAAAATCCTCAATATCTATCATCCTACACACGTAGCCTACCTAGTCATCTACCCCATTGTGTTCAACAAGTCAAAAGGGATCTACTACTACAATCATCATTGCCTTTCTTCCTCTGCATCCTCCATCGTCCAAGGATGTCATAGCATCTTTCACTGGAGAGTGAGGAGGTGGTCTCTGTCTGGATAAATCCAGACAAATCACTTAATTAAAATTTGACAGAGCTCTCTAATTTTATCCAATACTAATTTTTTATCATATTTTATAAATTTTTTTTTTTTTTTTGAGACAGAGTCTCACTCTGTTGCCTGGACTAAAGTGCCATGGTGTCAGCCTAGCTCACAGCAACCTCAAACTCCTGGGCTCAAGTGATCCTACTGCCTCAGCCTCCCGAGTAGCTGGGACTACAGGCATGCGCCACCATGCCCGGCTAATTTTTTTATATATATTTTTAGTTGTCCATATAATTTCTTTCTATTTTCAGTAGAGACGGGGTCTTACTCTTGCTCAGGCTGGTCTCGAACACCTGAGCTCAAACGATCCAACCGCCTCAGCCTCCCAGAGTGCTAGGATTACAGGCATGAGCCACCACGCCTGGCCTATCCAACACTACTTTTTGTTTATTAGTGTGCGGAAGTACACTAATTTGGAGATCTTTTTGACTGTTTGCAAGCTATGTTCTACAGGTAACCACATGCTACCTGAAAAATAACATGAGGAAGGTATTATATACCATTTTCAAGATATTTGCTATTTTACTGCATCCTGTTTTTCTCATGTTGTCTGTCCCCCAAGATGATCCTGCAAATTGCTGTCCTGGTAATCATCTGAAAACTCTCACTTATTGTACGACTCCCACACTAAAATCCCACACTGCCACACTATAATAATTCTCTATACTAGTCCTAAATTTTTATTGTTTTTTTTGTTTTGTTTTGTTTTGTTTTTTTGAGACAGAGTCTCACTCTGTTGCCCAGGCTAGAGTGAGTGCCGTGGTGTCAGCCTAGCTCACAGCAACCTCAAACTCCTGAGCTCAAGGGATCCTCCTATCTCAGCCTCCCGAGTAGCTGGGACTACAGGCATGCACCACCATGCCCGGCTAAGTTTTTCTATATATATTTTTAGCTGTCCATACAATTTCTTTCTATTTTTAGTAGAGATGGGGTCTCGCTCTTGCTCAGGCTGGTCTCAAACTCCTGAGCTCAAACGATCCGCCCACCTCGGCTTCCCAGAGTGCTAGGATTACAGGCGTGAGCCACCGCGCCCAGCCTCTAAATTTTTATTGTTTTATTCACAGATATTCCCTGACTATCCTGTCCTTATCTATCAATTTTATTCCCTCCCCAAGACCCTTGGCCCAGGTAGCCCTGCACTCCAACATGCTACACTGCCTTTCTCCTTCCTTATATTCCAACCATCCTTTAAAACCCAACTCAAGTCCTGATTAATTCTTTTAAAGATGTAAGATGGTTAATTCAACTTCTTATTCAATGAACCGATACTGAAAGTAGTTTTATTTTTACTTTAAGTGTTTTTATACTCAATGTACTGACCTAAACGTCAGATATACCACAAAACTGAATATAACATAGTCCCAATCCTCAAGCTTTACACCCCTTCTCAAACACATTTCAATCATTATTTGTCCTATAACAAGGTAGCACTGTTTTATTCTGTAATCCTTTTATTTATGGAACCCATTTTGTACTTGACGTATGTGTATGAATCACAGTATTTAATAGATTGATTGTTTGATAGCTATGTGATACGGCATTTCACTATACCCATTTCTCTTTTTATCCCAAGAGTCTTTAGCACTGGGTAAAATAGTTAGGGAATTTGGAATGTAGGGTTCAGTGAATAGATTATTGATGATCTGGCTTCTAGAATACCAAATCTCCAAATAAGACTATACACTGCTAATAAAATTATCCATCACTTTGGTTGGCCACACACCTTCTCAAGTCTTCCATTGTTTCTTTCCCCCTCTCTTATTACTTAAACGCTTTCAAAATAGAAATATCCTATTTATTTCTTTCTGATAATATGTGATTATTGTAAAAATTTGAAATGCAGAAAAAGCGCAAGTTTCTATGTGATCCCTCCTCCAGAAACATCCATTCTTAACTATTTGGTATAGATCTTTACAAATTTTTTTAATGGATATATGGATTTATTTTTACCTAAATCTTATACCTACTAGTTTATAATGTTTTCATTCAAATTACTGTTATATGTTATATTTTGTCCATATCAATATGTAAAGATCCCCCTCATCCTTATTAACAACATTGCATTGAAATCTATGGATGCAACATAAGTTTTTAAAACCAATCACCTATTCAAGACATGGGTCTTAGGGGAGGCATGATGGCTCACACTTGTAATCCTAGCACCCTGGGAGGCTGAGGCGGTTGGATCGTTTGAGCTCAGGAGTTCGAGACCAGCCTGAGCAAGAGTGAGACCCCCGTCGCTACTAAAAAAATAAAATAGAAAAATTAGCTGGGTGTGGTGGCATGTGCCTGTAGTCCCAGCTACTCTGGAGGCTGAGGCAAGAGGATTGCTTGAGCCTAGGATTTAGAGATTGCAGTGAGCTATGATGACACCACTGCACTCTCTCTGGGTGACAGAGCAAGACTGTCTCAAAAAAAAAAAAAAAAAAAAAAAAAAGACAAGGCTCTTAAATGAAAATTTAAATTCCTGCCCAGAAGAATTAAGTGTTTCCATCAATGGATGGTTTAATAGACAGTGATCTGTTACCTCTGAGGAGGAGACAACGTCAAAAAAAAAAAAAAAGAAAGAAAGAAAAAGAGGTAGAGTGATCTGCTCAGGGCCTGTATAGATAGATGCACCTGTGAGTACTAAAAATGACAGTTATTAGAGTTTCTCTGAACATTGATATGCAGTGAGGCATAAGAACTAACAATATTAGCTTTCATTTTCTTTTCTTAATAATTAATACCTTGAGCTTAAAAGTTAAAAAATAAACAAACAAAAAAACCATTGTCCACGAAGTTTTTAAAAAATGAGAGAGATAAAAGAAAGTCTAGATGATATCCATTAGTGGTTTTGAGGTCAAGTAGTATTTGATTTTAAGTATTATTTGGCCCCCTTAGATTAATAATAAAACTAGTAGATAACTTCTACTGAGCAGATATCATTTGTCAAGCACTTTTCCAAGTGAATTAGCTCATTTGGTAACTTTTTTTATAGAGACAGGATCTCATTCAATTGCTCAGGCTGGTCTTGAACTCCTGGCTTCAAGTGATGCTCCCACCTCAGCCTCCCAAAGTGCTAGGATTACAGGCATGAGCCACCATACCCAGCCTCATTTGGTAATTTTATTATCCTCATTTTAAAGATGAGGAAACTAAAAGTATAGAAAGTTTAAGTAATGGCCAGGGGCAGTGGCTCATGCCTGTAATCCTAACACTCTGGGAGGCCAAGGCGGAAGAATTTCTTGAACTCAGGAGTTCGAGGGCAGCCTGAGCAAGAGCAAGATCCCCGTCTCTACAAAAAATAGAAAAATTAGCTGGGCATGGTGGCATGCACCTGTAGTCGCAGCTATTTCGCTACTTCGAAGGCTGAGACAGGAGGATCACTGGAGCCCAGGAGTTTGAGGTTACAGTGAGCTATGATAACACTACCTCATTCTAGCCAGGCAACAGAGCAAGACTCTGTCTTCAAAAGAAAAAAGAAAGAAAGTTTAAGTAATTTGTCTAAGGTCACACTAGTTTTTTGGTCGAGCCAAGATTCTGACAGGAGGAGGTATGATTATAATAGAGTGTGTACATATAATCATTACACGGTTATTAATAATTTAAGGTATGTCAAGGTGGGAAAATTCTACCTGTTCATTCATTTAACAAATATTTATTAAGCACCTGCTGTGCAATAAGCTTGTGTCAAGTATATGCTGGGCCACAAGAACACAGAAGTAAACAAAATAGGGATGACCCCTGCCTCTCAGAACAGTGTCAAGTGTTGAGTGAATAATTAATTGTTTATAACAAATTGCAGGTGCTACTACTAAAGATAAGAACAGGGTGTTATGAGACCTATATACTATAGACTCCAAAGCCACTTCAAGGAGATATTGTGAAAGTAAATGACTTTTTAAAGAACTTCCTCCATCTTGGGCAGCATAGTGAGTCCCCATCTCTAAAAATAAAATAAAATAAAGAGCTGGGCATGGTGGCATATGCCTATAGTCCCAGCTACTCAAAAGGCTAAATAGGAGGATTCCTTGAGACAAGAAGTTCCAGACCATAGTGTGCTATGTTTGCATCTGTGTATAGCCACTGTGCTCCAGCCTGGGCAACATAGCTAGACCTCCTCTCTTTGGGGGGGAAACTTCCTATTTCTTTCTCATTTTCTCAATATCTTTTTTCCCTTTCTACTAAATATCTTTCTCCAACTTTTTCTTTGTCTTCATTGCTCATCTTCTAATTTGCATTTCAGCAATGACCTAAATCTGGCTTCTTGTAGGTTAAGCCCTCTTTAACACATTTGCCATCTGTTCTCCTTCTGGCTCTAAAGCTCAAGCTTTTATCCTCTGGTAATTTTTCATTTAGCTAATCTTTGTACAGCTTACAAGCAGCTGTTTTAGTTGACAAGTCTTACATTTCATTATTAGAGGCTATTTTACTATCATAGAAACTGACCTTCTAGGTGTTATAAAAATACGCCTGGCCCACATATTTTCTGATATAAAATTATCTTTCACATAGTAATTATCTTTCATGTGATTGACCATTATAAAATTTAGCCAGGGGCTTTATTTATTTATTTATTTATTTTGAGAGAGGGTCTCACGCTGTTGCCTGGGCTAGAGTGCCATGGCGTCACCCTAGCTCACAGCAACTTCACACTCCTGGGCTCAAGCGATCCTCTTGTGTCAGCCTCCCCAGTAGCTGGAACTGCAGGCATGCGCCACCATGCCCAGCTAATTTTTTCTGTATGTTTTTAGTTGTCCAGCTAATTTCTTTCTTTCTTTTTTTTTTTTTTTTGTAGAAATGAGGTCTCGTTCTTGCTCAGGCTGGTCTCGAACTCCTGAGCTCAAACCATCCGCCCACCTCGGCCTCCCAGAGTGCTAGGATTACAGGCATGAGCCACCTAGCCAGGGGCTTTTTAAAACACAATTTGGAGACTCCTCTTAATGTCTGAGGAACATTTCCAATAAAATAATTCTTATCTTTGGTTACTACGTATTCCACAACTCCACCCAAAATACTGCCATCCTATCATCTCTGTTTATATTCAGACACCTGAAACCTCAGAGCATACACCCCTGCTCACTTCCTCATTCTCCAAAGAAACCCTGACTACCATTCGCTTCCGGAAAATGGTAAAAATAGCATAGTAGGGGTCAAAGAAGGATAAGTTTTGAGAATGTGAAGAAATGCTGAATTTAGGGCAATAATTTCACAAAGAAAGGTAAATCATATGGTGGCACACATTTGAACTGGCAAGTTTATGCAAGGGAGGAGAGGTCATTAAAATCCCATCTGAGTCCTGAAAAACAAAAGAAAGCTTTATCAAGCCTGTGTGAGGAAAGTTTCCAATAACTAAATTGAATATCAGTTTTCAAATTTAAATTTAATGTATATAAAATTGAGAGATGAAAATATCCTAAAACTAATTTATGGTGATGGTTGCAGTTAGTAAATTACTAAAAAATCATAGTAATATACACCTAAAATGGGTATTTGTAAAATATACTTCAATAAGATTTTTTTAATCTGGAAAAAAACTAAAACAAAAAGGATATAACATTAAAAATTCAATTCCTTAGTCACACTAGCTACATTTTAAATGCCTAATAAGCATAGGTGGCTAGTGGCTACTGTTTTGGACAGAATAGTTCTAATATATAAAACTATCTTCCCACTCCTTCTTTTCCATGTTGTTAAATACTTTCTTTTTTTTTTTTTTTTTTTTTTTTTTTTTTTTTTTTTTTTTGAGACAGAGTCTCATTCTGTTGCCCAGGCTAGAGTGAGTGCTGTGGCGTCAGCCTAGCTCACAGCAACCTCAAACTCCTGGGCTTAAGTGATCCTACTGCCTTAGCCTCCCGAGTGGCTGGGACTACAGGCATGCGCCACCATGCCCAGCTAATTTTTTCTATATATATTTTAGTTGGCCAGATAATTTCTTTCTATTTTTAGTAGAGACGAGGTCTCACTCTTGCTCAGGCTGGTCTCGAACTCCTGGCCTTGAGTGATCCACCCACCTCAGCCTCCCAGAGTGCTAGGATTACAGGCGTGAGCCACCGCGCCCGGCCAAATACTTTCTTAAATCTATTTCAAGATATTTACACTTAAAACAGACATATGTAACAACCAAAATAGGAAACATGCAAAAATTTAATATTCTTAACACATCAAGGACTCCTAAAAGAAATATACAATAATAATAAATATTTTTTAAAGTTCAGGGCAAATAGCAATCAAAGAAATGCAAACTAAAAGGACATGAGTTTGTATTTTCATCTGTGAAATAGATGTTTGGAAAAAAAGATTCTCCTAATGTTATGATGAGAAGAAATGGATACTGCTGATAGGAGTGTAAACTGGTAGATCCTTTCTGAAGGTTACATAGACAATTTGAAACTAAGTGCCAAAGACCTTAAAAATGGTCATTCTCTTTGCCTCAGCAATTATATTTCTAGTCATTCATCTTAGAAAAATAATTATGAATGTAATCAAGGATTTATCTACCAAGATTTTTAATGGAATGCAGTTATAATGGTAAAAAAGAAAAAATAATCTAAATGTTCATCAGTAGGGCATTGGCTAAATAAATTATGGTATGTTTATAGAATAGAATATTAAACAGCCATTTAAAGTTATGTAGTAGAATATTTAATAATATTTTTAAAATATCAATTGTTTATTATATATTGGTTATTGAAAAATGAAGACTTTAAAAAAATAAATGATCTGGAATAGTCAAACCCTGAGGAACAGAAAGTAGAATGGTGGCTGTCAGAGGCTAGGGGTGAGGGAAATGAAGAGTTGTTATTTAACGAGTACAGAGTTTCAGTTTTGCAAGATGAGAAAGTTCTGGAGATTGGTTACACAACAATGTGAATATACTTAGCACTACTAAACTTTATGCTTAAAAATGGTTAAGATGGTAAGTTTTATGTTATGTGTATTTTACCACAATTATAACAATTATTAAATAAAATGTAAAAAATAAAATCAATGATCCCATTTTTATTTTAAATATTATGTATGCTTATGTGCATACACACAGCAAAATGATAATGGTAGTTATATCTGGATGGTAGGATTACAAGTACCTTTCATTTTTTTCTTTTGACTTTTCTGTTCATGTCCTCCAGGAACATGTATTACTTTTGTAATCAGAAAAATGTTATAAAATAATATCTCCAACTCCTTCTTTTTTTTTTTTTTTTTTTTTTTTTTTTGAGACAGAGTCTCACTCTGTTGCCCAGGCTAGAGTGAGTGCCGTGGCATCAGCCTAGCTCACAGCAACCTCAAACTCCTGAGCTCAAGGGATCCTCCTGTCTCAGCCTCCCGAGTAGCTGGGACTACAGGCATGCACCACCATGCCCGGCTAATTTTTTCTCTATATATTTTTAGCTGTCCTTATAATTTCTTTCTATTTTTAGTAGAGATGGGGTCTCGCTCTTGCTCAGGCTGGTCTCGAACTCCTGAGCTCAAACGATCCGCCCACCTCGGCCTCCCAGAGTGCTAGGATTACAGGCGTGAGCCACCGCGCCCGGCTCCAACTCCTTCTTAATGACTGAAATTCCTTTAACATGGTACAAGGCCTTATATTCTGTATGTAGAAGTGTATTAAGGCTGGTGAAAAAACATCAAATGATCTAAATTCACTACAAGATGTCAGGAGAATCAGAGTTCAGAAAAGAGAGAACATGATTGCCAAACATAAACTTGGCTTGCTACAAAATTTTTCCCAGTCCTATGTCTTCCTAGAGCGTCTGAAAAAAGAAGAGAAGATCCAAGATTCATTATAAAATAGCTGGGGCAAGAAGCAATCTTAGGTGCATAAAAGCCCAGCTTTTATAACTTTATCACTTAGACCTGGGAAAATATAATATTGGATTTTCCTGTCTTCGCTGGGAAATTTATCTGTCCTGGATACTTTCTCTACGTCCTAATTGTATCCTCACCTATTTTATTTTATTTTATTTTATTTTATTTTATCATGGGATTTGGAGGAAGTCACATGGCGCCCATTAACCGTGTGCTTACCCTCCTGGAAATCCCTGCACTTCATGCCAATAACAAGAATGAGAGCTTTCCCAATGCTCACACTTAGTGCATAAAAGAGAGGATTTCATATAACAGTTGAGACTATATTCCATCTGAGACCATGTTCCACTTAATGTATGGTATGACTAGAATGACCAGCCATGCAGAATTTTTAAGAACATCTAAATTTCAAATATCAAGTCCTGTTGGTCCATAATTCCATCCCAAAGTTTGGTTTAGAAACTATGGGCACAGTGAAATGGGAGATATACATTCTTTTACTTGAGAGAGTTCTGGCACACGTGGATTGAGCGGACACATTGATCCCACCAATTGTGCAGGGTTTATTCTCTTCAGAGAGATCTCAGGGCTCCAGAATGTCTCCCATGTTTGTTGCCCTTCAGGGAGAGATTTAAAGATCATCCTCCCAACACCAGCAAATTTCTTTTAATCTCACACAAATATGTTTTCAGCTTTAGTTTTATAGTTGAAAAGTGAATATATTAAGGAATGGTTTAGCTGCTCCTTCTCCAAGTACAGCGTGCATAGAGAAAAAGCACAGCCTTCACACTCTGATCTACAAAGAGTTAACATCTTAAAAGCTAAACAGAAGTGGATTAGCTTCTCTTTTCGCAAGCCAGAAATACAAGAGGATTGGAACCTAGAGTACTAGCGGACACCAGAACATTCAGAGAAAAAAATTAGAGAGAGCCCTCTGGAGAAAGCAAGAACTGTAAGTTTATATCTACTACCTATTTATAGTTTCCCATTTCTCTCCTTGGAGTGTTTTTAAATAAGTTTTTTCATTTGTATTATAACCTCAGTCTCACAGGCATCCAGCACAACATCACTGTGTCATCTTTAATCCTGTCACCCTCTTAACTCTATCCCATATCCAACCAGTTGTCAAGTCTTTTGATTCTTCTTCTTCAGTGTCTTCATGATCCATCCCACTCGTCTGTCCCCCTGCCTCCATTCTCCTAGTTCAAGGCCTCTTGCCTGAACTATGGCAGTATCCCCCAACACTGTCCTCTCCTCCAGGTTCTAAACCACTAATAGCAGATGAATCTTTCTAAAACTCTTCCACAGCTCTAACTCTGTTGCTCTTATGTTAAACAGTGTATAATTGCTGACCATTATCTGCAAGATGAATAAAACTCCTCTTTTTAAATTAAAGTTTAATTGACAAAAATTGTATATATTGTATACAATAAGTTGTTTTGAAATATGTATACATTGTGTAATAGCTAACTTGTGCTAATTAACATATGTATTACCCCATATGCTCATCTTTTTTTTTTTTTATGGTGAGAACACTTAAAATCTACTCTCTTATCAATTTTCAAGAATCCAATAAATTGTTATTTATTGTAGTCACCATGTTATACAATAGATCTCTTAAACTTATTCCTCCTATATAACTGACATTTTGTATCAGAATTGGGGAGATTTTATTCAGAGGATATAAAACTCCTCTATTTTATGTGCAAGGTCTTCCAAAATATGTTTCCTTTCACTTAAATTTTCACGACTCTTTCTCACACTTTTCATGCCTACCTGCTACTATCCACCGTCATACTGCTCTTTGTCTATCCCTGAGTCTATTCAGAGTATACTCTCTGTATGAAATAGTCTGTATCTACACCTGCCAAAATTACCCCCAGTCTCCAAAACCCCCATCTATAAAGCTTTACCTAATCCTTTAAGTAAATGTGATTGTCATCTTTCTTTTACATTCCCACTCACTTTATTCTTCCCTGAGTTTTTATATTTTAATTTATAATTAAGAGTATAGTTTTTTCATTTCCCATCTTAATTATTCACTTCCTAAGAGCAAGAGCTCTATTTTTCTTCTCCTTGAAGTAATTGCACATAATGATCATATGGTAACATTTGTCAAATTAAATTCAATCCAAATTCCAAGAGTTTGATAATTTTTTCTGAGCATTCATACAACCAACACTACGGTTACAGAGGCTATATTTTCCTCCACAGCTTCTTTTTTTTTTTTTTTTTATCTCTGCTCCATGTTTCTTTCTTTTTTTTTCTTTTTGAGATAGAGTCTCACTCTGTCACCCTGGCTAGAGTGCCATGGCATCAGCCTAGCTCACAGCAACCTCAAACTCCTGGGCTCAAGCCATCCTCCTGCCTCAGCCTCCCGAGTAGCTGGGACTACAGGCATGAGCCACCATGCCCAGCTAATTTTTTTTCCTATATATATTTAGTTGTCCAGCTAATTTCTTTCTATTTTTAATAGAGATGGGGTCTCGCTCTTACTCAGTCAGGCTGGTCTCGAACTCCTGAGCTCAAACAATCCGCCTGCCTCAGCCTGCCAGAGTGCTAGGATTACAACCGTGAGCCACCGCGCCCGGCCACTGCTCCATGTTTCTTTCTCAATTCTTTCATCTCATTTGCGTCTATCCTCTTAAGTAAGATCAACTCCTCCTGAGTGCCCTGACTCACTGCAAAATGATTTTCTTCAAGGCTCTATTTGCAATTTGTCCCTTTCTTCCCCTAGACCTTCAACTCAGAGGAGCCTAACTGCATTCCCACCTTGAGGGACTTGGCTATTTACTGGGCCTGTTAGAGTTAGTTCATTATGCATTGGGGAGATTTGAATTCCCAATCCATATTAATTTTGAAATAATTAAAACCCCACTTCTTTATTTTGTCACACAGGTCCAGGTATCCATGAATTTTTAAAACATGGGAATATTTCTGCCGCATCATTTCCTATGCTCTACTGAAATGCTACTGACATTTCTTTGAGCAGAGTTTTCACCTGATTTTGGAATTTGTCTTCTTCCTGCTCTCTCATACTCAAAGCAGTAACACTATTATGGCTCTCACTTCACTGTGTTTTTGGGGAAAAAATTAATACAAACCTTTGTAAAATCATAAAGTCAATTCTTTTTTTTATTTTATTTTTTTTACAGCCCCACCCCCACACCATAAATTCAATTCTAAAAAAGGAAAACCATTTGTGCCACAATGTAGTGTGAAAAATTATTATATATCTCCATGTACCCACACTATGTTAGACACTGGATATACAAAGATACCCTCAAAAGAGCTTATAGAGTAATGAAGAGGCCTATGATGTATAAACATTATAAAGAACTGACTAATATTAACCAGCATACAAGAAAATTATATGTATATCAGAATATAAACCATTAATATATACTGTTAAATGCAATATAGAATTATCAATTGACCAAAGACTAGTTCAATGGAAACAACAGAAACAGCTAGCATTCAGCTAATACAGAGCATGTACTAAGTACCAAGCATCATGGTAAGTTTTTTATAGGTGTTATTTCAGTTTACCCTCATCATAACCATATGAGGTGACTATTTCATCCTTGTTTTCCAGGTAAGGGAAAAAAGCAGAGTGGTTAAGTAACTTGTCTATGGTCACACAGCTAAGGAAGTATGTGAATCCATATTTTTCTTATTCCTAGGCTCTTGATCATAGCAACTATTTATAGTTCATTCTCTCCAAATTTAATCAGAGGTGAATATAAAATTCAAATAAGGGAAACTGGCTGTAAAATTTTAATTGCTAGGTGTCATCAAGGTGGATTTATGTATCTATCACTACTAAAGGTTTATTCTCTACCCTCACTAACCTACCTATGTCCCAGTGCACTGCAATTCTGAATATCACTGCGAGGGAATTCTTTTAGTTTTACATCTCATTGAGTTCAAAACAATTTATAAACTCTTTTTATTTATGTCTACATTCACTCTTTTTTTTTTTCCTGTGAAGTTAAATCTGGCTACCTGACTGGATTTTGGATGTTTCTTCACCACACCCTCACTGGCAGTCCTGGTGGTTTTCTTCTGGCATTATGACACACCCCATTTCATTCTTAGAGCTTCTTTGACTGTTGTTCTAATAGTGCTTTTCATTTGCTCCTTCGTGCTATACAGCTTCGGTGGTATATTTTGGAATGGTCATAAATAAACCAGAACAATCTTCTCTGGACCCAGATATTACGGACTCACTCTTCTGCCACTACAACTCTGTTTTTGCAAACAGCTTCAGATCCAGAAGACTAAGCTTATGATGCAGTCACCTCTCTTTTTCTCTCACATTACTTCTCTACAACTAGATTAAGAAAATGCGGGCCGGGCCTGGTGGCTCACACCTATAATCCTAGCACTCTGGGAGGCTGAGGAGGGAGGGTCGCTTGAGCTCAGGAGTTTGAGACCAGCCTGAGCAGGAGTGAGACCCCATCTTTACTAAAAATAGAAAAATTAGCCAAGCATTGTGGTGCGTGTCTGTAGTCCCAGCTACTCAGGAGGCTGAGGCAGGAGGATTGCTTGAGCCTCAGAGTTGGAGGTTGCTGTGAGCTAGGCTGACAGCATGGCACTCTACCCTGGTGACAGAGTGAGGCTCTGTGTCAAAAAAGTGAAAGAAAGAAAGAAAGAAGGCAAAGAAAGAAGGAAACAAGAAAGAAAGGAAGGAAGGAAGGAAATGGGTATCTTGGTAAGCCTGAAAATGCTACCTTAAATGGAGATTTACTTTAAAACAAAATGGTTTCCTTGCTTGCTTTCATTCTGTTCTAATCCTAGGACTATTGTCTAACATATAAAAGTACATCAGGCCGGGCGCGGTGGCTCACGCCTGTAATCCTAGCACTCTGGGAGGCCGAGGCGGGTGGATTGCTCAAGGTCAGGAGTTCGAGACCAGCCTGAGTGAGACCCCGTCTCTACTAAAAATAGAAAGACATTATATGGACACCTAAAAATCTATATAGAAAAAATTAGCCGGGCATAGTGGCGCATGCCTGTAGTCCCAGCTACTCGGGAGGCTGAGACAGTAGGATCGCTTAAGCCCAGGAGTTTGAGGTTGCTGTGAGCTAAGCTGACGCCACGGCACTCACTCTAGCCTGGGCAACAAAGTGAGACTCTGTCTCAACAAAAAAAAAAAAAATAAAAGTACATCAACTTCTGGGTGACTGTTTGGCTTCTTTACAAGAGGCATGCTGTGAAATCTGTATAGATCCATTTAGATTATGTCATTAGAAAGATGTCTTGCTTGGTGGTCTAGTGGTTAGGAAAAAAATTAAAAATAAAAAAAGGAAGGTGCCGTCCATTTATTTTGATTTTTAAAAAGGAAATATTACAGAATGGACTATGAATGGCCCAATTCAAGTTAAATTGTCTGGAAAGTCAATCAACACAATGTTAATGTTTCTTTCCCAGTGATAGAATTTCTTCATCATTTTTTTTTAAACTTTCTTCTTTAGATTTCTCTGTTTGTCCAGAAAAGTTTGTGAACGTGCTTCTTCAGTTGACAAAGTCAAGCTAGCTTCAGCAAAAAGGGAAAATTTGCTATAGAAGACACAACCAAAGAGTAGAAACAGAACCAGGCCTTGGAAAAGACTGGAATCAAGAACAGAATGCTTTTAGGACTTTTTGACTCATCTCAGCCTCTCTATGTCATTCTCTCCCTTGATTTGTTCATTCATTCATCTTTTCATTTATTCATTATTTATTCATTGGGTGCCTACTATGTTCCAGGAACTGTTCAGGTGCTGGGTACATAGAGGTAAACAAGATAAACCAATTTTTGTGCCTTCAAAGTTCTTATATTTTAGTGAGGGGGTACAGGCAATAAATTAGTGTAAATAAATGCAGGTAGTTTTTGAGTATGGTAAATGTTACAAGGGAAATAAACAGGATGACATAACAGAGTATAACTGGGGAAGTGCTTGGTTTAGTTAGCAAAGTCAGAGAAAGGCCTCTTGGCAGGTGAAAAGAAGCTGGAGAGACTGAAGGATGAGAAGGAGCCAGCCAAGTAGAGCAAGGGAAATAGTGAGAAAGAGCTTGATGACTAGGGGAGCAGAAAGGAGGTCCAGGTTCGTGGTGAGGAGCATTGTGAGCTAGAGGATGGGAGGTACAAAGTGAGACTGCAGAAGTAGGAAGGGAGCCAGACAGAGTAGGGCTTTATGGGCCCTGGAAAGAAGTTTAGGTTTCATTCTAAACGTAATGAAAAGCCATTCGGAGACTTTTAGCCAGCAAATGAGCTGGTTTGTTCTGTAAAAGTCACTCTGGATGTTTCAGGGAGAATTGATGGAGCATGAGAGGGGAAAATGGGGAAAGCACTAAAAAATGTTATGTATACTTTGGTTTCTCCTCAAATCATATAAATCTTTTGCCTTTGGCTAAAGATTTCCATGGAGAGGAACAGCTCCGAGTCTTAAATCAAGTTTCTAAGGCCTTGTTTCGGCAAGGCTAACATATTTTTAAAAATTTTTATGATAGCTAAGGAAAGAAACACAGGTGCCTTAAATTATATTGGTGGAGATAAAGTGATATATATTTTTTAGGAAGAACCTGGAGGACATGCTAACTAACAGATGAGGCAAAGGGAGGAACCGAGGCTTTAGGACTTGTAGGATGATAATGTCATTTATGGAGATAGGGAAAGACTGGGAAAAAATCCGGTTGGGGAGAGAAATCAAAATTCCTGTTTGGGAAAGGTGAATTTGAGATATCCAGTGGTCATGCAAATGGAAATCTTTAAAAGACAGGAAGTTGTACAAATCTGAAGATCAAGGAAGGAGACATAAATTTTGGAGGCAACAGCATATATGTACATAGCAGTTAAAGCCAGGAGACTGGATGCCATCATCCAGGAAAAAAGAGAGTTGATCAAGGTGTGAGACAGGCCGGGCGCGGTGGCTCACGCCTGTAATCCTAGCACTCTGGGAAGCCGAGGCGGGTGGATCACTCAAGGTCAGGAGTTCGAGACCAGCCTGAGCAAGAGCGAGACCCCGTCTCTACTAAAAATAGAAAGAAATTATACAGACAACTAAAAATATATATATAGAAAAATTAGCCGGGCATAGTGGCGCGTGCCTGTAATCCCAGCTACTCGGGAGGCTGAGGCAGGAGGATCGCTTGAGCCCAGGAGTTTGAGGTTGCTGTGAGCTAGGCTGACGCCACGGCACTCACTCTAGCCTGGGCAACAAAGCGAGACTCTGCCTCAAAAAAAAAAAAAAAAAGGTGTGAGACAACTCTATAGATAGGATTTCCTGATTATTCAGGCCACAGAGCTGAATATAGTCAGAGCTGCCAAGTTTACATAATAGTCATAGCCATCCACAAAGACCAATTTAACTCTTCTTTGTCCCATTTCCAACCAGCTGGGAGAGAGAATCTAATTGGCCCAGCTTGGGTCACTTGTCTACCCTGGTCCAATCAGCCATGGCTGCAGGGACTGGATCATAGAGTGTAAACTGTTTCCTAGGAAGTCAATCCTTGTAAATTGAGTGGAGGGGGTGGTTAGAGGCCCATTTCCCAGAGAAAGGGGATGGTCCTTGGCTTCCAAGCTGAGCAAACACTTAAAAATTGATTCAAAATGATATGCATTCATTCTATAATCAGAAAAACTGATTTTAATTTTGAATACATAATGTTATTACTACTGAATTTTTGTTCTTAATCTTAAGCATAGAGTGGTCCACACCAACACATAAGTGACTATGACATATCATCATGAAAGTGCTGAGAAATTTCTGCTACAACTTAAGTACAGCCTGCAGAAGACATGCTAAAGTTGCATGTAATTAGTTGGGCTTTTCCTTTATTTCAGTGTCCTCTGGGCTCTCTTACAGCTTGGGAACTGAGATCATGTCACATCTGGTGGACCATACATCAGGGGACCTGCCAGTTAGAGACACAGATGCCATACCTCTGATGCTACCAGTGTCAAAAGGTAAATCCAGTGCTTGAGGGTGGATGCCTTTTAGAATTAAAAGACCTCTCAGTCTGTCATTGCATTTCGTTAGCCTTCACATTGACTGCTTTTCTTTCAGCTCTTCAATCTTCTCGACATTTTATTCTTAACTTCTTGTAATAAAATTTCTACTGTGTGAGTTTAGGAGGTAAAAGCTAAATACCACCATCACAACAAAAGCCAAGAACAATCTAGTGGGCTTCACTCATCTATCCATGTGATTAGCCCTTCACTCCTGCTAAGCAGAGGTATGTAATTTAAAATAAAATAAAAGGGCTCAGCCTCACAAGAGCTTCTTCCACACATGAGAGCTTCTTCCACACATATCTTGAGATATTTTTGTAATTTTGTTCTATTCTCCCACCCCAAAATCCCAGTCATAGCTACTGTTGATTCTGATTTTCACTTGATTTTTTCTATACATTTTTTTCAAGCATAGGACACTTTATGCACTGCCCATAGGTGTATAAACAGTTCAGCCACTTTGGGAAAAAGCTTGGCGTTATCAAGTAAAGTTGAATATGTAACTCTACTTCTGCGTATGAAATATGCAGAAATTCTTGCACATGTGTACCAGGAGACTTATACCAGAGTGTTCATAGCAGCATTACTTACAAGAATAAAAATTAGAAACAAATGTCCATTGATCATAGAATGAATATATGTTGATATATAATCATATAATGAAATGCTAATAAAAAGTGAACACGAATGACTCAGCTGCCCTTAACAACTTGGATGAATTTCAAAAACAATGCCGAGCACAAGAAGCCATCACAGTGGAGTAAAACAGTATGGTTTAGAATGTAAGAAGATGAAAAATAGGAAAGACTGAACTATATAATGTTTATGAATACATATTTAGGTAATAAATCTCAAAGAAAATTTAAATTTCTTTACAAAATTATAAAGAAATATAAGAGAGCTATTACTACAGTATTCAAGATAGTGGTCACCTCAGGTGGAAGGCAGGCATAGGATGAGTGACGAATTTACAGAGGGCTTTTAGTGTATAGTAATGTTCCGTTTCTTTTTTTTCTTTTCTTTTGTTTTTGAAACAGAATCTCACTCTCTTGCCTGGGCTAGAGTGCTGTGACATCAGCCTAGCTCACAGCAACCTCAAACTCCTGGGCTCAAGCCATCCTTCTGCCTCAGCCTCCCGGGTAGCTGGGACTACAGGCATGCACCACCATGCCCGGCTAATATTTTCTGTTTTTAGTTGTTTGGCTAATTTCTTTCTGTTTTTTGTTTGTTTGTTTGTTTGTTTGTTTGTTTTTGAGACAGAGTCTCACTCTGTTGCCCTGGCTAGAGTGCCGTGCCATCAGCCTAGCTCACAGCAACCTCAAACTCCTGGGCTCAAGCCATCCTTCTGCCTCAGCCTCCCGAGTAGCTGGAACTACAGGCATGAGCCACCATGCCTGGCTAGTTTTTCTCTCTATATATATTTTTAGCTGTCCATATAATTTCTTTCTATTTTTAGTAGAGACGGGGGTCTCGCTCTTGCTGAGGCTGGTCTCGAACTCCTGAGCTCGAGCCATCCTTCTGCCTCCGCCTCCCGGAGTGCTAGGATTACAGGCTTGAGCCACCGCGCCTGGCCTGTTTTGTTTCTTAAATTGGGTGATGTGTATACTTGTGTTCACATTATTAGTATTCTTCAAACTGTCGATGTTTTATTGGCTCATTTATATGTGTGAAATATAAACAGTTTTATTAAGATATAATGTACATATCATTAAAGAGACCTGTAGCAAAAATTCCCCATTCTCCTGCCCCCCACTTCCAAAAATCTGCTTTCAGTGTCTATGGACTGGTGACTCTGGACATTTCATATAAATGGAATTATCCAATAGATGATTGTTCATATCTGGTTTCTTTCACTTAGCATAATATTTTCAAAGTACATTCATGTTGTAGCACGTATCACTACTTTTATTGCTAAATAATATTCTATTGTATGGTCATACTGAATTTTGTTTATATATCCATCTGTTGATGGACATTTGGGTTGTTTTCACTTTTTGGCTATTATGAATAATGCTGCTATAAACATTCACGTACAAGTTTTTGTGTGGACATAAGTTTTTTTTTATTTCTCCTAGGCACATATCTAGAAGTAGAATTGCTGCGTTATTTGATAACTCTATGTTTAACATTTTGAGGAACTGCCAAACTATTTTCCAGAGCTGTTGTTCCCTTTTACACTCCTACCAGCGATGTATGAGGATTCCAATTTTTTCATATACTCACCAACATTTGTTATGGTAAATGAAATGTTATCTCCTTGTGGGTTTTTTTTTTTTTTTTTTTTTTTTGAGACAGAGTCTCGCTTTGTTGCCCGGGCTAGAGTGAGAGCCGTGGCATCAGCCTAGCTCACAGCAACCTCAGACTCCTGGGCTTAAGCGATCCTACTGCCTCAGCCTCCCGGGTAGCTGGGACTACAGGCATGTGCCACCATGCCCGGCTAATTTTTTCTATATATATTTTAGTTGGCCAGATAATTTCTTTCTATTTTTAGTAGAGACAGGGTCTCGCTCTTGCTCAGGCTGGTCTCTAACTCCTGACCTTGAGCAATCCACCCGCCTCCCTCCCAGAGTGCTAAGATTACAGGCGTGAGCCACCACGCCCGACCTCCTTGTGTTTTTAGAAAATTCATTCTTTCATGTTGTGGTTTTCATTCGCATTTCCCTGGTGAATAATCACGTTGAACATCTTTTCTTCTGCTTATTGGCTATTTGTATATCTTTGTAGAAAGATATACAAGAAAATACAAGAAATACAAGACCTTTGCCAATTTTTTTTTAATTGGGTTATTTGTCTTTATACTGCAGATTATAAGAGTTCTTTATGTATTCTGTACACAGTTAGGAATTTTGTGCTTCTCAAAGCTTTAAATGTTCCATATACAAACTCCATGAAACATGAACTGATTGAGATAATTTTCCAAGTTGGAAGAGTCATAGAACTAGTGACAGGAAACCCTGTGCAGGAACTACCTACCTGGAGAGTCTAGTCAGTTTAGAAGCCACTCACATAACCAAAAATCTAAAAGAATTCAATATTTCTTCAGCACAGTAAAGTAGGTATGGAAGAAGATACCAAAGGGAGAGATTTACAAGTTTGCTTTTTGGAAAAAGAAACTTTTCTAGGTTTCATTACGAACTGTGTCCAATTTCCCTTCTGTGATTTATGAAATAAGTAAAAGAAATGAAATAAAGTACTTGTTATAAATAAATATTTTCATAAAGACTTATGGTCATGTTATAAATTTTCTTCGTAGTGACCATGTTTTACTTTCCTAGTGTGCCTACCTGCATCATTTTATAAGCTTTTTGGTTTGGAAGTTGTATTTTGTTTTCCATTGTAAGCATCTTGAATTTACCCCAGAAACTTTGTTTTGGGGGAAAATCTTTTCATGTCATCAACAGATAAAACCACATTAAGGGACTATTTTATACATATATTCAAAAATTAATCATAATATTTTCTCTGATTTCACCAATACCAAAGGAAAATAATCCTTGTGGTAACATTTTATTAGATTTAGCTTTATTACTAAACAATATTGACATTAGAAAATTTTAAAGAGACAGAAAGAAAAAGAACAGAATAAAATGTAATGTGAAAAAAAAAACAAAAACCTCCAGGGCAGGTGCACCATGAAGGTTAAGGAGGTACTTCACTATTGCAGGCAGATATGGTTCAGTGGACCACCTGGTTGGTGGAGGTGGGGCAGCTCTTAGCTGGCACAGGCCAGTTTGATTCAACATTGCCAAGGATAAGGATATAGCCCACAGAATTGGGAGACTGATTGCAGTCAAAGGGATTGAGCAAACAAGTAAATATATTGAGGATAATGGGAGCTGATTTGTCAGTGTTTGAGAAGGAAGATGCAAATATGAAAAAGGAGAAGGGTAGAATAAACCACATGATTTGGGTTTTAAATGGAGGTATCAGGATAAACTTGTGGTTTCTAACATATAGAAAAGGGGTGTGTGTGTGTGTTTGTGTACATACCAATACTCCCTGATTGTCAGCTGAGAGGGCATAGAAAGAATGACAACTCAGTAGCTATAAGAGCACATAGTACCCAGATCTTGGTTTTCAAATACCATTCTCCACTAAAAGGGACTAGGGACTAGGGCAGGAAAAATACAAGATAAGAAAATATTCAAGGCTTAATATCTTATTGTGCCAGAAAGTATGGAAGTTCTCAAAAAATCATGGGGATATTTTAAAAGAACACCAGAGGCAGTTTTAAGGGCTCACACTGGCCAAATATGGGACAATTTGAGCATTAAAGTGAATAATTATATTGATGGATTATAACCCATTGAATAAAATAGGAATCTGTGAAATCATACAGATATAAATAAATAGATAAATTAATAAATAAATTGAAAGGAAATCTCTAGCTTCAGTTAGTAGAATGCTAAGTAATAAATATGTGCAGTGAATTACATGTCAATTACACCTCAGTAAAGCTGTTTTAAGAAAACTTACTTTTCTTAAAGGGCAGGGTGTGGTGGCTCACACCTATAATCCTAGCACTCTGGGAGGCCAAGGCAGGAGGATCGCTTGAGGTCAGGAGTTCGAGACCAGCCTCAGCAAGAGCGAGACCTCCATCTCTACTAAAAATAGAAAGAAATTAGCTGGACAACTAAAAATAGAAAAAATTAGCCATGCGTGGTGGCTCATGCCTGTAGTCCCAGCTACTTGGGAGGCTGAGATAGGAGGATCGCTTGAGCCCAGGAATTTGAGGTTGCTGTGAGCTAGGCTGATGGCACAGCACTCTAGCCCAGGCAACAGGGTGAGACTCAGTCTCAAAAAAAAAAACAAAAAAAAAAACCATAAAACAGAAAACTTACTTGTTATCATTTCCAAAAGACAGACCAGAGAGGTGATAGTGGTGGCTGAGCTGGGTCTGAGACCAAAGCTTTGAGTCTTCTTTCTTCCTAAAGAAAAAAGGATCTGTGTTTTGAGTTCTGGGGTTTTAAGATGGTTCCCATTCACCATGAGATCAGAGTTGGCCCTGGGCCAGTGAACACTCACATACTGAAAAGTGTACTCTAGTTTCCTCTGCTTAGACCAAGGAGACAGCTTTGGGGATAGTTTCTCCAGACCACAAAAACAAATGAGATGATTCTTGCTAATCAAGAAAAGTTTTTATCCTTACTGGATTTTTTTTTTTTTTTTTGAGACAGGGTCTTGCTCTGTTGCCTGGGCTAGAGTGTAGTGGTGTAATCATAGCTCAGTGCAACCCGCCTTGAGGCTGGGCTCAAGCAGTCCTCCTGCCTTGACCTCCCAAAGTGCTAGGATTACAGGTGTGAGCTACCACACCTGGTGCCTTACTGGATATTTGAAGATAGTCATGGGAACAATCTTTGTCTAGGTCCAAATTACCTAATCAGGAGGAAAAATAGAAGAATAGACTAAAAAGAAAAATTCAGTAGAATAAAGGCTTCATTTGATATTTTTATCAAAAGAATGTACTTTCCAGACAGGCGGTTGAGTCATACCTCATGCTGGAATGATACAAAAAGAGCCTCCAGAGGTCCATTAATAGTCATTTCAGGTACTTCTTGAATTTTCTCTTAAATACTTGACTCAAGATAGATTCTCTTTGGACAAGATGTGATGAGAGAACTGAAGAGTTAAAAAAAATTGCTTGTAAAAATATTCCCTGTTTACTGTTTCCTGGGACTTTAGGTAAGAATATAAAAACTCCACCACCCTTGAGCAGGATGAGCCGGGAGGAATTGGAGGACAGTTTCTTTCGACTTCATGAAGAGCACCTGTTAGTGAAGGAGCTTTCTTGGAAGCAACAGGATGAGATCAAAAGGTACATAGAGTTCTCCTTAAATTTATAAAAGCTGTATCTACACCAGGCCTACACCACATTAAACAAAAAGGAATCAATTTTGCTGAGAATGTCTATACCAGAAAACAATTCAAGTGTCAAATATAGTTGCTTTAGTCTATTTTCTTGCCAAACACATCAACAGACTGTGACCATGGCCCACAAAGCATCAAGAACCTGGGTGATACAATATCAGCCCACAAAACAAGAGACTGGATGGGCTCCTACGCTGGTCACAAAAGAGAGGGTGGAGACAGGGGAATAGTCAAAATCTCAGAGGAACAAAGGCTGCAGGGGCAAGTAAAAGAAGGGGTCTTTGTTTACAAAACAAAACCAAAGATCATATTGATCCTTTACTATTATATGCAGGCATGTTGTTAGTGCTTTATATATTAATCGCCTTAATATTACAAATATTATTAACTCATTTAATAGTATGAAGGAAGTATTATTAAGAG
Source organism: Eulemur rufifrons (assembly GCF_041146395.1). Classification (NCBI taxonomy): domain Eukaryota; kingdom Metazoa; phylum Chordata; class Mammalia; order Primates; family Lemuridae; genus Eulemur; species Eulemur rufifrons. The sequence goes on from NC_090984.1 coordinate 58,941,312, forward strand.
GAAAATGAGGCACATTAAATAGCTTGCCCAAGATCATACCTAGACAGTAGCAGAGTTGAAAGCTCTTAACTGCAAAATATACTATATACAGTGACCTTAGGTTATTAGCTTTCAAAGGTGGATCTCTGGAGTGGGGACCTGGAAAGGAATCTCAGATGGGGGTATGGGGAGATAAATAGATAAGAATAATGGGAGTCTTCAAGTCCGGAGTCTATCTCTAGGTTACATTTTGAAGATAGTGTCAGTGCTCTCCAGCCAAATACCACCGGCCACATACCTGCATTTGGGCAAGTTGGGTTTATTACTAATTACAGCTAGAGAAAATACACACCACAGGGAACTAAAGGTATCTCAGTAAATGTATTAGAACCTGTTAGAATATCTGAGCTATGTTTGGTTGGGTGATTTGGGGGAGGATCCAAGGAAACAGAAGTTTGCTCCAGATTTGGTGCTGTCAGAAATTGAGGACAATTCTATATTTAGGTAGACTAGAGCAAGGCTGAAGCTCTGATTGGTAAAGAAGTTGCAGTCACTCATATTAGCCTGGAGGGAAGGATGTTTTCTATTTGCTTTCTCCTTTAACCCCCAGGAGTGATTGAGAGCTTCACTTAGAATCTATAGGACTGTAGGTTTCCATCGTATACCAGTACTCTTCAGAGTTGGTGATTTTTGTTTATCTTGTGAGGACTTGAGAATTTGGTGAAGTCAGAAGGTTGCCTGAGCCAAAAAAAAATCTTGCTTCTTGGTTGATAACCAGGGTACTTGAGATTATGGATGTTAAATGGCTAACCTGGATTCTATCCCCCTGGTTTTGAGCCAAATTACTGAGCTATTTTATGCCTTCATTTCTTTATCTAGATATAATGATATGTAATAATAATAGCTAACACCTACAGCACTTAGAATGCCCCATCACTGTTCTCAGCATTTTACATATATTAACTTATTTAATCTTCACAATAATCTAGTGAGGTAGATACTATTTTTATCTTTATTTATTGATGAGGAAACTGAGCACAGAAAGGTTAAGTGACATGCCCAAAGGCAAAGTTAGTAAATGTCAGAATAGGCAGGCAGTTTGTCTTAGCTCAGGCGGCCATAACAAAATACCACAGACCGTGTAGCCTAAACGACACACATTTATTTTCTCACAGTTCTGGAGGCTGGTAGTCTGAGACCAGAGTGCCAGCATGGTCTGGTGAGGGTCCTCTTTCTAGCTTGCAGACTGCCTCTTTTTCGCTGTGTCCTCACGTGACAGTGGTGGGGGATGAGAGAGAAGGAATCTCCCTTCCTCTTATTATAAGGCCACAGTTATATCCAATTAGGTCCCCACCCTTATGACCTCATTTAACCTTAATAATCTCCTAAAGACCCAATCTCCAGATACAGCCACATTGGAGGTTAGGGCTTCAACATAGGAATTTGGAGATAGGGGACACAATTCAGTCCATAGCACAATGAGACCACAGAATCTGATGGTAATGAAAAGAAACATGATTTGAGGTCAAGGTAACAATAGCAATTGACTATGCACTATAGGCAAGGCTCAGTGTATACTAGGAACTAAAAGGAGTCATCTTTAATTTGGGTACATACACAGGAGTATACATATAAGTGGGATGGGAAGAGTAAATATTAAAATTTCTACTTATGTTTATCACCCCTTTAAAAATTAGATGTTTTTTTGTTTGTGCTTTATAATGACTAAAATTTATTAGTACAGAAATAAATATACATAATTTAAAAATAAATATGCACACAAATATATTGGGGGAGTGCCCCAACAATTTTTACTAAGATGAGTGTGTGATCACTGCGGCAGAATAGACAAAGGCACCATGATGTCCCTGCCCTCAAAGAGTTACAGTGTACTGGGGGCAGAAAATTAATTTTTAAGTGTTGATAATGGACCATAGTAGATCAATTCGTATCACAGATCAATTCATGATTATTTGTCCCAAATAAACTGCCACGGAAGGAGAAGCCACAGGCTCTATTTTGCCGTAGGCTGAGGACGACCCTGCTCCGGTTGAACGCTGCGGGCCGGGACCTGCGGGCCGAGGCGGCGGCGGCGCAGCTGTCGGAGCCGGGGAGGCGGCGGCGGGACTCCGGGAGGCGGCAGCGCCCCGCCATGCACCAGCGCCCCCTGATGCACCGGCTGCAAGGGCAGTTCCAGCGCGTCGGCTCTTCTGCTCCCCGCCGCCTCCCGCCTCACGTCCACGTGGGACACAGACAGCTCCACACCGCTGGTGCGCCGGTGTCCGAGAAACCCAAGCAGGGTGAGGCTTAGGGCCATGTTCCTGTCAAGACTAAAACACTGGGGAGGATTGATGTGCCAGCCACGTTTTCCGCACTGCTTTATTCCGCCCACCACTCCATTTTGTTCTTTTGTTCTCACTCTCTCCTTTGTGCCTCCCTAAAATCTTTTTTTTCCTGAGTGGGATGTTAGGTTCGAAATTCTCAGTTCGCCATGGAGTACTGCTGAGGGGAGAATCAGACAACGGGGAACGGGAACTTTGCTGGTTGGTTCTGCAGCGTGTCTAGAAGAGCCGGAGATAACAGTGCTCAGGTGTGAGGGGAGTGATCCTATGAGGGGTCCTTCCACTGCACATCTGGGCTATGTGGCCAGAGAGCAGGATTTCCAGAGCAACTGTGCCTCTAAAGCTGGGGTTCTTAGCCTTTTGGGGAAGTAAGTGTACTCCTTTGAAACCATGATCAAAGCTAAGGCCCTTCTCCCAAGAAAAATGCACAGGCACATAGACAAACTTTGCAAATGATTTCCATGGGTTCTGAGACCCCCAAAGCCGATTCCTGAAGTCTAGGCTTAGAAGTCAGGCTGTAAATGATTAGCATGAGTTGCAAATTTCTCCTCTTCCTGTTTTCCTCGGGAATGACTCTGTGGTTCAGTTTGAATTCAGTCTTTCTCTGCCAGCTGTGAAACCCAGTGTTGACTGTCCAGGGTAGCTCAGGGATGAGTAGCCTAGGTGAAGGGAATCTACACACAGCATTTTATAAATACTCTTATTTTATTAATAAATACTTACTTTTTTAGTATGGTCCTATACTTTCAAGTCCTCTACTCCAGACAACCAAAAGTTTGCAAAAACAGCTAAAAGTAGAGAAATTCTGTGTCTAAATTTCAGTTCCGTTTAACAGTTTAAAGGGTACCATAATTATGTATCAGGCACTAGAGATAAAGATGTGTTAGTGTTAGACACAAAGGCCCTACCAGACATCCCTGCACCTTTCTTTTTTCTTCCCATTTATACCCACTTGAGAGTCCGTAGTCCTGCTGCATTTATGAAATCTGTAGTGGCAGTTCTGTGCAAGAATAAAGAGAACCTCTCCTCTGGGACCTGTTATCGTGTAAGGATTTGCCCAGGTCTCAAGGCTCCTCACATCCAGCACTTGGTGTTCCAGTTTCAGCACTCAGTGCTTTGGAGGGTACTATTGCCAGAGTCTGCATCTTCTTCCTAAACTTTCAGGGTCAAGGGACAGGCTGAGCTACACAGCCCCTCCCACATTCAAGGAGCATGTGACAAATGAAAAAACCAGGGGTGAAATATCCAGTGAACCCAACGAACTGTGAGTTCTTTTCATTTATCCTATGCTGTGACTCCTGACTCTTTAATTAGAAATACATCATTTAGGGAACAAGTGAATGTTGGTGATTTAGAGTCTTTCCAGCATAAACAGAGAAGGTGAAGTCAACCATAGGTCAAATTCCAACTTCATTGCTTCATCTCTCTGTCCTCTGAGGAAAGGAATATAAAGCCCTTTTCCTCAATTTATGGTATTCTGTCTCTTTTCCTTTATATTTTTGTCCCTTAGGTCATAATTCATTTATGTTTCTATTTGACATTTGAAAGCTATATTTTGTATGATTATCCTCCACATGTATCAAGTTACTGATTCCGGCCAGGCATGGTGGCTCACGCCTGTAATCCTAGCACTCTGGGAGGCCGAGACTGGTGGATCACTTGAGGTCAGGAGTTTGAGACCAGCCTGAGCAAGAGCAAGACCCCGTCTCTACTAAAAATAGAAAGAAATTATATGGACAACTAAAAATATATAGAAAAAATTAGCCAGGCATGGTGGCACATGCCTGTAGTCCCAGCTACTTGGGAGGCTGAGGCAGAAGGATTGCTTGAGCCCAGGAGTTTGAGGTTGCTGTGAGCTAGGCTGATGCCACGGCACTCTAGCCCAGGCAACAGAGCAAGACTCTGTGTCAAAAAAAAAAAAAAAAAAAAAGATTACTGATTCCTTTAACTTCTTTTTATACAGTATATGTGAGAGCCCAATTCTAAACCCCTATAATAGCAGTTTCTAATTCTTCTTTTTGTGTTTGATGTTCCCAATTCTAGCAGTATAATTTCTTAAGCAAAGTCGTAAGTATGACTAAACTCATTGGTCTGTGCATGCCTAACAGTGCCCACATTATGGTCAGCAATACTATGCAAGTGGAAGAACCACCCAGGTCTCCTGAGAAAATGTTGTCTAAAGATGAAAATGAACAGAGAAGATTATTGGAGTGTGCTCAGAAGGCTGCAGAGCTTCGGTAAGAGTGGCATTCCATGCCCCAAATCATAATGAACTGAAAAAGTAAGAAATTCTTATTTACACCTTCACTCTATCTCAGAGGAAAAGAGAATGTTTGGGATTAAATTCAATCTGAGAGGTAGACCTGTAGTCCCTAGTAGGTTAAGAAATAGATTAACCTAAAGGAGATGCTTATGTATAGTATTAATAGAGGATTTTCTGCTTCCCTTTATAGAAGGAAAACTGTTTCATCCTCATCACCAGAAAGGGGTTCTCAGCCCTCACTCTGCATCAGTCATTGGAGAACTTTTTTTTAATAGACTTTATGTTTTAGAGCAGTTTTAGTTTCAGCAAAATTGAGCAGGAAATACAGAGAGTTCCTGTATACCCCATGTCTCCATACACACAGCCTCCCTCACTATCCACAGCCCATACCAGAACAGTACATTTATTACAATTGATAAATCTACATTGATACATCATTATCACCTGAAGGCTATAGTTTACACTAGGGTTCACTCTTGATGTACATTCTGTGGGTTTGGACAAATGTGTAATGATATATGCCCACCATGATAGTATCACACCGAATAATTTCACTGCCCTAAAAATCCTCTGTGTTCCACCTATTCATGTCTCCCACCTTAAACCACTGATCCTTTTACTGTCGCCATAGTTTTGTCTTTTCCAGAATGTCATATAGTTGGAATCATATAGTAGGTAGGTAGCCTTTTCAGATTAACTTCTTTCACTTAGTTATACGCATTTAAGGTTTCTCCGTGTCTTTTCATGGCTTGACAGCTCATTTCTTTTTAGTGCCAAACAACATTCCATTGTCAATTTGTACCACAATTTATCCATTAAGCTAAGGAAGGATATCTTGGTTGCTTCCAAGTTTTAGCAGTTATGAATAAAACTGTTATTAACATTGTTTGCAATAGCCACCATCAAATTGGTTTTAACTGGTCAACACTTAAGTGCACATATAGTAATCACATTCATCCAGTGTCAGGCAGATGGGAGGGGGGAGGAGAGGATGGGTATATACACACCACACACCTAATGGGTACGGTATGCACCATCTGGGGGGTGGACATGCTTGAAGCTCTGACTTGGGTGGGGCAAGGGCAATATACGTAACATAAACATTTGTACCCCCATAGTATGCTGAAGTAAAAAAAAAAACATTGTGTGCAGGTTTTTGTGTGGATATCAGTTTATAACTTGGACACCTTTCGAAACCACAGATGTCTGATCCTCACTCGAGAGATTCTCTTTCAATTATTTGGGCTAGAATTCAGGCAGTGTAATTTTAAAGATATTTCCAGGCAGGTAAGACTGGGAATTACTGAGATAGAGTATAGTGAGTCCAAGTCTTCCCCAATACCTCTTTCAAGCAATAAAGAAAACACGATCTCCTAGCTTCATAAATAATACCTTTATGTCCCCTATGCATATTCACATCTCCCTGGTTTCTCTAGGGAAACAAGGCTTAGACGTAGCTTGATGTTGCAAGGTTTATAAGAAACTGTGAGCACCACCATTTTTTAAAAAATTGTTATTACGTTTTCTAAGAACACAGAGTTTAAGGTTAGTGGTCTCTCTATTAAATCTCAGCTGGCATGAGGAGAGATGGAAGAAAGAACTTTATTTACCCAAGGGTACATATACTCCCTACTTCTGGTGTGTTGTGGGAGAGAGAAGGCACGAGACAAGAGGAAGCAAGGGCAAATGGTGATTAATTCTGTCCATTCTCAGGCAGAATGTTTTAGCACCTTCTTCTTTCTGCAGAGCTTCCATTAAAGAGAATGTAGAGCTGATACGACTTAAGAAGCTCTTACAAGAAAGGAATACCTCACTGGTAATGACAAAAGCACAACTAACAGAAGTACAAGAGGTGAGTTGCCATCATCAGCTATGCTTTCTTGGGGGGAAAACTCCAACGAATTAATAGATTATTCTAATTGTCTCCATTTTACATATGGGAGAACACAATTCAGAGAGACTAAGTTACTTGTCCAAGGTTATACAACTTACAGGTGATATTCAAATCCAAGCCTTACAACTCAGAGTCCCTTCTTTCCCCAATACTTCCTGTTATTTCTCTGTTAGGAAGAAGGCTCAAGCTCTGCCCCCTCAGTTGAAATTAAGTGGAGTTAACTTGTGTCAGGGTTAAGGTCCCAGCCAAAGACCACTGCCAGAATATAATTAAGTTGGGAAGCCACGAATGGTCACAGGGGAAGGGAAGGAAACTAGCCTTTACTGAACACATTTTATGTGCTGGACTATGTCCCTGGTGCTTATAGTCACAATCTCATTTAAGCCTGATAACAACCCTGAAGGTACGTACATTTAGCAGATGGGGGAACTGTGCCTCAAAGAAGTTACATAACTTGTTCAAGTCATAAAAATAGTAAGGAGTAGAGCAGGATTTGAGTCCAGGCTGGCACCAAGGCTGTTTTCTCATTATCACATGTTAGAAACTAATATCTGAATGGTGGAAATAGGGCAGAAAGGGTCAAAGTAATAGGTTAGCACCATTCTTTTTTTTTTTTTTTTTTAATTTTTGTTTTTTTGAAACAGAATCTTGCTCTGTTGCCTGGGCTAGAGTGCTATGGCGTCGGCCTAGCTCACAGCAACCTCAAACTCCTGGGCAATCCTCCTGCCTCAGCCTCCCGAGTAGCTGGGACTACAGGCATGCACCACCATGCCCCACTAATTTTTTCTATATATATTTTTAGTTGTCCGTGTAATTTCTTTCTATTTTTAGTAGAGACGGCGTCTCGCTCTTGCTCAGGCTGGTCTCGAACTCCTGAGCTCAAATGATCCACCCGCTTCGGCCTCCCAGAGTGCCAGGATTACAGGTGTGAGCCACCACACCCGGCCCAGCACCATTCTTTTATTAAAGAAATATTTATCCAGGACTAGGAACTGCAAAGCATGAGGATACAAAGATTACAAAGATAAGTAAGACAGTACCTCCCTTTAGGGCACTTACAGGAGTGAGAGAATAGCATGTGAACAACTACAACTATCAATATGCAGGCTATGAGGGGGACACAAAAGAGAAAATAGATTCACCAGAGGATGGAGTGCTGGATCAGAAAAGGATTTACAAAGGAATAGATTCGTGAGCCAAATACTGAAATACTAAAAGATTAGCAGGTGTTAATAAGGGTGCAAGAGAGGGAAGGGCTTTCCACAGGTAGGGAGGTGTAGGCCAAAGCACAAGGTGAGAAGCATCAGGGACCAGTGGAGGCCATACTAGGAATTTAGACTTTATCCTGTAGACAATGGAGAGCTGTGGAAGGGTTTAAGCAAGTTGATAACATGATCAATTTTTTTTTCTCAAAAAGATACTTAGCCTTCTTTTTAAGTCTGAGATATTTTGAAATACATTTTAATATATGAAGAAAGAATACTTTCAGGAAACTATTATAAAGCACTAATTATTATTAATTCTGGGTAGTAGGTATATAGATGACTGTTATAATATTATAAATTTTATGCCTTTCTGAAATTTTCAAATTTCTCAAAAATTACAAAACCCAAAGGAAAAGTCATTCTGGCAGCAGAATGCATGATAGGTTGGCTAACACAAGACCAGAGGCAAAGAAATCAGGTAGAAGACTACTGCGTGGGTACAAAGGAGACAGGATGAGGGTCCCAAGTAAGGCAGTGAGAGAGGCCTGCAGAGAAAGGGACCTTCTTGGGAAAGGTCTGGGAAGTAGAAGAACGGCTTCACCACCTCACCAAACAGGAGTGAGGAAAAAGGAGAAATTAAAGATGACTGTTGAGTTCTAGCTTGGGCAATTAGAGAATGGTGGTGTCATTCATTGAGATTGGATCTAGTGGAATCAATCCAAGTGCCCATCAATACATGAGTGGATCAATAAAATGTGATATTAATATATGTACACCATGGGGTACTACTCAGCCATAAAAAAATGGTGAACTAATACCTTTTGTAACAACCTGGATGGAACTGGAGACTTTGAAGTATCGCAAGAATGGAAAAACAAACACCACATGTACTCACTCTTAAATTGAAACTAATTGATCAACACTTATGTGCACATGTGGAAATAAAACTCAACGGAAATCAAACTGGTGGGAGGGGAGAGAAGGGGACGGGTAAATTCACAATGCACACTATCTGGGTGATAAGCACACTTGTAACTTTTACTCAAACTGTACAAAAGCGATTCATGGAACCAAAACATTTGTACCCTGTAATATTCTGAAATTTAAAAAAAAGAGATTATTCCACAAAACTGTTTTTGGAAAAAAAAAAAAAAAAAAAAGAGATTAGAGCTAGCTATAGTTAGCACTGCCCGTGGCATGTCTGTGCTGATATGGGCTACAAGATCTTTATAAGACCAACCTACAAACTTATGTTTCATAGAGAACTATGCATGTGCTTGGATTCTTTTAATTTGGTTAATTTTGTTAGCATTTGAAGGATGTGGAAATATGGGAAGAAAGATAATTTAAAATTGTATTGGTAAATGGCTATTTCTATAGAATTATATTTTTTTTTAAGTAAATCTATATCCCTCCATTGTACTAAAGGAGAAAAGGAAGAAAGCCATTCTAAATTTAATTTCCTTATTCATGTTCATGGCAGGGAACACTAGCAGAAATAACCTAAAATGGTGAATAATCACCCACAATTTTTTAAAATATAGGTTTTATAATTTGTTTTTCTTTAGCAATTTACCTTTCTAGTTATGCTTCCTAACACATACTACAATAAGTTTGCATTCTCTTACTTCCTTAACAGTGAAACATGGTGGTCAATAGCACCAACTCTGGAATCAGACAGCCTGGATTAAAGTTCTGCCTCTACCTCTTGGTAGCTACATGATTCTCAGAAAATGACTTAGCTCTCTGAGCTTTGGTTTTCTCTCTCTCTTTTTTTTTTTCCCGAGATAGGTCTCCCTTGCTTTATTGCCTGACCTAAAGTACAGTGGCAGATTATAGCTCCTTGCAACTTTGAACTCCTGGGCTCAAGTGATTTTCCCACTTCTGCCTCCCTCCCAAGTAGCTGGGGCTATAGGTGTACACTATTATACCTGGCTAATTTTTTTTATTTTTTGTGGAGATGGGGTCTTGCTATGTTGCTCAGGTTGGTTTTGAACTCCTAGCCTCAAGCAATCCTCCTGCCTCAGCCTCCCAGAGTGCTGGAATTACAAGCATTCACAGATTACCTGGCAGGCTAGGGCAGGGGGAAAATAATGACAATTAGTAAACAGGTATATAAATTGACTTGATTTGTGGGATTTTTATAATGTGTTTTAAAATAATTATTAAACATTTGTATTACAGAGGTAAACATCATAAAATTGATAAATCAGTAAAATAATAATTATTTCTTTCTTTCAGGCATATGAAACATTGCTCCAAAAGGTACTTAATAAAAATTCTTTGAATCCTGTTTCTTAGCAACCAGAGTAATCAAACCCAAAGAAATCTGCATTCATCTGCAAGTAACATAACACTAGAATTTAGCTAACTAAATCAAACTTATTATATCATATAATTTCTATTAAGAAAAATGATATTACTATTATCAAAAGATACTTATTGCACCATTTACATAAACATTGAAATATGAGATCTGAGTTGAGAAATATTTGGAATGATATTTTCAACCTATTGCTAGGGCAAATAATAGCATTTGCTCAAAAATCCTGAGTATTCTTCTAGCATGTGTGAGGTGATGAGATATAACAAAGTTGTTGCACATGTTCTCTGATGGTATTAAATATTTGGCCCAACTCGCCACTATGGGTGGGGTACAGGTGAAGCTGGGTGAATTTCCATGATTAAGAATCACTAAGACAGAGTTCCAAGCATGACCAGCCACAACTATGCCTCACCAGAGGAGTGCACCAGAAAAATGCATATAACTTCTAGAGTTAACATGTCACTTTTCTAAGTGCAAAAGGAGGAATATATCATCATAAAAAGCAATCAAATGGTTTAGAAAGTTAAGGCAGTGTTGAAAGGTGGCACCTAACTTAGAGCCAGGGATTAATTTGGACCTTTAGAAAATTAAGGTTTAAGTGATGAACTATGGTTGCCTAGCATGAAAAATCCTCATTAAGAGGAAAATTATACTTCCAGAGAAATGCTAGGGTGAAAAACAAGGTCAACTTACAGTGCCAAGGCAACATGCCATTAATCAAGGTCATCCCTTGGGATAACTATGAGGGATTGCTAGGATAGCTTGTATCTGGAGAGCACTCCGGTGGAGTGATATGACCATTCCTAGAGCAATTTCCCTTTTGCCCCAGAAGCAAGGAATCCTGAGTGCAGCCCATGATGCTCTCCTCGGGCAAGTGAAGGAGCTCAGGGCAGAGCTGAAGGAGGAAAGCAAGAAGTCTATGAGTTTGAAGACCCAACTTGAAGATGTATCTATCTTGCAGATAAGTTTGAAGGAGGTAAATAATGCTAGTTGAAAAATACCATCAATTGTGCTGCATTCCAATTTCAGAGATGTTAGAATGTATATCTGAGCAACAATATGGGTATTTCATTTTTTCAAATGAGAAAAATGAGGCTCCGAGTGATTAAATCATTTGCTTAAGATTATACCATTAGGGGAAAAGCTAGGATTTATACTTATGTCTATTCTTCAAAGTGCTTGCTCTTTCATAATGTCTTCTGCTTTTTTAACAGTAGAAACCCAGACACAGTGAAAACCTACCTTGGAGAATCTTCGTTAATTCCAATAAAAGTTTCTAGCCCATCTTCAATTGGTTCAAGCCTTTATAGTTGAATGGCTTCTCATAGACACTGCAGATAGACATAGAAAAGCTCTCACCCAAGCCCCACTCTGCCACAGAAAAGGGATAACCTGTACAGGGCAAAAGATTTTAAAATTTTTATCTTAAGGAATCTACTGTCATTCTTAGTTTCAGGAGAGAATTGAAGATTTGGAAAAAGAACGAAAATTGCTGAATGACAATTATGACAAACTCTTAGAAAAGTAAGTACCATATTTGAGTCCCAGAGCATTGTTTGCTATAAAAGACAATTACAGAAAGTGCCTTCCAATTTTTTTTTTTTTTTGAGACAGAGTCTCACTCTGTTGATCAGGCTAGAGTGCCACGACGTCAGTCTAGCTCACAGCAACCTCAAACTCCTGAGCTCAAGCAATCCTCCTGCCTCAGTCTCCCGAGTAGCTGGAACTACAGGCATGTGCCACCAGGCCCGGCTAATTTTTTCTATATCTATGTTTAGTTGTCCGTATAATTTCTTTCTATTTTTTTTTTTAGTAGAGACAGGGGTCTCGCTCTTGCTCAGGCTTGTCGTGAATTCCTGAGCTCAGACGATCCACCCACCTTGGCCTCCCAGAGTGCTAGGATTACAGGCATGAGCCACTGTGCCCGGCCCCAATTTTAAAAGTAGTATCTAACATTGATAAATACATGGGAAACTGGTACTCAATATTGGTAGTGAAAATATAAATTGGTACAATCTTTTTGGAAGGGAATTTGACACTATCTATTAAAATTTTAAATATAGGCCAGGCGCGGTGGCTCACGCCTGTGATCCTAACATTCTGGGAGGCCGAGGCAGGCGGATTGTTTGAGCTCAGGAGTTCGAAACCAGCCTGAGCAAGAGCGAGATCTCGTCTCTACTAAAAATTAAAAAAAGAAATTAGCTGGACAACTAAAAATATTTAGAAAAAATTAGCCGGGCATGGTGGCGCATGCCTGTAGTCCCAGCTACTTGGGAGGCTGAGGCAGAAGGATTGCTTGAGCCCGGGAGTTTGAGGTTACTGTGAGCTGAGCTGATGCCACGGCACTCTAGCCAGCGTGACAGAGTGGGACTGTGCCTCAAAAAAAAAAATTTTTTTTTAAATAAGCATATCTTTTTTTTTTCCACCAACAATTACATTTAAAAAAAACTTTTTTTAAAGGCAGGGTCTAACTGTCACCTAGGCTGGAATACAGTGGCACTATCATAGCTCACTGCAACCTCAAACTCCTGTGCTCAAGCAATCCTCCTGCCTCAGCCTCCCAAGTAGCTGGGACTACAAACGCATGCCACCATGTCCAGCTAATTTTTAAATTTTTTGTAAAGATGGGGTCTCACTATATTGCCCAGGATGGTCTCAAACTCCTGGCCTCCAAGCCTCAGCCTCCCAAAGTGCTGGGATTACAGGTGTGAGCTACTGTGCCTAACCCATTTTTTGGAATCAAAACTTTAAAAATCGGGGCTGGACGCGGTGGCTCACACCTGTAATCCTAGCACTCTGGAAGTCCAAGGCGGGAGGATCGCTCAAGGTCAGGAGTTCAAGACCAGCCTGAGCAAGAGCAAGACCCCGTCTCTACTAAAAATAGAAAGAAATTAGCTGGACAACTAAAAATATATACAGAAAAAATTAGCTGGGCATGGTGGCACATGCCTGTAGTCCCAGCTACTCTGGAGCCTGAGGCAGGAGGACTATTGAGCCCAGGAGTTTGAGGCTGCAATGAGCTACAGTGACTCCAGTACACTCTACCCAGGGTGACAGAGTGAGACTCTGTCTCAAAAAAAAAAAAAAAAAAAAAAAAAAATCAGTGTCATGTCATTTTTGTAAATGGTCAAGAACTGGCCATATGTATTTTATGTTCAAAATGGGTCTGCCCTGACAGCTAGATACAATGGGGTGGAGGATACAGCTGTTGAAAAGTTTAATTCCTGCCCTTCTGTATAGTAATTTATAATCTAGTTCAAAGGCAAGCATTCTCTAAACTAGCCACTGGTGAAGGTAGATGGAGGAATGGGGTGAGAAAAAGGAAGATTTTGTTCTCTATTTCTAATCCAGCAGGTCTGAGAATATCTTGGTACACAGTTCCCTGCCTAAGAAAGCCATCATGCTGGAGAAGTTCCTTGGGAAATGGATGACTTTGGGTGTTTGCTCAGTGAGATACTTGAGACCTAAACAGAAGTGATACTGAGCAACTCCTTAGTGGGACCCAAAAGTTCCAAGGCAGTTGGTAAATGACAGTTACAAATAAAGAAGGGTCATAAAAAACATGTAGGGGAATGAATGATGAACTAGGCCCAGGAGATGCTGAAACTTTGTAATAAAGACATCGTATCACATACCTTCGAGCATCTACCTGACAACTTGCCTTCCATTTTCAGCATGCTGGACAGCAGTAATCAGCCTCATTGGAACAACGAGCTCATAGGAGAACAGCTACAGCAGCAAGTCTCTCAGTTGCAGGATCGGCTGGATGCTGAGCTGGAGGAGAAGAAAAAAGTCTTACTTGAGCTGTCTAGAGAGAAAGGTAGGTCTGGCCTTGAAGAGCTCTCTCAAATGTCCTCTACATCTGGTTTGGGAGAAGGGAACTTGGGCCATCTTTTCTCCAATGCTCTTACTTGATCCTGTTCTTTTGTGAGTCATAGATAACTAGAATAATAACACTGGCAATTAGATTAGATTTATAATCAGGGGCTGGGCGTGGTGGCTCATGCCTGTAATCCTAGCACTGTGGGAGGTGGAGGCAGGAGGATCACTTGAGCCCAGGAGTTTGAGACCAGCCTGAGCAATATAGTGAGACCCCATCTTTACAAAAAATTTAAAACTTAGCCAGAGATGGTGGTGTGTGGCTATAGTCCCAGCTACTTGGGAGGCTGAGACAAGAGGATCACTTGAGCCCAGGAGTTTGAGGTTGCAGACAGCTATTATGATACCACTGCACTCTAGCCAGGGTGGCAGAGCAAGATGCTGTCTCAAAAAAATAATAAATAGATTTACGATCAGGAAAGCATGACACCTACCTATCTCGCATGTATACTTTTTCTTATGTAATGTCTTTCCATTTGGGAGGATGCCAGTTTTTAATTTATTTTGTTTTTAAACATTCATTTTATTTATTGAATGAATAAATGAATTTCTCTGCCTTTTATCATTCTCATCAATCATTTTAGAGGTGAGTAGGAGCCTTTTTTTTTTAAGCCCTTGATACCTGAAGTTGAGAAGCAAATTACTACTCTCGATTACCACTACCATTTTACCCTCTGTCTTAACTCTGATTACAGGAGATAGTTATTTGGAAGATTTAAAAATACTGTCAAAAAGACCTTTATCTCACTTCTTTTTCCTAGCCTGGACCTTAACATTTAGTCTTACCAAACTCATATCTCATCAGATTCTAATATATTCACATAAGATACTGAAGGAAAAGAAATATAACATCAAGAAAAGTAGAGACAGGAACCAGACTGGGCATGGTGGCTCATGCCTGTAATCCTAGCACTCTGGGAGGCCAAGGTGGGAGGATTGCTTGAGCTCAGGAGTTCGAGACCAGCCTGAGCAAGAGCGAGACCCCACCTCTACTAAAAATAGAAAGAAATTATATGGACAGCTAAAAATATATATATAGAAAAAATTAGCCGGGCATGGTGGCGCATGCCTGTAGTCCCAGCTACTCGGGAGGCTGAGGCAGGAGGATCGCTTGAGCCCAGGAGTTTGAGGTTGCTGTGAGCTAGGCTGACGCCACGGCACTCACTCTAGCCTGGGCAACAGGGTGAGACTCTGTCTCAAAAAAAAAAAAAAAAAAAAAAAGAAAAGAAATTAGCCAAACAACTAAAAATAGAAAAAATTAGCCAGGCATGGTGGCGCATGCCTGTAGTCTCAGGTACCTGGGAGGCTGAGGCAGGAGGATTGCTTGAGCCCAGGAGTTTGAGGTTGCTGTGAGCTAGGCTAACGCCACGGCACTCTAGCCCAGGCAAGAGAGTGAGACTCTGTCTCAAAAAAAAAAAAAAAAAAAAAAAAAAAGAGGCTGGAACCATAATAGGATAAAGGTTAGGAGCACATGCCAACGACCCTGTAGTATATGTATGAAGTACAAGTGAAGTCTGGTAAAGACCTTAAGGACAATCTAATTGAACTCCTTGTTTAATGCATGATGATGAAGTGATCTGTGCTCTAAACACTGATCACTTTCCTTCCCTGAAAAACACACACAGAGAAATGCCCATCCTCCCTCCAGGTCTGAGTGTGTATGGAGGTGGGTACCACGGAGAACCAATAGCCTAGAAGTAAGAATGGAGTGGTGTGGAGTTGGTGAGATACTGGTTTGGATGGTGCTGTCAAAAAGTTGGGAGTGCTCTAGTCAGTCAAGTGACTCTGTTTCTGTTTGTGTGCTGTTGTTTTTGTTGTCGTTGTTCCCCCTTCCACTCTACAGTTCTGCAGGTGTTTTTTTGTTTTGTTCTTGGAGTGCAAGTGTCACCTGAGTTTACTGGATCAATAACCTAGAGGTCCTTTGTAGAAATAAGAGAGAATTGCTCCTCTAAGGACAAATTTATACAAATAAATAAAACATTAGTGGGAAAATTTAATTCACACACGATTCAACTCTGACCATGGTTATTAATAACTACAGAGTTTCAACTTTCCGGATTATTTTTTCCCCAGCCCAAAACAAGGATCTGAAGCTTGAAGTCACCAACATGCTTCAGAAGCATAAACAGGAAGTAGAGCTCCTCCAAAAAACAGCCATGATTTCCCAAAATCCTGACAGCCAATCTGAACCAGCTGCTCACCCAACTATATTCCAAGAGACCACTCAGATAGAGGTAAGAGCCTCTTTCAACAAACTCATCCACTCTGCAGAGGGTTCTCTGGCAAATATCTCTAGGAAAGATGAAGAGATTAGAAAACTAACTGAATAATATTTAGTCCTGATTGAGGACAATATTTGAAAGGATATGAGAAGTCTGAGAGTAGAGAGAGCTTCAGGAGCTCTACCCATTTATTCCCACTCTTTATAGCTCATAAAATTTAGAATCTTTTTCAAATGGGGACTTAAAATGATCTGCTGAAGAGCAAATAGACATTAGAGGCTGTATAACCTCCCTTCGCTGCTGCTACTGAGCATGAGGACTAGGGAAGAGAGCACTTGTGAAGTAATACGGGTCCTCTTTTACATTTTGGAGTAAATTCTGCTGCTAGCATTTTACTACTACCAACAACTGCTTTATGAAGAATAGTTATTACTGTACCTGTCATATTTATGCTCCCCTTTACCAGTGCTTTTCCCTCTACAGCCCAGTGAACCAAAAAACCAAGAAGAAAAGAAACTGTCCCGGATGTTAAGTGAGTTGCAAGTATTACATGCAGAGACCACATTGGAACTAGAAAAGACCAGAGACATGCTTATTCTGCAGCGCAAAATCAACGTGTGTTATCAGGTGCAAGAAAAGATTATACAGGAAGGGAATAGATAAGTAGATGCATGGGAACCACTCAGGAGACTGGGAATGAAGCAAGACTTGAGTTTCCAAGGCTGATGCCAGGTGATAGGCTGTCCTGTGCAAACACAGAATATGCTGTCCTTTGAAGAAGACATGCCCATGGCACGTTGGCACTAGAAGCCAATAAAAACCTAATGAAAATGGCCAGTGTGAAGCTTCTGGGTTCAAATTTTGCCAGTCCTAGGAAAAAGCTACCCTATAGCACAAATAACACAACTAGTCCCGGAGGGATCTGTGAGGAAGCCAAGCCTTTTTCTAGTAGATGAACTTGCCCTAAGGAGATAGCAGAGTCATCTTTACCCAGGAAGTGCCACCTTTTTATCTGAGCTCTTTGGTTCTAGGCTACTGAGATGGAAAAGTTCAGACATTATTTTCTTTCAGGAGGAACTGGAGGCCATGATGACAAAAGCTGATAATGAAAATAGAGATCACAAAGAAAAACTGGCTAGGTTGAGTCAACTCCTAGACCTCAAGAACAACCGTATCAAGCAGCTGGAAGGTATTTTAAGAAGCCATGGCCTCCCAACATCTGGCAAGTCTTAGTAACTTAGTACTTTGTTCTCCTCATCTTGGGACCCTTCACACAGCTAACACCTATGTTCCGCTCTGTGTACATGTCTGGAAGGCTGCCTCTTATGCCTTGTGACTCATCCCTCTTGTTCTTTACCCTGTCATCTTTGTTGTTTTAATACATGTTAGCAACTTCTTTCCCTCCATCATGTCAGTATATTTCTCTGATTTCTCTGGAGAGTTTTAACAGGGCCGAGAAATTGCTTCCAGGGGGTCGATAACTATTTTGAGAATGGAAGTATCACTGTTGGCCCTCAGGGTGATATAACACACTTGCGTGCGCGCTCTCTCTCTCTCTCTCTCTCTTCTCTCTCATTGTTTCCTCAAAGCTGTTTTGTCAGGTAATAGAGCTTTATCACTCATCTACCATTATCCTTTTCTGTGATTTCTCTCTAAAAGTCTCTAACATCTTTGTTACAATTTCAGGATGTCCACAGTGACAGAACACCTGTCTGGACACTTAATGCAAGTTTCGTGTTGTGGAACTTCCTATATTTAGAACAGTCACTGATGACCAGGGTGTGTTCTTGGCCTTGTATGTTAAGAAACTTGGTTTTGTTATCATATCTAGTGGTGAGATATCTGACTCACACTAACCAAATTCACCAGAAACTTATATCTAAATCTAAATGTTCATTTGTTATTTCATGATAATAGCTATTCCATTGCTGCCATTAGAATATTTGAAACCACTGTTCAGGGCAGCTCTCTCTATGGCAAGCAGAATCAGTAGGCAGGTTTCTTAGTGAGCAAGGAAGTAGAATTAAAGGAGATAAGTCTTTCTGGGACATGGTTTACCTACGCCAGGGTGAATGTGATGAAAGGTAACTGCCGTATAACAAAGGAAATCCTCCCTTGGATTGAAATTCTCATGTCATTCTCCTTGGACAGTGCAGGATAAATACCCTTACTTACTTCTGAATATTTAATTTCCTTAACTTATAGTTCTTTGATCCTTGGTAAGGCTAAAGAGTTTTTCCTATGTTTACCAGTTACTTGTATTATTTCTTTTGAGAATTATCTGTTCCTATTCTTTGCCCATTTCTTAATAGTATCTTATTGATTTGTAGAAGTTCTTTATATGCTAAGACTATTAACCTTGTATCATATAAAATGTTAAGTATATTATATTTAATTATATTAATCTTATCAATAAGAAACTATTGGTCAATCTGTATATTCCATTGTGGATGTTTTTGGACATGAGGACATTCTGATGTATCCAGAAAATTTTATCCTTCTGCTTTAACTCTTAAAATGGGACCTTCACCATCAACACACTGTGATGACTCAAATATTCTCCAATATGGAGAAGACTGTATATCAAATTCTATTGGTTGAATATGAGAGGTAATGCCCAGATTCAGTAGACTGTCTACATGTCTCGGCATCCCACTGCCAGTATTTTCAACCTCTTTCTAGTAAATCTCCTCTCCCACTTTTTACTCCACTACTCTTTGATTTAGAGTGGATTTTTTGCCTTCTTATGATGAAACCAAATTCTGAACAGAATGAAAACTCTTGTGACTGATTTGGCTGGAGAAGGGGAAGTATTTCTTGGTGGGGCCCAATATAATATCATAGACACTGTATCTGTAACTTGCTATTCTTTCCATGGCCAATATACCATACTTTTAGAAATATTCAAACTGGATTTTTCTAGTGCTTCTCTTATGGAATTACCAACTAATTTGTAGGACCATGATGTAATCCGAAACGATGTCATCTATGTCACAAAATGTGCCCCCAGTGTTTTCATCAGCTTAATGTTTACTTTCCAATCACTTATTTTGTACCTTCTCTGTAAAGCAGGCATTGGCTTATTTGGCCATCAGAATTCAAAGTTACTGCTTGTCATTGTATTGCTTTTCCTTTTTAATTACATGGTTTCTTGAAATAATCACAACTTGGAGTTCCACCATGTTTTTATTCTCCTTTGTGCACCCTCTTCTACTCTAAGGAAGAGCTCCCTACCCTTTAATGGATAGGCAGTTTTCTTTCCCCTCTAGAACAGCTCAAAGATGTTGCTTATGGCACCCGACAGTTGTCATTATGTCTGGAAACACTGCCAGCTCATGGAGATGAGGATGAAGTGGACATTTCTCTGCTGCATCAGAGCGAGAATCTTTTTGAACTCCACATCCACCAGGCCTTCCTGACATCTGCTGCCTTGGCTCAGGCTGGAGATACACAACCTACCACTTTCTGCACCTATTCCTTCTATGATTTCGAAACCCATTGTACCCCACTATCTGTGGGACCACAGCCCCTCTATGACTTCACCTCCCAGTATGTGGTGGAGATAGATTCTCTTTTCTTACACTACCTTCAAGGGGCTTCAGCCCGGCTTGATCTACACCAGGCTGTGGCCAGTGAGCACAACACCCTTGCAGCTGGATGGATTTGCTTTGACAGGGTGCTAGAGACTGTGGAGAAAGTCCATGGCTCAGCTACACTTACTGGTAAGTGCTGTCACCTTCCTACAGCTCCTAGGACCAATGCAGAATTTCCCAAAGTCTATAGTTGCTCTGCTGGTGATTTCCCATGTTCTTCCTCTGCCTTTATTCTTGATCCTTGCCACATCATCTGTATTATCCATGCTTTTCATACTTTCTGCTACCCAGGAGTTGGTGGAGAAGAGTTTGGGATGCTAGAGTACTGGATGAGGCTGCGTTTCCCCATAAGACCCAGCCTACAGGCATGCAATAAACGAAAGAAAGCCCAGGTCTACCTGTCAGCCAATGTGCTTGGAGCCTGGGAGGCCCAGGAGGATGAGGTGAGAAAAAGGATGTGCCCATGCATCTCAAAGGAGCCTCAGCCAAACAGCTCAGTCTTTCACTCTCAATAAGTATTTTCTTTTTTAGAAACAGGGTCTCACTCTGTCACTCAGGCTAGAGTGCAGTGGCACGATCATAGCTCACTGTAGCCTCTAACTCTGGGGCTCAAGAGATTCTCCCACTTCAACCTTCCCAGTAGCTGAGACTATAGGTGCATGCCACCATGCCTGGCTAATTTTTAACTTTTTGTAGAGATAAGGTCTGGCTATGTTGCCCAGGCTGGCCTTGAACTCCTGGGCTCAAGCAATCCTTCTGCCTCGGCCTCCCAACGTGCTGGGATTACAGGTGTGAGCCACCATGCCTGGCCTCAATAAGTATTTGTTGAATGTGAATGAAAGAGAAAAACTGTCAGACCACAGATGGTCCATATTATTCCCTTGGTCAAGCTTGAGTTAGAAATGAAATCATGCTCTTGGAGCTAGCAACCTCTCCTTGCTGTGAACAAAATAGATTCCTTGTGCCATTCTCTAAGATAAGGCCTGAGTGCTAGCATCTCCCTCAGATAACTGCCAGACCCAATTTGCAGGCAGGTGAAGGTCATTAGGTTTCTCTGTGACCCAGTCAGGATAGCTGTTCTTTAGATCATAGTTCTTCCTCACCAAGGGTGCTGGGCTTCACCTACAACACTCTTAGGCTGCTCTTTTCCTCAATCCAAGATCAACATCTTTCCAGTCCAGATCAGAGACTTGGAAACCTCAGAATGAGCTGCGGATTGAAATCACCAGGTGCTGTGGCCTCCAGAGTCGATGGCTGGGAACTCAACCCAGTCCATATGCCATGTACCGCTTCTTCACCTTTTCTGACCATGACACTGCCATCATTCCAGCCAGTAACAATCCCTACTTTAGAGACCAGGCTCGATTCCCAGTGCTTGTGACCTCTGACTTGGATCAATATCTGAGGCGGGAGGCCCTGTCTATATACGTTTTTGATGATGAAGACTCAGCGCCTGGCTCATACCTTGGTCAAGTCCAAGTGCCCTTGCTGTCTCTTGCACAAAACAAATCTATTAAAGGTGGGAGTTCAGGGTTATTACATCTTTGTACTCTCTGCCCAGTGTTGTCTCCCTGTCCTGATTCTACTTTTCTTTGATTACTTGCTTGGAACAGTCTCTCATAAAATCTGACGAAAGGACTTTAGAATATTGTCAAGAGTGACAAAGCAGAAGACTTAGAGCCTCACTCCTCATATAGAAACATTGACTGCTTCTTTTCTGCAAGAAAAGCAAGATTCCTAAGTGGATAAACCCACCAACCTGAATTTCATATCTCTATCTCTGAACAAACTTATTCAAAGTCTGTAGTGCTATTTGTCTTTACTGAGGGCCTACTGTTTCTTCATGAATGGCTAGATAGCTGATTACAAACTGAGACCTTAACAATCCTTCACAATTCTCTCACTTCTTTTAAACATTAGATACAAGTTAGAGAGACTTGCACACCAGACCATAACAAAGGCAAATTTCTTGTATTCCATCCCACTGCCCAAGTATGGAGCTGAGCTCCATACTATCTTACCTAACTTTCATACCCAGGGTTTCAGGGTGCAGCTGGGAGGGGTTTACTCTCTGGTTACAGTCCTGGGAGGATGAGGTAGGGGTATCCATGCTCTGATTAGGAAGTGTGAATAAGTACAGCCAGTACCAACCATACTTATCAAGTTTCTGGATGCTCCGGGAAGTGTGTGGAGCTTCCCTCCTCCCAGTACCACAATTGCTTAAAAAAAGGCTGATACTTCTGCTCACAACTCCTTTGTCAGACAGGGGAGGCAGTGTGAGCCATCTGTTAATCAGTGTTACAAATGAGAAGTCTGGCATTTGGAAAAAGCCATTTTGCTTAAGTTTTCTTAGGACCACTTGAGTGTAGATGATGGGTTTTGGGTATGCCTAAGACATAGTAAACATTTGGTAATAGTAATAATAACGCAGTTTTGGTTATTGGCTGGATGACTGATGACAAGCAAGCTGTATTCCTCTCCATACATCTTTTGACTATCTCTTTCTGAAACCCGGAGATACTGATCTTCCTCTATTAATATTCTGACTATGCTGCTATTTTACATTACTTTTGAGTGTATCATTATCGTGATTATTTGATAGATGTTAACGAATTACATGAAATAAAAAATGGGGGGAAATAGATAAGCTGCTGATAAATGCTCACTTGCCTATTTTGGGAGATCAGGTCTTATTAAAGTCTGTGTGTCTCTTAGGTGATTTTAACCTCATTGACCCTGCGGGAAAACCTAATGGATCTATTCAAGTACAACTGGATTGGAAGACTCCCTACATACCCCCTGAGAGCATTCTGAAACCAGAAGCTCAGACTAAGGAGAATGACACAGAAGACAATTCAGAGATGTCATCTGATGAGGAAAAGTCTTCCTTTCCTCCAGAGGTAACTCTCCAGGACTCCCCAGGCAGTAGATCTCTGCCAATCCTATGGAGCAGATTTGAAGGAGACAGTATTGAAATTGGACTAAAAGAAATTCCTTCTGTGAATGTTATGTGTTCTGCAAACCTAATCTGTATCCCTCATAATGCCATGAGGGTATTGATAGAGAAAAACCCTGAGTTTATTGTAGGAGAGAGAGAGAAATAGCATCTCTCAGCTCTAGGGCAGGAAAAAAATGAAGTCTAATGCTAGTTCATAAGTTCCTTTCCTTTTTAATCTTTTTTTTTCTGAGACAGAGTCTTGCCCCATCGCCTGGGCTAGAGTGCTGTGGCATCAGCCTGGCTCACTGCAGCCTCAAACTCCTGGGCTCAAGTGATCCTCCTGCCTCAGCCTCCCGATAGCTGGTACTACAGGTGTGCATCACCATGCCCAGCTAGTTTTTTCTATTTTTAGTAGAGACAGTCGCTTTTGCTCAGGCTGGGCTTGAACTCCTGAGCTCAAGGAATCCTCCTGCCTTGGCTTCCCAGAATGCTAGAATTACAGGCATGAGCCACCGTGCCTGGCCCATAAGTCCCTTCTTTGAGTATCAAGGTTGTTAAAATATCATCTTGTAAGGCTGTCTCTGATCCTTCCATTCAGGACCAGATGGCATCTACTGAGATTCCCATTGAAGCTGGCCAGTATCAAACAAAGAGAAAACCTCCTAAGGTGGGAGAAAGAAAGGAAAAGGAACATCAGGTTGCAAGCTACTCAAGAAGAAAACGTGGGAAAAGAATAGGTGTTCAAGGAAAGAACAGAATGGAGTATCTTAGCCGTAACATCTTAAATGGAAATACATTACAAGTAAGATCTTAGAAACTTGAAGAACCAAAATATGGGTTGTAGTGTACCCAAATGTATTATTCTTGAGGTAGAAGCAGAAGACACACAAGATAAGCAATAATCATAGCTGTTTGTAGCTGGCATGTGTTTCCACAAACACAAGTAGTTTAATAAACCCCTGGTCTGTTCATGTCAGTGTAATTTAATTCAGCATATTTACTTTACAAATTTATGCTTAGAACTTTAATACCGTGTGTGTGTGTGTGTGTGTGTGTGTGTGTGTATGTGTGCGTGTATGTATGGTATTTATTTTTAAACAAGTACTAAATTTTAAAAATTAAAAAGAGCTAGTATTAAAAAAGAAAAGCAGGCCAGCCATGATGGCTCACACCTGTAATCCTAGCATTTTGGGAGGCCAAGTCGGGAGAATTGGTTGAGGCCAGGAGTTTGAGACCAGCCTGAGCAAAACTGAGACCCTCATCTCTACAAAAAAATAGAAAAATTAGCTGGATGTGGTGGCACATGCCTGTAGTCTGAGCTACTCAAGAGGCTGAGGCAGGAGGATCATTTGAGCCCAGGAGCTTGAGGTTGCAGTGAGCTATGATGATGCCACTGCACTCTAGCCTGGGCAACAGAGCAAGACCTTGTCTCAGGGGGAAAAAAAAAAAGGGAAAACCAAATATTACATGTTCTCACTTATAAGTGGGAGCTAAACGATTGGTATATATGTTCATAAAGTGGTGTAATGGACATTGGAAACTAAGACAAGGGCAGAGTCTATCGAGTACAATGTACACCATTCTGGTGACAGGTGCGCTAAAAGCCCTGACTTCAGCATTATACAGTTCTTCCATGTAACAAAAAAAAAACTTGTACCCCCTAAGTCTATTGAAATTTTTTTAAAAAAGGAAAGAGAGAGGAAGGAAGGAAGGAGGGAGGGAAACCAAGATATTACCAGCTATATAATATTGTTATTCTTATTCTGAAGCAGGTGAACTACACTGAATGGAAGTTCTCAGGGCTTAAAATCTCTGAAGATGATGGTTTTGAAAATCGGCAGGAGAAAAAAGAAATGACAATACCCCATTCAACACTGAAACAGAAGGAACCCCTACATCCTATAAATGGTATTTTTTTAAATCTAATTTTTCTGTTTAATCATTTAATTATTTCATCAAGCCAGTTATTTGCTTTCTTTCTTCATCTTAGACTGCTAAACTTTTCTTGAAAAATTAATACATAAGACCCTAGGCCTGGTTTTCTTTTACAAGTGTGATGATTGAGTCAACAAAGGCTGGTATTCTCAAAGAAAGTAACTCCATGTATTTATAGCTAGCTAGCTTAGTTACCTAGTATTTATGAAATGTTAATTCACCTCAGGGTCTTATAAATTATAGTTACAAAGAAATAAGAGGACGAGTGTGATCAGCTCATTTGTGAGGTTAATGCAAATTTTTAAAAATTAAGGCTTTAATATTATAATGAAAAATGGACATGATTTCAGATTATAGTTATCGTAAACTAGGTAATTCAGATCAACTCTCCCATTGATGACAACTAAAAAACTAAAGTTTATTTACATGTGTGTGTATATATATATACATTTTTTTTCCTTTTTCTTTTTCTTTGGAGACAGGATCTTGCTCTGTTGCCCAGGCTAGAATGCAGGTGACATCATAGCTCACTGCAGCCTTGAACTCCTGGGCTCAAGCAATCCTCCTGCTTCAGCCTCCCAAGTGGCTGGGACTACAGGCATGCACCACCATACCCAGCTAATTTTTCAATTTTTTTTTGTAGAGACAGGGGTCTCACTATGTTGCTTAGGCTGGTCTCAAATCCCTAACCTCAAGTGAACCTCCTGCCTTAGCCTCCCAGAGTGCTAGGATTACAGGTGTGAGCCACTGCCCCTGGCCCAGAATAGACATTTTTAGACAAAGCAAAATGGAGAGTTTGCCTCCAAGCCACATATTAAAAGAAAACTTAAAGGTTGTTCTTTACGCTGAAGGAAAATTATCCCCAAAGGAAACACAAAGATGCAACAAGGAATGAAAAGCAAAGAATATGGGTTAATGTAAATGACTGTATAAAGCAAAAATATTAGTTTGTGGGGTTTTAAATATATGCAGAATTTAAATCAATAATGTAGTGGGTTTAATAGTGGCCCCCCAAAAGGTATGTCCATGTTCTAAAACCTAGAACCTGTAAATGTTATCTTATTTGAAAAAAGGGTCTTTGCAGGTATAATTAAGTTAAAGATCTTGAGTTGAGGAGATCATCTTAGATTATCCAGGTGAACCCTAAATCCAATGACAAGTATCCTTGTAAGAGACACACAGAGGAAAGACACACACAGAAGAGGAGGAGGCACTATGACCACAAGCCGAGCAATGCCTGGAGCCACAACAAGATGAAAAAGGTGAGGAAAAGCAGGAAAATGCAGATTGTCCCCTAGAGCCTTTGGAAGAAGCATAGACTTGCCAACACTTTAATTTGGAGCTTGTGGCCTCCAGGACTCTGACAGAATACATTTTTGTTGTTTTAAGCCACCAAGTTTGTGGTAATTTGTTACAGAAGCCATAGGAAACTAATGCATATAACAAAATATATTTGGTAATTAACCAACACACTTTTAAGTAATCCATGCATCAAAGAAGAAACTCTAAGGAAAATTAGAAATTATATTGAACTGAATGAAAATGAAAACACAATATATGCAATATTTGGGATGAAGCTGAAGCAGTGTTTTTTGTTTGTTTGTTTGTTTGAGACAGAGTCTCTCTCTGTTGTCCAGGCTAGAGTGCTGTGGCGTCAGCCTAACTCACAGCAACCTCAAACTCCTGGGCTCAAGCAATCCTTCTGCCTCAGCCTCCCGAGTAGCTGGGACTACAGGCATGTGCCACCATGCCCGGCTAATTTTTTCTATATGTTTTTAGTTGTCCAGCTAATTTCTTTCTATTTTTAGTAGAGACAGGGTCTTGCTCTTGTTCAGGCTGGTCTCAAACTCCTGACCTTGAGCGATCCTCCCACCTCAGCCTCCCAGAGTGCTAGGATTACAGATGTGAGCCACCTCGCCCAGCCTGGAAAAGTTTCTTAAATAGGAAACAAAATGAACTAATCCAAAGGAAAATAGTGATAAAGTTGATTACCTTGAAATTAAGAATTTCTTTCCAAGTCACTGCAAAGATCTAAAAAAAAAAAAAAAAAAAAAATTAAGCGTTTCTGTTCATCAAGAAATTAAACAGGCAAGCTACAGGGTGGAAAAGATGCAACACATATAACCACCAAAGGATTCAACTTCAGAAAATATACAGAACTTTTACAAATCAAAAGGAAAAAGACAACCCAGCAGAAAAGTGGGCCAAAGATTTGAAAGGCACTCCAAAAAGAAACGTCAAATGTCCAGTAAAAATATTAAAGATGTTCAACATTTTTAAATAATCAAAGAAATGCCAGTTGCACCAGAATGAAAGACTACTACAGACTCAGCAAGTTGGCAGAAATTAAATAGTGGTGCTGGTGAGGATGTGGAGCAAGAGGAACTCTCTCACACTGGTGACAGGAATGTAAATCTATGCAACTGATTTGGCAAACTTTATTAGCTAGTTAAATTGATTATATGTATTCCCTATGACCCAGCAATTTTATTCCTAGACATATGTGCTTATATATGTAATGATATTCTTTAGAGCAAAACGGTGTAAGCAACACAAATGTCCATCAGCAGTAGACTAGATAAGTAAACTATGGTATATTCATATAATAACATATTGTATAAGAAGAAAAACAAAAAATCTATAGCTACTTGCAACAATACGGATGCTTCATTTAAAAATTTTTTTCATTTATTATTTATTTGTATATATTCATGGAGATGCTTCTTAAAAATATAACTGTAGATGAAAGAAGCCAAACATACACAGAATACGTAATGTATGATTCTATTCATAGAGATTTCAAAAACAGACAAATCTAAATTATAATGTTTAGAGATGCATAACTCAACTCAGTGGGAAAAATATGAAGCAAAGTAATGTAGTGAATTTCAATAAAGTTAGGCTATCTTTATTTAAAATTTTGACATTTTTGTTCATTATGGATTTTTGCACTAATTTTGATTTTCTAAAATATTACATTAAAATAGTATTTGTCTCAATTACTGAGTATTTTGGCACTCCCTCAAATATTGTACCTGAGGTCAGTGCCTCAAATGCTTTATTCTGGTTTTTTTTTTTTTTTTTGAGACAGAGTCTCACTCTGTTGCCCAGGCTAGAGTGCCACGGTGTCAGCCTAGCTCACAGCAACCTCAAACTCCTGGGCTCAAGCAATCCTATTGCCTTAGGCTCCTGAGTAGCTAGGACTACAGACATGCGCCACCATGCCCAGCTAATTTGTTCTGTATATTTTTAGTTGTCCAGCTAATTTCTTTCTATTTTTAGTAGAGATGGGGGTCTTGCTCTTGCTCAGGCTAGTCTCGAACTCCTGACCTTGAGTGATCCACCCACCTCGGCCTCCCAGAGTGCTAGGATTACAGGCATGAGCCACCGCGCCCAGCCTGTTAGTTATTGTTTTAATATCACTCTTCTCCGTGAGTTTCAAAAGTTCAAGACCACCAGTTAGTAGGCACAAGAAGCTGGAATCTGCCTGGTCCCAGATGTCCAAGTAGGGATATCAGAGGCAAGATGCTGTGGTTGGTGGAAAAGGGCCTTGTTAATCTTTTAGACAAAGATCTACAAGGTTATTAGATAAAGGCCACCAAAAAAAGGAAAGGGCTTGACTTTTTAAAGCCATTTCCACATATGTAGACAATCTTTGTGCCATTTAACAGACTTTGCTTTTGCTGCCCCATGTCTTCTCAGACCTTTTCCCTCTGAGACCTCAGTGGAATAGACAACCTCAGGACTTTGCAATTTTATGCAGTAGGCACAGCCTGTCTTCCAGTTATCTATTGCCATGTACCAATCTACCCCCAAACTCAGTGGCTTATAACAATAATAATCATTTCTTTTTCTCACTCATCTGCAATTTATGTAGGTCTCCTGAGGAAGCTCATTTCTCCTCCACATAGCAGATGGGGCAGCTCAGCTGGGGAGCTGATGGGTTCAACTTGCAAGATGGCTCACTCTAGTGGCTGGCAAGTTGGTCCCAGCTGTCAGTTGGGAGCTCAGCAGTAGCTGTGGGCCATGCATCTCAGCTCCTCTCCGTGTGGGTCCTCTGCAGGTTGCCTGGGCTTCCTCACAGCCTGATGGCTCGGTTCCAAGAGAGCAAGGGGCAAGTGCATGGCATTTTTGTGTTCTAGCCTTAAAAGTCAGGTAGCATCACTCCTACCATACTCTTTCAGTTGAGGCAGTCACAAAGAGCTACCTCATTTGAAGTGGGGAGGGACATATACCCCACCACTCAATAGGAGGAGTGTCGAGGTCACGTGAGAAAAGCACGTGGAATGGGAGAGATTATTTGAGGCCATCTTTGGAAAATACAGTCTGTCACACACAATTGCACTGCTTTTCCTCTGCTTGGTCATTTTCTTTAGCCCCTCCAAGAGGACTTCCTTCCCTCCTTCCTTCCTTCCTTCCTCCTTTCTGTTTTTCCTTCTTTCCCTTTCTTTCTTTTATTTTTTTTCAGAAGTGAACCATCTATGTTTAGCAAGATTCCGAATAAGTGAATCTTTGAAAAAGAGAGTTTGAGTCTTAGTAAGTGAAGAAAAAATCTAGACACCTCGGACAGTGGATTGGAGATGTGGGTACTGGGTCTTTTCTTGGGCCAGACAGTGCTTTGAAATAGTTCTGCAAGTCCAACCTCTTCTCTGGCAGGTAAAGAATCCTGTGAACAAGCTTCTGAAGTCAGTGAAGCACAAACTACAGACAGTGATGACATAGTGACACCTGTGTCTCAGAAATGTCCTAAGGCAGTAAGTACAACGTAGTAATGATCGCATGTGAGACAAGACTGTAAATAATGATCCTGTGCTTAGTGGCCACATATGTGAAATTTCAGTCCAGTTTTAAGGAATCTGATGGAAAATGGAAGTTATAGTTAAATTTACATTTCGTGTGAATGAGAGTCTGTTAATACAGTCAGATTTAGATAAAAAGATCATTTTCTTGATTTGGTGTAAATGGTGACTTGCTCCAACACTTCTCTCTCTTATCTGGATCCCTTGCCTACCCCTTCTTGCTCCCATATCCTTCATTGTGTACTGTGATTAATGCGCAGCTGAATGATATGCCCCCTGTCTTTAAATCCACCTAAGAAGCGCAGGTGTACTTTGGGAGGCAGAGGTTAGAAAAGAGGAACGGTTTCTTCATGGGAGGGCTCAGAGAGATCAATTTCTGCAGTTTTTGACCCAACCTGTAATTATTTGTTAATTTCAGCCTTGAATCTCTTTTGGAAGTAATTGAGGACACACACACATTAATAAATATCCACAGATATATTCAACAATTATTGTATTAGAATCTTGTGGGATTACAAATGAAGTAGAAAACAATCACTCTTTTGAACCACTGCTATCTAGTATATTTAAAAGTGTGCAATAAATTTCTGTTGAATGAGTGACTGAATGAAAGATTAAGATCTATTTGAAGATTATGAAGCCCTTTAGAAACATTAAAGCAGAATGTAGGATGACCTGAAATCAAGTGGGTAGATTATGTGATACAAACTCTAAGGTGTGTAAGAATTCAGAAAAGGGAAATTATTGTTGCTTTTGTAGACATCAGATAACTCTTTCTTGGAAGTCAAAACTTGTACTGAGGGATTGCAGGAAAATGTAGGATATTGGAGTAGGGAGAAACAACTCAAAGTCAGTAGACTTAAACATTTAATATAATAAATAGTTAAGTTTCTCTTCTGGAGTTTTATCATATCAATTTTAGACATTATGTAGCTTAATATATTGAGAAATGCCTATAAAACAAAACTATAGCCACAGAATGTTAGGATTAGATGAAACACCTTAGATTTTATCAAGGTAAAGAAGATTAAATGATGTGTCAGGATTAGAGTTAGTGAAATGGCTGGAATTCAAGTTAATTTTTCTAAACCATGCCACCTCTCAAATTAACCCAAAAAGCAGCCAGCTGATGAGCAATTGTTTTTTGTGTGTGTTTCTTTCTTTCTTTCTTTTTTTTAGAGACAGAGTCTTATTCTGTTGCCCGGGGTGGAGTGCAGTGGTGTGATCATGCCTCACTGCAGCCTTGAACCCCAGGCTCAAGTACTTGAGCTCCACTTGCTTTCAGAGAGAAGAAAAGATGGGGTGGGGGTATGTCTTTGGGGAAGTAAAGGCATTGGCCTGGCAACCTAGAGGAAAGCAGCAGCAGGCAGGGGGGCACTCCCGGATGGAAAAGAGAACAATGACTGGGAGGGGACCATTCTGGATTGACTCAGAACTCATGTCATGACTCTGACTTACTACCACACTATGGAAGGAGGGGACTTATGCTGGTCTCGGTGCACTTTTGGAAACTAGAGAGATTTCAGGCTTCTTACTGGTATCCCTAATGCCCACATGGACACAGGGACAATCAAAAGAGAGGACATTGGTGGTGGCAGCGACTCTCAAGCGGAGTTGAAAGTATAGGAGTTCCTGTGGAAGGGCAGGGGGGCCTGGTGGCCTCCTCCGTGGCATGCATTTACATGGCACAGGAAGCACTGGGCAGCTCTTTGCTATGGTGGCTGACGCAGCTACTAAATCTCCACTATTAATCAGCAGGTCTTTTATCTCTCAACCTCAGGAAAATGCTGGGTTGGTTTTCATTGAGAAAGTTGAGAAAAAGCTATCTGTTCAGAAATGTTATTGATTTTTTTTCTATATGTGGAGATGGCTGAGAAAGGCTGACTTGGAGACATGATTCACTAGGCAGGGAAAGAGAACAACTGGGTTCTCTTACACATTTCCCACAGATTAGCTGTGGCATTTCAATCAAGTTGTCTTTTGATGTCAGCTTTACCAAAAACTGAATCTCAGGGAGTAATGTATGAGATGGAATATGACTATCTTTGATTTCTAGTGAGCACCATAATGTGTTAATTGGATGAAGTATAAGCACTTGAAGCCTCACTAACTTTTAGGAAATAAATAAGCATTTTCTTTATTAGGGTTCAGAGAAGATGTGCATTGAAATTGTCTCCCTGGCCTTCTACCCAGAGGCTGAAGTGATGTCTGATGAGAACGTAAAACAGGTGTACGTGGAGTACAAATTCTACGATCTGCCCTTGTCAGAGACAGAGACTCCAATATCCCTGAGGAAACCGAGGGCAGGAGAAGAAATTCACTTCCATTTTAGCAAGGGTGAGGCTTCCTGTGTGGCCAGTGGGGAGAGGAGGGTGACAAACATTTATACTGAGGGTCAGAACTATGCTGGATTTTTGTTGATGGGGTAAATCCAACCATTTTATTTTATAATTTTATTTATCAAATTCATATATCCATGTAGTTAAAAATATCAAATGGGTCTAAAAAGATTTTAAAATTAAGCAGTGCTTTGCTCTACCTCTTCTCCACAAATCTCTTCCCCGCCCCCAGCCCCTGCCTCAGTCCACCACAGTCGCTTTTAACTTTTCCAGCTGTTTCTTCTAGTATTTACCTCCATATCTAGAAACACATGGCTTTTAGTGCTGGGAAATTTTATTGTATTTCACATTTAATAATGATGTCCCCAATATTTTCTTATTTTCTTAGTAGAATGTTCGATCTTCTAAATTTATCCTCTGATTTACTTATCATTTGCCTCTTATAATTCTACCTCTGTTTTTTTCTTTCTGTCTTGAGAGATTTCCTTAATTTTATCTTCCATTGACTGAATACTTATTTTTAATTTCTGAGAGATCTTTCTTTCTATATCCTATCCTTGTATCATACAAAATAGAAGTGTATTTCTCACTTATGTAAAACAAGTCTAAAGATGGCTGAGGTCATGTGATTACCATTAGGAATCCAAATCCCTGTCTTGCCTTCCATCGTCCTAGTGCCTGCCTGCCATCTTTTTGGTTGCCCCAAGTTTCTTACTGGCTGCGGGGGAAAACAATGCCCCCCACCTGAGCCTTTAAGTGGCCTTCACAAAGGTTTCACACAGCACAATGACCAGAAGTTAATCAGGTAGCCGTTATCTAGATAAGACGGAAACTGGAAAATGCAGACCAGTTTATTTGAGGCTGCAGCATTCCCACATAAAAATGAAGAGAGCTCTCAGGGC
The DNA here is from genome assembly GCF_041146395.1 of Eulemur rufifrons. Taxonomy (NCBI): domain Eukaryota; kingdom Metazoa; phylum Chordata; class Mammalia; order Primates; family Lemuridae; genus Eulemur; species Eulemur rufifrons. Next base: position 58,973,928 of record NC_090984.1, read on the forward strand.
AAATTTATTTTTTAAAAAATTGAGGAGGAAGTGGAGAATAATGTTGAGATAGGTGCTTTTACTTGAACCCACCACAAAACCCAAATCTCCAGGTGGCCCTGTAGAGTCAGTGTCCTAGAATTCTTCCAGCTATGGAGTGGTGGGAGCACATTTATTTTGGCATATGGCAGAACAACTTTTAATACAGATTATAATGCTTCCTTTATATCAGGGGACGACAAACTTTTTCTTTTGTCAGATAGTAAATAGTTTAGGCTTTATGGGCCATACAGTCTCTGTTACAACTATTCAGTTCTCCCATTGTAGTTCGAAAGCAGCCATAGACAAAATGTAAACAAATCGGCATGATTGCGTTCAATAAAACTTTCTTTACAAAAGCAGGCAGGCAGCCCATAGGCCCTAGTTTGCCAGCCTCTGCTTTATATCACTGTTTTACAGGTACCACTTATGAAAAGTCTTAGTGCCCACATGACAACAGTATATGATTTTTTGCTCTTTCTTTTACCCTTAATACAGTGATAGACCTGGACCCACGGGAGCAACAAGGCCGAAGGCAATTTCTGTTTACCATGCTGAATGGACAAGATCCTGAGCAAGGATTGTAAGCATCTGCTTTCTATTTTGAAAGAAAGGAATTCAGAAGTTTGAGTTTGGTTTTGTGCTGATGCTGAATAAATATTTTAATAACTTCTTTCAAGTTAATTTACGTTTAGTGAATTTCCCATCTACCTATCTAATTTATATTAATATGTTTGTGACTACCTGACTAATTATTTGATCTCATTGGTTTAGTTCATTTCTCACCTCTGCTGGCCCCTGATGGGCACATTTTTTTTGTGGCAACAACTCACTTGAATATTGACAGTGACCAAATGGAATGAACAAAGTGCTATGATATTTAAAGATAATTTGATTCATTTCTCACACACGCAGTACTATTGTTAGCTTACCAAACAGTATGCCCTTATAATGTTAATTTTTATATTTAGATTTTTAAAATTGTTTCTTTATAGAAATATTTTGATTTTGATATAACTAAGGTAATTCTAGGTCTCCTTTCAAGTTTTAAAAAAGTTTATTTTCCTTGTTATTCCTGTAATCTGAGAAGGCCTCCTTTTAAGCATTCTCAGATTAAATGCATGGGACATACTTATACTAAAAAAAATTATTTGTTGTTTAGTTGAAATTCAAATTTAAGTGGGCATATGGTTGTGGTTTGCTTTTTAAACTCTATCACCCCTTGCCTCTTCTGTATGTTTATGGGTAAGAAATGATACAGAGCTGATGTTTTAATCTTTTGCTTTTTCCCCCACAACATTCCCAGAATTCTCTCTTCCTTTATTCTCTTACAGTGTTAATCTTTTTCTACTCAATTTTAGATTTCAAGTGATTTTACCTTTGACTTTCTTTTTGCCAGTGTGGTATAGCAGACAGGACACTGGCTTTGTAATCAGGCAGGCTTGGTTTTTAATCCTGACTCTTTCACTTATTACCACTGTGATCTTTGTGATATTACTTAATTTGAAGGCTCCTGTGAGAATAAAACTGAGATAACATAGTTTACATAAAGCACTTGGTATTGTGCCTGGTATATAGTAATTTCAGTTACCGTGCCTTTCCTGGGAACATTGAGGTGGGGGAGTCAGCATTACCCTTTGCATCCTGAAGTTCTCAGTAATGATACAGAAACATAATCGTGACTGAATATTGCTTAATGGACTGAGAATGTATCCTTTTCAGTAATTCCTTCTTTTCAGGTTAATCGGGTTTAGTTGTGCTTTTAAGAGCTTGAATTTTTAGTCTTATTCCTGCTTCCTTAGCACTCTATTTAGCCACCAATATTTGCTTTTAAAAAATTAGTAGAAATATGAAAAGTCCAGAATGAGAAAATCCAGAAAGAAAGAGAGTAGATTAGTGGTTGCCAGGAGCAGGGGAAGAGGAGAACGGGGAGTGACTGTTTAATTGTTACAGCAAGTGTTACAGCCGGTGGTCCTGAGGACACCCGGAGAGTCAGAGAATCAAAGTTTATTTGCCAGTGGGCTCGGAGGGGTCTCACCACCAAATTCTGAGCCCCGTCTACCCGATTTTTCCCACTTTTATTAAGTTGGGGTGGTCCAAGGGGTGGGGTCTCAGGTGGTTAAGGTAATAGGTTAGTCGGTGTGTCAGGTAATAGGTTAGTATTATGTTGATGTGCTAGGTAATAGATTAGTTGATGGGCCAGGTAATAGGTTATATTATGCTGATGCAGGTCTTCCGTGAGGGGTCGGGGTCTCAGGTGGCTGATGGGGGTTTTCCTTATCAATCTTAGTAGGAATTATATCTTGGCAGTTTTGAGACAACTTGATCAACTACATTATCTCAAGTGTCTTAGTTCCTTCTTCTAAAGGCCTATTGGTACTTAAATTACACTGATTCCTCACTTTTTTGCTGTTAACTGTCTTGTAAAATGGAGACAAGGTAAAGGTGACTCAGAGTGTTAATAGAAAAAAAGCCAAACTCTGTAAAATAATTTTAAAGACATTTATTCTGAGCCAAATTTGAGGACCATGACCTGGAGCCACGTCCAAGAAGCCTTGAGCAAGTGGACTTGGTGTGGCTGGGTTACAGTTTGGTTTTATACATTTCAGGGAGACAGGGGTTACAGATAAAGTGATAAATCAACACTGTGGAAAGCATACATTGGTTTGGCCTGAAAAGGTGGGCTATCTCAAAGGGGGGAGGGCGGTGCTTACAGGTTATAGGTGGGTTTGAAGATTCTTTGACTTGTAATTGGTTAGAGACATGAAGTTTTGTCTCAAGGCTTGGAATGTTTTAAGATAAGGAGCTATTAATCAGAGACAAGCCACCAGACATATATTCGTTCTGTAAATTGAGGACCTGCAGGTTTGTCTTGCATACCCTTAGGCCTGTTAATGGGTTACAAAGGATGTCTCCAGGAAGGGAGGGGGGCATGATGAGGCCTGTGTGACCTCCCTCCTCATGGCGGGCAGTTTAGTTTTAGGATATCCCCTTGGCCAAAGGGGTGGGGAGTCCATTCAGTCAGCCAGTGGGGGGGGCGGGGGGGAGCGGAGCGGGATGAGCCTTAAGATTTTATTTTAGTTCACAAGAGGAAACACAGTATCATTTGATTACTTTTCTCCTTATTTTATTTTTAAAGCATACGGGTATTAACAGTGCCAAATTAAATGGAATTTTTCTTTTCCTTTCTTTTTAGTTTAAAGTTTACAGTCGTAAGTGATCCTATGGATGAAGAAAAGAAAGAATGTCAAGAAGTAGGATATGCATATCTTGAACTGTGGCAGGTCCTGGAATCAGGAAGAGATATTCTAGAGCAAGAGCTAGATAGTGAGTAATAAATTTTTGTGCTTCTCAGTTCCATTTACTTCTATGGAAATCATCCTAATAATGAGTACTTTTTCTGTTTTACCTTCAATACATAATTATCACTGTGAAACTGATGAGACACAAACTGGATTGAAATCTTATCCCTATAGCCGTATTTATTTCTGGGTCAAGCACGAAAGGATTCAGTTGTATATTTTAGCCCCCATGTACAACTAGACTCTATTTTTGAATCTCTGATGTTTGAGATAGGGGATTTTTAAAAAGACAAGATCTTTTCATTTCAATCAAATTTAAACATCAGAATTTCTGACCTCTTTTGAGCATATAAAGTTCGTAAAGGCAGCTGATACTCCTTCTCTGTTGATGTGTTATCATGCACTCAGTCTTATACAAACACCAACTCCCTTCTCTTCCCTTATATTCATTGGTCACCAAGTCTTAGACATTCTGTTTATAGCAAGTGTTACAGCGAGTGGTCCCGAGGACAAACCGAGTGGCACACGGAGAGTTGGAGAATCAAAGTTTATTGCCCGGCAGGCTCAGAGGGGTCTCACCACCAAATTCTGAGCCCCATCTACACGATTTTTCCCACTTTTATTAAGTTGGGGTGGTCCGAGGGGCGGGGTCTCAGGTGGCTAATGCGCTGCCAGGTAATAGGTTAGTTGATGTGTCAGGAAATAGGTATTATGTTGATGTGCCAGGTAATAGGTTAGTTGATGTTCCAGGTAATAGGTTTAGTGTTATGCTGATGTGCCAGGTAATAAGCTAGTATTATATTGATGTGGGTCTTCCGTGAGGGGTGGGGGTCTCAGCTGGCTGAAGCACCAAGTAATAGATGGGGGTTTTCCTTATCAATTCTACTTGAATCTTGACTGCGTACCCACTACTGTAATTGTTTTCTAAACTGGTCTCCCTAACACTGGTTTCTGCCACTGCATTTCCATCTACTACAGTAAATGTTTCTACATGATAAATTTAATCATTGCATTCTTCTTAAATCCTTCTACAGTTTGCTATAGATCAGCATGCTTTAAAAATATTTGCATTTAAATGCCTTTAGAATGTATCCTTTTCAGTAATTCCTTTTCAGGTTAATCAGGTTTACCTGTGCTTTTAAGAGCTTGATTTTTTTAGTCCTGTTCCTCCTCCCTTAAACACTGCTCTATCCAGTCCTCACTGCTCCCGTTACCTTACATTCCTGGGACTTTACCTATCTTATCTGCTAGGATCTATTGGGCATTTAAAATTATCCACTAGACCAATGTTTCATCAACCCATTAGTGGATGGTGAAATTAAATTAGCAAGTCATGAGAATTTGAAAAAAGCAAACCTGGCCGGGCGCGGTGGCTCACGCCTGTAATCCTAGCACTCTGGGAGGCCGAGGCGGGTGGATTGCTCAAGGTCAGGAGTTCGAGACCAGCCTGAGCGAGACCCCGTCTCTACTAAAAAAATAGAAAGACATTATATGGACACCTAAAAATCTATATAGAAAAAATTAGCCGGGCATAGTGGCGCATGCCTGTAGTCCCAGCTACTCGGGAGGCTGAGGCAGTAGGATCGCTTGAGCCCAGGAGTTTGAGGTTGCTGTGAGCTAAGCTGACGCCACGGCACTCACTCTAGCCTGGGCAACAAAGTGAGACTCTGTCTCAACAAAAAAAAAAAAAAAAAAAAAAAAAAGAAAAAAGCAAACCAAAACTGTGGAAAAGAAAATATCAGTACATTGCACCTACTGTTTTGTGAAACTTGTTTTATGTACTGTTGTTTAATGAATCATGATATAAAATTGCTCTTATTGCTCATAAAAATGTTTTGAGAAATACTTCTCAGACCGAGTGTTAAAAAGTTCAAATTTTAGACAAGATTCATTATATTCCTCTAGTATCTTTCCAGCTGATCTTGATAGTTATTTAACCTCTCTGTGCCTGTTTCCTCAACTCTAAAATGGGGATAATAGCAGTCTCTATCCCCTAGGATTGTTGTGAAGACTAAGGGAGCAATTAAGTAAGGGGTGATGGGAGGATTAAGGGCTTAGGACAGAGCCTGACATGTGGCAAATGATGTTACCTGTGCCAGCCATTTTCCAACTCACTCCCAATTTCTACTTCTGTTCCCATTCCTAAACATGCCATGCTCTTCTTGACCTTCATGCCCTTTATTCATAAGGAAAACCACCTTAAGCTTTCTCTAGTGACTTCAAAATCCCCAAAGCCAATGAATGCTTCTCAATTTTTATTATTTATTTATTTATTTATTTTGAGACAGAGTCTCACTCTGTAGCTCAGGCTAGAGTGCCGTGGCATCAGCCTAGCTCACAGCAACCTCAAACTCCTGAGCTCAAGCAATCCATTCCTGCCTCAGCCTCCCAAGTAGCTGGGACTACAGGCATGTGCCACCATGCCCGGCTAATTTTTTCTATATATATTTTTAGTTGTCCATATAATTTCTATTTTTAGTAGAGATGGGGTCTCGCTCTTGCTCAGTCTGGTCTCGAACTCCTGAGCTCAAACAATCCACCCACCTTGGCCTCCCAGAGTGCTAGGATTATAGGTATGAACCACCTCGCCTGGCCCCTCAATTTTTAATCATCAAAAAAATTTATAGTGATTTCCTCATTATGGCCTCCCTTCCACCCAAGCTTTAAACCATGTTGGTCTGATTTAAAAAAAACCAAAACTCTGCTTCCTGGCCCTATAGCTACCTTCTCCCTTAACACTTTAAAACTCAACTCCTGGCCGGGCGCGGTGGCTCACGCCTGTAATCCTAGCACTCTGGGAGGCCGAGGTGGGCGGATCGTTTGAGCTCAGGAGTTCGAGACCAGCCTGAGCAAGAGCGAGACCCCATCTCTACTAAAAATAGAAAGAATTATATGGACAGCTAAAAATATATATAGAAAAAAAAATTAGCCGGGCATGGTGGTGCATGCCTGTAGTCCCAGCTACTCGGGAGGCTGAGGCAGTAGGATCGCTTGAGCCCAGGAGTTTGAGGTTGCTGTGAGCTAGGCTGACGCCACGGCACTCACTCTAGCCGGGGCAACAGAGTGAGACTTTGTCTCAAAAAAAAAAAAAAAAAAAAACTCAACTCCTTCACATTCTTGCTGAGTGATCAGTCCACAGTATTGTTTTTGTACCTCCTAGATACTCTTCCATTAAGATCGTTTACATTCCAAGCACTTTACTGTTACCAATTTTTCTAATTGCCAAATCCAATTGGTTTTATTACTCACCTTACTTGACCTTGCTAAACCTCAGTATCATTGCTCATTCCCCTTTTTAAACTGTTCTCCCTTGATGTTTAGGATATTATGACTCCCTATCATTCTCTGGATGGTTCTGTTTCCTTTTCCTTACCTATTCCTGTAAATGTGGGATTCTGCTAATTCAATCCTTGGTCTTCCCCCCTCCCCCCCCCATATCCTCTTCCTGTGTGATTGCATCCATTCTCAGGCTTTTAATTATAGTCTAGAAATAATCGCAAATCTGTTTCTAGACCAGATTTTTAATACAATCTAGACTTACAACAGACTAACAGATACCACTACTTGTATGTCCCGTTGGTACCTCAAACTCCCCTGATGACAACTTTGTACCTTGTATTCTTACCCACTGTTCATTTTGTTATCCAGATTAGCATAGTCATCCTTTATTCCAACCTATTCCTCACTCCCAACATTCAATCACAGAATTCTAATTTTACCTCTTAAATGTTTTGAATCTGTCCCCACCTCTCCACCCCCACTGTTAAACTTCAGACTTTCATTCCCCCATGGAATTACCACAACAGCCTTATAACTACTCTCCTGGTTTACCTCTGCTCACCTTGAATATATTCTCCAATAATGGAGTTGTCTTTCTAAAACCCACATAGGAAGCCACTTCTAAAATCTTCAGTTGAAACTATACTCTTGAAGTTTTCCAGACTCATCATATTCTTGTGTCTTGGCATATGCTTAGAGTATCCTTTACTTTTTAAAAGACTTAGCTCATGAATTATCTCTAGAAACCCTTTTCCAATTTCTCCATTCTGGTGTTGGTACCGCTTTGTGTCCCTAAAGCACCACGAGCTTTCGTTATAGCATCTTCACAATACGTTGTGATGACCCTATATTCCTTTCTCCTTCACTAAACTCGGTCCCCTTATGAAATGGCCTAGTAACTTCATTTAGTATCACCAGCATCTAACCCAACAAATACCAGGTATTAAAGTGTTTAATTGAAAGATGCTGTTGTCTGACACTATTCTTTTCCTTTCCCAACAGTTGTTAGCCCTGAAGACCAGGCTACCCCAATAGGAAGGCTGAAGGTTTCCCTTCAAGCAGCTGCTGCCCTCCACGCTATTTACAAGGAGATGACTGAGGATTTGTTTTCATGAAGGAATTAAGTGCTATTCTATTCTAAAATCTGAGGGAAACATAGCAAAAAGTCTCTTATAAAGTAACTTGCTATACCATCAATTTGGTTTACTGTGATGTCTAGTATCTCTGAACCTAATAATGAAAGTTTAGAATGATGAAAGTTTATTTTTGTAAGACTAGCTGGATAAAGGCATTTTTCTCTAACACCTAAGTGCTTTACCAGGTGAGAAGCAGGCTTGCTTTCAGGAACTGGAGAACAATCAAAAAAGGTGAATTTATAAAAACAAAACAACAACAAAAAACCCCACAGTTTATTTAGCTTTTAGTTCTTCCAAAATTGAAAATATCAAGTCCTACTGCTAAAGAGAAAAAACAAACAAACATAAAATCCAAGACCCCTCCCCCCCTTCTTTTAAAGTCACAGAACACGGAAGGAAATGCAGTGGGACAGGTGGGCGCAGAGAACCAGAAGGGGAGGATGGCAAGATAAACTCCCCAAATACTTAAAAAGCTGTTAAACAGAAACTGTGATAAATACAGGACAATGCAAGACAAGTAAAAATAAGGAGCAGCAGTGATGAGAGGCTGTGTTGTAGATGTGGCCTCCCTTCCTCTTCTCTTTTCTCATCAGGGTATTCTAGGCCCAAGGCATGACTTGCCCCTTCCAGATCTAAATGTTGACTCCTTTGAGCCTTCCTCTAGATTTCACTAGAAGCAGTATATGAGGCACAACCATTCTTCCTTAGATATATCAGGAAAAAGAAAAGAAGATAGTGGTAATTTTGCCTTATATCATTGTACCATATGTGAATTTGTAAGGAGAAATAACCGAGCCAGGGAGTGTCACTGTTTCTTATGTCTTCCAAAGCAGCAGAAATACCTCAGAATCTGCATGAGTCAAGAAAACAGGAAAACTCAGACGAAGGCACCAGCCCAAACTGCCTCACTAGCTCAAGTTGTCTGGTTTATCACAACCATTAGCAAATTCCAAGAACCTTTTCTTGAGTATTGCCAAGAGAAAACTTAGAGAGACGTGAAGAAGGTCATGGCAGTAGGGTAGGATAGAGGATTGAATCTGCTGGTCAATAACCATGGTACAGGTAGATAAGGGTCACTTTGTACCATTGTCTTGGAAATATAGTTTTGAGACACCAAAAAATAAGATGTCAGAAGCCATCGATGTCCTGGCAGAAGGTGAGAGGAAGAGAGAGGAATGAAACGATATTTATTAACAGTGGGAGCCTCCGCCAGTCTTCAAGAACACCTCCTCCCTTGCCATCTGAATGGGGCCATTGGCACGTGTCCTGGTGGGCCTGGAATTCCCCGAGTAGATTGGTCCACACAAATGGCCCCCTAAACCCATAAACACAAATGGCAAAACTTCAAAACAAAACAAAAGGAAAAATACAGTTTCTATGTCATGTAAAATTTTTCAGGGGTTGGCTGGAGGAAGAATGGAGCTCAGGGCCAAAGTTCAGAAGTTACTTCCTCTTTTTCTTGGGGGGTGCAGAGCTGTGTCTGGAACCCCGGTTAGAGCCACGGCCTGAACTGTGCACAGATGCCTTCCTCTTCCGGCTCATACTTCGACTCTGTTCTTCTTCTTCCTCATAACGACTTTCACGGTCCGCTAAATAGAAGAAAGAGGCATTATTAGTTAATTATAGGTTAGCTTTAGGTACCTAATATTACTGGCAGAATGCATTTTGGAGTCAGACTGGAATTTTAATCTTTACTCAGTCACTTACTAGTTGTGAGACCTTGGACAAATATTTAACTTTTCTGAGTCCTGGTTTATTTATAAAAGGAAGAATAATTTAAGGATTAAATAAAGTAACCTATGAAACGTACCTTATCACAATGCTTTGGACACAGTAGATAATAAATATTTTCTTTTCATCCTTTATATTTGGGATTTGGTTTCAGAGTAACTAGATTAGCATTATAAAGACATTCCTGGCCAGTGGTGGCTTGCACCTGTCATCCTAGCATTCTGGGAGGCTGAGGTGGGAGGACTGCTTGAGCTCAGGAGTTTGAGACCAGCCTGAGCAAAAGTGAGACCCTGTCTCTACTAAAAATAGAAAAAATTAGCCGGGCATGGTGGCGCATGCCTGTAGTCCCAGCTATTCAGGAGGCTGAGGCAGGAGGATCACTTGAGCCCAGGAGTTTGAGGTTGCTGTGAGCTAGGCTGATGCCACAGCATTCTAGCCTGGGCAACAGAGCGAGACGCTGTCTCGAAGGAAAAAAAAAAAAAGATATTCCTAACCTGGAAGAGGCCCAGAAAGTTAAGACTATTAAAGGATGCATATTTGGAAACTAAATAGGCAAATTCTGGATTCTTACATGACTATGTGGAGATCATGGCTACGAGCACACTGGGGGCTTGCGCAGATGAATAAAGCATCCAGTTAGCCACTTATGTTGACTGGAAAGTATGAACATGTTGCAGACCTCATTTTCTCTTTGTTTAATGAAGTTGTAGCTATGGCTCCAAATCAGTTTTATAGTGTTCTTTTGTTACTCTCATTAGGCTACTACGACTACCACTTCAAAATACCAAACCGTGTTAGAAATTTGTACGTAAATAAATGAATAAGTAAAATAAAACAACAACAAAATTTTTTTTTAACCTTTTCGGGCTTCTTCCTCCAGTTCATCCCAATCCTTTCCACTTTCTTCTTCGCTGCCCAATGATTCCTTAGAATAGTCTGGAATAAAATTAAGCATTAGTCCTTATGCAGGAATGGAATGACAGAATTCTTCCTTTCTAAAAAAAACTTCTCAGAAATCACATCAGATTAGGAAGCCATGACAAACTTTTCCCCTATAAAGACTAACCTGATTCTTCTGCTTCTGAAGAATAATCTTCATCACTATCTTCCTCTTCCTCTTCATAGTCATCTTCTGAAGGATTAAAAGTCTCATCTTCAATTTCAGACTCTGAATCCCCTTCCTCAGCATCACTTCCCTGGTGAATTAGAAAGAGCATGGTACTATTTACTGTTTTTATTTTTTTACATTCACCTTATTAACTTAACAAATTAATCCAACCCATTTTTAACAAAAACAAAAAACCTGAATGACCAAGAGATAAAATGACTTGTCTAAAATTATTGGTAAGGTGCCATTATTAGAGACCTTAAACATCTAATTCATATTTCTCAAAGACTCACTACATCCTTCCTTGCCCAGGCAAATTAACAACAGAAAGACCCTTTATGTAAATAATGCATTGTGCAGAAGTGGGAGGACCATTTTTTAAAAAATAATTTTTTCTCCATTTTCACTTCAATGGATTAGAAAATAGTTTTTGTAAAATGTCCTCAAAATCTTTTTTCCAAATACTAAGAAAACTCACTGAGGAACAGTTTTTTATAATTTCAAAGAAATCTTACCAGTAGCTATCAATACCCAATCAATTTATCGTTCACCTGTAAAACTAATCTGGAGAAACAATAATACCATGTTGTGCTCAGAGCTTCTCCCAGTTGGTCTGGTCCCCTATGTACGATACATGTGCCATTCTCCTAACCGCCCAAATGACAGCAGGCAACACTGTGTACCAGAAAAGAAACTTCACACTCACGCACCTCACCCTCAGGCTCCAGGAAAGACCAGCCACCTTGTTCAAAGAAGCCTTCAGGGTCATCAACAATGGTCTTCATGATTTTAGTCCAGTTGAGGGACTGTACTCCTTCTGTGTATTTCAGGTCACAGGAACTGAGAGAAATGACATTACAAAGTCAAAACCAATCTTCTATATTTTCTGAAAATGTCCAGTGTCATCTTGCTCATTAGCATCCCTGAAAAGCAGATAATCTTTTCCTAAATGTATGAGAGCAGATCTTCCCCTCCCTCGCTTCCATTTTCTTCCTTAAGCACCAATTTCCCTGTTTATCACTCAGTCTTCCCTCCTATTCACCCATGCTATTCCCACTCTCTCGCTGATTCCAATCTTATTCGCAAGTCTTAACTCATAACCACTTCGGTCATTCTTAATTTATAGCTTTGATCACTCATACTACTATAATTATTAATAAGAAACAGGGACAATTTTCACAGGCCCTGGCCTTCCCTCCTCAATCTTCCACTGCTTTGCTATGTCTTGTTTATTTGACGCAAAGTCTATTTGAAGGTAGCAATGGTTTTTTTTTTTCTTAAGGTACCTAAAGTGTACTGTATTTGGAAGATGCTCAAATGACTTTCTCTTATTCAATTCAACTAGAAAAATTGTTTTTTCCTTGGGGGCATCATGTCTTATTCCGAAAATAGAATAAAAATAACAAAAACAAAACGATCTTTTCTAAATTAATGAAAAATTTATTTTTTATTCTGTGAATGAATTATATGCAACTGGAAAAATAGTTCATGTAGCTCCTAAGGTAAAGAGATGTGTGAGTTACATATGATTCCTGAGGCTCTAAGCTGTGAATTTGTATTTAAATGTGAGTTAAACATAACTCACATGGCAATTAATGTGTTCAAGTGGGTGAATAAGAAAAAATAACTAAAATGAGTGACAATAGTAAAGATAACAACAAACCTTCAGCATAAAATCTGCCTGAGAACCACTGGCATAAATGTACTTTAGGCAATATCATGTACACTGAAACTTCCACTTCCAGCCATGATGGAGTAACAAGGACAAGATTTAGTTTTCTACCTTAAACAACTAGAAAACCAAACAAAATATGAAGCAATAGTTTTCAAACATTGGATAAAAAGCACAAGACTGTAATCCCTGAAAGAAGAAACAGACTAGGTGTTGTTTTATAATTGTCATCCCAGTTTTCTGTCTAATGGCAGTTCCCAGTCTACTATGCAGGACGGGAGAACACTCAACCAGAACCTAGCGGTCTCCAGGAATTGAAAGAGAAAATAAGATTTGCGAAGGCTGAGACTGCTAGAATTTGTGGGACAGAGTACTGGAGGAAAGAGTTACACAGAGAGAAAGCTCTGGAGATCTGCAGGGGTGTCTTCCCAAGTCTTTGGCCACGGAGTGACCAACACATGCATGAAAGATAATGAGCTGCACAAAGAAGTACTGGAAAGCAGTAGGCCAATTTCTAGATCTCACACAGAACTAGAAATAATTCTTCTTCCCACCAGCTTCAGTGGAAAGACCTCACAATATACAGGGATATTAGGTAGAGAAGAGAGTTGCCTCAGTAGTGACCTAGACTAAAGGCTGTTCCAATCTTACACTAATGACATTTCAGAACAAGCCTTGAAAGATCAAACTTGACTGTATCCTAGAATAAAATTTAAAAAATTTTAAATAATGTAACACAATATAGCACCCAAAAATATAGAGTCACAATGTTTGGTAACTAATCACAAATTACTAGGTATATGAAGAATCAGGAGAAAAATCAACCCACAGAAACAGATTCAGAAAATACAAACATGATGGATGGAAGTAGCAGACAAAGATGTTAAAAAAGCTATCATAAATATCCTCCAAGAAGGAAGAGGGAAATCTGAGTATGATGAGAGAAATGAAAAATACTTGTGTGATTAGTCTCAGAAAAAAAGGTGGGGGGACTGAGGAAACAAAAATATTTGATGAATAATGGTCAAAATATTTCCAAATGTGATGAAAGCTATAAAACCACGTATCTTAGAAGCTCAATAAACACCAGGCAGAATAAACTAAACTGCACCAAAGCACCTAATAAACTGCTGAAAAACAATGAGGAACAGAAAATCTTCAATCAGCCTGAGGAAAAAAGATAATCTGTACACAGGAAAAAAGAATGACAGGAGATGTCTCATCAAAAAGTCTGCAATCCAGCAGACAACGGAGCAACCTAAGCTAAATACTCAAAGACTGTCAATTTAGAATTGCAAAAACATCTTTCTGAAATCAAAGTGAAATAAAATACTTTTCAAGAAAAAAGTTTAGAGAATTTGTCACCAGAAATCCTACATCTGAAATGCTTAAGGAGGTTTATCAGGCAGAAGGAAAATGAAAGCAGAGAGAAGCTTCCAACTATACAAGGGAAAGATCAGCACCGGGAATGGTAAATATGTAAATAATATAAAAGACCCCTCCGTAAAACCTTACAGGTAATATTAATAGTGAAAGACTGTATACTTTCCTCTCAGAATCAGAAATAACACAAGGATATCTGCTCTCACAGCTTCTATTCAGCATTGTATTAGGAATCCTAGACAGTACAGTAAGGCAAGAAAAATAAAAGGCACAGAGACTGTGAAGGAGGAAGTAAAACTATATCCATAGATGATACAATTGCATAAATAGGAAATAAGTAGTCAATGTAAAAAATTCAACTGTATTTTTCTATACTAGAAACAAGTAATTGGAAATTTTAAAAATACCATTTATAATCACTTCAAAAAGTATGAAGTATTTAGGAATAAATTTAACAAAATACACATAAGATCTGTATATTCTTAACTATAAAGCACTGCTGAAAGAAATTGAAAAAGATCTAAAGAAATGGAGATTCCATGTTCATAGATTAGAAGACTCAATATTGTTCTGATGCTAATTCTTCCCTAATTAATGTACAGATTCAATGCAAACTACTGAAATTGCTTCAGGCTTTTTGGAGGAAATAAACAAGATGATTCTAAAATTTATATAAAATACCCAAAATAATTTTGAAAACGAATAAGGGTACAGGACTTACACTATGTGATTTCAACATTATGAAGCTATAACAATCTAAACAGTATGATACTTGTATAATGACAGACATATACTAATGAAACAGAATACAGTCTAGAAATAGACCCTCTCTTACATGGTCAATTGTTTTTTTTGCTTTTGTTTTTTTACAAGGATGCTAGGTAATTCAATGGGGAAGGGATAATCTTTTTGATAAATGATGTCAGAATAATTGGGTATTTACATGCAAAATATATAACTTGAACATTATACCACAATAAAATGTAACTTGAAATGTATCACATACATAGATATATAAGCCCAAACCTATAAACTCCAGAAGAGAAAATTTTTATGACTTGGGATAGGCAAAATGTATATGATAGGACATGAGAAGCAGAAGTACTAAATACGAAAGGAAAAGATGATCAGATTTCATCAACTTGGATAAATTTCAAAAGCATTATGCTAAGGGAAGGATACAAGATACAAAAAATTACATATTGTACAATTCTATTTATGTAAAATTCTAGAAGAGGCAAAATGTATGCTGTTAGAAACCAGGGATGGGATTGAGGAAGGAGACTGACTAAAAGAGGAGTATGAGGAACTTCTGGAGTAACGAAAACATTCTATATCTTGATTGTAATGGTAGATATTAGATTGTATACATTTACGGGAGGCTGAGGCAGTAGGATCGCTTAAGCCCAGGAGTCTGAGGTTGCTGTGAGCTAAGCTGACGCCACGGCACTCACTCTAGCCTGGGCAACAAAGTGAGACTCTGTCTCAACAAAAAAAAAAAAAAAAAAAAAAAAAAAAGATTGTATACATTTGTTAAAACTCATATCATATAAATTGGTACATTTTATTACATGTAAATTGTACCTCAAGAAAGCTGATTAAAAGGTCATATATATTTATACATAATATTTGAGATCTTATATCACCTATCTGCATTTTTCTTACGAAAATCCTTACGGAAATTGTAAAATTTCTCTTTTTCTCAGCTTATTTATAAGTTTGCAACCAATTTGATAAGAGGAGATTTACATTTATAGCCTCTTCCCCTTCCCAGATAATGAGGAAGTGTGGAAGGGCAGAGCAAACTATACTCATGGCTATGCAAGCATCACCCGTTATCCCGAGGGGTGACATCTCTCTGTTTATTGGAATTCTGGTATTTCCATATTAAAATTTTTTAACTTAAAGTGTGAGTATGTGGATGTTAAAAAAAAATTCCATCTCATCTTTCAGTAAAAATGGAGAACTGTAAGAACGATGCCATCTGCTTTGTGTAAATAATTATACACCTATATAGACATTTCATACATCTGTCAAGTAGACTCAAGAAAGATCTTAGATTTTGATTTTCCTTGCGTAAGTATCCATAAACTAATGTTAGGTATTCAGTAAAAAGTGATCAGCCCCATGTCTGATGGATTCCAAATTTTCAAGTCCTGGTCTGTAACTTAACCCACAGGCAGTCTCACCTTAAGTACATTAGTAGATTTTTATGTACCACAAACCATACTTGAATTCTATAACATGGGTCTCATGGAGTAAATGGGAGATTGCTGGCAGATTTACTTACTTCAACCATTCCTTGATGGGGTCAAGAGAGGCTACAGGAATGGCATTGATCATTGTAACTTTCTTGCTGTAGTCCTTATAGACAATTACCATATCAAAGTTCTTCAGGTGAAACTGGACCCGCTCAAAGTGTATCAGCTCCACTTCATCCAATGTCACCACAAAAGGTGGCTGTCAGGGAGAAACTGGATCATTAGCATTTACTATTTCCCCCAAAGCACCTGTATTTTCAAATACTTTCAGGATCTAAATCATCACAGAAAGGATAACTAAGTTGTTTTTTGAGGAAAGACTGAAGCAGTACTACATACTAAGAAGACCCAGTAAAAAGATCTCTAAGATCAAAGTATTCTTGCAAGGCGAATAAATCTGAGGAAGCTCACAAAGTGAGTATTTAAAAGAAACTATTTACAGAAACTTAAAGAATCATTTGTTCTGGCCTGCACGGTGGTGGCTCACGCCCATAATCCTAGCACTCTGGTAGGCTGAGGCGGGAGGATCGTTTGAGCTCAGGGGTTCGAGACCAGCCTAAGCAAGAGTGAGACCCTGTCTCTACTAAAAATAGAAAAAAAAAAATAGCTGGGTCCAGTGGCAGGCACCTATAGCCCCGCTACTCAGGAGGCTGAGGCAGGAGGATCGCTTGAGCCCAGGACTTTGAGGTTGCTGTAAGCTAGGCTGATGCAACGGCACCCTAACCTGGGCAACAGAGAGAGACTCTGCATTAAAAAAACAAACAAACAAAGAAGAAACAAAAAAACAGAGAATCATTTGTTCAATGAGTTTTTAAGTCTAAAATAAGTAAATATCCAAAATGAAAATCATGGCCAGGCACAGTAGCTCACGTCTGAAATCCTAGCACTTTGGGAGACCAAGGCAGGAGGAATGCTTGAGGCCAGCAGAGAACAGCCTGGGCAACAACACGACCCCATCTTTGCAAAAAAAATGAATAAATAAAAATTAGTTGGGCATGGTGGCACGTGCCTGTAGTCCCAGCTACCCAGGGGGCTGAGGCAGGACTGCTTGAGCCCAGGAGTTGGGAAGTTGCACTGAGCTATTATCATGGCACTGTACTCTAGCCTGGGTAACAGAGCAAGACTGTATCTCAAAAAAAAAAAAAAAAGCCGGGTGCCGTGGCTCACGCCTGTAATCCTAGCACTCTGGGAGGCTGAGGCGGGAGGATCTTTTGAGCTCCGGAGTTCGAGACCAGCCTGAGCAAGAGCGAGACCCCATCTCTACTAAAAATAGAAAGAAAATTAGCTGGACAACTAAAAATATATAGAAAAAATTAGCAGGCATAGTGGCACATGCCTGTAGCCCCAGCTACTCGGGAGGCTGAGGCAGGAGGATCACTTGAGCCCAGGAGTTTGAGATTGCTGTTAGCTAGGCTGATGCCACGGCACTCTAGCCTGGGCAACAGAGTGAGACTCTGTCTCACAAAAAAAAAAAAAAGGAAAAATCACAATAATTACGATCAAAACAACTACCCTCCTTTCTTGTCTAACAATTTTACTAAACAGACATAAGAAATACTGACCCATTCTGTAGCATTTACCAGCGCACTGCTAGTGGGCTGCAGGAGGCAGGTGCTCCTATAGGGAGCTCCATTAAATCTGAAAGAGAACAGAGAAGAAACTCATAAAGACTGAGCTCATCACAAGAGAAACTGCTGCTACTACAACAAACTCTTCCCTTTCTCCACTGCAAACCTGGCTCTAGCATACTCACTGGAGATTCATCTCTAGAGGAAGCCTCAGTCTTAGCCACTCACCCAAATCCTCAAAAATTTTCAAGAGAGAGTGCATATTACAAAGATTACTAGTCATAGGAAAAAGGGATATGATATATTCAATCATTATTAAAGGAAGAATAATCCATTTTTCTAAAAGGCAGAGCAGTGAAACTTCAGGCCAAAAAGAAGATGAGATGTTACCCCAAGTCCCTAAAAGGCACTTCAAATTCCAGTTCCTCCTTAGTCAGAGCCTCTACTTTCTCAATGAAATTTTTAAAGGCTGTTTTCAGTTTGTGCCTCATTTCTCGTTCCATCTGTAGAAGAAAAATATTAACTGCAGCCATCATATTATTAATTGTATCTCCCCTCAGAAAGTCTTAAGTGCTTTTGTAGTCCTTAATTCTCATAATTATGATAACATTATGTACATACACCCCATTTAAGGCCACCACACTATTAACTATCAAGCTGTGTCTGCAACCTAACTGATCCATAAGCCATTACATTACATCATCTCAGCAAATACTTGAGTTGTTCTGCACAGATTTGAAAGTTGTTTTTTTATAAAATATAGTAATTCCTGAGCTCAGATTTGGACCTCATCCTACCTCACTACCTTATAAATACAATACTAAATTTCACAGACCTGCTCAGCATAGAGGTCATCTCGGTCATGCATATGCTGATGTTTCCCCAAATCCGTGGTTATCTCTCCTACTTCTGTGTAGAACTGTACATCTGTGTGCCGCTTCTTCCCAAACATGATGGCATTCTGATTGCATAATAAGCAGAGAGAACAAGATAGAAGACTTAGGATATCCAACAGACAAAAAGGAAAAATGTGAGTAAACACGAAAACATAAAAATATCTGTGTCAGAAATGGCAGTGATCCAAATTTGAGCCTCCACAGCATGTAACCAAAAATAATTAACCCATGCCCGGTGTCATCATAAATAATAATGTTTGGGATTGTGAAAGAATGTACATTTTTAAAAGTACTCCTGTTTATTATAGGGACTTTGTAGACTATGCTGGTAACAAATTTTGTCTAAAGCAAAATTTTCTATTTTATTTTTTACCAGATCTAGGTCATAAAATAAAGTTTTCTATTTTAGAAACAGGAACTTAGAGAATATCTGATATTTTGCTGGTCATAACATACCACACCACAGGAACACATGCTTATTAGCACCTTCTAGATGGCAGGCACTGTGGACTTCATGAACATTATTTTATTTAATCACCTTAATGATCATATGTGATATGTGATGTTTTTCATCACTATTTTATAGGAAAGAAGCTGAGAGAAGTCAAGTATTTTGCCCAAGAGCTCCCTGATAGTAAAGCAGAAAGATCTACCTTGAGGTGAAAGTGTAAGACAATAATCATTTCTCCATCACAGGGCTGGAACAAAGCATGCTTGATGTTATTGTACAGAATATCCACTTTGTCTCCTCGAACAGATGTGAAGCGGAAACCTGGGGAAAAGAATGAAGAAGTGTCATATTAGGTTAGGCCAAAAGGCACTGCATGTCTTCTGGATGACTTGAATAGGGTCAGAGGAAACACCAACAGCTATACAGAGCTTTTCTCTCCTTCTAGCCACACAGCAACGTAAGTGGATTCCTCCCAGCATTTCCTTGTCATATTATATTATTTTGTCACTCTTACAAATGTGTGCCTGAAGACAGCCCCAGCATGTAAGAGATAATCCATACCATTGACATGGGCCTCCAGTGAGCCCTGCATCCTCTTTTGGGCAATGTTTGGGCGAATGTACAGATCTTTCAGTTTGGGATTACTCCGGTTGAGATTAATCACTAATGAGTCTTGTTTCACAATGCCCTAAGCAAAAAGAAAATGAATGTGAATCCTCATACACCCTACGTGTCCCAACAAAACACACACATCCTTTTGCGCAAAGGTGCTCTATCTGTGTTCAGGCTCACCTCCTTCTCTTTCTCTTCTGCTTCTCGAGTCTTGTAACGTTTCTGTACTTCTTTTATAATTCGGAAAGCATTCTGAAGGTTCAAGGCTGGTACTGTCTGTTCTCCAGGTGCCTTCATATTTGAAGCTCGGTATGTACTGTAGAAAAGGGAAAGCACTTAAAGAAGTTTCTTTACCAGGCCAGGTCACCTATACCTATCACTGTATTTTATAACTGGCATAATATCTCTTAAGAGAAAAGTGTACCAGTGAATGGTGATGAATGTCTAGAAAGCCGAAAAATCTCCCTTTCTTCTCTCTTAAATGGAGAATGTTATAAATGGCTAAAACATTGGGGTGAGAGAAATCACATTTTCATTTTTCAAATCTGGAATAACATCCTCAAATTACCCCATTCCATACCACGAAGGAATAGAAAATGCAGTAAGCATAAAATATTTTGAGGATTCTAAATTAGGGTCAATCCCCAAAATAATACAAAGTCAGTGAGGTGATCTTATCTTAAACAAGTGCCACTGAGGAAGGCTTTGCCATTTACTAGGTAGGGGAGAACATGGCACAGAGAACGAAATGTTTCTGAGTACTATGCCAGCCCGCAGGGATTTGGGGATGGTTGTTTTCCTGGGTACTCACATTTCCTTGACAAAAGTTGCTTCAGGGTTAGGAAAGATGTTGCCCTCATTCCTCCCCAGAGCACTGCCTGGGCAATAGAAGTTGATTCGCAAGTAAGTATAATCTCCTTCCACAGACATACTTATATTCTGTTGAAAGAAAGGAACAACATAAAAAAAAAAAAAAAACAATACCCTTCCCCCCAATACCAGGTTTCTTTCCTAGATAAAGATTAGTAGTTATTAGAGAAGCTAAAATTAAGTTAGGAATCACCAGTTGAGTGCCCTCAAGAGTTAACTGGTAAATCTCAATCTAACTCATAAACACATACACATAAACACACACACACACACACACACACACACACACGCACGCACACAGAGAACGTGCGTGCATAAGTTGTTTTTAAAAAAATATAACCAAATGTGTTTCCCGAAAGAATCACTGAAGGCTGGGCGCCTTCAGTGTAATGTAATCCTAGCACTCTGGGAGGCCGAGGCGGGAGGATCACTCAAGGTCAGGAGTTCAAGACAAGCCTGAGCAAGAGCAAGACCCCGTCTCTACTAAAAATACAAAGAAATTAGCCGGACAACTAAAAATATATAGAAAAAATTAGCCGGGCATGGTGGTGCATGCCTGTAGTCTCAGCTATTCAGGAGGCTGAGGCAAAAGGATTGCTTTAGCCCAGGAGTTTGAGGTTGCTGTGAGCTAGGCTGATGCCACGGCACTCTAGCCCAGGCAACAGAGCAAGACTCTGTCTCAAAAAAAAAAGAATCACTGAATTCTAAAAGTACCTTGAGTCACGTATACAACTGCCAAGTTAAACAATGCTTAAAAACTTTATGGCCGGGCGCGGTGGCTCACGCCTGTAATCCTAGCACTCTGGGAGGCCGAGGCGGGTGGATCGCTCAAGGTCAGGAGTTCGAGACCAGCCTGAGCAAGAGTGAGACCCCGTCTCTACTAAAAATAGAAAGAAATTATATGGACAACTAAAATATATATAGAAAAAATTAGTCGGGCATGGTGGTGCATGCCTGTAGTCCTAGCTACTTGGGAGGCTGAGGCAGGAGGATTGCTTGAGCCCAGGAGTTTGAGGTTGCTGTGAGCTAGGCTGATGCCACGGCACTCTAGCCCAGGCAACAGAGCAAGACTCTGTCTCAAAAAAAAAAGAATCACTGAATTCTAAAAGTACCTTGAGTCACGTATACAACTGCCAAGTTAAACAATGCTTAAAAACTTTATGGCCGGGCGCGGTGGCTCACGCCTGTAATCCTAGCACTCTGGGAGGCCGAGGCGGGTGGATCGCTCAAGGTCAGGAGTTCGAGACCAGCCTGAGCAAGAGTGAGACCCCGTCTCTACTAAAAATAGAAAGAAATTATATGGACAACTAAAATATATATAGAAAAAATTAGCCGGGCATGGTGGTGCATGCCTGTAGTCCTAGCTACTCGGGAGGCTGAGGCAGTAGGATCGCTTGAGCCCAGGAGTTTGAGGTTGCTGTGAGCTAGGCTGACGCCATGGCACTCACTCTAGCCCGGGCAACAAAGTGAGACTCTGTCTCAAAAAAAAAAAAAAAAAAAAAAAAAAACAAACAAAAAAAAACTTTAAGGGAAGATAGGCAAATTATGTTTCTAGGCTAGTTTAGCTTTCTAGAAAGTGAAAAATGGAAGGAGAATGGTAACAAGGGATAAGGGAGAGAGGGAAATCATAAATAAGAGGGGCAGAGTCTGAAGTAGCAGAGTGGGAGAGATGAGGTAGCCAGATTATTTATGTAAGCACAATTAATATTTTAGGAAATTATATGGATGAAACGTGATGCAATGAATGTTAGTACCTTGATTGTGGCAATATGAAAAGGTGTTGCAATGCCAAACACAGGCATTATTACAGTCTCATATTTTTTATCAATATAGATCTTCATTTCCCGAATATGTGGTTCCTTAGGCATCAGAGACGGGTTTTTATAGGATACGTTAGATTTGCGAGCTCTGGAGTGGGATAAAAAAAAAAATTGAGAAATTTCTGCAGTCACACATAATCCTAAGACAATCTTACTGTTCAATGAAACTCTTACTTCTGAATCTGCTGTTCTCCCTTCTGCTCAGTCAATCGCCTCTTTGCTTCCTCGTTGAGTTGAGCTGCCAGCTCCTTCTGATGTGCTCTTCGCTTCTCTTCTGCAGTCATCTCATTCTAATGAATAGAAAACCCAAGTTATCAGAACAGGTAAACTACACAACAGCTAAGAGATCAATGTAATTTAAAACAGTAAACTCACTCGTGTTCTTTCTGTAAGTAATGCTGCCCGAGAACCTCTTCCCAAAAGGTCCTCTGCCTCATCTTTCTCCTCTTCCTCTTCTTCCTCATCTTCATTCTATGGGAAAGAGTCATAGTAAGAAAAATCATTTTAACTGTTTTTAGCCAATATGGTTACATTTCTTCACTACACTGTACTTTCTTTTTTTTTTTTTTTTTTTTTTTTTTTTTTTTTTTTTGTTGTTGAGACAGAGTCTCACTCTGTTGCCCAGGCTAGAGTGAGTGCCGTGGCGTCAGCTTAGCTCACAGCAACCTCAAACTCCTGGGCTCAAGCGATCCTACTGCCTCAGCCTCCCGAGTAGCTGGGACTACAGGCATGCGCCACTATGCCCGGCTAATTTTTTCTATATAGATTTTTAGGTGTCCATATAATGTCTTTCTATTTTTAGTAGAGACGGGGTCTCGCTCAGGCTGGTCTCGAACTCCTGACCTTGAGCAATCCACCCGCCTCGGCCTCCCAGAGTACACTGTACTTTCTATACTGCTCATTTATCTTCTTCCTACCTTCAGAAAAATCCCCACATTCTTCACTTTCTTCTTCACAGAAGTGAGAACAGTGGCTGGGCCATCCTAAAATAAAAAAGAATTCAGACATCTAATTTAAAAGAAGCACTTTCACTTTCTAACTTAGTAAAAAGTTGGGCAATCCTTTGAATCTTCTGTATACTAAAATCTTGGACAATTAATATAATTTTTATCCTCGCAACCTCTCATCAAGAGCTATAATTTAGAAGGCATACATTGGGGTAATGGTTAAGAACACAAGCTTGATTTGAGGCCTGGCACACTTTCTATCTCTGTGACATTTGGCAAGTTATTTAAACTTCTCTGTGCCTTCAGTTTCTTTATCTGTATATGGAGATAACAAGAGTATCACCTTCACAGGTTACTGTAAGGATTCAATGAGTTAATGCATAAAAGCATTTAGCTTATAATAAAAACACTGAAATATTTGCTATTATTAAAAATCAGTTCTTGCTAAGTGAAAGAAGCCAATCAAAAAACACCACATATTGTATGAATGAATTTATATGAACAGTGATGGAGGATGGGATGGAGGTGGGGAGGATGGAGAGTGACTGCTAATGGGTTCAAGGTTTTTTTTTTTTTTTTTTTTTTGAGACAGAGTCTCACTCTGTTGCCCAGGATAGAGTGCCATGGCGTCAGCCTAGCTCACAGTAACCTTAAACTCCTGGGCTCAAGCAATCCTACTGCCTCAACCTCCCGAGTAGCTGGGACTACAGGCATGCGCCACCATGCCCGGCTAATTTTTTCTATGTATTTTTAGTTGTCCATATAATTTCTTTGTATTTTTTAGTAGAGATGGGGTCTTCGCTCTGGCTCCGGCTGGTCTCAAACTCCTGAGCTCAAATGATCCGCCCGCCTTGGCCTCCCAGAGTGCTGGGATTACAGGCGTGAGCCACCATGCCTGGCCTCTTTCTATTTTTAGTAGAGACGGGATCTCGCTCTTGCTCAGGCTGGTCTCCAACTCCTGACCTCGAGCGATCCTCCTGCCTTGGCCTCCCAGAGTGCTAGGATTACAGGAGTGAGCCACCTCGCCTGGCTGGGTTGAAGGTTTATTTCTGAAAGTTGCACAACTGCAAGTATACTAAAAATTACTAAATTGTACATTTTAAGAGGGTAAATTGTATAATATATTAATTATAGCTCAATAAAGCTATCATAAAAAAAGCAGTTCCATTATTGGAATTAATTCCTGATAATATCATTATTAAGGTTCAAGCTACAACATGATAACCAGCTTTGTTTAAGTCATTCCCTGTACCTGGGCTATATGCAATCTTTACTCCTAGCTGTATTAGGTCAGGTTGTCACATGGATCTCTCCCCTTAGCCAGCATTTAACAAAGACAATTAAAAAATCACGAGGTCCAAAATGTGCCTCAAAATTCACTTCATGAACACTCAAAGGTTTACGAGGCAATACACACCTCATCCACAAGCACTGTGTCACCAATGAATAGGGCATAGGTTTTCTCTTCTGCTTTTTTCCCTTCCTTGTTAGTCAGGTCTGAGAACCCCAAATTGATGCTAAAAACCATCCCTGAAACAGCAAAACAGGAATCAGTCTGTGGCTGTGAAAGGATGGAGGTATGTAAGATTTATAAAGAAAGTGAGATAAAGCTAATGATAATTACTGAAAAAAGTATTATCCTACTGCATGCATGTAAAACTTACCTTTCTTCAGTTTGTATTGATTTTTACTATTGATTACTAGAGAGCCTTCGCGGAATTCAATTCCCATCCCAAATCTGAAAAGAAACATAAACATCAGCAACAGGCTGAAAGATCTCTAACATGGACAAAGTATAAAATATTCATTTCAATTTTCAAGGTAACACATGCAAACATGTTGAACTGATTTATCCCTGCTGACAAGTCAGTTAAGAAGAGGATTCAAAGATAGTCTTTGGCTTCTCAACTTTGTATAATCCCACGATGAAAAATAATTTCCTAATTAAGTATCGCGTGTAACATTTATTATGTCAAGCCTTCTTAATTTTAGCTTATTTACCCACATTTAAATTTTTTTTTTTTTTTTGAGACAGAGTGTTGCTTTGTTGCCCTGGCTAGAGTGAGTGCCGTGGTGTCAGCCTAGCTCACAGCAACCTCAAACTCCTGGGCTTAAGCAATCCTACTGCCTCAGCCTCCCGAGTAGCTGGGACTACAGGCATGCGCCACCATGCCCGGCTACTTTTTTTTTATATATATATTTTAGTTGGCCAGATAATTTCTTTCTATTTTTAGTAGAGACAGGGTCTCGCTCTTGCTCAGGCTGGTCTCAAACTCCTGACCTTGAGCGATCCACCCGCCTCGGCCTCCCAGAGTGCTAGGATTACAGGCGTGAGCCACCGCGCCCGGCCCACATTTAAATTTTAATCTTCTACCACAAAATCCAGTTAGGAGTGTTCCTATAAACAACTTAGCAGAGACTGTTAAGGGGTACATTAGCAAGACAATAATAACTAGATTAAGAGAAGCAATTTTAAGCAGAATGTTAATAACTAGATTTATAAGACATAGTATAGGTCAATGTATTTCATCTTGTGCAAAGAAGTCCAGAAAGAAACTCTATAGCCCAGACTAGCTTTCATCTAAAGAGATGGCTAGAGTTTTGTTTGCCAAAATGTCCTCTGTTCTGTGATATGTTATTAGGTATTTCTAGGTGTTCAGTGGCAAACACATTTGAGAAACACTGGATTAAAAAATTAAAAAAATGCTTAGAACGCTAGGACATCTCAGAATACTTAATTTGCAAATGTGAACAGAGAGAGGAAATACAGTATGCAATATCTCCTAATATTTGTAATTCCATCCTGGAACACCTAATGGCTACAACAGTACTTTTTTGGGAGACAGGGTGCTTGGGGTAGAGTACACTGGTGCCATCATAGCTCACTGCAACCTCAAACTCCTGGCCTCAAGCAATCTTCCTGCCTCAGCCTACCAAAGTGCTAGGATTACAGGCGTGAGCTATCACGCCCAGCCATGAAACACTACATTGGTCTAGAAAAATCTCCACCCCATATACCTAGGAAGAGAACTTAAATCTGTCTCACTTTTTCTGATAACAGCATGTGTTAGGCACACAGTTAAGGGTGACAGTCCATAATGTTAGTTGAATCAGTCAATTGGTCTAAGAATGTAGACTGACCAATGAGTCATGAAAATTGAGTGAGTGACAATGCATATCACAGCATACCCTAGGTTTTTGGTAATTTTGTTTAACAGCTCTGGCTTCTGCTTTTTGACCACATCCATGACAGCATTATACACGTCACATATCTTCACACCTAATAACAAGACAGAAAGGAGACATGAAAGTATTTTTCAAGATAAAAAACAAAAATATTTTTTAATCGAATTTTTGTTCACCTATTAACTCCCCTAAGGCAGTGTTTTCTGAAGCATGAAATAAGTAATGCAGAATGTCAGGGGTGATAGGGACTAGAAATTTGCATTTTTTAAAACAGACCGGGCGCAGTGTCTCATGCCTATAATCCTAGCACTCTGGGAGGCCGAGGCGGGAAGATCGCTTGAGGTCAGTTCAAGACCAGCCTGAGCAACAGCGAGACCCCGTCTCTACTAAAAAAAATAGAAAGAAATTAACCAGACAACTAAAAATATATAGAAAAAGTTAACTGGGCATGGGGGCGAACGCCTGTGGTCCCAGCTACTCAGGAGCCTGAGGCAGTAGGATTGCTTGAGCCCAGGAGTTTGAGGTTGTTGTGAGCTAGGCTGACGCCACGGCACTCTAGCTCAGGCAAGAGAGTGAGACTCTGTCTCAAGGAAAAAAAAAAAAAAAAAAAAAAAGTCTACTCATTCTGATACTGTTTGAGAATTACTGATCCAGGGGGACTGTGGAACCCCAGTTGGTCTAAGTGAAATACTTTTAAGAGTTGATAAATGGTATCACATTAAAGTTATTTATTTTTTATAGAGACAGGGTCTTGCTCTGTTGTTCAGGCTGGAGTGCAGTGGTGCAATCATAGCTCACTGCAGCCTCAAACTTCTGGGCTCAGGTGATCCCCCGCTTCAGCTTCCTTAGTAGCTGGGACTACAGACACATACCACCACGTCTGACTCATTTCTTAAAATTTTTTTTTTTTTTTTTTTCCCGAGACAGAGTCTCACTCTGTTGCCCAGGCTAGAGTGAGTGCCGTGGCGTCAGCCTAGCTCACAGCAACCTCAAACTCCTGGGCTCAAGCAATCCTCCTGCCTCAGCCTCCCGAGTAGCTGGGACTACAGGCATGCGTCACCATGCCCGGCTAATTTTTTCTATATATATATTTAGCTGTCTATATAATTTCTTTCTATTTTTAGTAGAGATGGGGTCTCGCTCTTGCTCAGGCTGGTCTTGAACTCCTGAGCTCAAACGATCCGCCCACCTCGGCCTCCCAGAGTGCTAGGATTACAGGCGTGAGCCACCGCGCCCGGCCTCATTTCTTAAAAATTTTTTTGTAGAGATGGGGTCTTGAACCCCTATCCTCAAGTGATCTCCTGCCTTAGCCTCCCAAAAGTGCTGGGATTATAGGTGTAAGGCACCACACCAGGTCACATTAAAGTTACTAAACATTTTGAAAAACAGGCCCTTGTGGTGGGCCTGTTCCTTTCACTGCCAAATGGGTGAATTACTTTTAGAAGGATTCTGGCCTTCATTTTTCAGGATCTAGGCTATGAATGGATATGTCAAGCCATAGTAGTCTGGATAGGGTGGCCTCAGGGGGCTCTTTGTCCTCAGTGAACCATCTATGGCTGATTCCCAGTAGGATTTCTTAAGACTGACTTAGAGATACTATGGAGGAATGGTGCCTAGAGCTCTGGGCAATATGGGTGGGCTTATATAATAGTTTAAAGAGGGTCAGCATAAAGTTCCACTGAGCCAACTAAGAGTGTAGACTCCAAGGCCCAAGAGGAGTCAAGCACTCTGTTGTCTTTTCAGATAATTACATGCTTTCTTAGCAGGGCTGTTACTAGTTCTATTCTCACACTAAGGTTCTTAGTATCCTTGGTATCCATTCTATGCAGGATTATCATCATACGTTCTGTTGGTAGAGATACTAGTTCTCAGAACTTTCTAAACTAAGGAAGGGTAGTATGGCCAAGGTATTAATATTTTATGAAGATCTGGAATTAGAAGCCTAACAAGTCAGAGAGGTTTCTGCAAACATCAATGTAAACCACAATGACCACTCATACCTGAAAGAAAAGCAGATTTAAGACCTACATGCTAGGATTCAAGGTTAGTAAATCTTACTCTCTTTTTAATATGAGCACCTCAGGGATATAAATTCACATAAATGCTAATGACATTTTTTTTAACATGATTTCCAAATCTTCTTTTCTAAGGCACCTCACCATGTCTTAATTCCTTTAGCAGCTCCTCTTGAAGCTGGAGTAAAAAGTTGTAATTTTCTTGAACTTCCTGAGAAGGGTCAACCATCAAGGTGCGAACAAGGTTGGAGCAGTAAGATTTGAAGCGAATACCCATGGCACAAGTGATGGCCCCAAAATGCATATGATTCTTATCACTAGAGACCAAAAAAGAAAGCATTTTATTACCAAAACTACCAAAGTCCAGGGTATTACTGGCACCCAATATCTGTAATCATTACTTTCCCCTACTATACCCCAAAACTGTGGCTAAATAAGGACCTAAACTTTTTTTTTTTTTTTTAAACAAAGCAGTTTATAAAGTCTCTGGAGTAAAAACTAATAACTAAAACTTTCAGGCTAAAAATTCAGTAAGAAGGTGAGTACTATATTCTAAAAATACAAAGGAGATACTGTATTGAATCCATTATAGTCTAACAGCATATCTGTGAGCAGTCAGTTATCCACTAATACTCTATGAATTATGGGGTATAATTAGCCTCTTCAGACTCACCAGGAAAAACTGCATTCTTTACAATATTTTTTAAAATTAGAGGAGGAATTACATTATGGTACAGCTAATAACATTTACATTTTTTAGCATGTTTTACATTTTTCTAGCATTTTCAAGAATTTGGAAAAATGCTTACAATCAAAGGCTAAAGAAATGAATAATTATGTGAAATAAAACAGAAATATGCACAGAATAAGACAAGAAAATATAGAAGGCAGACTACTGGTTATTCTGTCTACTACTTTTCAGAATTCTGGAATGAATCAAAGAAAATACGGGCTAAAAGTTAAAGTGCTCTCATTGCTATATTTTGAAGTTCTCCTACTTACCTCACCACACTGAACTTGAGATTATAGTTGCCACCACTCTGAATGATAGGAGGATAACACATTTCCACAGTAGAAGGGTCTGCCCCAGCCAGGTACTTTTTCTCTTCAATGGCCTTTTCCACAGACTCAGCCAGTTTGCTGTGTCGAACTTTCTGTAAGAGTACCCACAAATAAAATGACATTTATTAGAGGGTGGCAAAGAGGAGTATTTGGATGTTATCATTTGAAAACAACACATATCCTGATATCATACAGGATGATATAAAAGACAAAAGTCTCATGAAATGATTTATGTGCCAGATAATATATTGGCATACATGCAAAGCAAATTTGGAGAACAATATGTGGGATTCACAGCTATTCCAAGGATTCTCAAGTAAAATAAGGAGTAACCTCAAGAAATCATACTGCAAGTTTACAGTTATTTTGAAAGAGATGACACAGTTACCACCAACTTAAGTGTCAAAGGAAACTGAACATACACCCCAAAATTTGCAGGGTAGGGATTTATTATTGCTTCGTTAAAGCAGTAAACAGAAGACTGGGGCAGGGCACAGTGGCTCACGCCTGTAATCCTAGCACTCTGGGGAGGCTGAGGCAGGAGGACTGGTTGAGCTCAGGAGTTTGAGACCAGCCTCAGTAAGAGTCAGACCTCGACTCTAAAAGAAAAAAAGAAGCCTGAGCAATATAGCGAGACTGTCTCTACAAAATACAAAAAAAAAAAATTAGCTGGGTGTGGTGGCAAGTGCCTGTAGTCCCAGCTACTTGGGAGGCTGAGGCAGGAGGATCACTTGACCCTAGGAGTTTGAGGTTGCAGTGAGCTATGATGACACTACTGCACTGGCAACAGAGTAAGACCCGGTCTCAAAAACAAAAAAACACAAAAAACAGTAAAAAGACCCTTCACTCTCCGTTTACCTCATCTGCATCAACTATTTCCATTACTCTTTCCTTGAAGAATTTGTTGAAGACCTCAGAGGTGATGCTGGCTGCTTTCTTCATTAGGTTCAGCTCCCCATCCTCCTTTACAGCGATGGTATATGCCACAACAGCACTGATATCTATCTGCAGTCAAAGCGGTAAGTTTCTAACATGCAAATACAGAACTGCTAGAGAAATGCATCTCTCCCAATTTGAATATTATCAGTGATAATACTTGGTAGCAAACCATTTATCAGTAGTTTGCAAAATATTCAAACATTCTCTTCTTGAATAAATATTTGAAATAGATCTTTGCAAGGTCATCATGTGTGTTCTAAAGGGTTATTAAGCTATTACTTAAAACGTAAAGGTCCCTCTCTAGAGGTTTTTGTAAAGGCTGATAAAGGACGACAGGCATGAAGGCAGGGAGGAAAGAAAATAAAAATATTTTTTGGACAACAGATTTTCTCAGTTTGTAACTCTAAATTGGAAAGTCTGTCTCCTATATGTCCCATTTCCTGACTGAAAAGTCAAAACTGGCACACTGCTCAGCCAAAGGGGATGAAAATGTGAACAAATACAGTTTTCTCAAAACAAATGTCCTACACTGTTATGGAAGCCCGTCACACTTCTGTCTTCTCAACTCTCAATTTGCTGCTTTCTAGTAGTATTCTTACTTTGTCAAAGCCCTCTTTGTTGAGGCAGTCATTCCAGCTCTTCATGAACTCTCCAGGGAATTTGTCTTTGCTGAACACGCCAATCTTCTTGCCATTCTTGCTTTCTTTAATGGCTTCAATCATTTTGTCAAAGCTGCTCTTATTACTTTCATTCTATCAGTGCCACAGGTAAGAAAAGGGGTCTGTTAATCACTTTTAAAATTAGACACATATGTTCTACTAGTAAAAGGCAAAAAGGAATATTCTAAACTATGGAAGGAATAAATTTTCCCGCCATCTCCACCTACTTCTTTAGGGTAAATTGCAACATACCAAAACCTAGCACAAAATTTCTTTTCTATATTTTTATATAATTAAGTGAAAGTGCCATAAGTTGACAAAGCTATTCTTTTTCTTCAAGAACAGCTAAGCAACTCAAACACATAGGTAAACAATATTCTGATAAAAAATTTTGGGTGGGCAGTATGACAAAAAAGATCACATTTGATTAAAACTGGAAAGAAGGTACGTCTAAGTTTCCATAAGGATATTTAAGGTTATTTGCTCTAATTAAGGTACTCAGATGAAAACAAACCAAACGTCTTCAAGAATGGACAGATAAAGTTAGTATTCACCAGAATTTTATAGCCCATTTGTTCTGCTGCAGAACTGATAAAGTTACTGAATTCTTTTCTTCCCAACTAACAATGAAGATGTGACAGACCATGTAATTACAACTACAGTCAAGTACAACTTTCCCCTTGAATTCTTTTAAATTCCTATAAGGCATTTCTGTTCATCATTTTTAAACATTCTTTCACATTTATGATACATTCTTTATTAAAACTGACCTTTTCTCGTATAAGCAGTGTGATAGCAGGGGCTCCATTAGCATTCTCATTGCCCTTAGTGTTGGCAATCTGCTTCAAGAACTCTACTTTTTTCTTGCTAGCCATAAAAATGATTTTGTCATCACAGAAGACCATGATAGTATCAGTTAGTTCGTAACCAAAAAGCCATGTCTATGGGAAAAGACAAGAATAATAACAGTATTTACAGATTAAAAAAATTAATGGACTCATATACAAATATTTATAGATAAAATAAGACATCTGAGATTAACTTCAAAATAATGTGGGGTGGGAGAGCCTTGATGTGGATATAAATGAAATGAAATCTACCAGTTGACAATTTGTTAGAATAAGATAATGGATACATGGGGGTTCAATGTATTAATATTATTTTATCTACTTTTATATGCCTGAACTATTCCATAATAAAAACCATCAAATCAGACAGAGTAATAACGTCAGGAAACTGTGCATTCTACCTCTACAAAGATTGCTAATGGCCCACCAATTATTCATTTCTCTCTACTGTCAAAGACTTTGGATTTTTAGCTGGGCACACAACCAAGCATGAAAACTCTATTTCCCATCCTTTCTCTCAGCTAAGTAGGGCAAACAAGTCATAAGTAGAAGTATTGCATAAGACTTCAAACAAGTTTTCTTAAAAACAGACGGAGGTCTCCCAGTTTCTTCTGCTTGGAATGCAAATGAAACAGCTGGAGTTCCAGCAGCCATTTTGCACCACGCAGAAAGCCTGGGTCCTTGAAGGCGATATATAAGAAAAATACATTTTGTTTAACCCACTGTTATTTAGGTTCTTCTGTTATATGCAGTTAAATCCATATTGATTGATACATTTTCCTTAAGTCTTAAATCAGTGCTAAATCCAACCAAATTTTATGTGATGATGGAAATATTCTGTACTTGCCAGTAGCAACTACTGAGTACCTTAAACACAGGTGGTGGGACAGAAGAATTGAATTTTTAATGGGGCTACCATACTGAACAGTGCAGACTATTCAATGACTCTAAAGGCTAAAAAGTCCTGTAAACCTCTCACCTGTAAGGCAGTTGATTTGGCATAAACAATTTCTTCATCAACACCCACTGATACAACAATGGCATCAACGTTGGCATATTCATCTTCTCCTTTCTGAAAAGAGTGGGCAATTTAGTCACTTTCTTTTCACACTAGCAAAATAGGAATAGACTTCAGTATTTACCCAGGGTATGTATAATCTTTTTCCTAATAGAAATTCCAAGCTGAAGGTACACGCCTGCTTGGCAACCTCACAGCTATTAGTTCTCTTTATTTTTTAAACAGCTTTATTGAGATAGAATGAACATACAAATCACCCATTTAACGTATACAATGTAATGGTTTTTAGTATATTCAGAATTAAGCAATCATCACCACAATCTAATTTTGGAACATTTTCCTCTCCCAAAAGAAACTCTACTCGGCAATCATTCTCCATCTATCCCTGCCTGCTCCCCAGCCCTCAACAACTGCTAATTTAATTTCTGTCTCTATGGATTGTCTATTCTGGACAATTCACATAAATGGAATCATATAAAATGTAGCCTTTCTCTCTGGCTTATTTCACTTATTTTACTATGTTTCCAAGGTTCATCTGTGTTGTAGCATGTATCAATACTACATGCTTTTTATTGCTGAGTATTTCATATACCACATTTTATCTATTCATCAGCTGCTGGACACTCAGGTTTCCACTTTTTTTTAATGAATAATACTGCCGTGAACATTTGTGTTCAAATTTTTGTGTGGCCATCTATCTTTTGGGTATATACCTAAGAGAGCAACTGCTGGGTCAGATGGTAACTGTTTAACTTTTAGAGGAATCACCAGGTTGTTTTCTGAAGCGACTGCACCATTTTACATTCCTAACAAGATTCTATGAGGGCTCCAATTTTTCTACATGCTGCCCAGCATTTGTTATTATCTTTGTTTTTGTTTATAGCCATCTAATGGATGTAAATTAGTATCTCACTATAGTTTTGATTTGCATTTCCCTTATGGCTAACAATACTGAGCATCATCTCACGAGATTACTGATAATTTTTACACCTTTTTAGAGAAATGCCTATTCAGATCTTCTGCCCATTTTGTAATCAAGTTATTGCTTTATTATTCAGTTGTAAGAGTTTTTATATTCTAGATACAAGTCCATTATCATATGTGATTTGCAAATATTTTCTCCCATTCTATACATTGTCTTTTCATTTCCTCGATAGTGTCCATTGAAGCACAAAAGTTTCTAATTTTGAAGAAGCCCAATTTATCTATTAATACGGTCTTGTGCCTTTGGTATCATATCTAAGGAGGTTTTGCCTAGCCCAAGGTCACGAAGATTTATTCTTCTACTTTGACAAGAGCTTCACAGTTTTAGCTCTTACATTTAGATGTATGACTCATTTTACGTTAATTTTTATGTATGATATGAGGGCCAGCCCAACTTCATTCTTTTACATGTGGATATCCTCCCTTTTCTAGTTTCATTTATGTATGAGGCCAGATTTTCTCTATATACTTGACACAATCTGTACAAAGGCTCTTTGGGGTCCCGAAAACTTTAAGAATGTAAAGGGGTCCCGTTATTGAAACATTTCGGAACTAGGCATGATGTCGTGGCTCACATCTGTAATCCTAGCACTCTAGGAGGCCAAGACAGGAAGACTGGTTGAGCTGAGGGGTCCAAGACCAGTCTTAGCAAGAGTGAGACCCCATCTCTATTAAAAATAGAAAATTTAGCCGGGCATGGTGGCAAGTGCCTGTAGTCCCAGCTACTCAGGAGGCTGAGGCAGGAGGATCGTTTGAGCCCAGGAGTTTGAGGTTAAAGGGAGCTATGATGATGCCACTGCACTCTACTCAGGGCAACCAAGTAAGACTCTGCCTCAAAAAAGTTTCTGAACCACTATGCTAAAATTCCTGTGACACATTTAAATTAACACTGTGACTGACACCAAGTAGTCTCTCCTTCACAAACTTTTGTTAAACACACCTCAAGTCTTTAGTTAACACGGGAATTTTTTATTATCTGTAATCATCACAATAAAACTGATGCACAGTATGCATCACTATATTCAAAACTTCACTATTGAGACTTGGCATCCTCAAAATTCTCACACAAATACGTAGGCAGTCCTACACTAGTAATAATGATTTAGGCTTTTTTTAAATAAAAAAATGGTGCTGAAAATAAAACATAATTAAAATACATCAAGTTAGTTTAAAATACATATTTTTTCATTAGGATATAATTAGTTTGGAATAAATAAAGTTATTATTTTTCTACCATCTCTATGTCTTTTAGTTAACAAATCAGGTAAAAGAGTACCTTTATTAGGGTCCTAAAGATAAAACTGGATTTCTTTGCAAGGTTTCTGATTTTTAGCTGTCAGGAGACTTAGGGTCACCTGACAATCTTTCCAGGTAGGATGTTAGTACTGGGACTTCTTAAATTTACTGGAAATTTCTTTCAGCAACTACAAGCAATAGGTATCAAGTTGTCAGTCTGTCTTCTGTATTTAGGGAAACAGTTCGCCTACTAGGTAAGGGCTCACTCTGAAGCCAGAGTTGCCTTGGCTCCACCACTTTTTGTAACATAACCTCTCCGTGCTCCAGTCTTCTCTATCTTCTTATCTATAAGTGTTACTGTGAGAATTAAGAGTTGCCTGGGTGCAGTGGCTCATGCCTGAAATCCCAGCACTTTGGGAGGCTGAGGTGAAAGGATCGCCTGCGCCCAGGAGTTCCAGACCAGCCTGGGCAACACAGTGAGACCCTGTCTTTACGAAAAACAAAAACAAGTAAATCGGTGTGGTGACGCACACTTATAGTCCTAGCTACTTGGGAGGCTGAGGCAGCATTGCTTGAGCCAAGAAGTTCGAAGCTTCAGTGAGCTATGATTGCACCACTGCATTCCAGACTGGGCAACAGAGTAAGACCCCATCTTTAGAAAAATAAATAAATAAATAAAAATAAAATAACATTAAAAAAAAGAGAGAGAGTAGTAATGGGGGCCAGGTGTGATGGCTCATGCCTGTAATCCCAGCACTCTGGTAGGCTAAGGCAGGAGGATCCCTTGAGACCAGGAGTTCAAGACCAGCCTGGGCAACACAGTGAGACCCCTGTCTCTATTAAAAAAATAAATAAAAATAAAATTACTGAAACAGGATGAGGGAAACATGGGGGTGTCATTATTTGAAAAGAAAAAAAAAAAGAGTAACATGGGCCAAGCGTAGTGGCTCACACCTGCAATCCCAGCACTTTGGGAGGTCAAGACAGGACTGCTTGAGGCCAGGAGTTCAAGGCTGCAGTGAGCTATGACCATGCCACTGCACTCCAGCCTAGGCAAAAGACAAGACCCCGTCCCATAGATAAATGAATACATACATACATACATACATAAATAAGAGTTAATGTGTATAAAGTGCTTAGGATAGTGCCTAGCTAATAATAACTACTACATATTTGCCATTATTATTCAAGACTGAAATGGCTATTTATTAAACAATTTACTATATATCATATCACTACTGTTACTGACATCAAAGATTAGCTGTTGCTTATATAATGAATACAGAGTATGTACAGGATGATAAGCTTTCAGAAAGTACATAACCCAAAGATGATTTTAGGTAGAACCCAGAAGTGGTTTTAAATATTCAATTACAGAATTAAAAAGTTGTATAGTTTTCAATTCTCTTTTAATCCTCTTGATTACATAAAGAATATATGTTTGGTGCTAGTCCTTAAAACCCGCTACAATTTAATAACAGTTGTGCTTACATTACCTTTATTTTTAAGAGCTACTTTAAATTTTTGACAAGTGGCACAATTCTCAATTTATAGTGATGCAAAGTATCATTTCTGAATATATTTAGGTTTAAAGAGTTCAACAGTTTTTTTGGAAAATGAAAAGAGAACACAGAGTAGTAAAGTAGTAAGCAGAGCTGGGGGAGTTACACTCTAAGTGACTGACAAGCACTCTCACTGGGAAAATACTGATGAAAAGTGTAGTCATCCCTTGGTATCCATAGGGGATTGGTTCCAGGGCCCCCACAGAATCCAAAATCTGCGGATGCTCAAGTCCCTCTGCGGATGCTCACTCACCCATAAAATGGTGCAGTATTTGCATATAACCTATGCACATCCTCTCATACACTTTAAATCATCTCTAGGATACTTACAATACCTAATACAATGTAAAAGCCACGTAAACAGTTGTTAGACTGTATTTTTTATTGTTGTATTGTTTCTTTTAGTGTTGTTTTTTGATTTTTGAACATGATTGGTTGAACCCGTGGATGCGGAAGCCTCATATGAGAGCCTACTGTACAAACCTCATAGAGCCTACCATGGGCTCAAAACTCAGGAGGCACTAAGTATTAGAAAAGGGAATAGGTGTGTATGTATGTGGATACATTCAGGGCTGAAAACATAAGTCTGGTCAGTGAGATCAAGAGATAGCTCCCTATTTCTCAGAAACCCCAAGATAAGACCTAACTCCTCTGCAAAAGATTTTAACCTTCTTTAAAAAACATTTTTTGGAGAACTGGGCTCAGGAAGCCTTCTGGCTCAGATACCAGGCTCAGCAAAAGGCAAATGTTAAATATTGAGGAATTAAATGAAAGTACATTCTGAATGACAACTAGAAATGAATGCCCCAAAGACAAGAATTAGAGGATTTTGTTTGAACATCCTGATTGAATTCAAAGAAAACATGTTTAGATACTGACATTTGGGGGTCTTTCATGGAATGAGCAAGCCCATTCACTCTGCAGTAATGCCTACCAGTTGAGAGGTCCCACTCATGCAGAGATTCCAGTCAGTCCTCATTTTGATTTTTGAGAAGTCTCCAGTATGTAAGAGAGAAACCAAACCAACCCTAAGAGTCAATGCAGAGGATGGAGAAAAAAAGTTTAAATAAAAACCCCTCCCATAAGAGAAATAAATATACTATACCTATGATACAAGAGGATAAAAACTCTAAGAAATAAAAAATAATAGCTGAAATAAAACAAAATTCAATAAAAGACGAGAAAATAAAGTTAAGAAATAGTCCCTGGAAGTAGAAGACAAAGAGATGAGAAATAAAAGATAAACAACAGATTTAACTCAAGAGGTTGACACCATACTGAATAGGAATTTCAGAAACAAAAGAGATCAATGAGGAAATAGAAGGAAGAAAATGATCAAAGACTATAACATCCCAACCCTAAAGAATATGAGATTGAGATTAAGAGTCCCCCAGTTCCCAACTCAACGCAAAGAGGGGGAAAAAATAAAAAAGTCATACCAAGGCATATTGCTGTGAAATTTCAAAACACAAGGGATAGGCCGGGTGCGTTGGCTCACGCCTGTAATCCTGGCACTCTGGGAGGCCCAGGCAGGCAGATTGTTTGAGCTCAGGAGTTCCAGACCAGCCTGAGCAAGAGCAAAATCCTGTCTCTACTAAAAAAATAGGAAGAAATTAGCTGGACAACTAAAAATATATATATATAAAAAAATTAGCTGGGCATGGTGGCGCATGCCTATGGTCTCAGCTATTCGGCAGGCTAAGGCAGAAGGATTGCTTGAGCCCAGGAGTTTGAGGTTGCTGTGAGCTATGACGCCACTGCACTCTAGCCCGGGTAACAGAATGAGACTCTGTCTAAAAAAACAAAAACAAAAACAAAAAAACACAAGGGATGATTCTATAAGTGTCAGAGAGAATAGGCTATGTATGTACATTGGAAATAGAATCGTATTAGCCTTCTCGGAAGTAACACTGAAAGCTTGAAGAATAACAAACAATGGCATCAAAATTGTGAGCTGAAAATGATTTTCAACCAAGAATTTTATACCTACTAAACTATATCATTAACCAAAAGTGAAGATAGGATAATACTTCTTAAGACACACAAAGCCTCAAGAAATTTATATTGTATGCATCCTTTCTTAAGAAGCTCTCAGAGGCCAGGGTCGGTGGCTCACACCTGTAATCCTAGCACTCTGGGAGGCTGAGGAGGGAGGATCGCTTGAGGTCAGCAGTTGGAGACCAGCCTGAGCAAGAGCGAGACCCCATCTCTACTAAAAATATAAAGAAATTAGCTGGACAACTAAAAATATATAGAAAAAATTAGCCGGGCTTGGTGGCACATGCCTGTAGTCCCAGCTACTCGGGAGGCTAAGGCAGAAGGATTGCTTAAGCCCAAGAGTTTGAGGTTGCTGTGAGCTAGCCTGACGCCACGGCACTCTAGCCCAGGCAACAGCAAGACTCTGTCTCAAAAAAAAAAAAAACCAAAAAACAAAAAAACAAAAAAAAAAAACCTTCCTGAGCCAAAGAAAATAGCTGCCTAGTCTTAGATAACAACCCAAAACAAGAAACTAAGCCACCATAAGTATCAGCAAAGAGCCAGAAAGCAGTAATCAAGTGAAGTCTTGACATATAGCTTAGTTTTCTTCATTGGCACAAACTTTTTTGGGGGTCATAGCCACCCACTACCCCAATCCTGACAGTCGGCATATATTTGTATGAATGAATGCAGTGGATCATTAATCCTTTTGTTAATTAATCCAGATGTTATTGTGACATCTCATAGAATTCTTCGGGATAAAAGGCAGCAGAATGAAGTCAAGGTTCACTCATAGCAGGATGTCCTAATAGGTAAATCTCAAATGATTTATAGGTATACCTGAATATTGCACCCCTCAGCCTTCAAAGCAGCTGGAATCCCAAGATGGTGGGTAACCTCTTTTATTTCCCCCAGTGAACAGTACTAATCATATTACTTGGTTAAAAATAATCACAATCACAAAAAGGCTGGGAATCCCTGAAAGGACCCAGTAAGTTTAAGAGGACAGAGAAACCCACAAAACCCACTTCTATGATCCACTTTACTACCACCTGGGATTTTCTAATGCAAATCCTTTCTGCTCTTAGCAGCTCTAACTTAAAAAATAAGAGGCAGGACTGGACTGGATTCAAACCCCCAAGAGTCATAAAACAGTAATAAATTCTAGTCATTATGGAGGTTTCCTGTTAATTTTTGTTTGAGCCCATTTTCTCATCCCTAAAATGCCACTATTTACTCAGATGTAAAGCTTAATGTTTTAGAAATTTCTACTCAGTTAAAAGTGTGTGATACAGCAATTGTTCTTAGGACATATGTTCTGAAAATTATAATTAAGAAATATTTCATTTGCAAAAGCTTCAAAATTTATACCTAAGTTAAACACAACTTTCAGACCAGTAAGGTTAGCTCCTATTCTTATTTTAAGAAAGTCAGTTTAGCAGCTTATCAGTTTTCTACAACTCTATGTACTTTTATTTGAAGAGGTGGAACTGCTAGGGACAACCACGCAGCTCTCAAAAGTTTATTATCAAGAGTATCTACAACTAAAAAATTGAGTGTGGAGCCCAAACCAGTTAATTTTTTAGTTAGTTAATTTTAGTCATAACAGATTTCTCTGAAGATGGGAGCGACAGCACAAGGCTTGGGATTTTTACTATTAACTTCAAGTTATTTTCTTATTTCAATCCCAGTTTTTTCCCCTCATTTAATGATAGTTTTTATAAAAATTGATGCATAATAGACGTGCACAATTTCAGGGTACATTTGATGATTTAATACATTCATATAGTTTGTAAAGATCAAATCAGTGGGCCGGGCGCGGTGGCTCACGCCTGTAATCCTAGCACTCTGGGAGGCCGAGGCGGGTGGATTGCTCAAGGTCAGGAGTTCGAGACCAGCCTGAGTGAGACCCCGTCTCTACTAAAAATAGAAAGACATTATATGGAAATTTAAAAAAAATTAAAAAAAAAAAAAAAAAAAGATCAAATCAGTGTACTCGGGATATCCACCACCTTAAATATTTGTCTTTTCTTTATGCTAGAACCATTCTAATTCTTCTGTCCTAGCTATTTTGAAATATACAACAGATTATTTTAACTACAGTCATCCTACTGTCTAACTCTACGTCAGTCTTCTCTCAAAATGTGCATCTGTACCCATTAATCAACTTCTCTTCATCATACACTCCAATCCCAGTTTTCTTATTAAAAAAGAAAAAGGTGTAAAAGAAAAAAAAAGGTATCCAATACACCTATATATTCTGCTATCTTTCTGATACATGTAGGAAGATAAGCAATCAGATTTATCCAAGAAAAGTATGATCCTTGCTTAAGTTCATCATAA
Source organism: Eulemur rufifrons (assembly GCF_041146395.1). Classification (NCBI taxonomy): domain Eukaryota; kingdom Metazoa; phylum Chordata; class Mammalia; order Primates; family Lemuridae; genus Eulemur; species Eulemur rufifrons. The sequence continues at coordinate 59,014,811 of NC_090984.1, forward strand.
TTAAAGCACAGTAACCTGGGATGACTGTGCATATACATAGAAATTCTACAGGTGGATTCTGGGAATATTAACAAAAGAGTCTTATTCAATAAGCTTTTCATAATAGTCACAGGTTTTGCTATTTTTTTATATAGACTTTCATAAAGTCTATCTAGATTTATAGATTTTCATACAGACTTGGCTCATAACTTTATACCATCAATGTCTTACCATGATCTAACATCCCCCAAATGGTGTTATTAAGAGGGCCAACAGGCTGGAGCATGGTGGTTTATTCCTGTAATCTTAGCACTCTGGGAGGCTGAGCGGGGAGGAACGCTTGAGGTCAGGAGTTCAAGATTGGCCTGAGCAAGACCAAGACCCCACTCTACAAAAAATGGAAAAATTAGCCAGGCATGGTGGTGTGAGCCCGCAGGCCTAGCTACTTGGGAAGCTGAGGCAAGAGGATCACTTGAGCCCAAGAGTATGAGGCTGCAGGGAGCTACGATTACGCTGCTGCACTCTGTCCCTGGTCTTAAAAAACAAAAATTAAAAAAAAAAGGGCCAACATAAATTTTAATGATTTTTGAGAAAAAAATGGGAAGCTGGGAGTAACTTCACTTTCATGATATAAAGACTGTCATTTGATATTAAGCTTGCCAATGTGTCTTTAGGTCAGTTTTTCCTATACAGACCAGTTTCACACTTTGCATTAACCTATCGTGTAGGGAAAATCAGAGTTATACATTAATTTTAGTTTTCACGAATAGTATAGAGAGAATGAAATAATTTAATGAACTCTGAATCACTGGAACTATGAACAACTTTCCACATTAAAGGTGTATCATTTCAGGGTGTATCAGTGGAAGAGTGGGCTTCTGATTATTACCAGCACATTAGTTCTTATTGATCATTAGAAAATAATGAGGCTTTAAAAAAGTTTTTCTAACACAGATGATGTTCAAACATAATACAGCTGTAAGATCACTTGGTAGAAATTAACCAATAAATTTTTAAAAATAAAATTTATGCTCAGTATTCACCTAGCACAGAATTCTTATTTTTGCTTTTCATAAAATGCAAGAGAGAATCCCTTTTATTTTCAATTATCTAATGCATTCAGCCTCAAAAGATGAAACATGCACAAGCACCTTTAATATGAATGGTAGGGAAAAGATCAATTTTAATAGCTTGGTTTTAGTAGAAGATCAATTTGAAAGATAATTTACAATGTTGAAGTGAGAATTGATAATTTTTCTCAAAATGTTTTTCGGGTTTTAAAGTAAGTCTTTATTAGTTATATCTTCCCTCGATGTCAAGGTTTAGAGGCCAGGTTTAAACTAGACAGCTCAGGCTGTACCACAGAATACAATCAAATGTTTGTTCAATTAATAAATTAATATCATAAAAATAAGTTTTAACTGTGGACATCTTTAAAACACTGCGGACCGCCACAACTCTTTCTGAACAAATGCCTCAGATACTCTACAAAGAAGGAAAACTAATAAGGTTTTAGGCGTCACATCGATTTTTTTTTTTTTTTTTGGTATTACTAATGTCTGCAGGTTTTCAGCATTACGTCTCTGCTACCCACAGCAGGGCCTCCCAGAACATAAGGCAGTTGCGCGTGAGCAGTATTTCTTTTTTTAACTCCAGCAAAAGCCCCGCAAACGATAAACGGGGAAGAGCCCGATCCACATCCTCCTTTGCCCTTCCATCCTTCCTTTACGAAGATGGTTATAATTCTGGCGGGACCTGGGGCAGAACATTGTGGTTCTGGAGGGGCAGAGAGAGTGCGTGTGAACACCGCAGAAGGGGGCAGCAAGACGTGATCACAGAGTGGGAGGGAAGGATGTTGCCTCTTCCTAGGGCGGGAAGAGCCTGCGAGAGGTGGCTGTTATACATGACCCAGGTTGGCAGGCGGGGAAGATGGTGGTGGCCGCAGGGCAGGGCAATTGCGGGGGATTCCCTCTTAGGGGGCGGCGCTCGTGGCCGCCTGCGGTGAATGATTCGGGAGCAACGAAAGGGGCGCGACACTGAACCCGGGAATTCCTGACCGAAAGAGAAAAAAAGGGCGCCGAGAAACAGGGTTATTATGGGATGGCCGAGGGGGGCTCCCTAGGAAAAATTACGGGATCTTCCTCACCCGCCAATTGCTGTACAATCTCTTCACTCGCCGATAATAAGCGTCTTTGTCCAGAGTCACAGCCATAGCCCCAGAGGCCGCTTCTCCTCGGGTTCCGAGAATCACGCGAGGTCCCGGCTCCGCCACCCGCTCTCGGCCCCGGAATCCCGCACTCTCCCAGTGACCCGGAAGTATCGACCTCAAAAATGCCCTTTCCGCTTCCGGGTCTCGACAGCGTTGGATACTTTTTTTTTTAAAGCCTCTCTCGGATGGGTCGGGGGAGGAGAGAAAAAGAGTGGCGGAATCAACAAAACGTGCAATGCAAAAAGAGTCGATTTTCGCGGGGTTTTCTTGTCAACTTCGCCACAGCCGCACGCGAATCAACGTCATCACGTGACGCTCCACCTCCGCCCTTAACTCCTAGCCCAGCCGCGGTTTCCAGGAGCTCTGACTTTTTGCCGAGGCGGCAGCCACAAGCGAAGCAAAGAGGGCGGGAGGCCTGACGTGCCTGCCCCGCCCCACACGAGCTGCCGCGCGCGGGTGTTAAGGCCCCACCCCATCGGCAAAGGAAGGGGAAGCGGAAAGAGCGGGATCTGGCGTGGGGTAGGAGTGGAAAGACTGCAGGATAAATGGGTATGCGCCCCTCCTAGAAATGGTGGGGAAGCAAAGGTTTCTATGGCTGGAAGGATCCTCGGTGCCAGGACACTGGGTCGAGTGCTCCGCTCAGGCACGGAGCTCAAACTAGGGAAGTGGACCCCACCCTTGCGATAAACTACTACCCAACCTATGGGGAAGGACCTAGCAGAAGGGAAAGTAAGATGTCCAGGCTTCACCTGAGCGATGGGATGGTAGGAGGAGAGTCGGAGGAAACAAATGGCTTGAGCGGCTCCACAAACCTTTAGTTCCTTCCCACCCTCTACCTCCCTCCGGCCGAAGTTGTGACAGCATCCTTCTAGTCAGCCAGTCCCCTTGCTATTCATGAAAAGTGACACTATTCTATGGCTTCCCCAAAAGCACCAGTGTTTTTTTAACTTGAAACAAAATGTGCATGGTTCTTGACGAAATTCTTCCTCCTTGTCAAAGAACTTGGAGTTTGAATCTGGAACTGTTTGCCCACTCTTATCATTCTCTTGCCTTTAACAAGCAAGACAGGCTATATTTATATATAACCTTTAGAGAAGTACAGATGACTTGTCTACCCTATCCAAGGTAACGCAGTATGAACAGTATGGAACTTTAGGAAAAAGGTGTTGAAACTGCCCACCATGAACATCAACTCTTAAAATTAATACTTACATTGGGTTTGAGCACATACAGAACAAGGGAAGAATGGAAAAGGATTAACTTAAATTTATTAATGCCAAGGGGAAGGAAGGTAACAGTTCCTGAACCTCCAGCTGTATCCACAGTTCGGCCAGGAACAGGCTCTGCCAGAGGCTAGGGCCAGCACTACATAGTCTGTGGTTAATGGAGGTGTCGAGAGAGGGGAGAGCACACCAGCTGCTCTAGTCTCCTTTCCTTCCCCAGAAATGAGGAAGTAGTCGTGTATTATATTTTAGGAGTTCCCCTGCCCACCCAATCCTCTCAAAATTGGGAGCAATCAGGTATAAGTTTTTTTTTTTTCCTTTTCACCTCCTTGAGTCCTGGGTTTCCCCACATCTCCCCTGCCCCTCCCACGTTTCCATAGTCCAAGGGCCAGAGTAAATGAAAATACAGCAGCCACCCAAGCAATGGGGGACCAGGCTGGGGCTTCAGTCATCAGCATCTTCACTGGAATCTGAGTTGGCTGGCATCATAGGATCATCAATGAGTGAGAAGTCCCTTTCTGAGCTATCATAGCCCTGAGATAAATCATCATCATCATCTTCATCCTCATCCTCGTCGTCCTCCTCAGGTTGCAGTGGTGGCAACCGCAAGGCAGTACCAGAAGTGGTAGTCGCTGGTGAAGAGGGGTAGCCAGTGGCTCTCAAGCCTGGAAGGTGATGGTGGTGATGGTGGGGGTGGGGGTGGTGGTGGTGGTGATGAAGCATGGTGCTGGAGTCTACATGAGGGGATGATGCTGCACCACCCATCACAAACGGCATAAAAGGCAAAGATGCAGAAGTGGCACTACTGTGACCCAAAGACGACACAGACTGTAGGCCACTACTGCTGTGTTGGAAGGTGTTATGCAGAGATAGGGACCCAGTGCCTCCACCCTGCATCAGGGCCATCATCTTAGAAAGGTCTGGTCGCATCCTACGGGCCCGCTTCTTGCTGCTCTCTGGTGCAATAGGCCCTGGCAAAACTCGGTTGAACATAGTTTCAGTGTGGTGACCCTGGAAGGAAGGAACATAAGATAGTAAAAAGAAAGAAGAAAGTGGGGGTGACTCAGAAGCCAACAGAGTCCTAGATTACAAGTGCTTTTTCATTGAAACTATCTTAGAAGAGGCAAAACAAGTATAGTCAGACTAGGCTTGATTGGTGGTAATGAGGAAAAGGAAATGCTGGACTTAGCTGGTTGAAGCATTCTGATGCTGAAGCTAAGATCAAGGATTTGATACTGATACTCACGTGAACCAGTTTTGCTTTATTTCCATGACTACACTGTACCTTTATTCCAGTAAACCATTTCACAAATGCTTACCTTTCTTAATAAGCAGTCTGAGTCAGATAGTGGATGAATCAGTTAACGTACAGGAAAAAATTCACTTAAATGTCTACAAATGGCAGGTCGTTCACGTTATCTTACCATGAGATGTGCATCATATTTATATTGACATTTACAATAATATTCTATATTATCACATCAGAGTAGGGTAAATTTAAGATAAGTAAGATAAAGACTTCCGGATGTCTAGAACACCAAAAAGGACCATGGGTAGCTCCTCACCAAATTTAATAGAATAATTTTTGTTCAACGTTGATAAAAAACATATCTGCTGAATGTTGAATGGCTTCTTCTAGATGTTCTGACTACAAGTTCTGATTAAGTTCACTGAAGCTAAAAGCTACTACCTTTAGTGCCTCTGCTTTGCTACTGGCCTAAGCACAATAGTGGGTAGTTGGCATTAAACTCATACAATTGGTACTTGCGTCTTGGTACTCTATTTACCAATCTAAGCCTAACACCTATCATGGGAACATATCTTTCTGACTTGGACAAACAAACATCTTAATACACTATTTGTATGGACAAATATAACAATAACAACACCTAAACTCCTGCAGGTTCCAGTAATAAAGTAGTGCTAGATTCATTGTCAATTCTATATTCAGAATTTTGTACTTGTTATGATTTTCTATGATTCTTCCTTTCTTTAAGAGTTTCAGCCAGGCGCAGTGGCTCATGCCTGTAATCCTAGCACTCTGGGAGGCCGAGGCGGGTGGATTGTTTGAGCTCAGGAGTTCAAGACCAGCCTGAGCAAGAAGGAGACCCCGTCTCTACTAAAAAAATAGAAAGAAATTATATGGAAAACTAAAAATATATATAGAAAAAATTAGCTGGGCATGGTGGTGCATGCCTGTAGTCCCAGCTACTTGGGAGGCTGAGGCAGGAGGATCACTTGAGCCCAGGAGTTTGAGGTTGCTGTGAGCTAGGCTGATGCCACGGCACTCTAGCCTGGGCAACAGAGTGAGACTCTGTCTCAAAAAAAAAAAAAAAAAAAGTTTCAACTGACAATAAGAGAGTAGCAAAAGTACTTGAGGTAAAAAGTATAGTGGATAGCTGCTCTATGTTAAATTCAAGCAGAGATGGCATCAGCCTTTCCCATATCAACCATTCTGCTTATTACACTAAGTCTCATGGAGGCTAAGAGAGAAAATTGAAACATTCTTCCTTGGTAACACTTCAACCAATATAAAATCATAAACCTCATAAATCTATATATATTTTATGTGCTTGGAACTTGTTAAATGCAAAAGCTAGATACTGTTCACTTTAAAATTAATTTTGTTATTATAAAAGATACCATGTGGTTAAATATACACACACATACACATAAATATATATGTATGTGTGGATGTGTATTAGGTAGCCTTCCATATCCACAGGTTCCACATCCATGGGTTTAACCGTCCACAGGTTGAAAATATTCAAAAACAAAAAACACTAAAAAAAAAAAAAAAACCCAATATAATAATGAAAAATAATACAAATGTAAAAATAATATAAAAACTATTTAAAGGCCAGGCGCGGTGGCTCACACCTATAATCCTAGCACTCTGGGAGGCCGAGGTGGGAGGATCGCTCAAGGCCAGGAGTTAGAGACCAGCCTGAGCAAGAGCGAGACCCCGTCTCTACTAAAAAATAGAAAGAAATCATCTGGACAACTAAAAATATATAGAAAAAATTAGCTTGGCATGGTGGCGCATGCCTGTAGTCCCAGCTACTCAGGAGGCTTAGGCAGAAGGATTGCTTAAGCCCAGGAGTTTGAGGTTGCTGTGAGCTAGGCTGACGCCACGGCACTCTATCCTGGGCAACAGAGACTCTGTCTCCAAAAAAACAAACAAACAAACAAACAAAAAAAAACAACAAAAAACTATTTACATAACATTTACATCGTATTAGGTATTATAAGTAATCTAGAGATGATTTAAAGTATATGGGAGGATATATGTAGATTATATGCAAATACAACACCATTTTATATCAGGGGCTTGACCATCCATGGAATTTGGTATCTGGGGGGGTCCTGGAACCAACACCCTGCATATACTGAGGGATGACTATGTATGTATAAAGACTTACATAAAAGACACAGTGGGGAATGATTAGATAAAGCTGGTATACAAAAGTGCTAATCCATTTTAAATGACTACCAAACCAAACCATGATTTATATATGCTTAAAAAATACAACTCTTGCACAGAATAAGGCAAGCATAGCCAAGAGAAACTTTTATAGTTATATTTGGGTGGAAATAAGAAGAAACAATGGGTATTTAACCCACCAAATGGTCTATAACAATTATAAAAGCAAAATTACATCTGAAAATATGGAATAACCTAATGACTAAATTTGTTATTATAAATTATAAAACATGGTTTCTTGTGCTTTTTTCCATTATTGACATATTAGTGATTTTTATCCTCTCATATATAGGGAAAGCCCATGACTGTTTTATTTAGTAACCCCCTACAATCAATCCTAAAATATATAGAATTATAAAACTTAAGACGGTAAAACTCTCACTATTCAGGATGTGAAAATTAAAGAGATAAAACGATTGCCAAAAATCCCTTAGTTAATAGCAGACCAGGATAAGCCCTAAATGTTCTCTAACACATCTTACTAATTCTTTTATTTTTATTAGCTTGAAGTACTAAAGTTAGTTTTTAGAATTTTATGCTCTTCTAGAGATGAAGATACCAGAATACTGTAAAAATATCATTAAAAATACTCTGGTTGTGATTCAGAGTACCTTTGGTGCTTAAAAAAAATACTCTTGTTGGCCAAGCACAGTGGCTCATGCCTGTGATCCCCAGTACTTCAGGAGGCCAAGGCAGGAGGACTGCTTAAGGCCAGGAGTTTGAGACCAGCCAGGGCAACATAGCAAGACCGTGTCTCTACAAAAAATTTATAAAAATTAGCTGGGCATGGTGGCTCACGTCTATAGTCTTAGCTACTTAGGAGGGTGAAGCAGGAGGGCTTGTGCCCAGGAGTTTGAGGTTACAGTGAGCTATGATCACGACACTGCACTCCAGCCTTGGTGACAGAGTCAGGCCATGTCTTTTTTTTTTTTTGAGACAGAGTCTCACTTTGTTGCCTGGGCTAGAGTGCCGTGGCGTCAGCCTAGCTCACAGCAACCTCAAACTCCTGGGCTCAAGCAATCCTTCTGCCTCAGCTTCCCGAGTAGCTGGGATTACAGGCATGTGACACCATGCCCAGCTCATTTTTTCTATATGTTTTTAGCTGTCCAGATCATTTCTTTCTGTTTTTAGTAGAGACAGGGTCTCGCTCTTGCTCAGGTTGGTCTTGAACCCCTGAGCTCAAACAATCTTCCCGCCTCGGCCTCCCAGAGTACTAGGATCACAGGCGTGAGCCACCGCGCCCGGCCCATGTCTTAAAAACAAAACAAAAACAACAACAAAAACAACTCTAGTTTCCTTATGATGAAGATAATTTTTCTCAGAAACATACACTGGAAAAAAGATAAATAACATTAGTCAAAATCATCATTGAGAGATTTGTAATATCACATCTAGTGTGGGAACACGGTAGTAATGCTTCAGTCTCACCTTTTTTCCATTCCTAGAGTTAGCTGACTGTACTGGTTCCATTCCCAAACAGTTCAATTCTGCCTTATTATTTTTTTTACATCTCTGCCACTTCTGTTTTCTGCGATCCTCCATATACTGCAATAGAAAAGTATCAGTTATCTGAGAGGAATAGAAATCTTCTCTGGAGTAATTATTTAGGTGTCCTTTGTTTGACAAATAAATGCTTACTACATAAAGGATTAGTCCTTAACGGAAAACTGCCATTAAGCAGATTTCTCCAAAAAAAATATTAGGTGGTTTATATAATAGTTTAATAGCCAATATTGGCCTGGCATTTAGTTTAAGAAGTAGTTCAATAGTATTTTATTTTAACATTATTTTATTTTGATCCTTGCAACAATTCTGTGAGGTACGCAGACTGGGTATTATTACTCTTATCTTGCAGATACAGAAATAATGATATCATAAGGCATGCTTTCTCCCTTTTACACAGCTTAAATACCAGGGGGAACAACTTTAAATCTTGCTGAATGGGACTGTCACTCACCGCTAGAAATCGGGGATCGACAGCAAACTCTGGATGACCCTGTAACCACATCTCCAGTTCAGCCCGGCGAGGGGCATCCTCACCCACCAGCAAAGTACCATCCACCTTATTGATGACAGGGATCCGGGTCTCCAGGTCCACGTCAAGGTGATTAGGCTCTTCCATGCACTCCACCTCCAGCTGCAAACCCAGAATCCACCCCCATGAGCACATATTCTTCTTGGAGCAGGGAGGGTGGGGGAGCAGAGCCAATGGTAGTCACGAGATAACTCTAATATCTTTCTTCCCTCAATCCCAACTGCCTTCATCAATTACTGGGAATAAAAAGACCTTATGTAGTGATCATGTTAAAGACTTTCCTTACCACTCACCTCTACTACCTTCTTTCTGTTCCCCTTCTTCTTATGAAATAGCGGATGTCCATCTCCCATTACTCCATTTGCCATCAACTTATGCTTCTGGAATGTTAACTTCAATCCTTCCTCCTGGGAAGACAATCCAGCCACCCAAGACATCACATGGCATATGTTTTAACAAGTTTATAAAGATAAAGCTTTGGGGGACTTGGGCTATGGGGTCATCCTCTGCCACAATGATAGTGAGAAGGCTATCTGACTAAAGGGTAGAAATTAGAAATACAATGAAACTTATATATTTTTTTCCCTAGAAAGATTTCATTTCTTAACCTAGGGCCCCTCAGGTAGATTTGCGAGAAGTAGAGTGTATCTCAACAACACCCAATGCAGGGTAAACCTCCCTACCTGGTGTCTCAGTATTAGCATGGCAACTCATCACAGGGGCAAAATACTCCTATTCCTGTCACATACTATTTAAGAAACTTTTCTTTCTTTGAGCACTTAATGACCAGGTAATAGGGTTTAATAGGAAAGGAGATCAGGAAAAATAAAAATTTCCTTCTACAAAACAAAAAATAACACTGATTTAATTTCAGTAGAAATGATTCCTCTCATTTTTAATTTAATAAAGCCCACAATACTCAGGTGTCATTTTTAACAGCTTTCCCATAATTTGATTTCATTTTTTAAAAATCAGGCTTAGATCCAGAATTAAGCCACCCAAAAGTCATATGTCAATTAAATTTCCTTCAGAAATAAGGTTTCTTTTAATCTAGTCCTCAGGAGATTCCTTCCTTTACTTCAGTAACTTTTCCTAAATGGATGTTTATGAGGTCTAATTTTTTTTCTCCTCTCATTTTTAAAATTAACCAAATGAGTTCAGTATCTTACTAGTAAAACTATTTAGCAAGGACTGTAACCTCATTCCCCATTTCCTAGTGCCTAAACAAACACTGGACTTACATCTTTGATCTGAACCGTAAACTCCTTCTCATCCATGCCTCGGCGAAGTTTGGTGAACTGGGCTGCTGCTGTGGTGACTGCAGACGCTTCCTCCTCTGCCATGGAAGCTGCACTGCTACTTCGCGGTGTAGGGACTGGAGAGTCACCATATTCTCCAGGCGTCAATGAGGGACTGTCTAGCAAGTGGTTGGTTGGCCCCAAGACTCCTCCTGTTATCATTTCCTGGTTCCTGCGGCTAGAAGGCCACTTCCCTGAGAGTACAGCCTGGCAGACGAGGTCAATGCGGTTTATCAGGACACGATCCTGAGTGGGGAAAAAAGAAATAAGTAGGATTTTAAGGGACTAAGCACTAGCTACCTGACCTTATGACATAAACAGTGTCATCATTACTAAGATGGGTAAAACTCGTAAGACAGAAAGGAAGGAGGTAATACTATGAGATTCCTACATCAACTGGGAATTTTTATGAAAAAACATGTAGCAGTAAACACAATTAAAAAAAAAACAGAACCATCTGTTCCTTGTTCTCGGTATATAATGTTACATTGTATTTCTGGACTCTATACATCCAGGAATGAGGCTGTTACCTTGGGCCACTCAGAGGCTCTTTGTCTTTCCTGCAGCAGCAGCAGCTCAGGAGTCATTTGTTCTCCATCTTCATTTGGGAATCCATCTTGGGACATAGTGAGGGACAGGAGACTCTCTTCATCATAGAGCTTTGAGTGGGACCGGTCAGCAGCTAGAGATCCCACACAAAGTGTGAGAAAAGATGGAAGAATAATGTTATATGGTCATGTTATTATATGGGCTTTGAATAAAGGACCAAAGGATAATAGGTCTCTTTTGACATTTTATCAAATCAAAATCTGAATCTCTCTCAAGAGGATGCATTTAGAAAAGGGAAAGAGCAGAGAGGGAGAAATGGGGACGAGGGCCAACAGCCTATCACATGCACTCACTTAGCTTTTCTTCCTTCTCGTCCTCACTCTCATCAGTGCTGGAGCTGGAGCTGGATGAGGATGAGGAAGAAGAGGATGATGGTGACATCTTGCTCAAGTCCAGCTCAGAGTCTGAATCATCCTCATCTTCCAGTTTGACTGGTGGAACACTCCGGGAAGCCAGAGGGGTAGTTTCAGAGGGGACTACTCGCATCTCATAGTCTTGTGGGGTTGGTCGGCTCCTGGCTACCACCTCATGCTCTAGCTTTAAAGTCAGACCCTCCAGACTGGGAACCTGGGCAGCTGTCTCCTCGGGTGACTTTTCAACAGGAGCGTCTGGGCGAAGGGGCAATGGTGAGGCAGTGCGAGAGGTATACTGCTGGTGTAGCAGTGGAGTAGAGCAGCGTGACAGGGATGGAGCTGGTGCTCCTGCCTGATGGTTCTGCATATAATTCATACGGGCAGCCAGAAAAGAGAAGTCTGGGTCCTGCATGATGTTGCAGTCTGTTTGGCTCACCCCATGACGGGCTGCCCCTCGTAGAAGCTCCCCATCATGCCGAATAGGCTCCCACCATTTGGGCAATTCAGGACCTGGAGGCTGACACAATGCCAGCCGATCTTCCAAAAGCGGGTGGCATAAAACTTGCTCCCGTAAGCGCCGAAGCAATTCAATACGGTATAGAGTCCGTGAGGCCCTCTCCTCAGTGATGGGCTCAATGAACAGATTAGGGTCTGGGGGTTCTGCAAGAGAGAGGAGTGGAAGAAGAAATGAACCAAGAGTTAGTTTTGTCACCATCCATCCCCACTCACCCTAGACTCTCCAGTCTTTCTTACCATCTCCAGCTGCTGGGGGAAGGCGGCACACCTGGCGGCACATGGCCACAAAGCCATGAAAATACTTGGTAAGGCTTTCATCTGTTTTTTTGTCCAGTCGAGCAAAAGTACGGAAGCGATCCCAATGGAACTGCATGGTGTCAGGGTCATATTCCACACCAAAAGTAGATACAACTCGATAGAAATCAGTTTGTTCACGCCTTGTCCATCTACAAAAGGAAGAAGAATACGACAAAGGTAATCAGAACAACATAGCAAAACCGGTTACTACTTCTTCTTTTTTTTTTTTTTTAATTAATTTATTTATTTTTTGAGACAGAGTCTCATTCTGTTGCCTGGGCTAGAGTGCCATGGCGTCAGCTTAGCTCCTCAGCAACCTCAAACTCCTGGGCTCAAGTGATCCTTCTGCCTCAGCCTCCCGAGTAGCTGGGACTACAGGCATGTGACACCATGCCCGGCTAATTTATTGTATTTATTTTAGTTGTCCAGCTAATTTCTTTCTATTTTTAGTAGAGACGGGGTCTCGCTGTTGCTCAGGCTGGTCTTGAACTCCTGAGCTCAAATCCACCCGCCTCGGCCTCCCAGAGTGCTAGGATTACAGGCGTGAGCCACCGCGCCCGGCCACCGGTTACTTCTTAATGTGGTTTAGAATACCTGAAAACACAAAAATTGAAAGTATAGAGGGGAAAAAAAAAAAAAAAGCCCAGAAAAGGCAGTCAGAGATACTACATAACATGTAAGAATTACCAAGCTAAAGGGGAAAATGATGCAGATAAATAATGATGAGAACGTCTACACAGGAGATCTACCCAGGAGTTATGATTATTGCACACAAGTGAGGTTTTAAGACCTAGAGGTGTAAGAATTCTAGGCAGAAAAGATGGTCCCTTTGTAGGGAATTCCAAATAAATCCTTCTTAAGATGCTTTCAGTATAGGGTCCACAGACGAAGACACAACAATAGCTCAGCCCAAATTCCTAGCTATATTTTACCGTTGTTGTTTCTCCCGCCGTGCAATTTCTTTGAGTTTAAAGGCTGCTTCACAACGCCGCCTTCGCCGGTCCCCACGTTCTGCAGCCTCTATCTTCATCTGTTCCCTCTTATAGCTACGCTGATAGGCTGTTACCAGGCGCCGAAGTCTAGCTGTTAGGGCAGAGCCTGGAGGCCAGAATAGGTGGCCTGGCTGTTGGGTCACCTGGGCTGTGGGAAACAAAGTAGAATGAATAGGAAGCATAGAAAGGGTAGTAGAGATAACAGCGGTATTTCAACCCCCCCAAAGGCAAAGCTCTTAGAAGTCCCAGAATAGGATGAGAACTGAGTCCCAGAACTCAGTAATTCCCCAACCCCACCATCCCACACAAAACTGTACTAGTTGACCTAGAAGTTTACCTTCATCTCCGTCAATCACTGAGATCTCCTCATCCATCATCATCAAGGGATCACCCTAGAGAAGGAGATCCACCCAACAGGATGGAGGGAGGAGGGAAAGGGGAGAAGTTGGCACTCTGAAATCACTTTCTTGTGTGTATCCTTCTATGGCACCAAGGGATCAAAAAAAATTTCTAATGAAAGGAACCCTCACAAAAATTTGGAAGCAACCAACTAAAAGAAGAACAAGAAACTAGAACCTGAAAAGTCAGTTCTTAATAATGAATCAAAAATAATGTGACTCAGGAATTTATTAGTCAAATAATACCTTTCAATGTCCAGCTTGGGTCCCACCTTCTACACAAAGTCATCCCTGATCTCCCCCAGCTGGTGTTACAATCCTTTCCATTAATACTTTATATTCTCAAATGGTATTTATTTTTCATTTTGTATTATAAATTAATCAATATACTTTCAGATTCAGAAAATGGGAGAAGACTTAACTATTAATAGAAAAAAGTTAGACTCAAATGAAATTCCTTACCTCATCATCTTGGTCCTTCGGGGGACCCTGGAGTGGTTTATATTCAGGATCTTCACAATCTTTATCAAAGTCAACCCTAAAATTATCCAGAGGCACAAGAAAATGTTAATAATGTACCTTCTATCAAAAGGACGAACCTAGGATGAAGACCTGACCAAATGTACAACCCAGCATGGAACAGACTTAAATTTCAAGCTCACAGGAATGGCAGGCCAGGTGCAAAGCTTTGGGTCAGTTCATTCAACAGAAAAAAAAAAAAAAGTGAGAAATTGACAACATAAACACTCACAATTGCTTGAATTTGAAATGAAACACTTTGATTAGCACACTTTCTTTCCATTGATAGCCTTTTTTATTGTTTAACCCATTCTCTCCCTCCTCCCCAACTATTTACTTTTTATTATTTCATTTGAATGGTTGATGCTTTTTCGATTTGACTGCTTTTCTCTACTGAGCAGAAGGGTGGCATAATAAATGATTTGTAATGAATAAATGTTCCAATTTCCTTTGAGGGTCCTACATTAAGCACATTAAAGTTGTGACTATCAAAGAGAAATCTCTCAGTCATGAAGGAATGGGTAGGTATTCATTAACTAAGCCAATTATTTCACATGCCCCTCAGGTCTCCACTTGAGAAGTTTTGTTAAACTCACTGGCACCCAAACTAGGGCAACACTGCCCTACCTGGTGTCTCAGTATTAGCATGGCAACTCATCATTGGGACATGTAGCCAGGCAAAGTAAATACCTTTATGTGTCAGGTTTAGCCACCGGGAGATGATAAACCAGAGCTAAAAGTACCTGAGGCTCTACCACATGAGCAACATGTGAGAGTTGCCTGGCTGTTACCTTTCAAGGGAACCAGTTATCCTCTCAGCTATTGTAGCTGTACTGAAGAGTGTTGTAAAGCAAATTGAATATAATATCCAATAGGCATTTGGAACAACGTTAATTTTCACCCACAGTTGATCTTATGGCAATGTGTGGTTTGGGCCAGTTTTGGGAATGCTTTATGCTGGTACTACTTTTTGTTAAGGATTTATCATTCATGAGTATAACTACCATTGAGAATCCCAATGGGTTCAGTCAAGGCTAGAGTTATGTTATCTCATATCACAAGCTACTAGTAGCCGCCTCCGGGTGGACTCAGAGCTTTAAAAGAACTAAACACCAATGCTTACCCTTCTACTATGTCAGAAAAATTATCCAACACTCGATGTTCTGCTGCAATGGCTTTATCATCTGGTCGACCAGCCTTTTCCAGAAAGCATAAGGCTGGATCTGCTCTCATAGTATTATATTTCTCATAGCCTAGAAGAAAAACGGCCAGAGTTGAAGACAATGAGAGATTTGTTGTGCCTTTAGATAATGAGAACATGTAGACTACTTTGCTCATAATACAAGATAGCTGTTGGGGTACATTACTATATTTAACATCTTTTATAGCAATTTTTTTATTTTATTTGTTTTAGAGACCCTTTATGCTTACTTTATATGTTGCCTGAATAATTAGAATATGTAGGCTACTTTGCTCATAATGCAAAATAGCTGTTGGGTTACATTACTATATTTAACATTATTTATCTTATTTAATTTTTTTAGAGACAGGGTCTCACTATGTTGCCCAGGCTAGAGTACAGTGGCATGATCATAGCTTACTATAACCTCGAACTACTGAGCTCAAGTGATCCTCCTGCCTCAGTTTCCCAAGTGGCTAGGACTATAGCACCACACCTGGCTAATTTTTATTTTTTCTTAGAGATGGGGTCTTGTTATGTTGCCCAGGCTGGTCTCAACCTTCTGGCTTAAGTGATCCTCTTGTCTTGGCCTCCAAAAGTGCTGGGATTACAGATATTACTGTACCCGGACATTTTTTATAGCAATTTAGAGTCATGAAGAGTTTTTAACTAGTTACTGACCCTAGGAATTTAGTGAAAAAATTTACATACTTTGAAGTTCTCAGTAACATGTAAAAGAAGGAAAAAAAAAAAGAAAAAAATAATAATTTATATACTATGGTGACAGATTTACATAGCCATTTAACTGGTTATCTTTTTTTCATTCTTAAAACATACATAGAAAAACTAAAGTCAAATAATTTAGCAGTGGATCACACATTCTCATATGAAGGATAAGAAACTTGTATTTCCAAGTTAATATGTACTCAGTGAATATGTGATGAACACTGAGTAAATGAATGGATGAATACATTCCGGGGATGTTTGGACTCTTCTAAACCTCTGTGTCTCACAAGCAAATCTAAGACTACAAATGTACAATTTTTCTTATCCCATTAAACTTCTTAAAAACATGTAGATCAAGTGCCCTTACTTTTATTTTATAAAAATAAACAGAAAATTATTTAAAAAAAAAGAAATTTCAATTCCCCAAGTCACTGGGCTGAAAGTTAATGCTCACTGCCTTTAGCGCCTGGGGTTTGGTTCAGGCAAAACTGCAAAGGAAGTATTCTCTCCCCCTCTTTTGTTTTTGGTCTAGTCAGTCTCCCTTTTTATGCTTTATTTTTGTTTCACTCAAACACTGCTGCTTACACCTACATCAGAGTCACTACTGAACATTTACACAAATGAGACATTTAGATAAATAAAGCACTTTCAGCAAGCCACAGGAAAGCTAAACAAATTAAGTATGGTTATTAATAACATGAGTGGGTTTATATTACCCTCCTTATTTGTGTGACTCTAACTTAGACCCCCTCAACACACAGTGCAGTAACATAATGGTAACTGTAATTACAGAACAGATGGGAGGCTCCCTACCTTGAGACTTACCTATCCATCTGGTCTTTCTTGAACATCTATTTATAGAAACTAATGACTCTGGCTCTGGATATTTAAGAACTACTTTTCTATTCAGTCATAAATTTATTGAAGAAGAATCAAAGAATTCAGTTATTTCTCATGAGCATTTTGCTAAATGCTCCATCTGTGGACATAAATCTTCTGTAGAAAAGGAATAGGCTAGAAAGTACCTACCATGCTTAAAGACTCCAATGAGGAGAGACTTATCAGCCTCACTGTCCCACCAGGCTGTTGGAACCTCCAGCTGATCCACTACTGGGAACCATATGTCAATCTCACTAAACGTACAAGAGGGCACAGTCAGCTCAGCAATGTAAGAAATTAAAGTTAGAATCTTTGAAAAGATTATTACAGGTAGCCTCTCTTATTCATTAATTTAAGACACTCATGCATCTGCATTATTTCCTTCTGCTAGTGTCAAAGATAGGATTAGAGACCTGATATATAGATTCAGATTATCAGGTATCCCAAAGATGGCATAGAATGAACTAAGTACACTAATCATCCCTGGAATAAGGCAGGATATAAAAAAATATATATATAGCAGAACTTTACCTGGCAATGGCACCCCCTAACACCTTCTCTGCCTGGTCTCCAATAACCTCTTGCCTCAGGTAGTATAGCATTCTTACCCGTAGCAATACCCTAGAAGGGAGGGAAGAAGAGCTGGCTCATTAATAACAGTGTAGAAAGTCTGAGGTGAAAAATGTTTTCATCTTTGTTAAATTTCATCCTTACTTATTACACTGATGTTTCAAGTGCTTTTTATAACTCTCATCTTGGAACAAAGTGTCAGGGTTATATTTCCGTATCCAATCAGCCTTGTGGATATCAAAAGTGCTTTGTGACTTTACTTTTTTCCCCTTGCGTCCACGGGGCACAGGGATAGACAGACCTGGGAAAGGGGAGACATTGAAGACTTGGATTGAGAAAAACCCTTGGACCTGAAAAGGATTAGATAACCTATAGAAAGATAAAAAAGTAAAGAGTTGATAATTACCTGAATGATTCTGCAATTCTTTTGTCTTGCCATTTTCAGCAGGGCTAATCAAGTCCCAGATGAAACCTTTGATATTTTCATCCCCCCGGTAGTGTAAAAGACAGTACACAAGGATAGCCCGGCAAATTGTCTCCACATCTCGTTCAGTCATACGTCGCTTGAATCGTCCATGAGATAAAATATCTCGCCATCGTCCCCAACTAAAACAACAAAAAACGAAACTATATTAATATTTTCGTGGGAATTCTAATTCTATTATGTTCTCCGGCCCCCTCGAATCACATCTCCTCAAAAAGGGTGAGACAAAAAGATTTAGAAAAACACAGTAACAGAATAAATAGAATAAACTCCCTCCAAGGCAAACATTTTTCACATTATCCCTTCTTTGGTCATTGATTCCAATCTGAAAGGCAAATAGGGTATCTAACAGGATGGAGATGCACTCTCTCTCATGGCAAGGTGGGTTCTTACCCATATACCAGGAGGTGCTTTTCCACCCGAAAGCAGTCAGTGCGCCCATAGGCATGATGACGGTCATGTCTGCGGGAGCGTGGCCGCTCATCATCCTCACTTTCCAAATCAGAGAATTCTACCAAGTCATCATCTTTCAGAGTGCTGAAGTGGCGGGTCTGTTTTCGTACTCTAGGTGTGTCAATCACCAAGTTATTCTATGCAGAGAACAAAGTAACTCTCTTTATGTTTTGCTCATGGGAAAGGAACAAGACAATTATGAATTAAAACAGCCATGGATGTAACATATGTAGATATCCAAAGGGAGGTTTTTCTTTTATAACATGTAAAATAATTGAGAGGGACTCAGGAAGGAGAATAAGATAGGAGACACGTAGGTATTTTTCTGGGGCCTCCCGAGGTAGAGGGTTTCCACAACAGTCCTTGTATATGATACATTACCATAAACTGCAATTAGCACCAAAGAATTAGAGTAGCTATAAAGACTACTGAAAGTAGTGTGTCTTCTACAATACTTCCTTTCTAAAAGAAAAATAAGCTCACCTTGCTATTGAGAAGATCCATGTCAAGGTCAGCCTTTTTGGCCCACTTTTGCCAAAAGTTAGGGTCATCCAGAGAAATATCTGTCCTATTTTCAGAAGCAACAAAGCTTGCCTAGTGAGGAACAAAGGCAGAGTAAAGTTGCTATAATAATTTTTTCAGCAATCTGAAATCAGCCAATCATATTTTAAAAACATATCTAAATCGCAAAGATTCCTGTCTCTATCTTTGCTTTTCTCGTCTCTAGCACAGACAGAACATACCTTGGCAAAGGTAGAACCTTTTCCTTCAGATTCGATGGTGATGGTTGTAGTTCGTCTTAACAAGATCTGGTCAATGTCTTCTTCGCAAAACTTGGAGCCCTCATCATCTTCCTCCATTATGGCTGCATATGCTCCTTTTCTTAAGAGATCTTCAATCTCCTTCTTAGAGAATTGTTGGATCTGCAAAAACCAATCAAAGATAAGAAGGCCAGGTGTGGTGGCTCATGCCTGTAATCCTAGCACCCTGGGAGGCTGAGGCAGGAGGATCACTTAAGGTCAGGAGTTTGAGGCTACAGTGAGCTATGATGACACCACTGTGCTCTAGCTAGGGCGACAGAGTGAGACTGTGTCTCAAAGAAAAAAAAAAGAAATATAAAAAGACTATTAAGAGAACATTACCTAACCATGCCATAATACTTTAGTTATTATAAGAAATAATTGAGAATACAAACAAGGTAGTCAGATTTCTGTGCAAAAATAGCTTTTGTCTCCATCACTATGGCCCACTACAAACTTATCCATAGACTCACTCCGGTAATGTTGCCATCCCGACCACTCATGGACTGAAGCACAGCCTTATCCAATCCCAACTTGAGGCTAGCCTTATCAAACATCTCTCTCTCATAGGAATTACGAGTGATTAGACGGTACACCTTCACAGCTTTGCTCTGCCCAATTCGATGACACCGTGCCTGGGCCTGTTTTTTTTAAAAAAAAAAAAAAAAAAAAAAAAAAGGAAAGGAAAAAGATAATGTGAGTGGGGGGAGGGGCAGAGACATACAAAATACCAATTCACAACTGTAAACATCTATAAAGCAGCCATGAGATCAACTCAAAGTCTAAAGTCAATTTTAAGATGAATTTATTGCTCCAACATGTAAACCAAGAGTCAGCAAACTATAGTCTTCATGGACATCAGTTTTGTAGAAGCCCTGCCTGTTCATTTACCTATTATCTATGGCTGCTTTTATGGTATAGGAGTAGAGATGAGTAGAGAGCAAGAAAGACCATATGGTCCACAAAGCCTAAAACATTTACTATATGGTCCTTTACAGAAAAAAATTCACTGATCCCTAACCTAACTGCCACCCCTAATTAAGTAAACAATTCCATACTCTCTGAAAGGTCTTTCTAAGAGATCCTGATCTTGTTGAAAAACCTCCCAGGTTAGGTAGTTAATCCCTAAAAAAATGATTTCCTTTACCTGCAGGTCATTTTGTGGATTCCAGTCTGAATCAAAGATGATGCAGGTATCAGCAGCTGTAAGATTAATACCAAGTCCACCAGCCCGGGTGCACAGCAGGAAGACAAAGCGGTCTGAGTCAGGTTTGCTGAAGCGGTCAATAGCAGCCTGTCGAAGGTTGCCTCTAACTCGCCCATCAATACGTTCATATAAGTACCTGTATGGAAGTCACAGAAAAAAATTTAAGCGGCTAAGCAGAGGAGGAGACCAAAAAAGCAGGCTAGGATCAATACCAGCACCCCATATCCCTAACTGGCCAAAAAACATAAAAAAATTTGAGAGCAAGTCTTAAAAACACTTCTCTTACCACAATTGGTCAATTATAATTAAACACAGCCCTACCTACTTTTTGCTGCTTTATGAGGATACAGTAACCACAAGATCAGTATGACTCTTTTTCTTACCTCCTCTGGATTAGATAATCCTCTAGGATATCTAGGCAGCGTACCATCTGGGAGAAGATCAGAACTTTATGGCCACCAGCTTTAAGCTTTGGAAGTAACTTGTCAATAAGAACCAATTTGCCAGCTGAACGAACCATGGCCTGCAGGTGGAAGTCATGAGGTATAACATGGCAAGCTTCCCGAAATTCTGTTAGGATTTTTTCTTCTGCACCTGCCAAAAGAAAAATTAAACTTGATGTTGATCCAGTGAAATATATTAAGGCTGTGTATTAAATTGAGATAAGAAAGGCAAAATAAATAAATAAATAAAATAAAAAATAAAAAAATAAAAAACCAGTACTTCTGATTTGAGATCAACATCTCTCACAGGATTACAGCACCAAAATATCCTAAATCATCTTCAATTGTTTTATACAAAATATTCCAAGTAAGGTGGTCCTATGATAACTGGTAAAATATATGTAAATATGTGGACAAGGACTAAGATAGAACATACAATTCACTATTACCACTCTACTGGCACCCAAAAAAGACATAGTAAAATGGAGTATCAGTGAGGACATTTATCCAGAGAACTGAATAATTTGAATTCTTTTTTATATTTATTTTTTAGAGATGAGGTCTTGCTATATCACCCAGGTTGGTCTTCAATTCCTAGGCTCAAATGATCCTCTCACCTCAGCCTCCTGAGTAGCTGGATCTACAGATTCTCGTCACCAGGCCCAGATAACCTGAGTTCTTATTCATGAAATTCTAAACAGCAAATTCTATTTAATTTTGGAGATTTTGCAGGATCAAGGGAGTAGAAAGAACTAGAGAAAGACATCCACATAGAAATCTTTTTCTTAAAAGGAGGACCCTTCCCCACTCGTAGTTCCCACCCCCAAGTTAGGTTGGATCAATCAATGCATCCATTGCCCCCGAGGAATTTAGAAAGTAAACCCAGGTAATATAGAAGTTCAAGTATTTTCCAGGAATTCTCTCACCATTGATGAGATATGGGTGGTTGCAGCACTTGCGCAACTCCATCATTGTGTTGAGTAGATTAGGCATGTTGGTATGACCTGCCCCTTTGGAAAGGAAGGAGAAATTCTTCTCCAAAATAGCCCGATAGTATTTCTTCTGGATGTTAGTCAGCTCTACTTCAATAATAGTTTCCTGTTTGGGTGCCAAGTTTTTTTCAACATCCTCTTTGAGTCTTCTTAGCATCATTGGCTTGAGAATGGCCTGTAGCTTTTGAACCTGTGGTCCATATTACAGAGAGACAAAGAAATCAACACAAGGGCAAACATTTTCACAGTTTGCAGAACCATGAAAATATAAAATATTAGAGTTTTCTAGTATCTAAGAAAGGTAGATTTTGGATGATGCCATAGATGTAGGCATGAGGTTATAAAAAGTTCAGAAAAGCCCTTGATACCTATGGCAACAGATGTCTGCCTTGTACAAACTTTGTCCTAAGTTATTACCTCATCAGATAGATTTCCTACCTGTTCCTCTGTTTTGAGATCCCCAAAGTCCTTGAGGAACTCTGATTCTGAGGGAAACTGTGAAGGTTCCAAGAAATGAAGCAAACTAAACAGTTCCTCCACAGTATTTTGCAAAGGTGTTCCTGTGAGTAGCACTTTGTGTTCCTAGAAATAAAGGAAACAGAAGAATGATAAAATTCAAAAACACAAAGGACTTCTGGGGTTTTCCATCAAGCATATAATCTTTAAAGTACATAAGTTTTAAATTCTTTATCTAGAAAATGATGGAAATGGATCATAGCACTATTTTAGTGTTTCTTTTACTTGCTCCCTCTTTTGATAAACACAAATGATTCAAGAAACTCTTGACATTATTTAACATATTGAAATAACTTAAATATTATAAACAATTTAAGAAATAGTAATTCAGATTGTTTTTTTCCAATTACATAAGTCTCTCTACATTCAACTCCCCATAGATATCCTAATCTGCCCTCCTCTAGGGAATGTAACTGTGCTCAATTGAATATGGCCATTAATTCTCTGTAGTTCCTCCAATCAAGGTTCACCCCTTGAATCTAGGCTTGTCTTGTGACTTGCTCTGACAAACAGAATGTAGCAGAAGTGATACTGTATGAGTTTCAGAGACTACTTCAAAGGCCTTGCATTTTCTACTTCTGCCCTCCTGGAACACTGCCCTGGAGAGTGCCATATAAAGCTCAGTCTGGCTTATTGGAGGATGAGAGGTCATGTGGAAATGTGGAAGATAACCCAGGGGCCCCAGCCAACAATCAGCAGCAATTCCCAGCTGCAGCAGCATTAAGGACTCCAGGCAAGATCACAAAAAACAACAGCCTAACTGAGCCCAGCCTAAGTGACAAAACTAGAGAATCACGAAAAATGTAGTTGTTTTAAGCCACTAAGTTTTGGATTTTTTTTTTTTTTTTGGAGACAGGGTCTCACTCTGTCACCCAGGCTGGAGTGCAGTGGCATGATCACAGCTCACTGTAGCTTCAAACTCCTGGGCTCAAGTGATCCTAGTTGGCTTTTTTTTTTTTTTTTTTTTGAGACAGAGTCTCACTCTACTGCCCAGGCTAGAATGCCATGGCATCAGCGTAGCTCACAGCAACCTCAAACTCCTGGGCTCAAGTGATTCTCCTGCCTCACCCTCCCAAATAGCTGGGACTACAGGTGTGCGCCACCATGTCCAGCTAATTTTTTCTGTTTTTAGTAGAGACAGGGTCTCACTCTTGCTCAGGCTCCTCTCAAACTCCTGAGCTCAAGCAATTCTCCCGCCTCGGCCTCCCAAAGTGTTAGGATTATAGGTGTGAGCCACTACACCCGGCTGAGATCCTACTTTTGGAGTATTTTTTTATGCACTAATAGTTTCCCACCTATCCTCCTGGTTGAGAACCACTAAACCATAATACTTTTCCAATTCTAAAATTTACAACTTTTACATGACTTTCAGATTTCCATTCCCATAGGCCATACCCACCACTCAATACCAAGATTCTGATTCTTTTTTCCTTCTCTGCTCAATTGGGTTATTTTAATTCCACAGGGAATTAGGGTGGGTTAATCCCAATTGTTTCTGCCCAAAAGTCAGCATGTAACTCACCAGGTCCATGTGCTTGAGACTGTCAAGCAGCTTACAATTACGGTTCTTAAGTCGATGGGCCTCATCAATGATTACACAACGCCATTCAATTTCACGAAGCTCAGGACAGTCTGACAAAATCATCTCAAAAGTAGTGATCAGGGCATCAAACTTGTATGCACCTGGGATGAGGCGCCCCTAAACATGAAGGCAGTAAAATCAGAAAAGGCCTAAAACATACCTAAATGAGGAGCTCTTCTGAATTACGTTTCCATATTCAGGCAGGTTTAATAGGAAATAAAAACTACACCACCACCCACCTCCACCACTGTTTATCTTTCTGATAAATGGTGCCAAATCACTGAATGTAAGATACATTGTTTCCTCAACACATTCAGCTTCTTGAGAAATTGAAAGACCTCACTGAATGAGGCTGGGCATTTTTGACTGCTGTATGCCTAGCTCATGTATCTCTCTGCCTTAGATCTTTGGTTGGTTAACAATGAAATCCATAAATCTCGGACAATGCTGACATATATAAGAAAATAATAAAAGTGAAAACAGGTAATACAGAACATGATAATATTGGTTACTGTCTAAAAACTGACAGAAGATTGTTATCATTTTAACAAAACTAAGAGTTGAAAAATGTAACTTGAGAAAATTTGGCTTGGTAAAAATAAGCACAGAAGTAAACTAACAGAGAAACACAAATAAAATTCGATGTTAATACAAAATGTATGATTCACATTTTCATTTTCAAATTGCCTTAGAAAAAGAGATTATTCTTGATGAAAATTTCAGTAGACTAAAAAACAAACAAATAAACAAGCAAACAAACAAAAAAGGAAAAGAAAGAATAATTTAAGTTCACTACTATATGGACCAAGTGGGTAAATGGATTTCATTCTGTAAAATACTCTGACTAAAACTCATTAATGCTGATAAATTTCTACTTAAAATGTATGTATTCATAAATTAAATAAAGTCAGAACTTCCATTGGATCTAAATGTCTACTGGGGAAAAATACCAGAGTAAAGAAAATGCCCTGATTACTGTTGCACAAAAATCCCTAAATCACAGAGCACTGATTCAATAAAAGTCTTTTACTCTTACACAGCCCCTAAAATACCAGGTCCCTTGGCCTACTTTCTCAAAACCATAGCATTGAGAAGATATATAACTCACCCGTGAATCTTTGCAGTACATTTCATATTGCTGAATCATCTGCCTGCTGGCCAGACTGCCATGGTACACAATAGTGTTCATCTCTGTCCATGTATTGAATTCTCGCTCCCAGTTAGTAATTGTGGACAGTGGGGCAATTACCAAGAAGGGGCCATGGATGCCCACATTATATACCTCTTGCAAGAAGGCAATGGACTGAATAGTTTTGCCCAATCCCATCTCATCAGCCAGGATGCAGTTCTGCCTGTAGATTCAACATGGGGGGGAGGGGGCGGTAGAAAATAAACATGTCAAAAGATACCATCTTAAAAGGCAGAGGACATAGGAAGAAACTGTTTCAATAGAAAATGAGTAAATGATCCCAGGACTAAGTGTATATCTTATGGGCCCACTCTTTTCTTTACCTGTTATACCAATTAAAGAGCAGCCAATTGACCCCTTCCAACTGATATTCCCTTAACTGGTTTCTGTTTTTATATTCATGTGACAGCTCCAATTTCTTCCAGGAACTTGCCTGTGGACGATTCTAAAAAACATGAAATTTGAATAAGTGGAGTGAAGACACTAACAAAATTAGGCAAGACTTACTAGGTAGTTGGAATAGTTAAAGGCAATTCAAAAACATTATTGTTTGACTTGGGAGGCCAAGGGGGGTGGATCGTTTGAGTTCAGGGGTTCAAGACTAGCCTGAGCGAGGCCCCATCTTTACCAAAAATAGAAAGAAATTATCTGGACAACTAAAAATACATACAGAAAAAATTAGCCGGGCATGGTGGCGCATGCCTGTAGTCCCAGCTACTCGGGAGGCTGAGGCAGAAGGATTGCTTAAGCCCAGGAGTTTGAGGTTGCTGTGAGCTAGGCTGACGCCACGGCACTCTAGCCCGGGCAAAAGATCGAGACTCTGTCTCCAAAAAAAAAAAAAATTACTGTTTGGATTAAAACATGTCAAATATATTTAAATCCTTCAGTTAAAAATGATATTTAAAAAAAAAAAAAAGATAAAAGAGGAAAAACCTACTGGTGACTTTAGGTGGAGGCAAGGGAACCACTACTTCATTATTTTGGAAACTGAGAAATAAAGGAAAAGCATTATCTTTTCTATACAATCTCTACCTCCAGGTAACCAAATAGTAGATGAAACAAAATTTATAAAAGATTCCAGCTAATAAGTGAAGAAATGATAGAATTAAAATATCACCACTTTAAAATCCTGAAAGAACAAATCTAGAATGATCATATAAATGGCTGATAACATCACAAAGCACAACCAGATAGAAGTACACACCACCATCCATGAAGCAGATTTACTGGCTTCCCTCATCAGTCTGACCAAGCCTCTAGGAACAGTGATGTCTAATAGAACTTTGTATAATATTAAAAAAATGTGGCTATGGCTAATGTATTGAACAGCACAGAGCTAAAGATTTTTATTGGACAGTGCTACTCTAGACCTAAGCATTCATGAGAAATATCAGGGATGGAGAATATGTTAAAAGACATCAAGGAGAATGAAATCAGCAAATTTCAGACTATGGAAAATCCTACAGAACAAATCACCTCAATTCCTCAAGAGAAAGTTATAAAGGTGGGAGATGGGCAGATTAAAGGGGAACTACAATTAAAAGAGACTTGGGACATATTAACTGATAGCAACATATGGACCTTATTTAGAACCCAATTCAAGTAACTTAACAAAAATTATAAGACAGTCAAGGAAATGTATACAATGATTGGTATTTGATATTAATGAATGATTAACTTTTTTCAAGTTTAATAATGGCATTATTTATCTTTCAGACATAAACAACGATATATTCACAGATGAAATAAAGGAAGCTGAAATTTGATTTTAAAAAACCTGAAAAA
This sequence comes from Eulemur rufifrons, assembly GCF_041146395.1. Lineage (NCBI taxonomy): Eukaryota > Metazoa > Chordata > Mammalia > Primates > Lemuridae > Eulemur > Eulemur rufifrons. Next base: position 59,041,529 of record NC_090984.1, read on the forward strand.
CACAGGAATGAATGGTAGGAAAATGCATGACACAAGAATGGACATGTATTAATAATTGTTAGCTGGGTAATGGGTATATTACTCTATTTCTTCAACTTTTATGTTTGAAAATTTCTGTAATGAAAAGCAAAAACAACAAAACTTCTACAGGGGAAAAATTAAATCATTCCCTATATAGGCCTTTATACTCTAAATGCAAATATACTTACCACCCTTTTGAGTTCTGGGTGCCTTGACTGAATCCGTTTAAATTCTCGAATCTTGCCTTCATCAACATCTTCTTTTAGCTCCCATGTACTATCCTCATAGGGCAGAGAACACCATTTCACCAGGTAGTAAATAACAGGCTAGGAGAAAAGAAGACAAAGCTTTAAAAAACTGATTCTGTGTTCTCTGCTGTGGTTAAAGAATAAGAATTTGACTATAAAATCACATCACGAAGTGTCGACACCTAAAAGCTGCTGAAAAAGTCAGGCTGAACATACCAAGCATAGGTTCACCTGCTGATGTACCATTCGTGGCTTTGATCATTCTTCGAGTTAATTTATCAGAATCTGTCCTAAAAGTAAAATTTTTACCCAGTAGTTTCTAGAACACTAAGCACTAAAATATTACGCTCATCAACCGAGCATAATAACGAAAAATAAAAGGCTTTTCTTTTCCTATACTGTGTTGAAATTAGAAGATATGGCTTGGTGCCATACCATTCTCCTGACACCAAATTTGATACAGTAGAAACCAGGTTACATTTAGGATGAGGAATAGGGTAAACCCCCTAGGACCATTCTAGGGCTAACATCACTGGGCTTCTGAGCCCCTATAGTTCTGAGTGTAGATGCACTTCAAGAGCAATTATATGGTGATAAAGAGATTTCCTTATGAGCCCCAGGAAGCTAGGAGATAATTACCAGATGTATCACTGAAGAGAGGTAGTAAGAGTGAAGACGAAATGCTCAAGGTCCATCTACAGTAATACTGTATGCAGGCATTTCACTGCAAGGGAAGAGGCAGCGACCAACGGTTGAATGGCTCCTATTTTCACTATTTGTGACAATTGCAGTTACTGCATTTCCATTTTTGGCTCATGCAGTATAAAGCAAGCAAGATTAGACTGGGCCTAGCAAAATCAACAGAAATTTCTAATTACCAATTCATAGAATACCCCTTAAAACAACTAGCAAGAAGTGTAAAAGTGCCTCAACATAGTCACTAATGAAGGAATCCCTAGAATTAATCCAGTTGCTCTTTTACCTTTTTCTCTATTGTAGCAACTCACATCACTCTCTATGTAAAGTCATTTGTCTAGGTCACACATTTCCAGCATAACTTTCTTTTCTAAGGACCAAAATATGTATTATAATGTTTATTTCCACTATTAGGTAATGTAAAATGGATGACAAACTAAACTTACTTTGAACAGGGGGGAAAATGGTTACACAAAGTGTTATTATCCAATATTGGGAGCGTAAATCATAGAATCAGGGTACCAAAACATTTTCACCTGTCATGCTAGTTGCAACATACTCCAAAGGGCCAACTGCTTTTGGAAGAATAAGTATGGTGGTAGAGAGCATAAGATTTCCAAGGCTGGGAAGGCTGCAATCCTAAAAATGATGAGAAGGATTTAAGAGTAGCTAACCTGACCTAATAAACTGTTCCATTCTCCACTCACTTCTCACAAATGAACACACGGTAACTCTTATCTCCAACTCCAAAAAGCAAAATATATGTTATCAGAAGCATGCTTATTAGGATTTGAAGACAACAAATTGTAATAGTCCCTGAATATGTAAGATTCTGGCTATCTGAGGGAACCTAAAGACTTATAAAATAGAGCAAACTTTAGAATTTTATAGAGGAAAGAATTTGACTTATAGGTCCCATTAGAATGATATATAGGAGCAAGTCACTTGGCTCATGAGTAAGCCCAGATCACCATCCAGCACTGACATCTTAAGAAGATTCTGTTGTTCTCTGCTGATCATTGTATAAGAAGTAACTACCAGATGTGATAAAAAAATTCTGTTTATGACCCTGCAAAACTAAACCAAAGACTGCTGCTTGAAGTGAGAAGAAAGTGTTTATGGTAGCTCATAGCCTAAACAAAAGTTTGAAGTAAGTTTAAAATAGAAAAAGCTCAATTCATTGGTGGTATAGATCTATGTGACTATTTGGAAAACAAAAATGGTGGTCTGTTTCAGCATATGTAAAACATGCTCCCCAAACTAAGAAAGCTTTTAGAGTGGTGATTCCCAAATCAAGCCATGCATGAAAACCCCTTGGATAATCAACTTAAAGATCTTGGGGTCCCAACCTATGTTTACTGAATGTGAACCTGTGGAAGTAGGACCCCAAAATCTGTTTTAAAATACAGATTCAAATGTAGAAGATCCGTTTTAATGACAAATGAAAAGGCATTTAATGAATGGTGAGTTTAGGAAATAACTAATTCTCAACAACAACATGATTTGGAGAAAGATAAAAGTGAGCCTGTACAAATATTTTAATATGTGTAAATTTAGGAATTTGTGAAATATCCCTTTCTCTTGCCCCACAGCCAACTTCCAACTCAATGTGAAGGGTCTCCCATATAAAATCTGAGGAAAAATGAGACCAAGGGAATGACTTTTCAGTACTCATAAATATAGCCCCCAGCCAGGTGCAGTGGCTCACACCTGTAATCCCAGCTACTTGGAAACTGAGGTGGGAGGATCACTTGAGGACAGGAGTTTGAGACCAACCTGGGCAACATATTGAGACGCCATCTCTAAAAAAAAAGTTTTTGTGTTTTTTTTTTTTTTAAATAAGCCAGATGCGCAGTGGTGTGTACCTGTAGTCCCAGAGTGAAGGCAAGAGGATCACTTGAGCCCAAGAGTTCAAATCCAGCCTAGGCAACATAGTGAGATCCTGTCTCTAATTAATTAATTAATCAATCAATGTATCTCCTAGATGTTTGACTTTATGTGAAATTTCCGTTTAGCTTCTCTTCCTACTCCCTTACCTTCCCATTATCTTTCTAAGGATACCAAAATAAAATTCAGAAATACTTTCTCAGTCCAACGGATTTTTCAACCATACCTGGAAAAAAGGGACTGACAAACAGACCACCAGAAATCTAAGAGGACTTTCATGTTCTTCCACGCTCCAACTCACCTCCCCATTGTCCTTGTCAATACTGTGAGACTCATCCAATATCCTATCCACCTCTACATAGTCTGGATTGAAGGGCTCTTCATCCTAAATGAGTTATGAAACCAAATGATAAGAACAAAAGATCACTGTCCAATAAACCAACCCCTCCACCTCACCTTTAGCAGATAATCCTACTTCAAATTTTTTAAAGAAAACAGAAGCAATGTAATAGGAGTTTCCCATTTTCACAATATCAAATCATACAAATATACCTGGGTCTGTGCCTATCTTCTCACCTGTTGCCAGAGAAAGTCTCTTCTCTCTATTAGAGACCATTCCATATATACCCTGGATTCCATCCCTTCTTGTATTCTTAGGAATCCCTCTAATGAATCATTGCCATAAACACAAATATGTTCCACTATTTCACATCTTAAAAAAGACCTCCTTTGACTCTACATCCCCTGCAACTATTTTTCTACTGTGCTTCTTACCCAAACTTTCCCAAGAGTTTTAAACACATGCTATTTCCGTTCACTTGCTTCCATTTACTTCTGTTCACACACGTTTCACCTTGTTCACTAGTCCATCCATTCCACTCTTCCTTCCACTTGCATCACATAACCAAAACTATTCTTGTTAAGGTCATTAATGGCCTCCTCAAATATAATGGACATATTTCATCTTGCTCCAGTGTTTAACTAATAGTAAACCTGGATATTGGAAATTAAAGCTCCTTTATCACTATTTCTAATAATACTGGATTCAAAATTTGAAAAAATAAAGTTCTTCCTTAATGATACAGTTGTTTATGTCTACAGATACCATCAATAGCTAAAGACTGATATTAGAGGGAGAAGAATGCCTCAGTAGACAAGAGATCAGTTTATGGTCTGTTTTGAAAATACGTCACGAGTATTGAGCAGGTCAATTTCAAAACACCCACAACTAATAAATACACTATATTTAAACCTAGGAAAACAAAGCATGGGGCAATTAAGTAAGGAAAGTCAATGATCAAAATTAAAACTTTATACTCTTATATACAAACCAACTATAAGTCTTTTAAATAATTAGCCAAGGCTGATTAACTCCAGTAATTTGTGCTTCTATGAAAGAAATATATCGGCAATACTTATTCCTATTACCTCATGGAAGAAGTGTCTCATCTGAGCCATTTTGGTTTTGAAACGCTTTAGTTTTTGATGGATCCTCTTATCCTTTTCAAGTTGGGAGATAGTGGCCCATTCACAGTGTAGATACGAGCTGAAGGACATGGAAATAGCCAGTCATGGTGCAAGAAAGGGAATTTGGCAGGCAAGTGTTTGAGATTTTGGGATTAGCCAGAAACAGACATGACAAGTGTATACTTAAACTGGGAGATAGTCTCTTACGTCAATGTTTCTGAAACTTCAATTTGTATATAAACCATATAAATGTGCTTAAAAGTCCACATTTCTAAAAGGCACCCAAGTAATGCTAACTCTGCTAGTCCATGGACCATGCTTTGAGTAGCAAGGTCTTAGTGCTAGACAAGAGGAGAGAGAATCCACAAAGAATTTTATCAGGAACCACTCTCACCCCACCTTTCTGCAAGGAAATAGTAAGAGTCATGTCACTTCCTGAATTTCTGTCTCAGTAGTCACTTTCCCCCATTAAAAACAGCAATCTGGGGCTGGGCATGGTAACTCATGCCTGTAATCTCAGCACTGTGGGAGGCTGAGGTGGAAGGATGGCTTGTGGCCAGAAGCTCCAGACCAGCCTGGGCAACACAGTGACACCCCATCTCTACAAAATGTTTATTTAAAAAAATTAGCCAGGTGTGGTGGCCCATGCCTGTAACTCTAGCTACTTGGGAGGCTGAAGGAGGAGGATTTGCTCGAATCCAGAAGTTTGAGGTTGCACTGAGCTGTGACTGTGCCATTGCACTCCAGCCTGGACAAGACAGCAAGATCCTGTCTCTATTCAAAAAACAAACAAACAAAAAAAAAAAAACCACCAACAAAAACCCCAGTAATCTTGACTAGTAGACTACAAAAAAGGGACACATTCCCACCCAAGATAGTCTACACAGGAGAACCTTTTACAGCACTGTGGAGTTTGGGGTGAAAAGCTTTTTACATAGATCACATACTAGTTCTTATACTTGACAAAGAATTCTTCTGCTTCAGTATACTGTCCAGAAGGAAGCTGAGAAGAAAGAAAGAAATTACAGTTATTAGTCTCTTATTTGTCAAAGAAAGAACATATTAGTTTTAACCACACATGTCAGAACTTCGTATCAATGTTCCCTAAATTATAGTATTGACTCAGGGATTAAGGAACCAATCTGGTGCTTCAACACTAGAGACCTGATGGCTGAAAAAAAATAAGCCTTTATCCAGTCTCAACAGATAAGTGAAAGACGAGGCAGTTTCTATTTTCTAGTTAACTTTCCTCTATCATCTCTCATAACTACAATATATCCTGATACCCAAAAGTGCTCATTAAATAAAGTGTGTGAATATAGCATTATGGGCTGATACTAAAGAGAGAGAAGAGCCAGGCACAGTGGAGCATGCCTATAGTCCCAGCTACTCAGGAGGCTAGGGCAGGAGGATCGCTTGACTCCTAGAGTTCAAGGCTGTAGTGTGCTATGATTATGCCTGTGAATAGCTACTGCACTCCAGCCTGGTCAACACAGGACCCCACCTCTTAAAGAAAAAAAAAAAAAAGAATAAGAAGAAGTAAGACACCTCACCTCCTTCTTCACAATCCGCATAGAAAGCACTTTGTCTACAATGGCTGCATCTTCTTCACTGGGATTCTCCTGCAGCAAAAGATGCAATAGTCAACAGATAATTGTGACCAGCAGGACAAACCTCTCAAATTGCTTAAGTTCTCAGCTTACCACAAAGAATTGCATGGAAGGCAAAGTCTCGCCATCTGGTTCTTGCACTGGTTCGGGGAGGATAGGCTCAGGTTTTATTGGACCAGTTACATCTACCTCTTCTTCTTCTTCATCATCTGTGATCTTTATATCCAGGTCCTCTGTATACTTTTTTCGCTTAACTTGGCGGTTTGAGCGTCTCTTCTGTAGAGGAAAATTTAGTTAAAATGACTGCTTAGGTCTCTGAAAGAGGAAACTTACAAAACTGTTTGCCTGTGGTCATATACTTAGATTTCATTCCAAAATTCTCATGAAAAATAAAAGCAAAAGATGAGAAAGAGCTTATCTATCAAACCATCCGACTTATTCTATATACTAAATATATATAAATTTGCTGAACTGCTTTATCAAAGGCCAGGAATCCACTGAGAGAAACCTGTACACTACTAGCAAGAAGCTCTGGGAAATTGAAACAAGATGCAATACACTTCACACTAGGAGCACTCCTGAAATGCAAAGACATAAGAATATTTTGTTTCTAATTTCATTTTTTTCCCTTTAGTTCCAAAGGTTTTTTGTTTTAATAAATAAAATCATACTATATGCACTCTTTTGCTGCTTACATTTTTAGTTAATATTTCTCAGAAATGTTTTCCATATCGATGTTTTAGATCTACCTTATTCTTTCAATTGGTTGAATGAAACATTTTTAATTAAGTAATTTAATACTTGCAGCTCATAATAAAAAGTTGGGAAGGAAGATGAGATAAAATTTTTATTTTTCAACCACAATTATATCCCTGAGAAAACCCAAAAGAATCAAATAATAGAACTAATGAAACTGAGCAAACTGGCTTGGTATAAAATTAATTGTTAAAAATTAACATCATTTCTATATAGAGTCAGCCAGAAAACATAATAAAACATCCCATTTATGAAAACAAAGATTAACTATCTAAAGGATTAAATTTAATGAGGTATACATAAAATCTATATAAAGAAAACTTTAAAACACTACAGGACATAAGATATGACTTGAATAGTAAAATATACTATTCTTAAGTCTTAAGGAGGACTTAATTCTCCCTAATTACATAAATATGATGAAACAAAATTAACATTTTTTAAACTAGATAAGCTGATTCTAAAATTCAAATGGACAAATAAATATGTAAGAATAACCAGGAAAAATATGAATAAGCATAATGGGCCTTACCAATATTAAGCTATACTAATTAGATACAGCTTGATATCTGCCCATGAAGAGATAAAAAGGTCAATGAAATAGTGTCCAAATAGAGACTAAAATATTTATGTGGATTTAGAACATGATAAAAACGACATTTCTAATCAGTGAGGAAAAAGTGAATTACTCTACAAATGAGATTGGAAAAACTGGCTAGCTATATAGAAGATGAAAGAAACTAAATTCTAAAAGGATCAAAGATTTAAATAAATATTTTAAAAGGACATAAAATTCCTAAGAGTCAAAGTGGAAGGATTTTTTTATAATCCTAGAATAGGAATTCTTTCTAATAAATTGATCAATTTGAGTGTGTAAAAAAATTTAAGGCTATTTGCATAATACAGTCCATGATAAGCAAAGACAAATAATAAACTGAGAAAAAAATGTCATATGAACCAGGCACTATGGCTCATGTCTATAATCCTAGCACTTTGGGAGGCTGAGGCGGAAGGATCACTTGAAGCCAGGAGTTCAAGACTAGCCTGAGCAACATGGTGAGACCCCGTTTGTACAAAAAACAGAAAAATTAGCCAGGCACGGTGGTGTATGCCTATAGTCCCAGCTACTCAGAAGGCTGGGGCAGGAGGATCACTTGAGTTCAGGAGTTTAAGATTGCAGTGAGCTATGATTGATGATACCACTGCATGCTAGCCTGGGCAACAGAATGAGATCCTATCTCAAAAAAAACATTTTTTAAAAAAGCCGTATGATACATTTCCTAAACATAAAGAGTTCTTTTGAATAACAAAGATCAATAACACAACAGAAATAAGAGTAAATGACATGAATAGACAGTTCACAGAAAAAATACAAATGGCTTTTAAACCTAAAAAAAAAGCAGACACTCACAATAACATAATTACAAGTGAAAACTAAACAGATTTTTTTTTTCCACCTAACAGACTGGCAAAAATCAGCAAGTTTGATCAAAATAGTTGAAACAGGAACTCATACATTGTTAGTAAGAATATACATAGGTATGACCTCTATGGAGAAAATTTGGCAATACTCTTTGATCTATCAATTCCACTTCAAAGATATTATTCCATAGATAAATTTGCACATGTGCACAAATCTCTGTAGCATTACTGTGATACTATTAATAGAAGACCAGAAAAAACCTAAGTTTTCATCAACAGGGGAGTGATGAAACAAATTATGTTATAACCTTAAAATAGAATACTATAGAATTGCTAAAAAAGAATGGGGTAGAACACCACCACCAAATGTTGAAGACATGTATCAACTGAAACGCTCATTACTGGTGGAAGTGTAAAATGACACAATAACTTTGGAAAACTCACAGGTTCTTGTAAGTTACATGTTTACTCTACAATCTATCAATTCCATTCCTGGGGATTTAGCCATGAAGAATGAAAACCTATGTCCACAAAATACTTGTACATACTCAGACTGTTCATTGCAGCCTTATTCATGATAGCCTCAAACTGGAAATAACCCCAATTTCCATGAACAGGAGAATGAATGAACAAATTATGGTATATTCATAAAATCACATATTAAGAAAAAAAAGAATGAACTACTGATACATTTACCATGGATGAATCTCAAAAACATTATGCTGAAAGAAGTAAAACCCAAGAATACATACTGTATGATTCCATTTATATAAAGTTCAAGAATAGGCTAAGTTAAGCCACAGTGATAGAAATGCCTCTGGAAAGGAGGGGATGGAATGACTGGAAGAGAGTACAGGGGAACTTTCTGGGGTGATGAAAACATTCTTTATCTTGATTTGAGTGGTGGTTACTTGGATACATTTGTCAAAACTTACCAAATTATACAAATAAGATCTGTGCATATTTAACTGTATGTACATTATACCTCATTAAAAAAAAATCTGGGAGAATAAACTATTGATAATTACTTCCAGAGGGCAGGGATTAGGAGAGACGTTCTACCTTTTAGTTTTTATATCACTGTATTACTTGATTTTTATTAAGCACATCCATCATGTAGTTATTCTTAAAATGACTTATTTTTTAAAAATCTAAGAAACACTAAACAGATCACTTGGATTTGCTTTAAAATACTTCAAAAGCAGGGCAGGACTGGAGTGGGAGGAAAAATGGCCATCTGTTGGTAAGTATTAAAGGGGGAGAATGGGAACACAGACTTCATTAAATATTAAATAACCTACTCTTGAGTATGTCTGAAAATTTTCATAACAAAAAAGGGAGAGGGAGAATGGGCTAGCTCTATCTTTTCCAAATAAAGAATAACCTCCAAGACATATGGTAACAGAGGGTACGCCTGGGGAGAACTGGGACACAGTGAGGCCAGGGTCTACAATAGGAGACATTTAATGTCTACTTTTTTGCACCAATGTAATTTTTCTCATATCTATCTATCTATCTATATATATATACCCATCTATCTATCTATCTTATATTTTTTTTTTTTTTTGAGACAGAGTCTCGCTCTGTTGCCTGGGCTAGAGTGCCCTGGCGTCAGCCTATCTCACCGTAACCTCAAATTCCTGGGCTCAAGCAATCCTCCTGCCTCAGCCTCCCAAGTATCTGGGACTACAGGCATGCGCCACCATGCCCGGCTAATTTTTTTTTCTATATATATATTTTAGTTGTCCAGCTAATTTCTTTATATTTTTAGTAGAGATGGGGTCTCGCTCTTGCTCAGGCTGGTCTTGAACTGCTGACCTTGAGCGATCCTCCCTCCTCAGCCTCCCAGAGTGCTAGGATTACAGGCGTGAGCCACTGCACCCGGCCCATATCTATATTTTTTTAAATAAAAAATAAAATGGCAAATAGTTAAGAAGTTTTCAAAGCATAAACAATGAAGTACAATTATCATGACCCACTTACCCTTTAATCCTTCTCCTTAAAGATATATATTATCAATTTCTTATGTATGCATACATGTATATGTACACATACAAAAACACACATTCATACATTAAAAGTTATTGCAAATATTGCTATAATACATATATCACTGCATACTTCTGAGAGCATATACACAAGGTAATTTCCTAGTTGCAGAATCATCGAATCAAAGGGCATTAATATTTTAAATTATGCTATATGTGGAAACATTGACTTTCCAAAAAGATTGTCCCAATTAATACTCCCATCAACTATGTTAAATGTCTTTTCCTTAACTTCATTGCCAACATTGGCAATACCACTTGTCATGGGCTGAATTGTGTCCCCCCACTAAATTCATATATTGAAGTCCTAACCCCCAGTACCAGAATGTGACTGTACTTGGAGACAGGGCCTTTAAAGAGGCAATTAAGTTAAAATGAGGTAAGTAGGGTGGGCCTTAATCTAATTTGACTGGTGTCATCAAGAAGAGGAAATTTGGACACAAAAAGAGACACCAGGAAAAAGAAAAAAAAGATAGAGAGACACCAGAGATGTGTAACAATAGAGGAAAGACTATGTGTGGACACAGTGAGAAGTTAGCCACTTACAAGCCAAGGATAAAAGCATTAGAAGAAACTAAACTTATGCACCATATGATCTTAAACTTCTAGGCTCCAGAATTGTGAGAAAATAAATGTCTGTACTTTAAGCCACTTAGTCTGTGGTAATTTGTTTCATCAGCCCTAGGAAACTAACATACCACTTTCTAAATTTTATTAATCTTCATATTTCTTGTATTACAAAAATTTGCCTTCAGTTTGTTTTTTGTTTACTTAGCAAATAATTTATTTAACACTTAAACTCTTATTTAACCTTTATTTTATTTATTGTGCTACCATAACAGAATACCTGAAACTGGGTAATTTATAAAGAAAAGAAATTTATTTCTCAGAGTTCTGGAAGCTGGGAAGTTCAATATCCAAGGTGTTGGCATTTGGGGAGGGCCTTCTTGCTGCATTACCCCATGGTGGGAAGGCAAGAGGTGAGAGAGCACATGTGTGAAAGAGCAAAAGAGGGCAAAGTTGCTTTTATAATAAACCTACTCTCTTGGTAAGAAACCACTCCCAAGATAATACCATTAATCCATTACCTAATCACCTGTTAAAGGTCCCACCTTTCAACACGGTTGCATTGGGGATTTAGTTTCCAACACAGGAACTTTGAGGGACATATTCCAACCAAAGAACATGTATATAACTCTTAATATGTGCTATTACCATGAGCTAAACACTGTTCTATGTGCTTTATAAATGTTTACATTTAATCCTCATAACAACTCTACTTGGTCGGTACTATTATTTGCATTTTAGAGGTGAGGAAATTGAGGTACCAAGAGGTTAAGTAATCTGCTCAAAGTGACAATGCTAGTAAATGGTAGAGTTAAGATGAGAATGCAAGAAATAAGGCCCCAGAGTCTATGCTCTCAACTACCATGTTGTTTGTGGGATTTTTCTGTTGTTATAGCATATATAATTTTTATATATCAAGTATACCAATCTTTCCCTTTATAACTTCTAAATTTTTTGATTGTTTTGGTTTTTTTATTTCTGAATTTTAATGCCCTCCTTACAAAGATCTACTGTACTTGAAAATTATTAAAAAATGTATCCATGTTTTACAGAAAGTTCATGATTTCATTTTTTGTATTTAGACTTTTGATTAAATTGGAATTTGTTTTGTTTAAGCAGTAAGGCAAGAAATCCAGTTTTGTTTATTTTCTCCTAAATGGGTAGCCAGATGTCTTAAATTTTTTTTTTTTTTTTAGAGACAGGGTCTTGGCTCTGTAGCCCAGGCTGATCCTCCTGCCTCAGTTTCCTGAGTAGCTATACTGCAGGCATTTGCCACCACACAGCATTGGTCTTGTCATGTTGCCCAGGGTAGTCTCAAACTCCTGGCCTCAAGCAGTTCTCCCGCCTTGGCCTCCCAAAGCACTGGGTTTACAAGTGTAAGCCACTACACCTGGCCTGGCCTAACATAATTTATTGAATAATCTTTCTACCTGTTGATTTAAAATATTTTAATCATATATAGTACATTTTCATAACTATCTGAGTCAGTTCTAGGCTCTATTATCTTTTATTAATCTGTTTTTTCTTCTCCAATTCCAAAGTCTTAGTTAATAATCATTATTTCATAATATACTCTAATTGCTGTTTTTTCACCTCATTTTCCTTTACAAAAATTTCTTGGCTATTCTCACATGGTAATTTCCCCCAAAAGAACCCAAGTTATCAGTTTGTCAATGTATCGAATGTATATTAAGAAAGAGAGGAGGCATTTACAAATATTAATAGACACTTAAGGTTCATTTAGTCCAAATCTCCATTTATAGATGAGAAACTCAGACCCAGCTAAGTTAAGTAAATTGGCCAGGCCCACAAAGCTATTCAGAAGTACCATGGGTCTCCTGAATCTTAATACCAGGTTCTTTCTATGGTTGGAAACTGGAGACAAAGATGGTACTGCAAGGCCACAAATCAGAGACAGAAGACTAAAGTTCTTCTGGTCTGGCTTCTTTTGGTCTTTTCCAATGTCTCTCATCTTCAAAAGGTAGAAAAAAACTTTGTGCCTAAGCACCCCAGTTCAGAGTCAGAACCCTGAAGTATGGAAAAGGTAAGGCAAAAGGGATAGCTGGACAGTTCTAAGAGAAAGCATAACGCTAACACAGCCACAACGGCAATCATGCAGCATGACTTCACATGATTTGCTTAGTATTTGAAATACTGGAATTTAGAAAAATGAATGTCACTATTTTTTACAGTAATATGCTCTTTGCCTAAAAAAACAAAAATTTAAAAGACATTGACCAGGTCCATTCACCTTTTAGGCCTACCTCTGGTTTAGAAAAACTGAAGATATGTACATGGAGTCTCTCAGTATTTATTCCTGGCTTGTTAGCCATTATTAAACATAATTTTTCTACTAAGTTCTTTTTTTTTTTTTTGAGACAGAGTCTCACTCTGTTGCCCAGGCTAGAGTGAGTGCCGTGGCATCAGCCTAGCTCACAGCAACCTCAAACTCCTGAGCTCAAAGGATCCTCCTGTCTCAGCCTCCCGAGTAGCTGGGACTACAGGCATGCGCCACCATGCCCGGCTAATTTTTTTCTATATATATTTTTAGCTGTCTATGTAATTTCTTTCTATTTTTTAGTAGAGATGGGGTCTCGCTCTTGCTCAGGCTGGTCTCGAACTCCTGAGCTCAAACGATCCGCCCACCTCGGCCTCCCAGAGTGCTAGGATTACAGGCGTGAGCCACCGCGCCCGGCCTCTACTAAGTTCTTTAGGGATCCTTTTACCTGAATGCTGCTTTCTTCATCTTCCCGAGGCGATTGTGCAGGCATGACTTCCACATCTGAATTATCAGATGAGGTATTGCGTTTTCTCTTCTTACCCACTACAGGAGTGATGGTACTAAAAAGGAAAAACCAAATTCATTTTCAGGGAGGGCAAGGAAAATTTAGGGGTAAGAAAACAGAATTAATTTAAACCATCATACGTTAAGCTTTCAGACATAAGTGTTTAGATCGTCAGTCTATGGCACACACAGCTATTAAGTAAGGTGTTTGAAAAAGGAAGATAATAAGGTTTATAAAACACTGTCTGACCTTTACACTGTATTTGATAAATCCTTGCTATTACTGTGTTTAAAAATACCTGAAGGAAAGTAGTATAAGATAGGAGAATAAATACTGGACTAAGAATTAAAGGCCTTGTTTTAGGTCCAGTTAGTTCTGTCACCAGCTGGGCATTAGTTTCTTTATTTGCAGACACTATTGATAATACCTGTCCTGACAGTCATTGAAGATCGAATAAGAAATATAAAACTTGTTTTTTAAAAGCTGAAAATCCTATACAAACATAAAGCATTATTATACCAAAACGCTGAAGAATCCCAGGGAGTAAAAGCTATTAAGAAAAGACAAGCTACAAGACATGGAAAAGAAAGGAGGATATGCAGTTGTGACAAGAATTATGTGGCAAGCCACAGTTCTGCCAACACTGCTTAAGGCTAACAGTGGTTGCTGAAATCTTCTCCAATTCACAGATGAGACACAAGAACAGGGCAGCCATGTCTCCAGCAGTTCTTTTTACTGGTGTGGGTGGTAAAGGGGGAGTGAGAAATCTCTTTCATACTACAGTGATACAAAAATCAGTGCAAATATATAAATACACAAGAGTCGCAGCTTTTAAATGTAACCCCCAACAATGATTGGCTCTTCCCTATGCCTTAGTGCTTTCCTTTTAAAATACAGTAATTTGCAAATCTCTGTTTAACAAATCACATAAGCATTGGGACACAGAACAGAAAGGTCTTATTATCTTCTATAATAGATCACCTTGAACTATGCAACTGCTAAATACAAGTTCCTCAATGCTACTTAAAAATGAGTACACTGCCCTCAAATGTCCCAACAAAATAGCAAGCGGGTACTCACTTTAGCTTACTCTTGCCCTTAGTTTTGGAGGTGCCAGACGTTTTACTCTTCTTTGGCTTTTCCTCCTTCAGCCTCTCCGCACTGCTCTTCTTCCTGCGTTTCTTCTCACCTTCCTCCTCCGGCCGAACGCTGGGCAATTCATCCTCATTCAGGACTCGAGGTATGTTCTGCTCACCCCGGGCACGGGCCCTAGCAATGGCCTCTGCTACAATACGATTTGCCTTCTCTTGCTTCTTCTGATGCTCCAGCCTGCGGTTTTCCTCCATTCCTGTCTTTCCCCCCGAATGAGGAGCAGAACTTGCTGGTGATGAGAGGGCTGCCACTTCACTGGCACTTAGAACTTTAACTACGGAGAGCCCAGAAGAGGCCCCTTGGGAAGAGCCAGCCTATAGAAATAAAGACACTAAAATTTCAACTTGCTTGTAGTTAAATGGCCTAAATAAAATCCAGCTCTGAAGTAAGTAGCCCAGAAACTAGATCTCTAATTTCTCCAGAACCAGGCTCAGATTAAGTCTTACTAAACCTAAACACAGTTCTTAAAATTTATTTTTTGGTGGGAAAGGGTTAAGAAAAGGCAAAAATTCTGCCAAATTAAACTTCAGTATCCTTTTGCCATGCTCTCCTATCAATACTCATCTCTATCATTTTAGAAAAATTACAACCAATATATCCAATATTGGTCTCTGGCCTAACCAAAAAAAAATTCAAATCCTATTCTTGGCCTACCTTTATCTGCCTGGGGGTAGGGGTGGGGGGCAGCAGGAGGAATGATAATCACTTGACTATTTCTTTATCCTCCAAATGAGAGGCTAATTCAAATCATTTTTATTTTATAATAATATTAGGAAAAGATTATAAATGAAACAGCTCAAAGACAAATACTAGATAAATCATCTCTTATCCCAAACCCAATAACTCTCTAATCTTTTCATGATAAAATTAAAACAAGGTTTATACGGGTGAAAGAAGTAAAAGGCTATATCCCAGTTATGGATTCAACAGCAAGTGGTTGCTGAAAGCAATAGCAATGGACTAAGAGGTTTGTTTTCTTTCTTTTCCTTACTATGTAAAGTCTCTCACCTGTGGCTGCAGCACCACCTTGACTGGTACGGAAAGTCTTTGTCCTGGGCTTTGTCCTGGTCCCATTATCTGAGCCTGCTGCACAGAGGAGAGAGTCACTGGCTGGGTTGAGGGAGGCTGCTGAGGCTGTGGCTGTGAAGATGGAGGCTGCGGTACAATCTGGATTTTTTGCTGTGGCTGCTGCACCTGCAGCTGGATAGTTACTACTTTGGCAGGCTGCCCCTGGGCATTCTTGGCTTGAGTGAGGGCTGCCAGCTGGTTGCCCTGTAACACTATCTTGCCTGGTAGACTCCCTAGCACAACATGCCGATGTCCTTGGGGACCTCCAGACTGTGGCTGCTGGAGGACCAGGGTGATGCGTTTCGATTCACCCTAAAGTGAAGAAAGGAAATTGCAAGAAAGGTACATTAAAGAATGGTATATTTTGAAATATTTACACCAGTTTTCTTCATCCTAGAATCATAAAAATTGAGTCAGAAGACATCGTACAATTCACTTTGTTCATCCTCCTATCTGTCCTGATAGAATCTCTTCTATAACATCTCTGCCCAAGCCTACTATTGAAAAACTCCTGATGAGAGGCTATCTTCTAAGGCAGTCAATTCATTTTTGAAAATCTATTAGAACAAAAGTCCTTATACTGAACTGAAATTTGTCACCTTGTAGCTTCTTCCCACTGGTCCTACTTAAAACTGCCCACTCCTACCCACAAGTCTTCTGGCCCTTTATTCAGAGGCTAGAGCCTCTACTTTCTTACAAAAGAAACCAGCCTTTTGACTGGGCAAAGTAGGAGGGGGACAATCTTAGTAATAAAAGATATAAATAGTTTTTACAAGTCTGGCAAATATAAACATAATTTTTCAAAGATGTCTCTTTATTCTCAAAGTATCCTGTATTTCTCATAAAGCTTTATATCATACATTATTGTGAATTCTTACTTAATATCTGTCTTTC
Organism: Eulemur rufifrons; assembly: GCF_041146395.1. NCBI lineage: Eukaryota > Metazoa > Chordata > Mammalia > Primates > Lemuridae > Eulemur > Eulemur rufifrons. The sequence goes on from NC_090984.1 coordinate 59,058,151, forward strand.
CCAGCAGACTGTGAGCTCTGTAAGGATAGGGACTATGTCTGTCTTATTCAGCACCAGCTAGGCACAGTGTAAACATGTAGTAAGAGCTCAAAAAATATTATACACTATTGTTAACTGCTTCCACCTAACAAGTAGTAAGTGTGTGGCTGTCAACACTGACTGATAAAAAGCAAAGATGGAATTTAAACAGGCTGTCCCAGAGATAGCTCTCATGTGTGCTCTCTCTCACACAGTTGCTGGGCCCTCTATGAAACCAAAATTTACCTCCCCCTTTCACTCAAGTCACCTGGGCAGGTGTAGAGGTCAGTGTAACTGCAGGCTTCAGTGGGGGCCCTGTGGCCCCAGGGTTTCCAGCAGGAGCTGAACCCTTAACTGGTTGAAGGACCAGCTGCTTTACTGGTCGGCTGGGCTGGACAATGCGCTGAACAGCAGCCTGGTTCCCAGGGACCTTGGCGGCCAACACTGTATTGCCAGAGACAATGGAAACACCTGGTCGAAGGGGCGTGCCCGTTAGCACTTTGGTAAAAGTGACTTTTCCACCATTGGCTGTGCCAGCCACCAGGGGCTGAGCTGTGCTGGTGATACCTTGGGCCTGAATTTGTGCCACATGAGCACCAGTGACTGAGGAGCTTGGTGGGGCCTTAAGGATAACAATCTTAGGGGCTGACTGAGGTGGCTGCCCTCCAGCACTACTGGAGGAGAGAGCTGTGGCAGAGACACCCATGAAAGGATTCCCTTGGCTCAGGATCTCCTGGCTCTTGGAGACCTGCAAAAGTGCCGGTGTTGGCGTCGGTGTCTGTAATACAGGTTGGGCTGGCTGCTCCTGGCTGGCAGGCTGAGTGGTATAATCATGCAAGGTTAAGGATTCTGGAGCTGGAGCTGTGGATTCTTTGGGAAGTTCTGTGGGAGCTGTTTCCTCTGGTGGGGGGACCAGGTCACTTGCTGATGAATTTCCCATATCACCACCTCCACCATCCTGGTTCATCTGATCCAAGGAGTCCAGAGAGCTTGGCAGTCCAAGGGCTTCCTCAATGGGGTCTTGTGTGACCTGGTTAAAGCTGTCATCAGTCAGAGAGTCCAGGCCAAATAAATTTGGGTCATCAAACAGGTCCATGATGGGGTCTGCCATCTTGGGAAAGTAATGGAGGGTATTTCCCCAAGGTCTAAGGAGGGAAGGGGAGGGGGGGTACTGGCTCTCCCCTCCCCTCCCCTATTAAGAAAAAAATGTACACAATGGAAGAGGACTACTCTTCAAGTGAAGAAGCAAGAAACAAGTGCATGTCAGATTGTCCTGACCTTCATGGAACAAGATGGCTAGGTCTTCAGAGGAAGATGGTGAAACTCCTGTTGTGGAAATACAAATACAAATGAAAAATAAGCAAAGACAGTAATCTCAGAGAAAATTTCTCCTTCTTAGGTACTACCCTTAATATCAAATAACATCAAAGCAATAAGAGAAGAAGGAAATGTAAAGAAATCTGAGGACAGACATACAACAGAAAGAACACCCACATTTCTACTCCCAAACTAAAACTAAAAAAGAAAAAAAATAAGCCAACCCCCTTTTGGGCTCTTACACCTACATACTTAGAAGCTTCTGTCAAGAGCAGTCAGCTGTCTCTGTCCATCTCTTTTAACAATTATCATTTTAAGGTAGAGATCAGGAAATTTAATAATCATTTGTCTTCTATTTTCAGTTCTTAAGTTGGCAGAACTCAAAAATATACCACAAGCATTTCAGTGAATATAGATAAAGGTTTCTGGATATACTCTATCTTATACATTTTCCTTATATTTTACATACTTTTACTTACTACTGTCAGAAATAACCACCTTTAATCAAGCTCGTAGTACAATCTCACCAAGTTTATAGTAGTTTTACCCAGGAAGTTCTCAACTTTATTCTAGCTAACGTATCAATTAATCTATACATACCATTTTGTTCTGAAGTCCCCTCTCAAGAAACTTTTCCCATATTTAAGATCAAAAACTTCCTTTGCAAGGGATTCAACATTTTGGTTCCAATTTATATTCCCAACTTCCTCTCTTATCATCTCAGATATATATATCCTACATTCCAAGTCCACCTAGACTACACAGTTACCTTAATGTGATTCCCACCTGTGTGACTTTGCCTATTATGTTATAACTTCTGCCTAGAATACCCCCCAACACTCCCAAACATCTCTCCCAGCTGAAATCCTGACCTTCAAAGGTCTTCTACTCCATAATATGAGCCCTAAACCTCTGCCCCTTTAACAATTGAGCAATTTGATGGCTTGATTCCTCTACTTCCTTTAAATACAGCTTATTTAAAGCACTTGTATTTATTTATTTTATTTATTTATTGTGTGTATGAGAGAGAGAGAGAAAGACAAAGTCTTACTCTTTTGTAAGGGCTAGAGTGCAGTGGCATCATCATAGCTCACGGCAACTTCAAACTGCTGGGCTCAAGCCATCCTCCTGCCCTAGCCTTCCAAGTAGCTGTGATTACAGGTGTGTGACACTCTGCCTGGCTAATTTTTCTATTATTTGTAGAGACCAAGTCTCGCTATGTTGCTCAGGCTGGTCTCAAGCAATCCTCCCACCTCGGCCTCCCAAAGTGCTAGGATTATAGGTGTGAGCCACTGCACCTGGCCAATATTTAATATTTTACTAAAATGGCTTGAGCTTCTTGTTCATATCTTCTGAAGGCCCAAATAGTTCCTTAGTACAAATTATAAAAAGCTGCCTACTTCTAAAGGTGTTTGTCTGCCATCTGCTGGAAAACTGCCATACTAAATATACAAAATTGGTGATTATGAATATATGCAATGTATACCCTGCACAATCCTGCACCATAGCCCAGCTCCTCTTTCCCTGGGAAACAAAGTTCCTAGATGGTGGAAACTATGTCTTATTTATCTACGGAACCCTAAGGAACCAGTAGGTCATAGAATACATAGTAACTACTAAAAAAAAAGCTAATGAATTAATATACTTGCTTGCATTTTCTGATATAAATCTCCAGTCCTCACAAAACTAAAGGATATTCCTTGATTCTAAGACAAGTCAATAGAAAGCTTTCTACCTACAGTTCTACAAATGGCTGAAAGTATGTTTACAAAATACCAAAGACAGGGACTTATATCACCACATAACTCAAATATATGAAAAACAAGTATCTATTCTTTGTGTATGACGTCAATGTTCGACCGTCCAGGAAAGCCTTGTTTGATAAGACCACTTCTCCTAACATTTGGAAGACACCAGATAAGAAATTTGTCAGGAGTACAGCAGAGACTTGACTAATGAGACTTCTCCATATAACTTCCAAGCTATTTCTTTTTCCTTCCCCAACCCATCTCAGTTATCCTTATAAAACAATATAATGTGGGTTAATATCCCAGAAACTCCAACACAGACAAAGAGCATAGACTCGTCAGTAGTTGGCACATCACTCAAAATTACAAAGTACACAAGGTATCTCCACCAATGTTAAAGAAGATCTTCCTTGCTTCAGTAACTGTATACTTTTCACATCTCAACCCAAGATCCATATCACTTCCTATTCCTGACTAACCTATTCCACCAGCTCATTCCAGCCTCTGACATCTAATGCCCATCTACCCCCAAATTACTCAAAATGGCAATCAGAAAAGTTACATTTCTCAATTTAATGAAAACCTACTCAATAACTTTATAAATTTCTTCTCTAATATCATATTTTTTTCCTAGTTATGCCCTACTTCCCCACCAATTATGTTTGATCTCCTATTCACTGTCAGAAGTTATACTAAATACCTACATCTAGGTATTATACAAAAACTGCAGTGAAAGTTTCCAGTAACTAGAAGTTTATGCTTATAAAAATTTATGCCCTTTCTTCCATGGAGTATTTTATCCCTTCCATGATTCGTTGCTATTTGTTCATCCTAATGCTCTCCCTTCCCCTTGCAATAGCCTCATGGTAGGCATAGATATAATTTTTCATGGGAGAAATAAGGCTGTTTCTGAAATATTTCCTTACCACCATAAGACTCAAGTATAAGCTTTTATAGATCAATACATTACCATTTATCTCTCCCTTCCCTATTTTTTGACTAAACTTCTGCTTCTAGTTCAGTTTAGGCCCAATAATTCAAAAACCTTGCCACTGATTAAATGCTACATCACCAAATATCATTACTTCTTAGTCGCATCTTATCAACTCACCTCTACTGACCCAGTTCATCCTATACATATTTTTTATCCTAGTCTCCTACTTCTTTTCTAGCTCGCATCTTTAAATTGTCCTTGATTTTCACAAGATTAAACCTTCCCTCAACATATGTCCAACTTTCCTCACCCCTCCTTCTATTATTCGAAGCCAGGTTACCCTGGCTATATGTACATATGGCCTGTTCTACCAAGCTCATCCAACTCATGAATTCTCTTTCCATGGTTCAAACCCTAGTAGCAAAAATAAACAGATGTTAAGCAGGGTTCAAGGTAAAGCAACTGCTGAGATAAAGAAGTTATACCAGCTTTTATCATAATAGAATGAATAGCCACTCTTGGCCACCATTGTCCAAAAGAGAAGCACATGTATGTGCCACAATTCCAAACTAATGACCAGATTCACGAAAGAAATCTTGTGGGGGGGGTGGGAAGGGAAGGTGAAGAGAAAAGGAATAAACTAGTCAGTTAAGGTTCAAATCCAAGGCTACTTACCTGTAATTTCCAAATAACAAGCCAGTTACCTGTAGAAAAATACTCTATTGTATATGCCAATATCGTCTTTAATCTCCTTCTTAAAGCAGAAACTACTATTTTCCCTCAAAGTAAGTAGAAACTGATGTTCTTCTGCAGCTTTACCTCCTTTAATATGGTTCTTGGGTTTTTTTGAAGATCCAGTCCCAACTCTCCTGTCCTTATTTTACATTTTTTGTCACCCTTGCCCACTTCTGTAACAACCTGTCTGTTCCATGATAAAGAATTTTAATTCTACTGTATATTTTTCCCCCTTATTCTCTCCATATTTTTCAACAAAGCATTGATTCCCAACCAGGGAATGGAGTGTGTATGTCCCTTAGAATGGTATATGGGAACTGGGGGTGAAGATAAATGTGCAGTTTTAAAACGTGTACTCAGTATTATGATTTTATATTTATCAAGTGAAAAAGAAAAACATAGCGCATTGTTTAGGCTATTTATATTCTGTAAAATTGGACATCTTCTTGGCCAGTGAGGACCTGTCAAAGACAACACGGGGGCTGGAGGCAGAGAAAGAAGCATCCTGGCTTAGAATGGTCATTAATACCTCTGGGATGGGATAAGATTTCTTATGGTCTGTCAAAAAAGTGTTTATCACTTTTTACTGTTTATGATGGATGAGAAATGCTACAATAGTCTAACTGTCTAACAGATAAAATTATATAAACTGAACTACAGACATCTATTCTCCACTTATTGAATACTGCCCATCCTCTTAGAAGGTAATGAACAAATGCCATACTGAGCAATACTGACCTTTTTCTGGAATATGAACTTTTAGAAAAATACCCTTCACCTTAACCTCTAGCTGATCAAAGATTCAGAAAAGAATAAACTATTTTACTTCAAAGTATAAACCTTGTTAGAAACTGTATCCTTTCAAGAGGATCAGCTGCAGATAGATATAAACACATGTTATTGAAACAAGATGAACAGAGCAGCTTAATTTAAGTGAGAAAACCCTTGAAGATAAAATAACCAGAAGGGCTAAAATGAAAATCACCAACATAATTTTAAAATGGAAGCATCTAAAAACTGTGCCATGGAGACATTTGTGAAACCCAAACGGTCTCAAATCTTATACAGAAATGGGAAATAAACATCCAAAGTTAATGTAATCACAATTTAGGGTCAGCAAGGGATCAGGATGGAATAACATAGACCATAAGTAATGGAGCAATTAACTTGGAGCCACTCAGGAGATTTCCTGAAGAAGATCAAGATCCTAGGCCATTTTTTCTATCTTCACCATTCTCACTGCCAAATGTGTGGCTACTCTGTTTTTGTTTTCCAATTACTGAAGGAGAAAGCACTCACACCTCAATCAGGAGTATGGACATTTGGGGGCAAATATGGCTGGTAAAGTGAACCCTTATGAATAAATAGGAAAAGCAAATTAGACAACTATGAAAGCTATGTATTCTCAGGGGGTAAAAGAGAAACTACAAAAATTATATACTCATTTGGAGAAAGGGAAAGGGCGAGGTAGGGAAGTGAGGGGTTGATGGAGAGCAAAATGCGACTGGGGGTGGGGGTGGGGGGACCCGGGTACATTACCTGCTCATACTGCCAGGGTTGGTGCCAGTAAGGCCCATACAGCAGAGGTGGGAGATTTTGGCAACTGGTGCCCCCTCAAATGGAAATGAGGTACATGCACTTGAGGGAGGAAGCTGGGGGGTGCCCTCCAGGGTGAGGATGGCCAAGACGGGAAGATGGGGGGGGTGTGGATGCCCGGGGGTAGGAGCAATGTTAGGGCGGAAGCTACAGGCTGAGAGGCCCGACAAGCTCTGAAAGAGAAAAGGAGTTGTGCCTCCTCCCTGTAGGGGAGAGAGGTGGCTTTACCTGCAGTGGCCGTGGGGGGCCGGTTCACCCCTCTCGCTGTCTCTCCAGCACCAGTTTCCCCCTCCTCCTGCGCAACCTAACTTCATGCTCCTGCCCGCCCCACATCCTCATTGGCTGAAGTCTGCTGCCACTCACCAAAGGCGAAAAGACGCAAAACAGCGCAAAGGGCGGGACTAAGAGGAGCTCCCCTCCCCCTCCCCCGCGGGTTAGGTTGAGAGCGCACGGAGAGGCCTATCCGGTTTCTAGGGCCGAGGCGAAGCCTGCAGCTTGCTTGAAAAAAGGGTGCCTGGCCAAAGAAACGGTCTCATGGTGCGGGAAACCAGTCCTGGGGATCAAATTCCCTACCGCCCACACTGTATTCTGCACACTAAAGAGTGTGAACTCAGGAGGGAGGGGTTCCGCACTAGGCCAGCTCCGCCTCCCTCTGGATCCCCTGCCTCCTAGCAGCCCTGTCAGCCCCTCTGCTGTAGAGACTGTACCTTATCCCACTACCCAATAAAAGGGGCCAAATGCAAATGTTCCCTCCACCGTGGGAGTCAGCCCAGTTGTTAGAATATGGAGCCTTTTACTCTTAAAAGATAAAAGCACTCGTTCTGCCACAACCCCTAAGGTTGGCCTGCATTCTTGCCACTCTAACCCTTCAACAACATTGCTTTCTAGTTCCATGTGCCCTCTAACAGTTACCGACCCCCCTAACCCCCCCAAAACACACGCCCACTCCTCAACCCCAAACTCGGTCTCCTGCCCTCACTTCTCATGCAACTGCAGCCCGTTTGACAAATTGGTCAGTATCCACTTTGCAATGCCACTTGAGACCACTCTAATTCCCAATGAGACTAGTCAACCCCAGAATGATGGTATGCAAGCTTAAATCCCCCAAAGTAAACTATTATTAAAAAACTGCTGGCAGGGCACGGTGGCTCACGCCTGTAATCCTAGCACTCTGGGAGGCCGAGGTGGGCTGATTGTTTGAGCTCAGGAGTTTGAGACCAGCCTGAGCAACAGCGAGACCCCCGTCTCTACTAAAAATAGAAAGAAATTATATGGACAGCTAAAAATATATACAGAAAAATTAGCCGGGCATGGTGGCGCATGCCTGTAGTCCCAGCTACTTGGGAGGCTGAGGCAGAAGGATCACTTGAGCCCAGGAGTTTGAGGTTGCTTTGAGCTAGGCTGACGCCACGGCACTCTAGCCCCGGCAACAAAGTGAGACTCTGTCTCAAAAAAAAAAAAACCCCTGCTGCTCCCTGGTTGTCTAATGGTTAGGAAAAAATAAACAAAACAGAAAAAATAAAAACAGCTCCTTACCTCCCGACCACTAGTTTCCAATGAAAAGAAACCATCCGCAACACTGAAATGCTATTTTCTGTACTCTACGACACAAACTAGGAAGATCAACTTGGCTTTACATCTCCTATTTTTAAGATCCTTGCATAAAGAAACATCCAATGATCACTCCTGTGCTGTTTACTCTTGTAAACAGCAATAGTTTTCCTATTCATTCTAACTCAAAACCTCAAAAGTGTCTCTGAAACTTCCTCCTGTATCTACTACCCAATCATTTGCCAAGTCTCCTTGACTCTCTTGCAATATATAACAGATTTTGGAACTGGCAAAGACTTTAGCTATGAGTCAACCTTCTTGTACAGATGAGAAAACTGAGGCTTAGAGAGTTAAATATTTGACTATGAAACTAAGTGGCAAAGTCAGGAATCATATCCTCTTCTGTTTCTGCTGCCTTTTCCCTTATATATGCAGTTGCTTGTGTAAGAGAAAGAAGCCTCATAACTGATCTCTCTACTCTCCCTCCTAATCCATTCTGCTACCTGATAAATTTTATGAAACACAGTATGGCCAAATCAGTCTCATGATTAAAAACTTTCAAAGGCTCCCTTTTACTTAAGGCACAAATCTTAAGACTACATCTTGTCTTTCCAGTCTTATTTTCCACTATTGTTCTTTATTTACATTTACATGCTATCCAAAACAAACAACTCTCTACTACCACATTTTTTTCTCACCTGGGCCTTGCTAATATTGTTGCCTTCAAATTATATGCCATCTTTAAATCTTACTTATCCTCTAAGATCTAGTTATATCAAATGTCTCTTCATTCATTATCTTAGTATGGATTCAGTATATGATATACCAAGTAATCTGCTACTATTAGGGATCTAAAAATGAATAAAACATAATCCCAACCCTCAACTTACAGTGGGTAAGAGTGTATTTGTGTATCTTTGTGGAGAGAGACTATAGAGTAGGAACTATGACAACAATGACAAATGTAAACAATTACAATACAAGGTGATACATGTAACGAAATCAGCAGGGGGCTATTACAGGAACACACACAAAAAGGACTTAGGAGGAAAAGGTATCAAGGAAATAGTTTCTTAAAGGATGAGGAAAAGTTAACTAGGTGGGAGGGCAAGGTGGGCTATAAGAAAGATTTGCTCAAACAGCAGGGACAGAAAGACGAAAGGCAAAACAAAGCATGGCAATGAGGAACAGAATGAGACATGGAGAGGAAATAGTTCTGAAGTTCAGCCTTGCTAAAGTGTAAAGCACAAAGAATGGAGATGAGACTGAAAGAATAGGTATAGGCCAGCTCATACAGGGCCTTGAATACCACATTAAGGCATTCTCTTACAGGTGGATGAAGAGTCACTAAAACATGGAATGACATGATCAGAACTACACTTTGTTTTTGTTTTTTTAGAAACAGGGTCTCTCTCTTTTGCCCAGGCTGGAGTGCAATGGCATGATTATAACTTACGGCAGCCTCGAACTCCTGGGCTTAAACAACCTATCCTGCCTCAGCCTCCCACTGGGAGGGATTACAGGTATGCACCACAGTGCCTGGCTAATTTATTTTTTATTTTTTGTAGAAACAGGGTCTTGCTATGTTATGCGGGCTGCTCTCCAACTCCTGGCCTCAAGTGATGCTCCTGCTTCAACCTCCCAAAATGTTGAGATTACAGGCTTGAGCCACCATACCTGGCCAGAACTACACTTTGGTTGGCTAACTCTAGCTTTAGGGGATGAGAGGACAGAGGATACAGAAGCAGTTAGGAGGCTGCTGTGAGAGTCCAGGAAAGAGTCGTGTGGTGGATATTTGCTGATTTTTTTTTCTGCTCGGCAACCAAAAGTCCCCTTCCTATATTATGGGAATAGCTAAAGGTAAGAGTCTTTAATGTAAAGCTAGATCTTATCTTCCACTACAGAGCCTGGAGAATGGGGGAAGGTCAGTCCTCTCCTTCCCTTCCTGGCAGAGAGATAGTATGCACCTGGCCTAGGTTAGTTTAGTTGGACACTGCTGCAGGGGAACATTCGACTTTGCAGGAGTAAAGACCCAGGACCAACCAGTTAGACAGTATTTGGCAATGGCAGACACTAGAGTCTAACTGTAGCATTCTATACGGACCGTTCAGTGCTATGACCTTGCTTTTCTTTGGCCTTGTCTCCCTTGATTTCAGACCATTTTCTAAGCCAGGTTCTCTAACATTCCCATTAATTTTGTGAGCCATACAATATTCTTCCAATAAATTGCCCTTCTGCTTAAGTTTGCCAAAAGTGATTTCTGTTGTTTGTAACCAAGAATTCTAACAAGATGATTAAGGCCTGAATTATAGCAATATGGTCCAAAAGGTAACAATGGGATTACTTCTCAACCTTTTGACTAAGATCAAGTATAAAAAATAATGATGGGAAGAAAGGGATGGAGTCAGAAATGCATAGGGGATAAAAATCAATAAAATCTGGGGTTCAGAGGGAAAGATGAGTTCCAGCCATATTGAATGGGTTGCCCATAGCATGTTAAGTAGTGACATTCAATAGGAGGTTGGCTGTATGAGTCTAAAACTCTGGCTTGGTGATAGATTTTGAAAGTAAACAGCATTAAATGGTGGTTGTAAGAGTGGAGATTACCCAGGGAATATGAAGAGCAGACCAAGTATAAGAAAAACTGCACAAATACTGTAGGGAGACAATAGAGAATGTTGGTGTCTGTGAAGAGCTGGAGAACCCATGTCCATTCCAAAGAAAGTTGCTGCTATTCAGCTCTAATTAAGTATTGCTAAATGGAAGCACACATCCAAGGTCAAGAAAGAACTTAAGATTTTTCAAAAGCCAAAAATGTAGAGTTTTATGTAGAATTTCTTAGGCTTTAAACATAGACAAATAATTTTTTTAAAAAACTTTAAACACTATATAGGCTGAACAAAACACTCAGCTGGAGACCCACCTCTTTTGAGATTTTTAGTGGAGTGAGAAAAGGAGGAACGCAGGATAACAACATAATTTAAGAATCAGAATAATCTATGCCTTCTTAAGCAGGTAGAAAAGGAAAAGCTAAAGAAGCAGCAGAGTCCAATGTCACAGAAGCAAAGAGAGTACAGATTTGCAAGGGAAGAGTGACCAATTATATCAAACAAAGCAAAAATGTCCAATAATCTAAAAATTTTAAAATGTCCATTGGATTTAATATTGAAAGCCTTTCTGATGCCTCCTTTCCACTGTCAAGCCAGAAGTAACCTGTCCATGAGCTTTCATAGCATTTTGTTTAGTCCTCTTTTAGGATAATTATCTTCTATTTTGTATTTCACTTCTATTTGTGTGTGGAAATATAATGAGTTTTTAAATCCAAGGGTCCTGGGTTGAAATTTCTGTCCCATCAAGTAAATTAGCCTTTCTGAGTATAGTTCATTCCTTTGTATTAAGAAGATAACAGTTATCAAATTACTAGTCCATTTTACTACTAAGTCCTAGGAGGTACTCAACAAATGTTGTTGAATAGATAATTGGGGGAAAAAATTGCTATGGTCAATGTCTCTACCTACCTAGGATATGCTAATCAGCCTTAGAAGGGATCATTACCAAGATTAATGGCCTCCAAAATAATTTAATTTCAGCAGGCTCATACTTATGAGCTTGAGTGTACATTCTAGCTCTCTCTCCCTTTATATTAAACCTAATTTAAGGTGAACAGGAATAACTACATTCTAGAGTCTGAACACCATTTTCAACTAACTGGCTTTAGTCAGCCTAAGCCTGCTATAGATATTCTATGTTACCAGTATCCAACTTTGAGTGGTGAGACTTAAGACTCTCAGAAATCCAAGGAAGGGTCATAAAGATTGTGGAAAAACTCAAAACGCTTTTTTCCCATGGCTTCCAGGACACCATACTTTTTAGGTTTTCCTTTTACCTCTCTAACCACTCCTTTGCTACTCTTCTCCTATACCAACCCTTTAATTGTTGAAGTTCACTTTGGTCCTAGGCTCTTTTCTTTTCATTCCATACTTTATTCAAGGATGACTAATCCAAATACACAGCCTCAATTAGCCATTCTTTTCTTCAACAAACTATCTATATGCTTTTTTTTTTTTTTTTTTTTTTGAGACAGAGTCTCACTCTGTTGCCCAGGCTAGAGTGAGTGCCGTGGCGTTAGCCTAGCTCACAGCAACCTCAAACTCCTGAGCTCAAGCGATCCTCCTGTCTCAGCCTCCCGAGTAGCTGGGACTACAGGCATGCACCACCATGCCCGGCTAATTTTTTTTTCTATGTATATTTTTAGCTGTCCATATAATTTCTTTCTATTTTTAGTAGAGATGGGGTCTCGCTCTTGCTCAGGCTGGTCTCGAACTTCTGAGCTCAAACGATCCGCCCACCTCGGCCTCCCAGAGTGCTAGGATTACAGGCGTGAGCCACCGCGCCCGGCTCTATATGCTTATGTCTCTCATTTACATCGCTGGGCAAGACTGTCACCTCTGAACTCCAGATCTGTATATCTACCAGCTTACTCAATAGCTCTTCTTGGTACTCTCTCCAGTCTACCCCATCCTCATCCCACCACCACACATGCACATATACAAAGAAGTAATCATCCCCTAGCATCTCCTGTCCAGTCATGGCTGCAGAGACCAAAAAACCTTCTTCCTCACAACCCATATCCAGTATTTTTAAATCCTATCTTTACCTCCTAAATATCCCTCAAATCCATCTACTTCTGCTTCTGTTGCCATTTGGCCCAAAAGATAGCTCAATTTACCATCTTCACTTCCCTGGACTATTACAATTGCCGCCTTCTCCATTCTGCCTATTTAATTCTTATTTATCCTTCAAAGCTCATTTCAACATCAACATTTCAAAGAAAAGCTTTCCTTGACCCCCAAACTAATAACAGCTGAATATACATTTATATGTTAGGCACTCTTCTAAGCAATGAAAATGCATCGATGGCTGGGCCCATGCCTGTAATCCTAGCACTCTGGGTGGCCAAGGCGGGAGGTTCGTTTGAGCTCAGGAGTTCGAGACCAGCCTGAGCAAGAGCGAGACCCTGTCTCTACCAAAAAAATAGAAAGAAATTATATGGACAACTAAAAATATATAGAAAAAATTAGCCGGGCATGGTGGCACATGCCTGTAGTCCCAGCTACTCAGGAGGCTGAGGCAGGAGGATTGCTTAAGCCCAGGAGTTTGAGGTTGCTGTGAGCTTGACGCCACGGCACTCTAGCCCAGGCAACAGAGCGAGACTCTGTCTCAAAAAAAAAAAAGAAAAAAAGAAAATGTATTAATATATTTAATTTTCTTAACAAGACTGAAATAATTACCTTTATTTCACACGAGGAAACCGAAGCACAAAGAGATAAGTACACATCTCCAAAGAGATAAGTTTCACATCCTACAGCTAGTGAAGAGTGGTGCCAGATTCAAATTTAGACAATGTAGCTGCAAAAGTCATATTGTTAACCACCCTACTTACTATATACTGTGCTTCAGATTACATGCCCCTATTACAAATTCTCTTGTAGCATCCAGTACTCTTCTTTTGTAGTAGAGATTGAATAGCTGATTATATAATTAATTGTTTCACATCTACTCTGCCTCCCCCATTAGAATGCAAGATCCACAAGGGCAAGGGCTGTATATGACTTGTTCATTAGAGCATTCCCTTTACTTATCAGATGGTAATGGCATTCAGTGCACTTTTGTGGAAGGAATGCGTTGACCTTCCAGCCAAAGGTGCCTGGGATTGAGGCTGCCGAGAGTGAAGAGGAGGTTTCTGAGCAAAAGCAATGGCTTTCCTCACTCAGACTAAAGTGACAGCAAATGGGCAACAGCACATTTCCCTACCAGAAACATTCAGAAGAGGTATCATAAAATCACAGGCATTTTCACTTTTTAGGACCTGTGGCAGACACAGCTTTTACATATAGCAAAAGGGGCTGTATGCACTATACATAAAAGACTGTTTTCTATAGCACGATAATCACTGTTGAAAGTAATGAAATTTTAGTTATCCCCTTTAGGCTTAGGACCATAATGGTGACCAATTTAAAGCTGTGGCAAGAAGCAAATGGGTGACATTACAACCTTATGACTTAAAAATTGGGCATGGATTCATATTTTAAAGTCAAACTCATTGTATATTTTTTTCCAGTAAAAACCCTAGAGTTTTGCCTGAAGATAGAAAACAAGAGCCTAATCTTTAAGGAATATTGCCCTTAGGTCAACTTAGACTGGATCTGGAGAAGTTCCTCTTCAATGGCTCATGGTCACCAAGGAGAAAATGATATTCTGGGTTCCAGATGAGGAACATCTAACCAGACCAGTATATTCATCTTGTACTACCACTTGTGGGCATCCGACATTAAGTAACAATATACATAATTTAGGTACCAGAGTCCTAGTCACCTTTATGTTCCCCCACATGCATCCCTGCATGCCCCCCCCCCACTTTTTTTGAGACAGAGTCTCACTGGCCAGGGCTAGAGTGCAGCAGCATCATTGTAGCTCACTGCAACCTCAAACTCCTGCAACCTCAACCTCAAGCAATCCTCTTGCCTCAGTCTCTGGAGTAGCTGAGACTACGGGCGCGCCATACCACACCCAGCTAATTTTTCTACTTTTAGTAGAGACAGGATCTTGCTCTTGCTCAGGCTGGTCTTGAACTCCTGAGCTCAAGCAATCCGCCCACCTGCGTTAGCCTCCCAGAGCCTACATGCCCTATTTTAACTGGGCCAAGTATATGTACATTTGTTCAGCCTAACAGAAAATTCAAATATTTACTTAATTCCACTAGAGGCTATGAGGAATTGCTTTCATTGCAACATTTATGTTAAAAAGTGTGTGGGGGTAGGGTGGGGGGAGAAGAAACATTATAAAGCACAGTTATCACTTGTGGCTCCAGGCACAAAACTTGGCCCCAGTGACATGGGATTAATGAAGATTTGGTGGGCTAAACTGACTTGCATTGGCTAAAAACTGGAATTATATGCAAGACCAAGTGATTTCCCTCCATAGAGCTTAAAGTATTTCACATAATCTTATCTTCAAAATAACTAAGTTAAATAAACAAACTACTATTTTCTTTTTCCTTTTAACAGAGGTACAAATACAAAAAGAAATTTTACATTCTCAAGGTTCTACAACTGCTAAAGATACAGCTTTAACAGGCTACTGATGCCTAACTGTCTAGTAGTGTGGTCAAAGAGTTCTACCACAGGGGTCAGCAGTAAACTTTTAAATGGAGAGAGGCAGAAAATAAACGGGTCTTTGAGGTCAGCCAGTCTTACTCTTGGTTAAGTTACCTAACCTCATAAAGTCTTATTTTTTTTTCTTCTGTCAAATGAAGCTAACACCACACACATTTCAGGGTTATCCTAAAGATTAAAATATATAATGTTTGGCACGTGGTAGGCAAATAACAAGAAATTTATTATTTCCCATCCAATATTTTAAAACAGTACCACTAAAGCCTTCTCTCAAAGCAAAATTATTCCTTGGAGACTTGGCAGGGCTGATCTGCTAAGCAGAATGGAGATACTGAAACAGATGTAAAAGTTTCACAATTAGAATAGCAGGACTGCTGGGCAGGATGAAAGGACTCTTAGTACTATCGTGCTGAGAAGGCAGTACAACCCTTTAACCTCATAACCATGGCAGATTTCAACCAGCACTGATGATCTAGGGCAACATCCCAGGTAATTCAACTAATCACTTTTATGTTTGTAATATGCCAGTGTCTATTTTATAAGTATTCCATTTACTTCACAATACCTGCTTGTGGTAACTTACAGTTTTTTGACTAGGCTGTTTCTTGGTAGTTCACATGCCCAGATCCAGTTGCCTTAGCTTTTGATTCCTCTGATTTTCAGAGAGCAGTGAAGGAAGTAACCATTGCCTATACTATATATTTAAGACCTGATTAAAAAAAGGTCCCAACAGGAGGCATATTTGAAAAACAAGCAAAAGCACTACATTTTACAGGAGAATTGATATGCAAATAAAGGAAGAGCTGACTAAGGTGCTCACACCCCAGGAAAGGGTGAAAAAAAAAGAACGACTGAGTACTGACAAAAAGAAATGAAGAAAAAAACAGAGTGAAAGTTCCGTGTTCATGCAACTTGGAAGCCTCTATTAAAAAATCTTCCCATTCACGCAGTTTACTTAGATAGATATATACCTGATAAAATCATGTTCTGTACACAAAATTCTCTTATGATTTGGGCTCTAAATATGCAGCCAAACTACAAAAACCATTGGTTTTTTTTCTAGAACCAACCAAAAAGAAATTCCCATATCACTAACAGGACAATGTACCTCTGGATATCCATGTCCCAAAGGAATAATGCCTAAAGATGTAATGCCTGCCCAAAATATGTAGTGAAAGAAAAAAAGAAAGCAGGAAATTCCAATGGTTTCTATAATGACCACAAGAAACAATTTGAGAAACCTTGAAGACTTCTTCCTTTTCAAATGAAATTAAGAATTCAGTTACTATGTATTCTTTTCTCAGAAAGTTACTGACATAGTCTTAGAAGAATTAGATTCTCAAAACAAAAAGCTGTTATTACAGAATTACTAATTACTGGAATATTGGGACATTACCAAAAGGATTAGCACTATCATATTTAAAGTGCTAACCTATAGAGGAGAAAAGAAGCAGTCTTGGAAATTATTACCTAGTAATTTCAGTAGCATGCCATTTAATTATCTTTTTAAAATGAAATGAAGTCTGAAAACACAAAATAAAATGAAGCCATACACAATATATTTCTCTGAAAGTACACAGACGAACTAAAATCAGGAACGTTTTACTCTTTCAATTAAAAAGTTAACCCTTTCTTAATAATTATGCATAACAGTAAATAATTGTTCTGGAAACTCTTTTCAAGCAAACTAGTGTGGATATACTACAGTATAACCTGAATTTGAAGAGGCTTGAATGTTGTCTAGGTTCCCTACACTGCTGCACTGCTCGGAATACATTCCTGGATCCATCTCTGCAGATTACAATTGTATAGGAATGATCTATGCCAGGCTAATTTCTATCTATGCCTGATGGATTTTTTATTATCGTGTAACATAAACATAAAATTAGTGTGTAGAAATTAAGTGTTTTATTTTTAACACATTGATTGCTACGTGAGTTGTATTTAACTCAGGCTAGTTTCAAGCCTGCGGCGCATGAAGCAAAACCCTACAGTCAGTTCCTGAAAATTTTACTTGTTGATGTTCTTATTGTTACAATTAATATTGACAATTTAATTCTAAAAATGTGGATTGCATTGCATATAACTCATGCACAGAAAATAAAAAATAACAAATGAGAAAGAATTGTTTTAATAAAACACTGTGGCCCCAGGGAAAAATTTTTTTCTAGTGTGGCAGTCAATGTGTTAAAAGTCTCCTGCTGCAATCTGAAAGCAAAAAATAAGATACTTTAAAGTTTGACCATTTTGCTTCAAGTGATATTAATCAAGAGCCTAGAAGGACAAAGTAATGGGCAAGAAAACGGCAAAAGAAATGCTACCTACAGAACAGCTTAATGAGAAGCCTCAGAGATTAACATACTTCGTAGTTTAAATTTTAAAAATTCAGTAACAGAGATGAATTTATTTTACAATACAAATACAAAGAAAACTTTAAAGGCAATATGAAATAGTTAGAAAATACACAAAAAAGAGCTGAATTATGACTTCATACATACAACAAAACTGAGAGGTTAAGGGGGGGGAAAAGTTAGAATTAACTGCATTAAAATGCAGTAAATGATTAAACTTTTAGGCAACAGAAAAACTGTTCACCCAACAGGTTCGTTACATGAAAATACAATTGTCACTTGGGTAACAGGTACCAAAGGAACCACATTACAATGTCAGGCAAAAAGGCACAATGTCAGTGAATTAAAACAAAAAGCCAAGTGAACAAAATTGTAACAGGGAGATGAAAGGAAGATCACCAACTTTGTGAGGCAAAAGAAAATATTCATTAAGAGGGGATATAAAAAGTTTAACTGAGTAAGGTAGGAAACATAATAGTTTATCAATGAACCAAATGCTAAAGGTAAAATAGTAAATACCAGGGTGGTCACAGTAGTGCCAAGGGCAGGTCATGCAAAGACCTGCAGATCAGGGACTTGCCCAAATGCAAGTCCAAAAGTAGAGTGACTTCTAGAGGTGAGGGTGGAGACTTCAGAGAAATGTCTGCTTTCTGTCTTTCTCCCAGGTATTAAGCTCAATGTAAGCTCCAAAGATAGTTTAACTCTTCCAAGGCTGTGAACATACTATCGCTAAAGCATTTAGCATTCATCTGAATGTTACGGTCCTTTCACAGATGAGAATATCAAACTGTATTCTTTCAGTAAGCAAGCACAGTTTTGACACCCACAAATTAATCTTAAGCAGTAGTCTTGCTAAGAAAAATGTCACTTTTTTCAAAGGTGATGTGTACAATGGTGTTTTTTAAAAGAATGATCCCCCTCACCATCCTCTGTTACCTATTAGAAACTAGACCCTTCATATGAAATGTCAATATTTTCCTTTTACTCTGCAGTGGTGGGTACCACAATGCCAAGATTCCTCCACCCCATCACCTAGGGGAGATATAGAGAAGACTGTCCTGGGAAATATGAGCTCTGTATTTCCTGGCGATTCACAAGCAGGTACATTTTCTAGCCATATCTAAATGGATTCTGTCAATTTGAGAACTGACAAAACCAAAAGGCCAAATACACAAGACAGATCAAAAATAGGGAAGGTGAGAACTGTGCAAATGCCCATATGTTGCTCCACCAAATCCCTTATCCCAATCCATTACTCCTTTGGTATTTCAATTTTAAACCTTCTCCCAAGCCTGTTTCTTTACATATGCCTACCCTTTCTTGGGCCAGTGTCCTTAACCTTGCCTTGCAGACCCACTGGCATGCCACTCTTGCAACAGAAGGTCTTCGTAAGTGGAAAAATGTTGTTTTTCTTTCATAACTCTCTTTACTTTTAAGGGCTGAGATAATTCTAAAATACTTGAAATAAGTTTTCCACTTCTGGCCCTATGAGGTTGACCACAATTTGTTTTGGAACCTATTGAGTAACCAATACAAAATAAATTCCTAAGCAGAAGACATTATCTAATTAACAGAGGGCATTATCCAAATCACAAATTCACTTTCAGTATCTAATGTGCCCCATACCAGATGGCACCTCAGCAGATGCTAAGGATACCCCAGTCTCTGAGTCCACAAACTCAGAAAAACATGGAGATTAAATCATCTGTGGATGTGAGTATGATGGTTCGATGCAGCAGACACCAAAATGCAGCTCCCCTTGGTTATGCTGAGAGGTTTCCACTATGTTTATTCCTTAAAATAAAGAGCTCCAAATCTTTGACTTCTGGCTCACTTTGCTCAATCATTGGAAAGAGACTGGTCCCCTATATACCTCTTCTGTGAAGACCTTAATCACTTCAGGACTGGCCCTTAAAATCAGGCAGCAGCTGCTGCATTTGTACAGCTGCCGCAGAGAAGTTCCCTGCGACACTAAAGACAGGTAAATAAAGAAACTGCACTCACTCCAAGGAAGGGGGAGGGGTCTTCTGCCAGTAAAGAGTTTACATAATGCAACAGAAAACCAGTGAGCTCCGCAGACCTGTCAAGGGAGATGCAAGGCTTCAGCTCCTCTCTTTCCACCATCTCTAAACACTCTCCAACAGCCTGCACTTCACTCCCAGAAGACCCACAGAAATTATACCTAAGAATGAATGACAATCTGCATATGCTCACCCCATGCTTTCTTACCCACCTTCATTACTAAAATGCAAAAAGAAAAAACAAGAAAAAAAAAAAGAAGAGGAAAAATCCCTAATCTCCCACTTCTGAGTCCAAAGTATGGAACAACCAAATGGAGCCGGGGAGTCTTCCCTCTTCTGAAGGGGTAAGGAGAACAAGGCTCTGCCTCTAATCTACACTACGCCCAGCAACGCAATGACAAGCTCTAAAAACTCCACAGTAACCCAGGCAGCCCCCTCGCGGCTTGGCTTAGCTCGGACCCCGATGCCCGGCAGCCGCCCTCTCCCCTGGCCTCTCACAAAGGAGAATGGTTCAGTCCAGAGCATCACCCAACACCTGATCCCTCACAACTGGGTAACAGGAAAAGGGGTGGAAGAGAGGGGAGGAGGATGAATTACTGAAATCAATTCTAAGAGCCTTAGCTTTTGCAAAGGCTACTGGATCAGCACTGAGGAACAGGACCGAGCGGGAAGCCTACCTGAACAAGTCCCGGTGCTTCCTCTCCAGTCAGCGTTTCAACTCACCCTCTCGGAGAACAAGGCGCCTTCCGGCGGAGCATGGCCAGCCCTCGCCTCAATCTAGCTTGCTAGTAGTCCATTCTCCCTAAGCTCCGCCCCCCTGCTCCCTCACCCACCAATGGCAGGGCCGAAGCCGGGCCTCTTCCAGCCGGGTAGTGTGAGCGCCATCCAGGAAGTCTCTTAAGGGTGGGAGGCCCTAAAAGGCTGGGAAGGGTACGTAGACAACCACAGATATGCCTGATTGAAAATAAAATCTGGCGGCAGTTCGCCCCTGACGGCTCAGTTCACCGGCGGCCAGGCCCCTCAGCATCTTTTTTTGGCCCCTGCCGTTGGGGGCGCTCTGAACTAAAACAACTCGTAGTTACCTGTTTCTGGGAAGCCATCTTGAATCGGGCGGGTGCCTTAGGGACGGGGACAGGGTAGGAGTTGCTTCAGAATTTGAAGCCCTTTTCGGCATTCTGTCCGACTGTTTAGCTCCAGCCCCAACATCTCTCATACATATATATTTTGTCAGGATGTCTCTCAGTCACGATGAGAAACTCCAGAATAATGTATGTGGTTAGAGGCAACCACCACCCTCTCACTTAACTGTAGGAATGAAACAATTTTAACAATCAAAGAAACAAAAATTAATTCTTCAAACGAGAGTGAATGTTGCAGGCTCCTAGGGTAGTCCATTATAGAATATCAGAATATGACCGACGTAAGTTATTTATCTATTCTGGATCCTTCTAATCTTTACCCTTCCCTTGGAAATTTACCAGTGTTCTGACTTTGGCAGTACAGAGCACTGTGAGTCAGTTGGAAAGAAAGCACAGGATTTAGGGAAGAATTCCAACTTTTTAAAAATTTTATAAAAGGCCTAAAATTAATCAGTAGATCCAAATTACTCGTCATTACAGGTAATGCAAACGATACAGGCCTTAAGAGAAATTATATGTAAGAAGAAGCAAGACCATTAGAGGGCAGCCTTAGAAACATTGGCTGGAGAGAATACTGTCTAACAACTGCATTTAAATTGGAAAAGAAATAATTTTATTGTAGGTGAAATTCTCTTGTACTCAAATGAGACAGGTTTTCCTGTATTTCCTAGTCTAAATCTCTACTGCTATTACAATTTACTACAAGAAATTTTTTTAAACTCATGAGTGGAGTCCTTTCAGAACATTAAAGGAATTTCTCAAGAAGTAACATAATTTTATGGTCTTAACATGGCAGGAGCTCAGAAACATTAAGGAGTCATGAGTCCTTAGCTCCTTAGTCTGAGCAAACACTTGGCCAAATGCATTTCCCTATATATTGAACAAAATCTGTTAGTTAGATTCTCCCCAGCTACTGCTGCCATGGTATCAAATTTGAAGTTAGTATTAGGATTTATCAGAACAATGTGTTTGTCTATAAATGCACATACAGATAGTATCTTAATTTTTAAGAGTTCCTAGAAAGCCTATTATCCTTCCAGTTATCTGGTTCGGAATAGACCTGTTATTCAAGGAACTAGTTATAGCATTATGGAAAGGGGAAAGGATGTGCCTGATCCAATAATTTCTGCTACCTACACTTATCTTTAGTATGATTTCCAGTGGTCTTGGCCTTAAAAATCAATCAACACCCAGATTATCTCATAACTACTGTTCTTCATATGGGGTATGAGATCTTTTTTCTGTAATTCTTCATGATTGCTTCACTCAGAACATCAGCTCTTCACTCAGAACACAGGTCATGAATTTGCCCAGATACTTTTGTTTCTCATGTTTCCCTTAAAATTGGTGAAATACCTAAGTACAGAAGGTTTTAAGTTGGTTTGGATAATAGAACTGGATGTGAGAGTTGAGATTTTAAAAATATGCTTCAAAATATCAAAATGGTATCTTTTAATGACTTTGAAAGCAGCAACTCTAGGCAGAATGCTGTCTTTGACTAATGTCTAATGCTAAAGATTCTTTTAGATAGTAAACAAAAATGTCCATACAGAAACTACAAAGTTACAATTAGGTTTGTCCCTTGGGTAAAGAAGCAGGCTAACTCCAAATTCAGCAGCCTCAAATCCTTTTTGGAATGAGGTAGGATTTTAAAAAAATCAAAAGCATAATCAAAGCAATACCCCAGATGTCTTCCTACTTCCTATGGTGCAGTATTAACAATTAATACTACTGTTAGGATCAAAATCTAGTATAAAACAAATCCCAAAAAGAAGGCTTCTTCCATATCTTTGATACAATCCCCCGGGAGGAGAGTAGCTACTAATGTTTGTGATACAATCAGAAATGACACATGGAGTATGAATAGCTTGGATACATGCATATATTTAATAATGAAACAACAACAAAAAAAATTAGAAAAATTCATGAGACCTCAGTGCTGTGGAAGAAAATGGGACATCAAGAAAAAAAGATATAGCAACTGACCTAGAAGCCTGCATGATGAGTGAAGCAAAGGCAAATTTGGCTAGGAATGTATTATATGCTCTGAAAAGGAGAATGGCTAGAGAAGTACCCACTTCTTTGGCTGCTGCATAACAAGCAGCCTTACTTTATGCTGCATGGAATGGAGGCAAAGAGCCAGGGAATGGTAGGAAAGGAGAGGGAAAAGAATAATATAGTACCCAGGGCAAGTAGATGGAAGAGCTAGGTAGAATTACAAAGAGATGACTCCAAGGCCTTTTGTTTCCTCTAAAGCCTAAAATAAATCTTACGTTTTTAAGTATGTCAGTCAGATTCAATGATCACATAATGAGTAGCACTAGGCACTGTGAAGGAATGGTGAGGGGAATGGTTTATAAAAATAAAAGGACGACATGGATCCTGCTCCTAAGGAGCTTACAATGTATATGGGGAGACAGATTCCACACATAAAGCAACTACAAAACATATTTACAAAGTTACATATAAATAAATATACATATAAATATATATATGAATAACATGAAAGCTAAGGGGTACTGTATCAATAATTAGAGTCCTTAGGTCAGTCACTGAAGGCTTTCTAAAGAACTTTTTTTTTGACTTTTAAGTATAATGTTAGTGAAGAGTAGGGCATGTGCAAAGATATGGAAGTAGGAATAAATATGTCATGTTCAGTAAGCAGATTAGCTTGATTAGAGTACAAAGTCTAACTAGGTCTAGTTAAGAAGTATGATGAAACAGAAG
Organism: Eulemur rufifrons; assembly: GCF_041146395.1. Classification (NCBI taxonomy): domain Eukaryota; kingdom Metazoa; phylum Chordata; class Mammalia; order Primates; family Lemuridae; genus Eulemur; species Eulemur rufifrons. The sequence goes on from NC_090984.1 coordinate 59,081,463, forward strand.
TCTATCTGGTGAAAGACTACAATATTACATCTGGTCCCTAAAACAAAATGAACACAGAACAGATTTTTCTTTAGGTAATTAAGTGGCCATAGGTCCAGGACCAACTCCACTGCTCTCAAAACTTTTGTAGTTACTCTAAGAGATAGAAACTAGCAATGAGACAGTACTCAGCATCCTTAAGCTAGTAGAAGGAAATGCCTGCCTTTTGCAAAAATTCTTATGAAGTGGCAAGTAGATGCCCAAAGGCAAGAAAAAAAACTCAATGAAATTCCTCAGCAGAGGATCTATCATTTAAAGGCCAGCCAGATCACAGTAATATCAAGTGTTCAAGCAGAATGTCCTTGATCCTAATTCTTGGTGGGGAGCAGATTGTATATGCTTATGAAATTATTTATTTTTTAACTACTATGACAATAAACTTTGATCCTAACATTTTAGAAATTAAAATAACAGGGTGAGGAGAGCCCTAATCTATAGGGAATGTTCACGTCCCTGAAGAAGGACAGGTCAGCAAGGGCCCAAATTCTCCCTTGGTCTTTAAATGGAAAGGCAAAACATCACACCTTGAAAAGAGGCTGCTCTCAGCCAAAGCAAGTAAGACCTCTTTCATTAAGACTATTGATCTGAAGCTGTTCCAGGAAGGGAAAAAAAAGAGTTCAGGCCAGATGTTCAGCAGCAGCCAGAGTTGGACCCTACGTCACGACTGTTCCGCTGGGAGGCGCTGGGTCCCACTGATGTACAAATTGACTGCTGGGGCCCAATCTTGATGCCATTTGCCTATAAAAGAAAAGAGGCAATAGTTCCCAACTCAGTGTTAAAGTGAATGGGAGAAAGGAGAAATAATTAATTTTCTAAAAGCAGGCATGGCCTTGGCAGTTAACCATGTGCTCTAGCCAGACTGTTGTGGAACAATAATCTATGACAATAAGACTAAGATGATTACCTGTGGCATAAGTATCACAGTTTACTAAAAATGCCTTTTGTGCCTCCTTCCTTTTTTTTTTTTTTTTTTAAAAAAAGAGACAGGGTCTCCCCATGTTACCCATACTGGAGTACAGTGGCTTTTCACAGCTACAATCATTGTGTGCTATAGCCTTGAACTCCTGGCTTTATACAACCCTCCCACCTCAGCCTCTCAAATAGCTGGGACTATAGGCATGAGCCACTGTACCCTAGGCCCATTTTTTTTTTTTTTTTTGAGATACTTGCTCTGTTGCCCCAGGTAGGGTGCAGTGGTGTTATCGCAGCTCACTGCAACCTCAAACTCCTGGGCTCAAGCAATCCTCCTGCTTCAGCCTCCCAAGTAGTTGGGACTACAGGCACGCGCCACCATGCCTAATTTTTTTTCTATTTTTAGTAGAGACAGGGTCTCACTCTTGCTCAGGCTGGTCTTAAACTCCTGACCTCAAGAGATTCTCCCACTTCGGCCTCCCAGAGTGCTAGGATTACAGACGTTGAGCCACCTTGCCTGGCCCCTGTTCCTATTTTTAAGATGTACTATTATACTTAAATTTCATAGCTATGTGCAGAATTAGGATGTGATTAGGTAAGAGTAAGAGGAGGCAAAGAATAGAAGTAGCATATTAGCATATGATTCTTTTTTGTTTTGTCCCAGAATTTGCTTTATAGAAATAGCCCTTCTAAGCAATTAAGAATTATACCTCCCCTATGTTCTGGAATCATAAGAAAATGAGGTTGAAAAGAAAACCTCCCACATTTTATAAGCCTTTTAGGTCACCAACTAATAATCTCTTTAAGCAGTCTGGGTCTCAGACTTGAGGAAAAACAGAAAATGATGACAGGTTTCTGTGTACCTATATAAAAAAGCAAGTTTGAATTGGCAGAGATATGAGAAGTATAATGATAGATGGGGAATATAAGCATTCCGTTCTACGGAGCTTCCAATCCTGTTCAGAACAAATCAAAGTTAACTGGCAGCATCCCCACCCTTTCTTACCTCATTGTGGACATCAAATAAACCCTGCTGGATCTTCCTATATATTTCTTTGGCTGTGTTAATGAAGGCCTAAAGGAGACATAAATCATATTATCAGTCTCAAGTTTAGGTAGAGAAATGAGATAAAAAGAATATAAATATTCCTATTTGGATTTCTAAGGTGAATTAGGAACCATTAGAAGGTAATAAAAGTATAGAAGTTACCCCAAATGTCACTGTAAAAACCATTGAGAGTAATTTCAAAAAAAAAAAAAAAAAAGGGATTACATGATATTCTGGTACTAATCCAAGATATTCCTAGGATTCCTAGGTTGGCACCTTCTGCAAAGAAAACAAATATGTTCTCTTCTCTATTAGTTATTCAAGATACCATCAATACCAGGCCTAGGAATAACTACAGTAGAACCTATTGGACACTCCAACTAAAGGGATTTATAAGTAACAATGGTGTCTAATCTACACTTACCAATTAATGTTATTCAAAGCAAAAGTAAAACTTTAGAAATCAGGGTAAAAGAAAATGGGATGATTGCCTTAAAAGGAGACATTCTGTTACTATGACCAAAAGACATCCTTTCTTTACCATGACTTATAGGAGAAGAGAATTCTGAATAAAAGAACAAGATAATGGTGTGATCTCTGAAGAATTTTCCCCACTTTTTTCCAGATAGTACCTCTTCAACATTGCAGGCTGTTTTGGCTGAAGTTTCCATGAATATAAGTCCATGCTCCCTAGCAAAGGCCTCTCCTTCTTCTCTCTTCACATCCCTACGAGACTCTAGGTCACTGCAAGAGATTAATTAGGAAGAAAACTAAAAGAAGATGCAAGTGAAAGAGGAAAATCTAGTTCTAAAAGAATTAACTGGTTTCAACTCCCAGTTAATTTGTAAAGAATGTAGATGCTACATGATACTCTCTTGTATAGGGTTACTGATTTCTGTAGCTTCTTGGAAAATATGCTTCAGATTCAGGACAGCTGCTGCATGACTGAAGACAATACCTTACTCTATTATGGCCAGGCATAGTGGCTCACGCCTGTAATCCCGGCACTTTGGGAGGCCAAGGTGGGAGGATCACTTGAGGCCAAGAGTTTGAAACCACCTGGGCAACATAGTGAGATTCCTATCTCTACAAAAAATTTAAAAAATTAGCTCGTTTGGCAGTGCATGCCTACGTCCTAGCTACTCTGGAGGCTGAGGTGGGTGGATTGCTTGAACCCAGGAGTTCAATGTTACAATGAGCTATGATCATGACACTGTACTCCAGCCTGGGCTATAGTGCAAGACCATGTCTCAAAAAAAAAAAAAAATTATATTCACCACCTATGGCCCTTCTAGACTGTAAGCTCCATGAAAGCAAGGGCATGACTTTTTTTCATCTTGCAAACTCAGTTTGGCATGGTGTCTAATACATAGATTTTCAATAAATCAGTTGAACCAATAAATAAATACAATTAGCCTGTGGCTGCAGTTCTCACACAGTGCTCCCTGGGCATGACTACAAACTCACAAGAGTCTCAGGAGATACTTTAAATTTTTGAGGGAAACACAGTAACACTTCATTTCATAACATCACGTGAATTACAAATTTAAGATAGTTTACAGTGTCGACATCACATCGAGATGGATTCTGTTCAGTATCTTCCTATCTCTGTGAAGCTGTTTTTGGCAGTTACTGTGATAAAAAAGTACTGCACAAAATTCAATATGGAACAGGAAATGAGAGTGGTAGTGTCCAATCTTGATTCCAAAGTTTGAGAAGCTGTGCAGTGCCCAATAGACACACACAGGTCATTAGTAGCTATTTAAGAATGCAATAAAAATATTATTTTTTCTCTTAATTTATGTTTTTCATTTTCTAAACAGTTGCTAAGTTGTTATAAAAAATACTTAAGTTGTTTGAAATTAACTATTTAATAATCAAATTATTAGGTATTTCTTTTGGCCTATGGGTGCCAAGAAATTTACTGAGAATAGCATACATTGACATGTGAGAAAACCAGAACCCTGTGCATTGCTGGTAGGAATGTAAAATGGTCCAGATGCTATGGAAAATAGTATGCAGTTCCTCAAAAAATTAAACACAGAATTATCATATGATCTAGCAACCCACTTCTGGGTATATACCCAAAAGAATTCAAAGCAGGGGCTTGAACAGATATATGGTCATAGCAGCCTTATTCACAATAGCCAAAAGGTGGCAGCAACCCAAGTGTCCCTGGACGGATGGATAAACAAAATGTGGTATAGGCATAAACATTCATCCTTAAAATAGAAGGAAATTCTGACATATGCTACAATATGGACAAACATTGAAGGTATTATGCTAAGTGAAATAAGCCAGTCACAAAAGCACAAATATTGTTATGATTCCACTTATATGTTATACCTATAGTAGTCAAATTCATAGAGAAAGAAAGTAGAATGATGGTTGCCACGGGGGTGGGGGGAAGATGGGGAGTTAGTGTTGAATGAGTACAGAGTTGGTTTGAGAAGATGAAGTTCTGGAGCTAAATGGTGGTGATGTTGCAGAACAATGTGAATATATTATACTTAATGCCACAGAAATGTACACTTAAAAATAGTTAAAATGGTAAATTTTATGTTACATATATTTTACCACAATCAAAAAATTTTCTTACTGAGACACTAAGAGCACCACAAACTGAAAAAATTTGAAGACCAAGAAACTCAATGTCCACAGAGGACCTAGATGACTTCTGTTAACTATTATTCACACAGATAAAATTTTACCTCTTATTCCCAATCAGCATGATAACCATGTTGGAACTAGAGTGCTGCCGGGCATCCTCTAACCATGAGGTCAGGTGGTTGAAGGTTTCACGTCTACATCAGAAAAATTTAGAAAGTGGGTCAGGGCCGATTTTAAAAGGCCAAAACAACACCAAATATATGGGAAAGGGGGAAAGCTATATGCGTAAAGAAAAACATTAGAGAGGTCATTCCTACTTAGCATCCTTAACAGAAATGGTAGATAGAAAAAACAAAAAAGCTTTAGACAATATAAGGAAGAGTCTCCCTCCCATGCACAAAGATCTGGCTCACCTTGTAATGTCGTACACCAGCAATGCTCCAGCTGCTCCCCTGTAGTAGGAACGGGTGATAGAACGGAAGGACTCTTGCCCAGCCTTTCCCACCAACATGGCAACAAAAAATCCCAACAAAACTAGGTTATTTCCAGAGAACTGACTTTATCACATGCCATTCTAATACAAAGGACTTAACTAAAAAAGAACTTCTATTAAGAAAAGAGAGTTAGGGAAAGGAAACACACCTGCCCAAGGAGAAGCCCAGGTGGGATATCAGTATTTTTCAATAGGAGTGCAATTAATATTTTGGATAGGTCACTTATTCTTCCTGTGAGATTGTCCATCAAATTACTGAATGATCAGCATCCCTGGCTCCTAGTCACCAAATGCCAGTAGCACCCCACAGTCAGCATGAAAATCAACGATATACCCATATATTTCACCATACCCCCTATGAGAGAACAACTAGAAATAGGACTGGAAACTCAGGATATGCTGTATTTTCAATCCCACATAGGATGTTGAACACATAACATCAATCTTTCTGTTCCTGTTTCTTTATCTGTAAAAAGGAAAATTATCTTAGAGAGTCAATACCCTGTATAATAGAAGATTCATTCCAATGGGTCAATGTAGAAAATTAGATACCAGGCACTTAAATTGAGCATATGCTAACTGATGTTTAGTGTTCCACTGATAATGGCAGGACTACCTAGATGGCCCTTGGTGGGATCCTGTCATAGAAAATAGGAATAAAGAACAGGGAAAGAAGCCCAAGGCCCAGGACAGAGTTTTCCTTAAAAAAATCAACTGTCCACACTCTAATACCATTTTCAAATGGGCCAAGATGTTAAGAGCAATTATATTGCCTTCATATACTGGGTATTTTTGCTTTCTTGATGGAATAGGATTTTTGTTTTTGTTTGTTTGTTTTTTGCTTTAGGGAAAGCAAAAGCATCTTTTAAATAATAATATGAATACCCTGTGCATTGAATCTATCCTATTAGGAAAGTTTTCGCATTCTTAAAATCATTTATCCTCATATCCCTACATAAGAGTTGGGAAGTAAGACTACTGTTCATATTTATAGATAGGAAAATTAAGATTGAAGACATGGGAAGATAAATGGTTTTCTCATAGTATAATACCAATAATAGTGATGATGCTAATGATAACACTGCAATAATATTAACTATTTTTTTGGCCTACACAATGTTTCAGGAACTATATCAGACAATTACATGTATTATCTTATGTAATTCTCTTAGCAGCCCTGGGGCAGATATTATTATTATTCCCTTTTAAAATGGGGAAGATGAGGCTCAAAGGGACAAGTTTAGTAACTGGCCAAACATCATAAAGCTTGTAAGTGTTGGAGCCATAATTTAAACTTAGGATCTCAATACTTCCTAGCACAAAATTATGTTCTCTTAGTCAATAGGGGCTCGCTCTGTCACTCAGGCTAGAGTATATGGCACAATCATAGCTCACTGCAGCCTTGAACTCTAGGGCTCAAGTGATCCTCCTGCCTCAGTCTCCCAAGTAGCTGGGACTACCCGTGTGCATCACCATGCCCAGCTTAAATCGAGGTTTGAATCTGAGAAGAGTTCCAGTACACTAACTCTAAGATTACTTTTCCAACAACACAAGAATCTCTTTCTACAAAAACCATACAAACGTTTTAGTGAGTTCTATAACTGTTAGAACATCAGCATCTAAAAATACAGGCCAGCAAGGTGGCTCACACCTGTAATCCCTGCACTTTTAGAGACCAAGGCAGGAGGACCACTTGAGACCAGGAGTTTGAGACCAGCCTGGGCAACATAGCAAAAACCCGTCTCTACAAAAAATAAGGAAAATTATCCAGGGGTAGTGGTGTGTGCCTGTAGTCCCAGCCACTCAGAAGGCTGAGGCAGCAGGATCACTTGGGCCCAGGAGTTCAAGGCTTCGGTGAGCTATGATTGCGCCACTGCACTCCAATCTGGGCAAGAAAGCAAGATCTCATCTTTAAAGAAATATAATAATAAAAAAAAATAAGGCCGGACACAGTGGCTCAAGCCTGTAATCCCAACACTCTGGGAGGCCAAGGCAGAAGGATCGCTTGAGGACAGAAGTTCTAGACCAGCTTGAGTGAGACCCCATCTCTACAAAAAATAGAAAAAATTAGCCAGCGTAGTGGCACGTGCCTATAGTTCCAGCTACTTAGCAGGGTGAGGCAGGAGGATTGAGGATTGCTTGAGCCCAGGGGTTTGAGGTTGCAGGGAGCTATGATGACACCACTGCATTCTAGCCAGGGTGACAGAGAGAGATGCTATCTCAAAAAATAACAATAATAATAATTAAATAAATAAAATAGTTCTAAAGTCCTTTGTCAGTAATACTGATAACATTTTAAGTTTTAAAAAATACTTTTTCCCTCCAAGAGCTCACTTAAAGTTTTGTATTTATGGCCGGGCGTGGTGGCTCACGCCTGTAATCCTAGCACTCTGGGAGGCCGAGGCGGGTGGATCGCTCAAGGTCAGGAGTTCAAGACCAGCCTGAGCAAGAGCGAGACCCCGTCTTTATTAAAAATGGAAAGAAATTATCTGGCCAACTAAAATATATATAGAAAAAATTAGCCGGGCACGGTGGCGCATGCCTGTAGTCCCACCTACTTGGGAGGCTGAGGCGGTAGGATCGCTTAAGCCCAGGAGTTTGAGGTTGCTGTGAGCTAGGCTGACAGCCACAGCACTCACTCTAGCCCTGGCAACAAAGCGAGACTCTGTCTCAAAAAAAAAAAAAAAAAGTTTTGTATTTACTTCCAAATACTTCCATGTCTTACATTATTTGGGTCCTGTTTTCCTTTTATCTCTTACTTTTTCTCCTCTTCTGCTATAACCAAAAGCCCTCCTCCACTTCCCCTATGGCTTACCAGAAACTAAAAGGGAAAAGTTTGTAGAAGGCCCACATGATGGTTGAATTACATGGCAGCATTTAACTTTAGCAGGTGAAAATACTTTCAGTAAGTCGTCGGAAAACCTTTTAAAATCAAATCACTCTATTTCTTCATTGCAGTCTAGTTCATGAACCAAAGTGTGTGAGCTAGAAAGAGTTAGTGGTTCAACTTGGGCTGGTCTGCATCAGTCCCAGGTGTCCTTTTCCATACCCAGTAAAAAATCTGAAGCAGCAAAAAACTAAGATGAAGGGTTTGCAAAGGTTAATCTCAAAATAATTTATAAAAGGGAACAGAAAAAGAACAGTTGAATGGCCATGTAGTTCTTAAGGATCCTTTCCGCACAGTAGTAGCTCTCAATTTTCTTACTTCATGATCTAACCACATTTAAATGAGCACTTAAGGAAAAGAAAAAAAGAAAAAGCCAGCAAGCCAACACATGGCCATGACCATACCATTAATTAGTACTTACTGGGTTTTTTTCCCCTGGCATCAAAACATCCGTTTTTGGAAATGGTAAAGGTTTAAGTTAAAGAGTCTGAATCTAGTTTACACCAGTCTTGACACCTACAGGCTTCATTTTTTGTCACCTCCTCAGAATGTATCCTGCGGTCTCTTTAGGGGGTCAATATGGGAAATATAAAAATCAAGGGCTAATAAAAGGAGAGTTGCAATACCTACTTGGGTTAATAACCACACAGAACCCCTGAGTCTCAACAATGAAAGGAGGAGGGAATAAGTCGCAGGTGTTTAAAAAAATATATGGACTTAACTTTGGCAACAGATATAGAGTAAAATTTCTTAGGCTTTATTGGGGGAAAAAAGGCTAAAAACAAAGACTGGCCAAATGAAGCAAGTCTGCAGATTTTATTTATTTATTTATTTATTTTTGAGACAGAGTCTTGCTCTGTTGCCCAGGCTAGAGTGCTGTGGCATCAGCCTAGCTCATAGCAACCTCATACTCCTGGGATTGGGCAATCCTTGTGCCTCAGCACCCCAAGTAGCTGGGACTACAGGCATGCACCCCCATGCCTGGCTAATTTTTTCTATATATATTTAGTTGTCTGGGTAATTTTCTTTCTATTTTTAGTAGAGATGGGGTCTTGCTCTTGCTCAGGCTGGTCTCAAACTCCTGACCTCGAGCGATCCTCCTGCCTTGGCCTCCCAGAGTGCTAGGATTACAGGCGTGAGCCACCACGTCAGGCCAAGTTTGGAGGTTTTACAGGTAACTAGCTAGTGTTATCAACTATTAGAAATGTGAAATGATTCATGGTTCTATAATTAGGGTGACTCAATATGGTGAGATGAAAAATCTGATCAGAAGGGTAAAAGATTTTTAAATGCCTGGAAATACAACAAATTTACAGGAGAATATCATCCTAGTTAAAAGCACCTGATTAATCAGTGCATCCAAAAGAGGTAACAACTTTAGAGATCATCAGAAAAGGACTGTCTAATAAGGCCCTAGAGAAGAAAAAAAACTACTTTAAGACATACACTTGTGGCCGGGAGCGATGGCTCATGCCTGTAATCCTAGCACTCTGGGAGGCTGAGGCGGGAGGATCGCTCAAGGTGAGGAGTTTGAGACCAGCCGGAGCAAGAGCGAGACCCCCGTCTCTACTAAAAATACAAAGAAATGATCTGGACAGCTAAAAATATATAGAAAAAATTAGCTGGGCATGGTGGCACATGCCTGTAGTCCCAGCTACTCGGGAGGCTGAGGTAGAAGGATGGCTTGAGTCCAGGAGGTTGAGGTTGCTGTGAGCTAGGCTGACACCATGGCACTCTAGCCTGGGCAACAGAGGGAGACTGTCTCAAAAAAAAAAAAAAGACATACACTTGTGTGTGGTGGGGAGGGTGACGGATGACAGGGAGGAAGAAGGTGGCAAAAGGGAGAAAAAGACAAAATAACTTGTGCACTGCTTGTAAATATAATGGCTTTAGCTCGTTTATCAGAAGAAACAATAACATAGTAAGAAGTAAAGAAACACAGGAAGAGATTTTAGCTGAATATTGATAACTATTTGCTAACTCCCTTTAACTAGAATAGAGACTAAGATATTTTCCTTGTGGAAAAGAAAGGTACAAGTCAAATGAGATAGTGCACATGAAAACAATTTATCTGGATGAAGCAAAATTACACTACAGCAAGCTAAATTTTGGCAGAGCTACATTTATCAAATCTTAAGATATGCATAAACTTTAACCCAGAATTTCCATTTCTGGGCAAGTATTCCACAGAAATTCTCAAACATTTGCATAAAAACTTAGTAAATAACAATGAATGTTCAGTGAAACTTTGCAATAATGAAAAATTGTAAACAACTCAAATTTCTATCATTGGGAGGATAGTTAAATAAATTATGGTACATTCTATGACTATGCAGTGGTTAAAAGGAATGAGGCAGATCTATATGTATTGATAAGGAAAGGTCTCTAAAATAGAGATTGTTTAATAAAAAGATAATCTAAGTCACACAGCTAGAACTACTTTGTCACAACTCTATACATGCAAACGTTAATAAATACAAAACCACTACCATATGTTTGTGTTTATATTTATGTATTTAAATGCACAGAAAAAGTCTGAAAGCATACACATTGAATCATTAATAGTGAATTTCTTTGGCAGAGTAGCAACCAAGACTGGGAGGGAGAAAGGGTTTATGTGTATGAAGCAGACATCCACTTTTGACTCTAGAAACTTATATTGTTGATTTTATTTTCACTAAAATAAATTAATATATTACTTGGGTCATATAAAACAAAAATTAAAAGATACGGCATTCAGAATTTGTAACTGTAACTTCCCCATCTCTTTGATTTCGTGCTTCCTCTATTTCATCTTCACCATTAGTCCCACCTTCACAGCCCTTTTCCCCTGCATCAGCCTTTATTGTTATATTTGGGTCTTGGTCAGGGACTAAATTATTTTTCATCTCTCACCGTATCCCAGATTTGCAGTTTGATTTGTTTCCCATCAATGTTGACCATACGAGCTCCAAACTCCACACCTGTCAGTGAAGACCAAGAGAAAGAATGTGATTCTCATGAACAACAGCATGTTCAATGAGAGGTTTGTGCTGTCCCTGGATGTGTTATAACCCATCCTTTGTCTGCACTCAGTGCCACTAATACACTTACTGCTGTCTTTTTGCTCCAATTAATTTTGTGTTCAAGTTCCTTCCTTTTCCTTCTAGAATTAAGAAATTGTGTTCTAAGTGATAATAACCTCAGAATGTAGCCGAAAAGCAGATATGGGAATTAAACCAATTAAGAAGTCAAAAATAAATTTTTAGCAATGTTGGTTAATGCTTAAATTTGATTAGGTAATATTTAATTTTACAATTTTTTTTAAAAACTCTAAAAATTTTGAAAATATTTCCCGACATTTTCTCAGTCACTTTCTAGTCTCTAGTTTGAAACTATATTTATATTTTTGCAATTCTAGAGTTTTTTGTTTCACACACAGAAAACAGTTTCTCAAGAACAATACATTTCAGATCTCCAATAATTCCCAGAGTTCACTGGAAAATAGTCTCTCTTATAGGAGTATGGAAACTGGCATTCTGAATAAAGCTTTTGGTTTACCTAGCAATTCATCTTCTCTTGAGGTAATGCCAGGCCAAAACTTAAAAGCCACTTGCCTTAAAAATACTTGAGCATAAGTCAGTCAATTTGTCCTATTTTCATACAGTACTGTGCATATAGCATGAGGAATTCAGAGTTCTAAGTAAGAAAGAGCACAAATCTACATTAAGGGGCAATAAGCAACTATTTAGTGGTCCTATATAGATATGCACAATGTATCTGTAATATCTCAACTGTAACATGCTGCAGTCAATATGAAAGATACAAAAACTTGGGCCAGGCATGGTGGCTCATGCCTATAATCCTAGCACTTTGGGAGGCCAAAGTGGGAGGATTGCTTGAGGTCAGGATTTTCAGGAAGATACAAAAACTGCTTCTTTTCCAGCTGCTTCATCAAGAATCAAGTGGTAGCTATTGAAAAAAGTCACTAAATCTTTTTTTTTTCCTTTCTGGACAATTAGGAATAGTATTTCAATGTTTAAGAATTAAAAAGTTAAACTTTTGTCTCCTTTTATGCAATTTCTTCTAGTTATACACTCAGAGACCTTTATATTTTATTTTGTACATTTTTTCTATCCACTTGCCTTGTTTGTCATGGTACAGAGGACTGAACTCAGAGAGAAACACACGCTCTACTGGACTTTGGGGAAAATTTGATTGATAATTTCACTCCTTCACTTTAAAACCTGGTATTTGCTCCCTGGTAGCCTCAGGTATTCCAAAATTTGGTACCTACTTTTTTTTTTTGTAGCTTTATTTCTTGCCAGTCTCCACTTCAAACTCCATGCTCCAGGCCATATTCAATTACTTTCTGTTTTCTGAATGTGGTCTCATCTCTGCCATCCCTGAGCCTTTGCAACCCCAGCCTGTCTCTCGTGCCCTAATCATTCTTCCCATCTCTACAACCCCTTTGCCTGATTAACTCCTTCTCATTCCTCAATATTCAACCTTTCCTGATACAGATGGCAGCCTCCCGTCCCCCTTTGCAATTAAAATTTACTTGTCAGTATCTGCCCCCAGCCTTTAGAAGACTATAAGCTACTTACGGGCAGGCACAATGTTGCCTTGCTAAGCATTGTACGATTAGCCTCTATCACAGTGTAAAAAATCACTTAATATCACTTTAAAAAAATATTTTGTTTGCCTTTGCTTTGTTGATGTAAAACAAGAAAACAAAAATATTTTCTACTCTCTAAATCCTTTTGTAACCTCTTCAACTATTTGGATCTGAATAAAACCACTGGGAGTAGTAGTACTTTCGGATTTCTATGCAGATGGGACTTGGAAGTAATAACATGGTAAGAATGGGAAGCTAGGGTTTTGTTTTAGAAGTTGCATTTGCATGGCAAGAAAGCTAGTTATATATATATTGTTTTATTTGAGCTAGGGTTATGGAGATTATGGATATGAGGGTGTTAAAGCCCCTGCAGGCCATGCCTTACCACAAATAAGTGGGAGATGTTAATGCTTTCCAGGATCACCAGTGAGTGTTTGGAACTCTATTATACTCTTTTTTTTTTTTTTAAAAGGAAAGTTATTAATTTTATCTGCCTTTTAATTCTAAGGCTAGGATAACTCTTCAGTTTGCTTCTTCCTCTCCAACATTAAAAAAAAAATCTGTGTTTACACTGAAAAATACATGAGGTTGGTACAAATTTACTGCAAAGCACAGATGAGTTTTTGAATAAGCAGTATACTTTCGTGGGATTTTATATAAACATAAAAATTGCATTTGAAAAAAATCCTATGGCAACTAGTCTACCAGACCTCGCACTCATCTCTAAAGTTCCCCCTTTTTTTTTAAATTTTTTTCTTTTCTTCTCTTTTTCATATTTTCTTTTTTCTTCTTCATCGTCCTCTTGTTGCTATATAAAGTTCCCTTAAAATTATTTACTCTCCATTAAACTACTCCCCTTTATCAACGTTTCATTAGTCACTCTTCATTAACATAACTTTGGACTAGTTTAAAGTAGTGAGGGGTAACTTTTTATTCCGAACACTAAACGCTGCTAACTTTCCTTCCACTTTAGCAATTTAGCTAGTCAGGTTTTATTATCTGTTCTGGAACAGGTAGATGCACTTACCTATTGTGAGGTCATGGACAGGCTGGAACCGCTTGTCTGTGAACTGCAGGAGGAGACATGATTTCCCCACACCTGAAAGAGGAGGATGCGCGTTCTAGGAGTCACGCGGCCGGGAACCCCTTCTTGAGTCTGGGCGTCTGGGACAGGTGAAGGGGAGACCTGAGCCCCGAGCCCCGCCCCCGGCCGCCCCGGCCCGCCCCGCCCCCGCCCGCTTGTCTTGAATCGCCCAGCCCACTAAGTGAGCCCCGCCCCCGCGACCCGATTTGGGAGCTTCGGATCCCTGCCCCAGCCTTGAAGGCGGTCCACCCGCGGGTTACCTGTGTCCCCGATGATGATGTACTTGAAGAGATAAGCATAAGTCATGGTCCCGATTCCTCAGGATTCCGGGTACGCCCGACTTCTACAGCCACTTACCTCCGACCTCTCTAGCCACTCAATCTACCGAGCTCCTTATTTCCCACCACCCCCTCCGGCTCCTCTAGCCCAGATCACGTCTCTATTGCTCTCCCCAGAAATCCTCACTAGGTCCGGAGTACCCAACGGTACCTCCAGGGATGCCTCTAGCACTTCTACGTGCCATTATCCCACCAAGCTCCAGGGGGCGATAGCTAGCTTTTCCATACGCTCGGCGCCTGACTCGCTGCAGCCCCACGGTGCTCCTTCCAATCAGGGGAGAGCAACGCACGTCGTTGCGGAAGTGACGGCAGTTCCGTGTCCAGTGGGGGAGGTGGGAGTGATGAGGAAACTGAGGCGGTGGTAGCTGTTGTGTGAAGATGGAGGTAGGAATCGAGCGCTAAGAAGGCTGGCGAGAGATCAGGGCCGACCGAGTTGAAGCAGAGGCGGGAAGCCGGGCGGAGGGGAGGCTGACGGGAGAGGAGAGAGCGGGGTTTGGGGAGTGTTGTCAGAATGTAGGGGTCAGAATCCGTCGCTCCAGGCTAACTCCCTGCTCCCTCTAACTTATCTCGCGGCTTTCTTTTGGTTTCTAGTTTCCCGGAGGAAATGACAATTACCTGACGATCACAGGGCCCTCGCACCCCTTCCTGTCAGGGGCCGAGGTGAGCAACAGTTGCCGACGCTGCGGGGGGAGGGCGCGGACGCCAGGGATTGGGGGCTGGGAACCGAGGGCCGCAATTGTTGTTTAGAGAAAAGTGGCAGCTGCTTCTAGAGCCTATGAGGACTATCTGGGGAAGGCCTGGGAAGCTGCTGTCATCAAAAAAGCAGGATGTTGGAAAGGGATAACCTATTTAAGGAGGAGAGTGATTCTGGATTAGAAGAAAGAGTAGAATTGTCTCCTTTCGTTGGGAATAAATAGCTACAACAATCTTGGAGGGTTGCAGTAGGAGGAACGTTTTTCAGCAGCCAAAGAAATTGGGGTCAGGGGAGGAGGTTAACTAGCAGGGGGTTAACCGTGGACATGTGTTCATTCTTGAAAGGAACTCTATCGATCTTTTTTCATTTAAATTGCCTACTCTGATAAAAAAAAAAAGTTTGTAGTTATGTCTGCATACATGGTGTCAGCTTGTTTTGCTATTGACAGGAAAGGAACTAGTTGCCAAAGAACATGGAGAATTGAATAGAACATGAATTTCTGTTTGCCAGTGACTCAGACTTTGGGCAGATTACTTCATCTTTGTATGTCACAGTTTCCCCAGCTGTCAAATAGCTGTAATAATAGCTTCTTATGATGCTTTAAAGTGGAAGTAATGGTTATGGTGAGGTCCTAAAGTATTTGTGAAAAAGTTTGGTTGAAATATTGTCATAATATATATGTATCACTTGTTTAGGCAAGGCAAAAGAGAAAGGTGGAACAGACAAAATTTCTCAGTCTTTGAGAAGTCTTGGACCTTCTACCATCTTTTGAGGATTTTAATATTTTTTTCATAAGTGCTGTGAAGCATTTGCATCAGTTTTTTGTACCAGGAATTCTCAATTGCTGTTGAAAGGGCTTATCCTATAATAAATCCTGACATTTTCATGCATGAAAAGTAAAAATTAGATGGGCAAGGGACAGTTGCTAGTTTAACTTCTTTATTTCTATTACTTATTATTCTTCTCCTAAGCAGGGGGAAGTGTGAATCAAATAAGCAGCAAACTTAACAAATGAAATACAACTAAAATGTTTGGTGCTTTGCAGTCTCATTGCCAGTTTCTTCTGGGTGAGATCTCCGTGGTTTAATTTCATTGTTTGGGATGTTGTAAATCTCACACTGGCCTCATCCACATGAAAGTGCCAGTTTTTTATTTTATTTTAGTTTAGACAGGGTCTCCCTTTGTTGCCCGGGCTAGAGTGCAGTGGCATCATCATAGCTCACTGCAACCTCAAACTCTTGGGCTCAAGCGATGCTCCCGCCAAGTAGCTACTACTACGGGTGTGGGCCACCACACGCAAAATTTTTCTATTTTTTGTAGAGATGAAGTCTCACTATGTTGCTCAGGCTGATCTCCAACTCCTGGCCTCAAGCAATCCTTGTACTTAGGCCTCCCAAAGTGCTAGTGTTAACAGGAGTGAGCCTGGCCACTGAACGTGCCAGTTTCTTCTCAATCAGGTCTCCACCATTTAAATTCTATTATTTAGAGTGTTGTAAATTTCCCATTGGCCTCATTCATTTGGAAGTGCATTTTAAAATTAAATACAAGTAGATTTCACATTGACCCACTGTTCTTAATCCTCTACCCTTTTGTATGAAGTTGAACAATCAAGAGGTCACTACCTAAGAACTGGCTCCTTTTTACATCAAGAAGCTTTCCAGATTTGAATCTGTTCTTTTTGGTTTTATGACTTAAGGAATCTTTTTTTTTTTTCCTAAGAAGCTGATGGCTGAGTTTTAGGTTCAATTTCAATAGCTTCCTTTAGCGTAGGGCTTCTGTCATTGTAAACAGTTCTTTTTCTCATTACAACTTGTATACCCTGCCTTTCACTCTTAGTGGTGGTGGTAGTGGGTTTTTTTTTTAACTATTTTAATGGGTTTGTGCTTTTTATTGTATCTGGTCTTACTGTGAGCCATCCCACAATGGAATCTTTCCACATCTGGTTTTTTAGAGTAGAGGAGAGCACTCCAGATTGTTTATGAGGTGTAGTCACTTGTAGAACACTGGTCCCTTGTTTTGGATATGAATTTTTATTCTTTTTGAGTTCTCGTTAACAAATAGTATCATTTTTCATATCTCAGCAGAGTTGCTGTTTTATTTGCTATGGTAAACAGAAAATGATAGGCATCTTTTGCTTTGCCAAAGCAATCTGTATCTTAAAAAATTTGAAAACTACTATTATACAATTATTGATCTAGTACAGTACATGTTTCCCTTGATCTTTTTCTTGTCCCTATAACTTTGTTTGTTTGCATGAGAATTTGGTAAAAATCTTTATACACTTTTCCTGAAAAATGCTCACATGAACTTAAACTGAAATTTCATGAAGAGTCATGGACCTGAAGTTAAGAACTTTCACACAGTAACAAAAATTATGAGTGTGTACTGAGAAAAGCTCAATTCTTGGGGAGATTCTAGTTTTTCCTGTTAAAAACTGCTTGCTCTTATGTTCCATGTGCTACCCATTTATATCCCAGACAACTACCATTTTTTTTTTACCATACTAAGTAAAATAGAGTAAGGAGGAGGAAAATGTAGAAATTAAGTTATATACATATCTTTTTTGTCTTCTAGGAATACACACACACACATATATGTATTTTTTGCCAATGTGATTGAAAGAGATTGGGCATTGCATAGGCATGCTTTTTTCTCCCTAGTTTCTACTGGCTAGAAATTTTCTGTCTAGCAATGTCTTCCTTAAAATGTGGATCTAGAAAAACCTTGAGGAACTCTTTAAAACATGAATACATTGCTTAACCATGAAAAAAAATTTGGGTACCTATTGAATTCATCTGAATCAGTTGATATTTATCTTTAGATGGGGCAGGTAGCAAGTTAATAATCATCAGGATATTAATGTTAGTAACAATACTTACTAATGGTTATTAAGTAATTATATGTATCAGGCAATGTGATAAGCTTTTATGCACTAAATCCCATTTATCCTCACAATAATTATGTAAGGGGATTACCATTATAATCCCATTTCATAGATAATGAAAACCTGCTCAAGGTCATATGGAAAGTGGCAGAGCTAGGATTTGTACCCAGGTTTCTCTGACACCAAATTCTCTTGCCATTATTTATAATGCTCTATTGCTACAGTTAGCTCCATTTTAGTTTTTTAGTGTCAAAAAGGAACCATACCTGTTAATAGATCTTAGATCAGACATTGCTCTGTTAGCTCCATGAGTGGTGGCTGCATTCAGAATAGAGTGTGTTATTATTGACATAGTTGGACTCAGAGGAAGGGGTTATTAGGTCTTTAGCCAGGTGGAGTAATCTTTTTCTTCCTGTCTTAAAGAAAAAGCTTGGTCAGACCAAGACTAGGAATGTGTTCTGGAACTGTTAGAGAACCAGTTTGCCTTTTGGCTGTAGCAAGGTTTTGCTCCTCACTATTATCCTTATCTTGGCATTGTTGGGGTTTTCTGAAAATCCTGTACAAATGGGAATCTTATTTCTTGTTAATATAATTGCTAAAATGAATAGGAGGTAGGAAATTCTAACTATAAATATTTTAGTGGGGGATAATGTTCCCATGACTGTACCTTTTAAGATCTTTGTTTCAAAAGAACCTAAAATATAATTGGCTAAAATATAATTGACAGTGAATTTCTGTGGTCTAATAGTTCAGGTATAATAACTGCTACCTATTAGAATCTGTAGAGAGATTTCAAGCATCATAGCTAAACAGGTTATAAAGGTTGGGTCTTAACTAATGTATGAAAATAGTTACTCATTGGAATAATAGGCAGAATAATTTAGGACAACTGAGATGGTAAAGATAGAAAAGAGATAAAAGAATTGAAAATTGTGATTGCTGTTGGCAGCCAGTATGTGCCAATGGCCAAGGGTATGAGGAAGAAAAGAGGTTAAAATTAAACAGGTCCTAATAAATCAATAACAAAATAGGATCCTAAGTTGAAAAAA
The DNA here is from genome assembly GCF_041146395.1 of Eulemur rufifrons. Classification (NCBI taxonomy): domain Eukaryota; kingdom Metazoa; phylum Chordata; class Mammalia; order Primates; family Lemuridae; genus Eulemur; species Eulemur rufifrons. The sequence goes on from NC_090984.1 coordinate 59,100,098, forward strand.
GGTACACTGAAAATTCCCAGTGCCCATCTGTGTTCTTCACTTAGTGGTACTCAGTTTCTCCTCTTCCCACTAATTTTTTCCCTTTTTTCCCTACAGACATTCCATACTCCAAGCTTGGGTGATGAGGAATTTGAAATCCCACCTATCTCCTTGGATTCTGATCCCTCACTGGCTGTCTCAGATGTGGTTGGCCACTTTGATGACCTGGCAGACCCTTCCTCCTCACAGGATGGCAGTTTTTCAGCCCAATATGGGGTCCAGACATTGGACATGCCTGTGGGCATGACCCATGGCTTGATGGAGCAGGGCGGGGGGCTCCTGAGTGGGGGCTTGACCATGGTAAGGGGCAAGACATTATCAGGTTCACCTAAGCTTATGGGCATGGTGTTAGAGGAGACAAAAGTTACTCTCTGTTCCCCACTACATTTGGGTATTACTTGTTTTTCATTCTTTCCTGCTAACAGCTCACCAACAAAGACTTAATTTCACTTAAATAAAGGAGATTTCCCATTGGGTCAATGGTAAACTGTCCATTTACCCTGAAGTGAAAATTATTTATTGTGATTTTTGGAAAAAAGGGTTTTTTCCCCTTTTATTATGGACTTCACATCCTGGGATTCAAATGTGAATGATAGCTGGTGCATTGAAGGATTTATTCAAAAACAGTCTGAACCAAACTTAGTATTAATTGTGGATTGGTATGAGATATAAACCAGTGTATTGGGCTTCCAGCATATCTCATCAGTAGTACATAGCCATACTCTGTATTTGCTGCCACACATTTCTAACATTGGCCCCATTTGCTCTGATTGCCTATGTATTACAGCTTTAAAAGCTGTTATTTTGGGAGGGTACGTACAGATGGGAACTTTTCCTTTACTCAGTATGTCATCACTACCTACAGATTACTGAAAAAGTTATTTGCTCTTTAAATTGTCTAAAGTTGTTACGACTTCTCTGATTATTTTTACTTATTTCAGAAGGCCTTTGAGTGCAAAGAAGTAAATTTACTAATTTCTGTACTTTTTCCTCTTTTTTTTTCCCACCATGTACAACCTGATGATCTGTACTTTTTTAAAAAGCTTAATATGTTTTATATATAGACAGATTGTTTGATGTTTCATAGAGTTTAAACTGATTCAGTCTGGGTAAGCAAGGAATTTATAAGCTGTCCTGAATTCAGGGAGGAAAAAATGGTGTTTTTGAAATTTATTGTTTAATTAGTCCTTCTGCTTCTCTCAGGACTTGGACCATTCTATCGGAACTCAGTATAGCGCCAACCCACCTGTTACAATTGATGTACCAATGACAGACATAACATCTGGCTTGATGGGGCATAGCCAGTTGACCACCATTGATCAGTCAGAATTGAGTTCTCAACTTGGTTTGAGCTTAGGGGGTGGCACCATCCTACCACCTGCCCAGTCACCTGAGGATCGTCTTTCAACCACCCCTTCACCTACTAGTTCACTTCACGAGGATGGTGTTGAGGATTTCCGGAGGGTGAGGCATTCCCTGCCAAAATCAATTGTGCTGTCATATTCTAGGATAAAACTCTTAGCATATAGAGCCTAATCAGTATTCTTTACTCCTGCCCTGCCATCTCTGCTCTTTTCTGGGTATGGGTTTCCACCTCTCAATTTCCAGTTTATAATGCTCCTCCCAATCCCCATTCTTATTGGTCCTCACATACTTTACAAAATGTCTTTTAATCCTATTGCCACTATTTTTAGCATTTCTGAAAATTCTATACATGTGGTAGTTTTTTCCTATATAAAAGTCCTCTTGCAGTTCTCCAGTCACAGTACTTCCCTTCTTCCATCTTGTAATTCCAATTCTTTTCTCCCCTACAGCAACTTCCCAGCCAGAAGACAGTGGTGGTGGAAGCAGGGAAAAAGCAGAAAGCCCCAAAGAAAAGAAAAAAGAAAGATCCGAATGAACCTCAGAAACCAGTTTCAGCATATGCTTTATTCTTCCGTGATACACAGGCTGCCATCAAGGGACAGAATCCCAATGCCACTTTTGGAGAGGTTTCAAAAATTGTGGCCTCCATGTGGGATAGTCTTGGAGAGGAGCAAAAGCAGGTGAGCAAATACTGAGGAACTTGTAGATAGTGAATGTTCCAGAATTTTTTAAGGGTATAAAAACTAGACCTTCATCTAACTTTCTTACACGTCTTTATCTAATGTCATCTCTTTGTTAGTGACGTTCATACATTATCCTTGTCCTAGAAAACTCATTTAAAAATTATTAGTAATTATTATAAAAACATTTACATGTACAATAACTCTGTAAAATAGCTACCATCTCCACCTTTTTACTGAAGGTGGAAACTGGGGCCCACTGCCCACTTTAGGTCGTATAATTTTGAAGTGGTAAAGTTGAGAGACAAATCTAGGTTCTTTAACTCCAAATCCCTTGCGCTTTCCACTAATGATGTCTCTTATAATTCCTCATGTTATCTTCAACTGTTCCACTTTTAGCTATTTAATTTTTCTAAGCTTCATTTTTTTCCCCATTTGTAAAATTAGGCTAGTCCTCATAATATTCCTGTGGCTAACTCTAAAATCCACTACTAAGCTTACATTTAAAATTTAATTTTTAGGATTTTCTCATTGGCCTAGTATAAACTTGAGAACTATAGTTAATCTCCCTAAATTTAATCTAGACTTTAAAAGTAAATGAAACTGTGATACTGTACAACTATACAATTGAAATTGAAGATGGCTATAATTATCATTACCCTGTATCCCCAGGTCTTAAGTCAAAGTCAGTCCTCTATTTAATATTTGGAACAAATAGCTGAATTTTTTGTAGATAACTTGTATCAGTTATCTATTGCTGCTCAGCAAACCACCACAAATTTAATGGCTTAAAACAACAGCAATTTAGTATTAGGTTATTAAGTATGAAATGTCCGATTTCCTTAAGTACTAAGTATGACAGCTGATATCTGACATTTCACTTTGACACTTCTACTGTGAAGGTACATCCTCAGTCTTTCAAATGCATGTTCTGGCTTGTGATTATCTTTCAGATTTTTTTAGAGCAATTTTTGTGAAACTATGCATAAGTCAAAAATTCGTGTTATTTTCAAATACGAGTTCCGTTGTGAAACCATGCAGCACAGATAGCTCGAAATATCAACAAAGTGTTTGAGAAGGATGTGGCTAATGAACACATAGTACGTCGACAGTTTGAGAAGTTCCGTTCTGATTTTAATCTTGAAAACGAGCCACATCGCTGACCTGAGACCAAGGTGGATAATGATGAACTGAAAGCTGTAGTGGAAGCAAATCCATCTCAACCTATGCATGAATTAGCAGCAAGGTTTGACATTACTATTCCAACAATATTGGACCATTTGAAACAAATCGGCAAGATAAAGAAGCTGGATAGTAGGGTTCTGCGTGAGTTGAACGAGCATAGAAGAGAAGTAGTCTCGAAGCTTGCCTTTCTTTGCTGTCATGACATAAAGGCAAACCATTTCTACACCATATTGTTATGTGTGATGAAAAATGGATTCTTGTTGACAATCGCAAGCATTCAGCACAATGGCTGTATAAAGATGAAGTGCAAAAACACAGTCCAAAACTGAATATGCATCAAAAAAAAGCTAATGGTGTCAGTTTGATGATCTAATGTTGGTATTATCCACTGCAGCTTCATGAAACCTAGTCAACTGATTACAGTGGATGTCTGCTGCAACCAATTAGATGAAATGATGAGGATGCTTGTGATTAAGCAGCCAAGATTGGTTAATAGAGACAGGCCAATCAATCTTCTTGCAAGGTAACGCTAGACCACATATTGCATAAACAGTGCTGCTCAAACTAGAGAGGCTGGACTTGGAAACTGTCTGTCATCCACCATCTTCACCAGACCTTGCACCAACTGACTACCACTTCTTCCAGGCTTTGGACCACTTCTTGCAAGGAAAAATATTCAATTCTCAACAAGTTGTGGAAAACGCCTTTTGCTGTTTCATCACCACTCTTTGAGCTTTTTGCTGCTGGCATAAACAAGCTACCAATAAGATGGCAAAACTGTGTTGATAGTTTAGGCACATACTTCAGTTGTACTGCTGCTTGTTTGAGATGTAATAAACTACACTTTAGATTTGAAATTGGACACTTCATATTTAATATCTCTCATGAATCTGTGAGTTGGTTGAGTGGTTTTCCTGCTGTTTTTGCCTGGGCTCATTTCTGTGTTTGTAATCAAATGGTGGCCGGTATGGCTAAGATGTCTTTGCTCCTACGTCTGGCAGTTCATACTACCTGTTGACTAGGACACCTTGGTCCTCCTTCATATGGCCTTTTATCCTCCAAGCAGGCTAGACTGGTTTCTTTACAGAGCAGCGTTCCAAGAACACAAAAACATGCTTCAAGGTCTTTTAAGTCTCAGTGTCACTTCAGCCACATTCTAATGATCAAACAAATCACAGAGCTAGCCCAGATTCAAAGAAAGAAGAAATAAATTGGCTTCAACTCTTGATGGGAGAAGGGGCATGCAGGATGAGAAGAATTCTTGTGGCCATCTTTGCAAGCAATTTACCACATTTCTTAAGGGATAGTACACTGGTTAAGCATAATCCCAGGCTAAGCAGACTAGTGATCTTACAAGTTTTGGGGGTCAGGGTTTATTTTTGTAACACAAGTGAGCATGGGTTGATGTTCACTTTAGAAATGTAGTTATTCTTGCAAGACTCTTGTTGGTTGGGTGTCACTTTCAGCAGCATGCTTAGTGGAGTAAGTCTGCCATGGAGGCTGCCTGGACTGTTAGCTTTCAGAAATATATCCCCTGAAAGGGGTTGGCAGTGATTAGACTGAGATGAATTGTTATTTGTTGATGAATAATAGAGAATTATCTTTTATAAGAGTAAGGGGACTTTTTAAACAATCTGGCTTTCCTGCAGGTGTATAAGAGGAAAACTGAAGCTGCCAAGAAGGAGTATCTGAAGGCTCTGGCTGCTTATAAAGACAACCAAGAGTGTCAGGTAAGAGTGTTAGGGTAAATAGATATTTAAATCAATAAGAAATTTTGTGAACTGTTTTTTAGTAGTTATAAGAAAATACCACCAAAATCCTGTGGAACTTATTATAAGTATTAAAAGCTTATAAAAAGTATGTAACAGTTTTCCTGCTATTTCCATCATATAAACCTTGCCAGTCTTTCTGAGTTTATTCATTATTTCCGGTGGGTACTTAAGCCAGAGTAGTACCCACAGCTGCTGCTTTTTTAAAAAAATCTGTGATGTATCTTTTCTTGGGAGGTAATTAGTAGGAATATATCCTGTGGTAGACGGTAAACCTCCCAGTGACTTTTTTTTTTTTTTTTTTTGGTCATCTTTTAGGCCACTGTAGAAACAGTGGAATTGGATCCAGTGCCAGCATCACAGACTCCTTCTCCACCTCCTGTGGCTACCGTTGACCCAGCATCTCCAGCTCCAGCCTCAACAGAACCCCCTGCCCTATCCCCTTCCATTGTTGTTAACTCCACTCTTTCATCCTATGTGGCAAACCAGGCATCTTCTGGGGCTGGGGGTCAGCCCAATATCACCAAATTGATTATTACCAAACAGATGTTACCCTCTTCTATTACTATGTCTCAGGGAGGGATGGTAACTGTTATCCCAGCCACAGTGGTTACCTCCCGAGGGCTCCAACTAGGCCAAACCAGTACAGCTACTATCCAGCCCAGTCAACAAGCCCAGATTGTCACTCGATCAGTGTTGCAGGCAGCAGCAGCAGCTGCTGCTTCTATGCAACTGCCTCCACCACGACTACAGCCCCCTCCTTTACAACAGATGCCTCAGCCCCCTACTCAGCAGCAAGTTACCATTCTGCAGCAGCCACCTCCACTCCAGGCCATGCAACAGCCTCCACCTCAGAAAGTCCGAATCAACTTACAGCAACAGCCACCACCTCTGCAGATTAAGAAGATTGTGCCTCTACCCACTTTGAAAATGCAGACTACCTTAGTCCCACCAGCTGTGGAAAGTAGTCCTGAGAGGCCTATGAACAACAGCCCTGAGGCCCATACAGTGGAGGCCACCTCTCCTGAGACAATCTGTGAGATGATCACAGATGTAGTTCCTGAGGTGAGCCTCTGTTTAAGTCTTTCCTCTAGTCCATTGGAAATGTGTAAGAGCATTTTTGGTTGACTTGATAGAAGTGGGGGTTGCTACTAGCATTTAGTGCCCGGCAACCAAGAGTATGAAACATCCTGCAGATGAGAGTTTGCTGCCAGAGTACTTGTCCCACCCAGGATACTCAAAGTGTTTTTGGTGAGAAACATTAAAGAGGGCCTCCTGTCCCAGACCACTCCTTAAACTAAGCAGAGGTAACACTAGTTTACTTAGAAAGGAAAGAGCCTAAGCAGTTATTTTTTTTCAGTTTTCTACCTAAGGATCCTAAACTTTGGAAGTATAAATCCTTTCATTTCTCTTAGGTCTTCACTGCTTAGTTTAATGTTTTAAATGTGTGTGGGCAGGGGAATATAACCAGAAAATTTTAATGGGTTGAGTCTTTTAAAGACATAAACAGATGCTAAGCACCCTAGTTTTCTTTAACTTGTACATGACCAGTAGTCATTTTAAAATATGGGTGTGTTTGAGACTGTAGTTGTACAATTAAGGAAGTAATCATTTAAAAGAAAAAAAAAAAAATACCCCATCAGCAGGAAACTTTATAAATTTCCAAATTCTTTTCCTGTTCCTAATAGCACCACATTTTGTCCTCTCTTAGTTAGCCCTCCCAGTCTAGCGTAGTTGAGGTGACTCAACCTTTACTCACATTCTTTTGATTTGATACTTTCAGAGGAATATTATTCAAGCATAAAATAAAGTCAATAACGGGCTAGATTAAAATTAAAGAGCACTAGCATATGCCAAGACTTCCCCCGATGGGAAGAATCTTCATGTCAGCCTGCTTGGCAAAGTTCTGAAGCTGGGCTATAGAGAGGGACACCAAAAACTCACCACCTTCTGAAACTTTACCCCCATTTGTGAGGGATTATAACACCTGTGGCTCCATTGGTTCCTAGGGATAACTTGACTGGCTCATTAGCTAGGCAGGGAGCAATCTAATCCACCCTTGGTGCTCTCTTCCTCTCACAGGTTGAGTCTCCTTCTCCAATGGATGTTGAATTGGTGAGTGAGTCTCCTGGGACACTCTCACCCCAGCCTCGATGTGTGAGGTCTGGCTGTGAGAACCCTCCGGTTGTGAGTAAGGACTGGGACAATGAGTACTGCAGCAATGAGTGTGTGGTGAAGCACTGCAGGTGAGCTTACAGTTCCCCTTCTTATAATGCAGGTATTGCTAAATTAACTGTGTTGGGAACCATGGTAACCTTGAGCATATAATTGGTGTCACCTTACCTTAGGTAGAGTAGGTTGGTATATATGTGATCTTAGTAGAGGGGCTACTAGAAATTCCCCTGCTTGCTTAAAAAGACCTTATATTTTCCACATAGTCAAAGATGACATAATTAGCAGTTCACACTTTTCAATTACCATTTACCATGCTATGTATGATCTTTAAAAGTATGAAGATACTTTAAGCTGTTGGTGATAGTGAATATTAGTTTTTCAATCCTTAGTGCAAATCAGACCACCTAGGGAATGAGAATTTGGAGAGGAATGGAAAAGTGAAAAGTAGCATAGTAAGATGCCGGGAGGCAGGGAGGGAGAAGTTATGAAGAGTTTATCCTTCTCCCCAAATTTTCCTGGAAATTACCAGTATCTGTGAAATAAGTCATTTGTATTTCCTTCAGATCCTCTTCAGTAGATTAGCACTGCCTCTACTTCTAACTTTTATGCCTCTTGTTCTTATATTACTAAGGTAATGCTGTCTCACCTTGGTGCTACAAGAAATTAAACTGGGAATCTATTTGTTAAAGCCAGAGTTAAAAAGAATTTATCTAGGCTGTAATTCTTTTTCTGTTCATGTGTAATTCTGTTGATGTGTATCTTTTTCTTTCCTAGGGATGTATTCTTGGCCTGGGTAGCCTCTAGAAATTCAAACACTGTGGTGTTTGTGAAATAGTCCTTGCTGTTCTCCAAGCCAGGGAAGATTTATCTGGAACATGTCCAAGAGCCTGTTTTTGAAATACAAGCTTGGCTTCTGGTAGTGCCTGATCTCAACCCAGGATGGCCCTTCATACTTCCCCCTTTTCTCCCTTCAGCAGAGGCCATGAAGCAGGGCCATTGAGTTTGCTATAATCTGGAATTGCTTACTCCTTTCAACTAAAAGCAGAAATGCCAGTGATAATAGCAGAAGAAAGGGTGAAGGGAGTATGGACAAGCAAAACATAGGGATGGTAGGGGTGCTGTGGGGGTTTGAGTAAACTTATTGGTATAATTGTCATAGGACTTGCCTAAAATATTATTAAAATGATGGGAGAGTACTCAGCTTTGAGCCTAGGAGAAACTGCCACTGTGTGCATCCATTTTAAAAGGGTTGAGAGATTACATTAAAGGTTCCCTCTTAAACCAGGAAACCACTATCACATCAATACACTGCTTTGAGAACAAAGGTTTTCAACACAACAGGCACACTGGGCTGAAGGTAAAATGACATTACCCAGGAGTTTCTTATTTATTTCTCTTTACGAATAATATTGTCTTTGCAGTCAGCATCCTTATACAGGTTATCACAGTTTATGAGTGTAAGAGGCAGAACTCTACATCCTTAAATTAATATAAGAGGTTTCACTGAAGTCTAAAGAAGTTGTGTTCACTTGTGTTTGATGAAATATCTTTAAAAGATAGAGATGTTTTCACTTACATAATATATAGGCCAATTCTCTTCATACCTAGGTACTTATTTAACCTGTTTTTTTTTTTTTTTCTTGGAAGTAAGGTAAAGAATAATAGATTAGCAAAGCCACACAGTTAAATTAGAATAAGCAAAAGTTACAGCATGATAGTCATAGTGGTGATAACCTTAAGTGAAACTCAAATTCTTACCTTGAGAAATGCTGTCCTAGAGAACCCCTTCTTCTTTTTTTGAGAGAGAGTCTTACTCTGTCACCCTGGGTTAGAGTGCAGTGGTGTCAGAGTAGCTTACTGCAACCTCAAACTCCTGGGCTCAAGACATCCTCCTGCCTTCAGCCTCCCAAGTAGCTGGGACTACAGGTGCACGCCACAATACCGGGCTAATTTTTCTATTTTTAGTAGAGACAGGGTCTCGCTCTTGCTCAGGCTGGTCTCAAACTCCTGAGCTCAAGCAATCCTCCCACCTTAGCCTCCCAGAGTGCTAGGATTACAGGCTTGAGCACCATACCTGGCCTGAGAACCCCTTTCGTAACTAATCACTTTGATCTATATAGTCCTGTTTTATGATGATCAACATTTTAATGTTTTCCATGGATTCATTTAGTTTGAACCCTCACAACAACCCAATGAGGTAGATAATATTCCCATTTTACATATAAGGAATCACACACTGTTAAAGTGGAAGAGCCAGAATTTGACCTTGAACTCCCAATTATAATACAAACGTTTATTTAAATAAAGAAAAAAGGGTATTGTACAAATATTACTTTTCAAGTTTAGTCTGCAGAGCCATGGCTACAGATGCTTAGCTCTGTAGGGCAGTGCTTCTATAAATTCTTAGGTTTAGAGATGATACCATCTGGATACCTTTGCTTGAACCGTGCAACTACATCTGGGTCTAGGAGGTGGATCCCATCTAGTTGGTTTCCAAGGGTGATCCTGAAACGAGAAAAGAAGGGGAAAACCAGAAATCCTGGAATTAAAGAGCTAGTGGAATGTGAGGGGTAACTCTACTAACTTATGACCTTGACCATAAACAGTTTTGTCCCAGAACTAGCCTGTTCTCTAGTCACCTTACCAGTTGGGTTGCACATTGTGTGGTCTTCCAAATAACTCAATCTTGCGAGTGCCAGGGGATAGTCTCTCGATCATGCCATAGATTTCATCTGGTTTATGACTGGTGGAACGAACCTAGGAAATAAAGACTAGCTACTTTTTAAATTACCCAAGATTGCAATTCTAGCCATTTCTATTATGTTTATGATCCAAATGAGAAAAACGTGGGATGACAATACACCTGACATGAATAACTGATGCCAACGAAAATGTGGAAGCTTTGGATGCTTGGGGAAGCACATACCTCAGCTACGATCACATCACAATCCAGACCCTGGTTGAAGCCTTGGGGATTTCCTTTGACACCAACCTGCTCACCACACGAAACAGATTACTTGATGAAACCACAGCTTTTGAACTTCTCAATAAATTAAATAATCCCTCTTTATGTTCCACCTACTGAATTGGGCCCCACTGCTGCTCACCAAGCAATGTTCTTTCCCATGGTTCAACCAGTGACCTGTACGGCCTGTCCGAATGATGCGTTGCAGTTGATTTGTCTTCACCCAGATAATTTCATCTACCCGTTCATAACTGTGGGGCATAAGAAAGAACTGGAGCTTTAACCAGGCTTTCATAGGTTAGAAGCAGTAACATCTACAGAGGCAAGGAATCACAGGGAAAACTCTGGGAGAAGGGAACATGTATCTCTCAACTATACCAGTAAGTATTTCCCTCAAAAGAAAGCAACACAACTGCTACTTACCCCCAGAGGTTTAGACATTCTCTGCCCAACTCCATGGCCCTAGAAAGAAATAAGACTTAACTACTTGTATGCCCATATTTTTTTTTCCCTATATAGTATCTGATGTTATAAACATTCGGGTCAGTGAACAAGATACCATTAAGGCAACAGGGTGGATCTGAGAATGAAAAGATAAAACATAGGATCTATTCTCAATGACTTTACCTTTCTCAAAGAACAGTGTAGAGTTAAATATAATTTGAGGTATCATTTGTGTTGTAAACAGGCATTAGGGCTCAGTAGGAAAAAAGGCTGAATCAATCATACATTTAAGAGCAGGGCTAAGAAAACCCAGGATTTTATCTCCCACCCAGTACTCTGTTAAATCTGCCCAAACCTACATATCTTTGAACTGCATTACCTGCCTGTGACCCAGAGGAAGAGAAAGCCATCATCCTGCAGTACTGGGATGTTGAGCCTGCGCATCTCATCATCTGTCAGGGTCCCATAGGGCAGCTCCATGTGAATATCCCAGGGTGGGTCAGCCATCACCACTGCAAACTTGCCCAAGATACTGACGTCCAGGTAACGGATATCACAACAGATCCACTGCGTAAGGTGGTATTTGGTCATCTTCCCTTATTTCACTCTCAGATTCATGGCCCCAGTCCCTGTTGCATTTGATTTTCCTATTCCCTTGTAAGCATATCTATCCCACTCCATTCCCAATCAGCAAGACAGACTGCTGATTTATGCCCTGCTTTCCTACACGTATGGCTGCCCTACTCAAACATAAGTGCCTAAGGTGAGATGAGTTTTCTGAGCAAACAGGTACCTGAGGGGGGAAGAGTCGATCTGCACTGGAGTCACCTCCAACACTCTGTGTAAGAGCAAGCTCCTGGCTTGGGGTATGGTCTTTGCTGCCAGGAGCCTCAGAATCCATGCAAGCATCAATTTCATAGTGAACATATTTGCAGGTATCCATGTGGAAACATGTGTTAAGGAAAGAGCAGTCACCTAAAGACTCGTCAGTGTGTTTATTGATAATTCGTCTGGGGAAATAAGGGAAAATCAGAATTAAGATGGTGCTTAAGAGGTAGATCTCACAGTTCAAGTTCCAAATGGTTTCAAAATTTCTTGTTTTTTATTACCCTCCCCTAATTCTATTGTTAGCGCTTCCTCCAAGAGTTTTAAGGGAAGGGAGGCAGGTGACATGGAAATCCATAATTCACACTAAGGAATAATTATAATTTCTCTCTGAGCAAAGACTTGGTTTCTTCTCTTACCACAGGCAGGAAAGCAGTGCAGGAAGGACTTGGTTGGTTAAAGCAGAATAAAATACTGACCTAAGAGTTCAGGTTCCTGTTTCTCCTAAGATCATCTTCCTTCCAGAGAACTTTAACTTTTTCATTGTGGCTCAGAGACAGATGCCTTGCTATTGCAAGAAGAAGGGAGCATTTTAAGAAAATCTCACATCTATTTGGGAGTGCAGCCTGTATTCCTTCCCATGCAATGCCACTTCTGAAAGTATACCTTTACAGTCTAGAGAACTTAGACAAACCATAAACTAAATAATAGGATTACAGACAGAACTCCAATGACTGGAAGGAATATGCTGAAAGGAATGACTGCTTCTGGGAAACCCATCCCATGTCATTCCCTCCCAAGAGACCTGAAGTGCAGCTTGCGACAGGGTCGATCAGCATCACTGGCTTTCATGCACTCCTCCTTGGTTCCATAGTCACAGAATTCTTGTACTTGGGCCCGACCTCGTGAGCGAAACTTTTCAACAATGGATTGTTCCTTGGCTGTTGTAGTATTTAATAGCTCTAGAATCTCCTGACTGACCTGTGACAGAAGCAGCCTTGGATTTAAAAGGGTTTGTAGATCAAATTAGCTCTTAAACTATCTCCGCAAAATTCTATTTGACAGTAATGTCTTATAAGGGATAAATCGGCTAAGTTAACATCAGAAAATTAGAACCTTAGGATAAGAAATTTGTCAGGGGTTCAGTCCTTCCTCACAAATCTACATTTAGGATGAAATTAAAACACAAGAGGCCTGGTCTCTACTGCTATGCATTAAGCTAATCTTCCCTCCCCAAGAAAGCATTCCTTCCCACAAAAACCATTTATATTTGCTAAGGTACAATGCTAAACACTTTACTGTTTAGCTCACGAGTCTATTCAACAATTCTACAAGGGAAAGTACTATGGTTACCCTCACAGATGGGAAGACTAAGGCTCAAGAGAAGTTAATTAACTTGTTCAAACTCACACAACTAGAAGTAGCAAATGGATGCGAACTTATGTCAATCCAATACTTATACTCAGAACCAATCTGCATTGTTTAATCATCAATTTCGATAATTACTGGTCCACAGGACTATCTTCTAAGATTCCTCTCCATTCATATCCCTGTATTTCTATATTTGGATTCCTCTTCTCTTAATCTGAGGAGTCTTCCAAACAGATTCAATGACAGCTTCTTGAAATCAGGGTTTTCTGACATTGGCAGTATTGACATTTTGAGCCACATAATCTTTTCAATTCTTTGTTGTGGGGGATTGCCCTTACTATGCATTGTAGGATGTTAAGCAACATCCCTGACCTCTATCCACTAGATGCCAGTAGTATTACCCACATTATGACAATAAAAAGATTTCTAGACATTGCCAGGTGTCCTGGGGGGCTGGAGGGATCAACCCCAGTTGAGAACCACTGCTTTGAACCCTCAATTCTAAGAATTACTACTTGTCCTGAGGGTGAATTCTTCTCTATCAAAGCTATAACTAAGAGCATATTGTGAGAATATTTCCATATGATCCCTACCTTCTTGCTCTGTTGTTCCTTAGTGGACTGTTGGTTCAAGAGGCTCTCTATCTCCAGATCAACATCTGAGGCAGCATGTTTCCTTGATTTCTTGGCTGGTTCCTTGGCTGGTTCTGATGCTGAAGAGGCCAGACCAGAGGCTAACGAGCTAGCAAAGGCAGCTACTGTGGTTGAGTCCTGTTCTGCACGCCGCTTCTGCCCTGCAATAGTCCCTGCTACTTCCCCAGGGCCTTTCTTTTCAGCCACAGCACCCATCATGGCAGAGAGCTTGGAATGGTCAGCATAGGTCACAAGAGTGGGATGTGCATCATCTTGTAGGAGACCTCGCTTTACTTCAATCAACTCCTGAGCTGCAAACTTCTGTAGGAGGCTTTCCACCCCATCTTGAGTGGCAGGGGCATCTGGCTAGAGAAGGAGGAAAGAAGAGGGCAATAAGACACTGACTATGAACTGAAAATAAGTGGTAGATCTTAACTTTATCAGATCATTACCGTGGAGATGGCAAGACGGATGGACACAGCATCAGTGGGCAACGTTAAGGCCAGATCAGAGAGGTGGTGTAGCAACTTCTTCTCTAACTCAGGGTCTGTAGCTAATTCAGGAACTGCTGAAGCTGTGCTAGGCTTAGGACCACCAGAAGTGGGTACAGTAGGCACTGGGCTGTCACTACGGAAGGTTGGGGACAGTGCTGCCTCTGGATTCCGTAAATCTAATAAAGAGAAGTAAAAATGAAAAAGGGCAACCACTGTCAAGTCTAACATTCCTCAGAAGTCAAATTCCCTAGCATTTCCAGTACATAGGTCTTTTATTTCATACAGGAAATATTCTAACCAACTTTAGCACTGTATTACCTTTCCTCATTCAAACTCAAGCATTCACTGCTTTGCCAAGATAATCCTGGATTTTCTAAGAACTGCCTACCTTTTCTCTATTGAGACGTGTTTTCCTAATTCCTTGTCCTTGCTGTGCTTCAAAGGAAGTAAATTAGCAGCACAGTAGATTTAAATGTCCCTACCACCTCCCTTCTCTCACACTAAATGTTATAATCAACCTACATTTTAATAAAAGCCAGAAATATTAATATTTTCAATGACCTAAATTGGGATCAGATTATCTTTTTCAGGCATATAGTTTGAATTTTAATGAATCAAGACCACTGGTCATCAGAAAATGTACAAGATGACAGTGTTGGAGGCAGAACAATGTGACCTGAACCACTCATATACACACAATCTTATAATATTTTGATGAAGCCCTGGTCACCAAATGGTATTTTCTTACTGTGTATTGTTATCATCTACTATTACTTCACAAGCTGGGGCAGCCATCATAACATTAATAAGATTTAAGAAGCTCATATTAGGACAAAATGTTTTCTTTGAGAAAGCCTAATATCTATGGTTATTTAGTTAAAATACAGATGAAAAATTAAACTCTTAGGGCCTAGACTGAAATTCTGTTAAATAAAATATATCATGTAAGTGGGTCATTATTAGTTTACATTTAGAAATATTTTTGAAATTTCCACTCTAATGGAACTCAATTTAGTAAAATCTGACTCAGAGGCTCCAAAGAAAATGTAGCTGAACACCAAGAACCTTGCTAGAATAGTTACATTTTATGAAAATAAATTATACCCTATTTGGAGAACAGACTCAATTCCATGCTAGCTGGAAATGTTAGATATTGATAGAACTTTCTTTACTTTGCTTATTTCTTATCATTCCTTTATGTTTTGCTGAATCTTAGACTGGAACTTTTGCCGGCTGAACTGATAATAGAGGTTCTTTGTTTTGATAAAGAGGTGTTGCACACAAGGAAGGGTCATGGAAGCACTCTGAAGGTCTGGATGAGAAAAAGTTTGAGACTAAGTGACCTAAGTTAAAAATATGTCAGAAATGTTTGTGACAATTACTATTTAGCTTACTTGGAAGACTATAAACAAAATTCCTACATTGAACAGAACTAGACTGGTGGTGACTGCTGAAATCCCTTGAGATTCACAAAACCTATAAGTCTAATGAATTTTAGCTAAAATGCCTTTATGGTCTAAGTATAGTAAAATATTTATACTAGGCTCAAACTCTGAGCTTTCTTTTATTAGTCAAGTTTTTAATTTCTTTAAAGTAACCAAAAATGTCTTTCATTAAACAACCTAAGCACAATCAATGATAAAGTTCATTAATGCAAAAAGAAAAAAACAACACAAGGCATTTTGAAATTAGGACTTCAGATATTACATACACAAATTTAAGTGTTACACATCATATATCAACCTTTTTAACTCATAAAGTATGCCAAAGGGGGTAATAGATCATATAAATTATAGAACTAAAGATTTTGATAATAGAAATGGAGGCAAAAGGAAAATGTAAGCTTTAAATCAACACTCAGCATATGGGTCTTATACTTTGTTATGTAGATTATAAAATTCTCAATATTTTAGGTAAGCCATAAATTATCTACTTTCCCCCTTATTTTATGTTTAAATATTGTACCAAGCACCTTGTAGTATAGTGCTGTTGTCATTAGCATGAGTTTTATTTTGTTAATCAAGGCCTAAGCTCTCTATAGACAATCTCTTTACATCTTGATTTTGCATATTGTCCTCATTTCTTGCCCATGTGACTTAAATGAAAATAACTTGCGAGTACTGTCAATGATCAAAATGAATACCAGATTACTGAGCATTTTCCATTATTTCAAGCTAACAAAGGTCTCCCAATGATTCTTTGCCCATAGTATTTTGCATTATTAATGATGTGGATACATTTTAGTTCATTTTATATCCTTGTCTTTTAACATTTGAGTTCAGTTGTAAATAATAATCAAATTTCAGCAATGCTATAAAAACCAAAATGTGGTAGGAAAATTTGTATTTCCTGTGAGAAAGGAACTGAATAATCTGAACTTTTATCAAATCTTTGGTTACATCTTGTGTGTGTTTGACAGAGAGAGAGAGAGAGAGAGAGAGAGAAACAGAGATAGGGCCTTGCTTTGTTGCCTAGGCTAGAGTACACTGGCACAATCATAGCTCACTACAACCTCAAACTCCTGGGCTCAAGTGATCAACCTGCCTCAGCCTCCCAAATAGCTGGGACTACAGGTGCATGCCACCACCACACCCAGCTAATTTTTCTATTTTTTGTAGAGACAGAGTCTTGCTCTTGCTCAGGCTGGTCTCAAACTCCTTGCCTCAAGCAATCCTCCTGTCTTGACCTCCCAAAGTGCTAGGATTATAGATGTAAACCACCACACCCAGCCTCTTTGGTTATATCTTAAATGATGACATGATTAATAAACTAAGAGAGTGTGTTTCACAATGTTTTCCTAAGAATCTTAAAGCTCAAAGAACTATATTGTTTGAAATAATCAAAAGAACAGAACCAAATGATGGGCCAGATGAAGCTGTGGGTCAGAAGACAATATATGTTTAATTAGAACCTCAAAATTACTTTTGTAAAAGTCTTAACTATATTATTAGATGGATGTACAAGTCAAGAGATATGTCTGAAAAAGAATCTTTACATTTAAGGGAGAATACAGTCTTGTCAAAATTATTAAACATGTTTAGCAAGGACCTGGACAAAAGTATCGAGGCTCCAGTAGTTAGGTTTGCATATGGCACAAAGTTTAGTTAATACCAAAGTATGGTTAATATCAAGGAAAAATGAAATGAAACTTAAAATGACCAAATGCAATTAGAATTATCTATCTAAAGAGTATGAAATTCTGAGCTGTAGCTCTGATGAAAAAAAAAGAAAAAAAAAACCGAAAGAGTATGAAACGGAAAAGTATAAAGTATGATAAAGAACAATTATAACCAAAAAACAAACAAAACCACAGGTAGAGGACAGTTTGTCACAAAAATGACAGGAAGACAAAAGTGAACACCACGTAATCAGGGATGTAATACACTGACATAGTGGCTTTTAAAAAGTTAATTTTGTAGATCACTTTGTTGAAACAATTACTTGAATCCTCAAGTTCCCTTTTCCAATTGCTATTGCTGAAGGGAAAAATAATCTAGTCCATACCAAAATTAAATAAATATACCCAGGCATGGTGGCACGAGCCACCAGTAGTAGTCCCAGCCACTAGGGTGGCTAAAGCAGGACTGCTGGAATCCAGGAGTTCAAGGTTGTAATGCACTATGATGGCACCTGTGAATAGTCATTGTACTCCGGCCTGGGCAACATAGCAAGACCATGTCTCTAAGTAAATAAATAAAATTAGATAAGTATCTTTAGAAGAAATGAACCTACCCAAGGTATTGCATTCTTCCATGCTAAAAAAGGCTCAGGGGACTAAAATAGTGATGGGCTATCTGTGTGGACAAATGAGGTGACAGAACAAGGCTACATTACCTCTTACTGAAATGCATACACTGAAAATTAGTACTCAATGGGTTTCTAATTATAAAAGTATCAGACCATTAGCCCTTCTCTTCTTCTGACTGAGCAACTCACCCAGATAGCCCACATCCCACTACTACATACCTGATGATCATTTTAAGGATCTAGGTAGTAAACAAGACTTTCCATAAAACAGATGTTTCTCTGACTTCTTTAATATATTACCCAAGTATAATCTGTTTCACTACAATGCAAATTAGCTGATATGCAATTGGTAAATAACGAATGTGGGAATAACATGGAAAGCTTATTGGTTTACACATGATTTTTCTCATGTTAATGTTTTGAAGTGGTGAGAAGTTTTCTCACAGTTAAAGAGCAAACTTTGTCAATATATGAGCACCTTCAGAAAAAAAGGTAAGAATTCTACAGGAATGCCTTTAAAAAAAAAATCTAAGTGACTAGCTTAGTGGCTTCAAGAACTGCTACACTTTGTATTATGTTAAGCTATCTGGAAAGATGCAAGTCCAGATGAAGAAACTGCAAAGACATTTACCAAACAAAAACAAGACTGATGGGAGCAGGAAGTAGAAGTCCCTTGGCTTCAAAGTTGTAACAACTTTCATTGTAGGTAGAAATGTCAGTGGAGATTTAAATATGCTAGTGTTTTTAGTAGAATTGTTACTGAATGGGCTGTAGTAACAAAGTTACATAGGTTTTGAGTAGGCTTCTAAAACTATTTCTTCTGTAAGACCTGCTATTTTTAATGCACATATTTGCAGAAAGCAAGATTCTTCAGGAACACACATAAAAATATAGTAGAAATGCCTGTAATCATATCTTTCTGGAATGCTGTTTTTGAAAAAGGTGATAGGATACTTAAGGCCAGTAACTGAAACTTATGATAACTAAGAAGCAATTGCAGTGGAGCATAGTAACTCAAACTTGTAATACTAGCACTTTGGGAGGCTGAGGCAGGAGGATGGCTTGAGCTCTGTTCAGGACCAGCCTGGGGAACATGGTGAGACTCTATCTTTACAAATTTTTTTTAAATCAGCTGGGCATGGTGGCAAGTGCCTATCTATAATCCTAGCTACTCTAGATGCTGAAATGGGAGGATCGCTTGAGCCCAGGAGTTAGAGGTTCCAGTGAGATATGATTGAGCCACTGAATTCCAGCCTGTTCAACAAAAGCAAGGAAGACCCTATCTCTGGGGGGGAAATTTAAAAAATAAAATAAAATAGAAGGCTGGGCGCGGTGGCTCACGCCTATAATCCTAGCACTCTGGGAGGCCGAGGCAGGTGGATCACTCGAGGTCAGGAGTTCGAGACCAGCCTGAGCAAGAGCGAGACCCCGTCTCTACTAAAAATAGAAAGAAATTATCTGGCCAACTAAAAATATATACAGAAAAAAAAAATTTAGCCGGGCATGGTGGCACATGCCTATAGTCCCAGCTACTCGGGAGGCTGAGGCAGGAGGATAGCTTGAGCCCAGGAGTTTGAGGTTGCTGTGAGCTAGGCTGACACCACGGCACTCACTCTAGCCTGGGCAACAGAGCGAGACTCTGTCTCAAATAAATAAATAAATAAAATAAAATAGATATACATAAAAAGTTCCAAAGAATATATATTTTTTTTAAACCAGAAAACTAGATCTACAACAAGTCAAGGGAATTTAAGTTTATATAGCAAGAAAAAAATTCTCCCCCTTGGGTAATTCAGTAACTACTCCAAAGCTTGACTACTAATTATTCCCTGATAGTATGACTTGCACTTCTTTCTCTACTACCCTGCCCTCCTATCTTCTCTTTAATTATCTAAGTCCTATACCGCCACCGAGGCAAAAATTCAAGTGCCAACTCCACTATGACAGCTTCACTGACTATACCAGTTCTTGTGACTTCTCTTTTCACTGTATTGACCAGATTCATTCATTTGGTATCTTACATTTATTATTCCTGGCTTTTTATAAGCATCTATCCTTGATTCCCAACTCAATTTTAAATTGAGGGCAGGAGCCATGTCTTACTTATTTTTGTCTAGCTAGACTCATGAACACTGTAGATACTCAATGTTTATTAATTAGGGTGGGAAGGAGTAGCCTGCCAGTGCATCTTCTAGTTCCAGGGGCCAACATGTGAGCATATACGCCTAATATGATCAAAACAAGATTTCGAGATGGAGTCTAATATATTGATAAACATTGGAACACGCTATCACAAGGTGATATAGATTCACTATCTTTGCAGTTTTGTAATTGATTTGCCTTAAATGATTCAGGGTTTGTGCCGGGGGTGGGCAGGGCAGAATCTGACAATCTTTTAAAGTTCCTTCGGGTTTTATGACTGAGACAAAGGGGGCAACGGGAGGAGAGAAAAAGTTTATAGACTAAAAACAAACGTTTTCAGATTCTTGCCAGGTATGTAAATGGTTAAGTCAATGCCAGTTCCCCTACTCATTTAGAAAACACCAAGCGCCAACTCTGTGCAGGCCACTAAACTGGGCACTGTGGATATAAAGGTTTGGTCCTTGCTCATTGTGCCCACAGCCACAAAGAAATGACCACTGCAAAGCAGTCGCTATAACCAAGGGAAAAACAAAGCGCCACAGCAGCAACAAAAAGGGAGACTTGCTGCTCCGCGGGATAGGGGCTGAGAGGTCTCACAAAGGCGACGACGTTCTCACAATCTGAAGAGAAGTGGGCAAGGCAGACGCGGGTGGGACTCCAGCATCTTTCCGATAAAAGTGAACTGGAGGAACCGAGGCCCAGGGTGACGGGGAACCTCGAACTACTTGCAGGAGGGAGAAGATCTGCTAAGGGGGGCCAAGGGGTACCAGTGTATGAGGCGTTAAAGAAATGGACGCTTGGGAAAGGTCACTGACTTTGTAGCCTTTTCTCCCACCCGCCCTCTCGGGCTGAGTCTCGGCCCCGACAGCCCTTCGGCCCGACATTCCAGCGCCTCACCCAAGTGCCCCGAGTCCTGCTTCCGCCTCCGCTGCAGCCTCTCCCGCAGAGAGTCCAGCTGCTTCTTGTGGGCTTGGATAGAGCTCCACGTGTCCGACATGTTAGTCTTCCTGACCTGACGCGTCTCGAATCAGGCGCGGCAGACTAGCACCTCCCAGCCCTGGCTCCAGGAAATATCCAATTCTCACGCGGACTCCCAGAGGCTAACCGGAAAAGGATCCCCCGAGATGCGCAAGATGGAAAAGTCATTTCCGGTTTCGCGCTCGCCTGGAGGCTGTAAAGGGAGCCACGTTAGGTGTTGGCCGAATGGCGGGTATATTCCTCATGGGAAGAGCGCTCCCGTGCGCAGTGAGGCTGTGGTTGCCATGTTGGTGCCTGGCAGAGTGGCCATGTTGCTTGTAGACGCGCATGCGACCATGTTGAATGTCAGGAAACGAGTCCTTAGAATTGATCCACGCTAAGATAGCACTCGCAGAGTGCATTACGCGTAGTACGTATTTTTTAAATTAAGGATCAATAACTCCATTTGACAGTTTCGTGCTAACTTACATTTTCCACTGAAGGTGTTGTAGGTTCATGTCTCCATGCATTCATTTACACACACACACACACACACACACAAAACCCTGTAACAGTGCTCCCTAAGGGGTTAGGGGAGGGCACGCGCATGCTTTGTGGGGGAGGGGGTGAGAAGGGCTGATGGAGGAGCTATTATAAGACGTCTACACATACGTATTCTCACTCTTAAACTACATACGCAAGTATCTCGGGTACTTGATTAAAATAGAGTCCTGATAAGGGGGTACTAACAAGGCTTCTGAGGTTCTGGTTGCGTTGTTTCTTATTGTGGGACCTGGTTGCATGAATGTATTCCATTTGTGAAAATTAATTAAGCTGAACATTTTGGTATGTGCACTGTTCTGTATGTGTAGTAAACTTAAATACAAGTTGTTGTTTTAATGGAGTCGCCTGAATGGAAACACTTGAGAACCACTGAACTATCCAATGTCTACATGATGCCAAACAATGTTTCATAAAAATAGTTTGACATGCATGGCTCTTGATTTCAGAGTTTATGGTCAGGTAAAGGAGTTTAATTAATGTTGAACTATCTTTACAACATAAAGTAGCATAAGTACAGACTTAAAAAAAAATAAACGTGATTGCAAAGAAGAGGAGAATTCCAAGCCAGATAACCCAGGAAGGCATTGAAAAGAAACTGATATAAAGGTTCAGGCTTGAAGTGACAGCTAGAGTTTCAGTTGGTGAATATATAGGAGGGAATTCCAGGCCAAGGAGATGATAAAAGCAAAAGTCTAAACTAGAGATATGAAAGCAGCCTGTGCGTTCTGCTAATCCAGATTAGTTTGCTAGAACATAAAGTTTTTGTTGTTGTGGTGTTGTTTTTGAGATAGCATCTTGCTCTGTTGCCCAGTGTCATCATCATAGCTCACTGCAAACTCAAACTCCTGGGCTCAAGCAATCCTCTTGCCTCAGCCTCCTGAGTCACTGGGACTACTCAGGTATGTGTCATCATGCCTGGCTAATTTTTCTATTTTTTTTTTAGAGACAGAAGTCTCGCTCTTGCTCAGGCTGGTCTTGAACTAGCCTCAAGCAATCCTCCCACCTTGGCCTATGCCCGGCCTAAACATAAAGAGTTATATTTGGGAATATTGGGAGGAAATTTTGGTTTCCAACTTGAGCCAGATTGCAGAAGGTACATGTCACCTGAGCAAAGAGCTTGCAATGTATTCCAGAATACAACAGGGAAGATTTAGGGTTTGTGAAGAGGAATGTTTTAAGATTAATCTGGTGTTCTAGACGGATTAAAGCGGGGAGGAAGAAGAGTTTGGAGACAGGGAAAATGGTTAGTAGTTCATTGTAACTACCCCTTTGATGATAAGGGAAAAATACAAGTTCCCCACCACTGGCTTTTAATGTTTAACGGAACTCCATGCAGATTCCTTTTGGATTTAGAGATATAGATCAAAACAAAAAAGCTGAAAAAAACACAAAGCACAAAATGAAATATTCTTAAGTGGTTCCGTTTGCATAGATGGACATAAGTCTTAAAACAAGTTTGAACTGTTTTAAGCTGCTTTGGTTGCCTTAGTACCCTTTAGTTAATTGTAATACTAAAGTCCCTACCTAAAGGGAAGAAGTGTGCATGCTAATCCTATATTGTATGTAAATATACAATGATGCAGAGAGAGAGCTCTGCATAACTTACCAGAAAGAAATTTAAGGCTCCTCAAATGGGCAGGCAGTGTGGATCTTACTCTCTGAAGGACTCCTGCTGCTGCCCAGGAGTGAGTGCCCAGATGATTCCTATCTTGACCGGGAATGAGGGCCCTGTGTAAGTAACCTCTAATAAACTCATCTAACTTGCCAAGCTGAATTGGTCTGAGTCATTTCTTTGGTCTCTCTGAACCATCTCAGTTTGGAGGGCAGTTTTTCTATCCTATCCTGGGATTTTCCTGAAACAAGTGATAAGAATTTGAAACTAAAAGCGGGTTATGGCTAGTAACGGAAAGGAAGGGGTGAA
This sequence comes from Eulemur rufifrons, assembly GCF_041146395.1. Lineage (NCBI taxonomy): Eukaryota > Metazoa > Chordata > Mammalia > Primates > Lemuridae > Eulemur > Eulemur rufifrons. Next base: position 59,123,373 of record NC_090984.1, read on the forward strand.
TATGAATGAGCTGTTGAGAAGAAATACGTATGTTATTGGAAGGTGACAGTTTCACCCATTTATTCAGCAAGTATTTATTGAGTGACTACTATGTGCTAGGTAGAAATTCAGTAATGATCAAAATATTCATTTCCATCTCATTTTCTGAACTTAATTTACTTAGTAGGGAATTTACAGTATCTTTGAGAAGTATAACTTTCTACATGAGCCTTGAAGTAGAGGACACAGAAATGAATATAGGCTCATAATCGTACTGTCTTCCTCAGCTGAAATATTCTTGGGAGAGTTGACAGATGTGAGGTCATGGAAAGTTACCCAAGCAGAATGATGTACTTAGGGTTTCTGCTTCCTTCAATAACCTGGATCTAACAATTGTCCCCAGGAAAATTATCAAGGGGCTCTTTTTGCTTTTGTTCTTTCATTTGGGGTATATCCTGTGTGACCCTATATTTAGATATGTATTATTACTAAAGTGAGATAATCCCATTATAGCTCTATTATTGAATTGTAAGAGTTAATTATTCACAAATCTGTGTTCTTCATTTTATAAAATCACTGTTCTCCCAAGGTCTTTAACACATAAAAATGAAATATATAGAAATTATACAGCAGTAAGATTAAATAATCTTGGTGAAGAAAGAGAGTACTGGATATAGCCTTACAGAAAACAAAGGAGGTTAATTCATCTTAAAGACAGGATTTCAAAGGTCAAGCTCCTACATATTATAAGCAAATTTTTTTAGGAAAGGAAGAATTTTCTAGTGGAAGAGATTCAGTTTTTGATAGAACTAAGGTCTGGATTGCCACCCCTCACATACAAAGGAAAACAAGGAAGGAGCACAGGTACTCCTAAAAGTCAACCAAATCAAAGGCAACTCCCAGAGAAGTCTTTGCTGTTACATTCACTTTGGGTTAATTATTATAGTAATAAATTGTGCAAGTTTTAGAAGGACAGAAGGGCCATTTAGCATACGCTTACAAATAAAGGAATTCTTCCTAGACTCCTCATGACCAGTTTGCTGCTCGAAAGAAAGCTATTGCTTTTTTTCTCTGCCCACAGCTCTCAGCAGCGCAGAGGAGGGAAACACTCAAACCTCCTCTAGTCAAAACAGAGTGTAAGCCTAATTGTGAGCAGATGAGTGCCAATTGTATTACACTTCTCAACTTTTTTTTTTTTTTATCTGCTGTGGTAGATTGCTTCCAGAGTTGGCCACAACAAATCTTCCCACCCCACATACCCTTATGCAGTGTGACTTTGCCACTCTTTTCATCAAGAAGTAAAGTTTATTTCCCCCCTCTTGAATCTGAGCTCGCCTTCTGACTAGCTTGGGCCAACAGAATGTAGCAGTAGTGATATTCCCTGGGTTTCAAAGCCTAGGCCTTAAGAGGCCTTGCAGCTTTTATTTTTGTCCTCTTGGAGTCCTGGGCCTTCATGGGAGTTTAGTTACCTTGATAAGGGAGACCACTTGAGAAGAGAGAGAGAGCCCCTGCTGGATAAAAGAAAAAGACAAAGGGTCCAGCATTCCAGCCTCCATCTGAGGGGCCAGAAGTCAGGCCATCTGGTATTCCCCAGCCCAATTCAAAGCTGCCTGAGTAAGCCCAGCCCTCATCACATGAAACATAGACATGTTTCCAGTCCAGCCATCCTAGCTAGACCTGCCCAGGCAATCCACGCAATCATAAGCAATTACATAAATATTAAGTCACTAAGTTTTGAAATGGTTTCTTGCATAGCAATGCGTTACTGAACCACCCACAGTACTGACCAAATACTGCGTTGCTTACTTGGTTCTTTGGCTGAATGGGTTTTTTTCTTAAATCTTGTTCATATTCAGTTTTTTCTATTTGCCCAAAAGCAAAATGTCCACGAGGCTTAGCCAATCTACTGTTAATAAAAGTTAGAAAAGACAAGGAAATGTAAAGGGAAGTCAAAGTTGGGCCTAATTGAGAATAAGACTAGTAAAATCTGTTTTGAGGATCAGGAGAAAAATGTTCATTGGTTGACTAAGAAGTTCCAGGAATGGTAACCAGAGCCCCAAGTTTGGAGTTTGTGAGAGATGATAATGTCCCAATAGAATCTGGACCTTTTTCAGGGGTGAATTCTCTGAGAAGCAAATGCTGAGACAGGAGTCCAAAAGTTTTACTGAAGTAATACCTGAAAAAGGAAAGGAAGGAGAAAGCAGAACTGGGCAGGGAGAGCTGTCAAACCAAGATGCAGACATGACAAAGTCTCTGTCAGCCCAATAGGGAGTTCCAGAGCAAAGATTGTTCATTAGAGTCCTAAGTTCCATGGGAACGGCCAAGCACTTGTGCTATGCTCAGTTTGGGGCCAGAGGCTGAAGAAGAGGACAGGGATAACCAGGATCCTTGCAGGTAGGTAGCCAGTTGTTTCTTGAAGTAGCATTTCAAAAGCAGCACATCTCTGTGTCTGCCAGAGGGGGCATGATGGATCTTCTATAGTTTTTTTTTTTTTTTTTTTTGAGACAGAATCTCACTCTGTTGCCAGGTTTAGAGTGAGGTGGCGGCAGCCCAGCTCACAGCAACCTCAAACTCCTGGGCTTAAGCAATCCTTCTGCCTCAGCCTCCCGAGTAGCTGGGACTACAGGCATGCACCACCAGGCCTGGCTAATTTTTTCTATATATATATTTTTAGTTGTCCATATAATTTCTTTCTATTTTTAGTAGAGACAGGGTCTCGCTCTTGCTCAGGCTGGTCTTGAACTCCTGAGCTCAAATAATCCAACTGCCTCGGCCTCCCAGAGTGCTAGGATTACAGGCATGAGCCACCGAGCCCAGCCTGTTTTTTTTAAATATAGGTTTTTAAATGGTAGCTGCATAGATTGAGTTAATATATCTGAGAGTGGTTAGTATGAAGGCTGAATTCAATAGAATTGCATGTCCCATTCCCCTTCTTCCTCTTTGGATTATGAGTTACTTATCTCCCCCTCTGGGATCCCATAGGACATTGTTCATGTCTGTCATAGTACTTATTACCACCATAAATGAATACCAACAAAGTACCTGTTTAAAGCTGGGCTTGGTGGTGCACACCTGTAGTGCCAGCTACTCAGGAGGCTGAGATGGAAGGATCACTTGAGCCCAGGAGTTTCAGTCCAGCCTGGGTAACACAGTGAGATCCTGTCTCTTCAAAAAAAAAAAAAAAAAAAAGTACCTGTTTACATTTTCTCTCCTACACTGAGCTCCTCTAAGGTCAGAAGTGTATCTTATTTACAGTCATGTGCCACATAATTTCAGTTAACAATGAACCACATGTGGGATGGTGGTCCCATAAGATTATAATGGAGCTGAAAAACTCCTATCACCTAGTGGTGGTATAGCCATCATAATGTTGTGGCACAGTTACTTTATTTTTTTTTTTTTTTTTTTTTTTTTTTTTTTTTTTTTTTGAGACAGAGTCTCACTCTGTTGCCCAGGCTAGAGTGAGTGCCGTGGCGTCAGCCTAGCTCACAGCAACCTCAAACTCCTGAGCTCAAGCGATCCTCCTGTCTCAGCCTCCCGAGTAGCTGGGACTACAGGCATGCGCCACCATGCCCGGCTAATTTTTTCTATATATATTTTTAGCTGTCCATATAATTTCTTTCTATTTTTTTAGTAGAGGTGGGGTCTCGCTCTTGCTCAGGCTGGTCTCGAACTCCTGAGCTCAAACGATCCGCCCACCTCGGCCTCCCAGAGTGCTAGGATTACAGGCGTGAGCCACCGCGCCCGGCCTTTATTTTTTATAAATTTAGTGTAACCTAAATGTACAGTGTTTATAAAGTCTACATTAGTGTACAGTAATATCCTAGACTTTCACATTCAGTCACCAGTCACTCACTGACTCACCAGAGCAACTTCCAGTCCTCTAAGTTCCATTCATGGTAAATGCCCTATACAGGTGTACCATTTTTTATCTTTTATACCATATACTATATTTTTACTATACCTTTGTTATGTTTTGATACACAAATACTTACCATTGTGTTATAATTGTCTACAGTATTGAGTGCAGTAACATGCTGTACAGATTTGTAGCCTAGGTGCAACAGACTCTTGTCATGTAGCCAAGGTGTGGAGTAGGCTATCCCATCTAGGTCTGTGTAAGTACACTCTATGATGTTTGCACAATGACAAAAATCACCCTAACGATGCATTTCTCAGAACATATCCCTGTCGTTAAGTGGGGCATGGCAGTATTCACCTTTGTACCTAACCAACACTTGGTTTCTGAAACAAAGGAAATCCTCAAAAATCAACTGAATGAATGAGCAAAGAAGCTGTCTCTTGCTTCTTAGAGATGCTTTTATTCTTCCAGTTTGAACTAGATCCTGTTTGTTTCATGTAAAATAAGAATTTTGCGAACAGCACTTATTTACATACTCATTTCAGCAAGTCAGAGTTAATTCAGCTTCCAAAAAGATGATCCAGTGAAAAGTGAGAGTGGGGAATGGTGGGGCTGAGGGTGTGGATAGGGTCACTTGCAATAAGGAAGAAATTAAAGGCTCTAAGGAGAGAAAAAATAAGTAGGGGTGAAGAGAGAAAAGAAAAAGCAATAAAAGCTATCAGATAAGCAAGGTCAATGAAAGAAGAAAAGCAGAACAGAAGAATGAAAAGAAGACAGAAGGGAAAATAAAGTAAAGCTGTGAGAAAGGGGGGTGGGGAGTCCGGCTTAGTGCTGGCCTGCTGAAGGAAGTTTCCGTCAATAGAAGCCTCACTGACAGCTGTTACCATAATGGGAACTGGCACCTAAAGAGAAGGCAAGTCTGGTTTAATTAGTTAAATGGTATTATCTATGTCCAGTGGGGCTGGGAGAGGTTATGGGGATGGAAGGATTGGTGACCCACCTCTTTCCATAGGCTGAAAGGAAAAACAGATTTACAAAGCTTTGCCAGGAATTAAAGATTCTCATGTGTTCCTATTCACCAGTTATATTTTAAATGGGATCTGTATTGCTCTGGTGGGGGCAGCTAGATTCAAACATTAGCTTTACCTTGAATTAAGCCAAGAATAGGTTTACTTACCTCCTTCCCTTCTGTCTTACAACAAGCCGCACATCAGGAGTCTTAATGATGTAGCAGGAACTGAACCCCATCTCTGATCACTAAGAAAGGGATTCTGCTGACCTGGGTTCGTAATCCAACTTTGCCACTAATAGGCTGAGTGACTTCGGGCAAATCATTTTACCAGTTCCATCCCTTTAGCACTAAGATGTCATGATGTTATAATCTTACAAATGCAAAAAAAAGAAAAAAAACCTAGAGAATTTAGGAAATTTAATTCTTTAGAAAAGTGAGATCTCACAGACAAATCTTTATCATGTGGAGAGACAACATTTTTTAAAAATTCATCTTTTGGGCCAGGCGCGTGGCCCATGACTATAATCCTAGCACTCTGGGAGGCTGAGGCAGGAGGATAGCTTGAGCTCAGGAGTTCGAGATCAGCCTAAGAGCGAGATCCTGTCTCTACCAAAAATAGAAAAAATTAGCCTGGCACAGTGGCATGTTCCTGTCCCAGCTCCTCGGGAGCCTGAAGCAGGAGAATCACTGTAGCCCAGGCATTTGTGGTTGCAGTGAGCTATGATGACACCACTGCACGCCAGCCTGGGTGACAGAGTGAGACTGTCTCAAAAAAGAAAAAAATCTTTTACTTCACCCCACCCCTAAGTGCTTCCTCTTCATTCTTAATGATAAGAATTCTCCTTTATCTTGTCTGTAGAAATTATTAGGGTTGAATTCTTCTCTTTTTCTTTTCTGGTTATAACATCACGTCTCAAGGATCATAAAGTTTAATTCACCTTGGTTCTACACAGTCACTGAAGTCAGTAGGCTAGCCTGGGGTTTGGGAAAGACTAACAAGGACTCAGCTTTCAATGTCCAAACAAAACAAAGCAGAACATAAAAGCCTGGTGGTAGAAGGTTCTAGGCAAACAGAAAACCTCCTAGACAATGACTGGGCACAGTGGGCAAATCCCTACCTTTTGAGAACACAAACGCCACAGGAAATTACATTAATTGAAGGTTGTTTTAGGACAAGGCTGAATAAATTAAATATTTCAACACCATATGTTCAGCTTTGGCAGGAGATGTAAGTGGGAAGGGAATCTCAGTGCTAGGGAATGCCCATATCACACCCCAGCTGGCTATTTAATCATGAAATAAGGAGAAACACAAATATTTGGTCAAAACACCTTTAATGATAGAGGGAAAGACACTAATATCTCTCCTATCTGCTCTTGACATTTTACTATGTTAGGAAGCTCTGGAGCCTACAACTTTGGAGGAGAAGCCATCACTCAAGTCAGTCAACAGCAAACCCTCACTGTCTCCTCCTCAGAACTCCTGTTCCAAATGATCCTATGTTAAGAGTAAATACTACATCTCATTACAGGACGGAGAGGCAGGGAGGATACCACCTAGAACTCATTTCCCAAAGTCTGGGAACCTAAGAACCAGACAGTGGTAAAGATACAAGCCCCAGCCCACGGATAGGCAAAACAGGGAGGAAAGGGGTCTCAAGAGAGGAAGATGAGGGAATACAAGGGGCCAGGGAATAACAGAGGGAGTTATCTAAAACTAGAAGCACACTAGTGCTAGGAAATCCCCCATGATCTCTGGTGCACTGCTGCACTCTATGTCACTATTAGCTCAAAAGAATATGCATGAGAATGTCCACATTCACAAGAATTTGAGGTCCCCTCCTTTCCATCATGTCCCTTTCTTAATCACATAGGTTCTCAGCAAGCTCTATGCTTTAGCAACATTCTTCAATTCTCCCTTATTACTTCAACCACCCTCACCAACAATGTTCATCAAAGATAACGACTAACTTCACATTTCCCAAAATATCCCATGGGAGATCTCTTGGCAAGAAATCAGCTTGTTTCCCAACTTTAAGAGGCCACGATGAATGAGAAGCTGGAGGTGTCCTGGCATATCGACCAACCAACATCTTTGCCTTAATGTGACAAGGGATTTACTGGGAAAATTGTCCTATGCCCTTCATTCCTCCCTACCACCTAGGGTACTGAGCCATAGGGTTGAGCCACCAATTACTGTAGCATCTTCATTGACAGCACCTGCTGGGGCAGGGGGTAGGAGACGGAATGTACAGTTTGCTACTTATCATCTATGATGGGCTTCTCAGGCACTGCCTTGGAGGCAGAAGGCAGAGGCCTCTCCTTGGCCTCTGTGGATGCCATTTTTGGGGGTACCTTCCCAGCCACAGTTCCTGGGCTAACCATCACTGGTGAGGCCAAGCATGAAGTGGTAGTGGAGGTGAAGCTGGAACTCCAGGGCTCAGTGGGCAGGCCACTTGACAGGAGAGCCATGTACTGGTTCCAGAAAGATAGGGGACCTACCCCTACCAGCTGAGCAGGAAGGTCCTGGGACAAGAAATCCTGTAGGTTGACCTGGTCACCAGAGAGGAGTGATGCTGTGCCCCCCAGAGACAGCTACCGGCCCCTTTGGGCTGGGCTGCAATTCCAAATGTGGGTGCTTAGGTGCACCTGCCAAAGGGAAAGGGAGAAGGAAAGAGGAAAGGGAAGGATCACCCCAGGGAAGCTGCAGAGGGTTCCCCTTGAGAATGTGAAGGCAGTAGAGTCTATTTTCCTCAGGTACAAAGAATGAAGAGGGGAGAAAAATTCCTTAGAGGGCCATCCCCTTGTAAGCACAATAATTTCCAAGCTCAGGGAAGAGACTAGAGAAAAGCCACTAGGGACATAGCATGGAAGAACTCAGAGGAAAAGACAAAATAAAGGCTCATAAATCTTGGAGGTCCTCTATGGAGCTCTCGGTTTCTGCTCCCTGGATCAAAGGGCAGCAGGTACAGAAAAACAGATTCATGGAATCGTGGGGTCATCTTTTCGGGGAAAGGGGGAGAGCCCTGGGGAAGTGATGGAAGGTGAACAGCCAGGAACCAAGGAAAGAGCAGCAATATTCTGAGGGCCGTGGGGGGCAAAGGGCTGTACCTGGTGGTGAGCCAACAGCATATGCTTCTTGAGGGTGGCTCGCTCCAGAAAGCCCTGTCTGCAGAAGACACAAGTGAAGAGTGGGCCCTCTCTGGAGTGGGTCTTCTGATGCTCCTCCAGAGCTGCCTGGGTGGGAAAGGTGTGGCCACACACTTCACAGGCCTTTCTGCTGCTGCTCTCCCCTGGCTCCTTTCTCACTGCTTCCTGAAAGCTCAGCTCCTCCCCCAAGGTGGTGCTGGTGCCCTCCCCTTCTGGGGTGAGTGCTAACGCTGGGCTTGAGCTCCTCTCAGGTTTGCCCCCCTCTTCCTTGGCTCCTGAAACATCACTGCTCCCCTGCTCCATCTGCTGAGGCTGGTCCAGGCTGTCAGGTGGTGGTGGTGGCAGAGAAGACTGTTGAGTTGCTTTCTCATTATTGTCCATCTCTTTCCCAGCTGTGGCTGCTGCCACCACTGCCCCCACTTCCTCCTCTGCCCCAGATGCCTCTTCTGAATCACCTCGCACTGATATTGCCTTTTCACCTCCACTCTCTGAGCCTCTCCCTGCCAGGGAATCTTCATCAGTCACATCTTCCTCTTCTTCCTCCTCCTCCTCCTCCTCCTCAGACAACTCTTCTGGTGATGGCTGCTGAGACTGCTGCGGGGGGAAGCTCCCTGCCCCAGGGACTGTAGATTGCTCAGAGCCATTCTCCTGGGCAGCTCCTCCACCTTCAGGAAGCGTGGTACTACCATTGGGGATCTGGCCCCCCAGGTGCATCCGAACATGCTGCTGCAGACTGACAGCATTGGTGAACTTCTTCTGGCAAATGGGGCAGGAGTTCTGAGCCCGGGCAGCTGGACTGGCCTTGTGGCCCACGAAATGGGCACGTAGATTGCCCCGGGTGGAGAAAGCTCTGCCACACACTTTGCATTTGAAGGGCCGCTCACCTCCATGTTGGCCATAATGCAGGCGTAGGGCCCGAGGACAGCTCAGCACCCGGAGGCAGATGACACACTGGTTAGGTCCAGAAGAACCTGAGGACGAAGGTGCAGGGGCAGAGGTTGTGGAGGCTCCTGAGGCAGTAGAGGCCACTGCCACAGCTCCTTGTCTGTCAATCTTTTCTACCAGTTGCTGCAGCTTCGATGTCTCAGAGGGTGAGGCCCCCAAGGGCTCTAGCACATAGGGGAAGGGGAAGCTGCCAGTGGACTTGAAGTGGTTGGTAAGTAGTGCCCAGCTTGGTAGCGAAGTCACCAGCTTACTTAGCTGCATGCGGGTTGCTGTGCCACTTTCTGTCACCCCACTGATGGCCGAGCCCTCACTCCCTGGGGGAGTGTTTTCATCAGCTTTACTCTTGGGCTCCACTGCTTTCATGAGCACAAACTTATTGAAAGCAGGGAGCCCTGGAGCCGTGGCTGTGCCTGCACCAGTGGAGAGCAGCGTCAGGCTCTCTGTGGCACTGAGTGCTGTAGTGGAAGCCACCAGGGGCTTGCGTTCGACACCTCCACCTGGCGTGGCTGCCTCCTCCTCGACCTTCTCTGGTGGCACAGACATACCATAGGGCAGGCCGCTGCTAGTGATGACATAGTCTAGGTGCTCTGGCACTGGGTGTGGGTTCATCTGTACGTGCGGGTACTTCTCACGATGCCGGTGAAAATGCACTTTGAGGTTGCCTCGGGTGGTAAAGCGGTTGCCACAGACATTGCATTTATAGGGCCTCTCACCAGTGTGGGAACGAAGGTGGATCTGCAGGGCACTGTCACTGCCAAATACTTTGGCACAGAAGCGGCATTTGTGCCTTCCACCAGGCTTCTCCAAGGGACTCATCACTTCCCCATAGCCCAGCTCACCACTTCCGTTCTTTGGCTTCAAGAGCCCTGGAGAGGCAGCAGCTTCAAGGCCTCGAGCTGCCCCAAGACACTGTGCTGCCAGTAGTCCCGTGGTGCTTGGGAATGCCAGATGAGGCGAGGCAATCAGCTGATCTGTGCTGCCCGGCAGGGCTGGGGAGGGGGCAGGAGTGGGTTTGTGGCTTCGCCCAACCCCTCCAGCAGAGAAAGGATGCTGTGACCCCAGTGGGTGGTAAAGGTGGAAGAAAGCCTGCTTGGGCGTTTCTGCCCCTGAGGAAGAGGAGGAGGAGGTGGAGGAAGATGCCAGTGTCTTGCCAGTTTGGACAGGCTTGATGGGGCTGAAGAGGGGCAGTAGGGGCTTGGTGGAAGAGGCAGTCCCTGTCCCAGGTAGCTCTGAGGGACTGGCAGGGGTACCCACCGTCTGGCCTAAGGAGCCAAGCAGCAGCACCTGCCTGCAAATTTGCTCAGTCATCTGCATCTGATGAATCTGCCGCTGCTGCAGCACCCGTAGCTCTTCCAAGATCAGGGGAATGTTCAAGTGGCTGCTGCTTACACCTGGGGGTGGAGGAGGAGGTGGAGGAGGAGGGGGTGCAGGGGTGGATTCTGGAGGTAACGGAGTTGCTCCCAGCTTGGGACTGGCCAAGATCAGGCCCCCGCCTCCTCCAGCCGCTGTACCTGTGGCAGCGACCAGGAAATGCCCTGAAGACTCCTCTCCTCTCCGCTCTGGGCCCCAGGTGGGATCTGTGGGCACAGAGGAGCCAGAATCTGGGGCGTTGCTGTGCTCTGTGTCCATGATCTGGGGACTATTGTGACCCTCTGGCCGGGGTTCAGAAGAGGCTGAAGAGTTGTTGGGGTTCTCCTGGCCCCCAATTATCACCATTACAGGAGGGTCAGTAGAACATGCGTTCTGATGGGCGAGGAATTCAGTTGGATCAGTGAATTGTGCGCAGCACTTGGCACAGACTTGGGGGTGATCCTCCTCGCTAGCATCACCTGGGGAGAAGACAAGGAGAGAGGGAGAGAGAGCGTGGGTGATGCGGTTGGGTTGGGTATACAGAGGCTCTAATTAACAAGGAGCCCAGGCACCGCTAGTTGGGGGTGGGGAAATGAGCTCACCATCAGGCCATGCAGAAGACTAGAGCTCAGTCCTGACCCGCATGGACAGGAGACAACCCAGCCTGGGGGCGGGGGCGCGGCAAGCGCATGCTACTCCTTTCCTCTGTCAGCCTCCCTTCCCCAGGCCACCAGCGAGTGCAAAGGAATGGGTGTGAGGACAGGGGCCTATGCAGAGAATCGTGCATTTCATCCCGCCCACCGAAAGTCCTGACCCCGGCGCATCTCCTCCGCCCCCACCCCTGCCCGGCCCGACCCTACCGCACCTCGGAGCTCCGCTGGCTCCCCGCAGGGCCCCCCGAGACGAGGGCTCCTCCCAGCTTCTTGCGCCATGGTTGTGGGGGAAGCGGAGGGCCAGGTGGGGTGGCAGACAATGGATATTGGGATTGAGGGAGGCGGCGGTGGCCGCCTGGGCTGCGCCAGCCTCTGCACCCAGCGGCCCAGACTGCGGAGATGGAGATCGGCGGCGGCGACGGGGGCAGGGAGCAGCGGCAGAGGGGGAGGGGAGCGAGGAGGCGCGGAGGAGGGGAGGAGCTGGAGCGAGAAAGCTGGGAGAGGGGAGATGGGGGAGGAGCTGATGAAGTGGGGAGTTTATGGGGAGGAGCTGCTAGGGAGGGAGGCGGGAGCTGGAGGAGGCGGGAGCGGGGAGCGCAAGGGGGGGTGCGGGACGCGAGCCCAGAGCCCAGGAGAGTTTCCGGAGGCTCAGTGACAGGTGCTGTGAGGCACAGTGGGGGTCCACCTTTCCTTGTGCTCTGCCAGCTCCCCCCATCTCCAGATGTCTTTGCCCAGGCCTGCCCTCCCCCGCTCCTGTAAGCTCAAGGGGCACAGTGGGAATCGTAGCCCTGCTCAATAGAGCAAGGCGATAGTCTTCTCTTATTTTTCTTTGGATAAAGGATCCGCTGAGCCTGGAAAATGTGGATTCCAGAGAGGGTGGTCTGATCTCCTCAGAGGTCTGAGGGCCAGAGGGGAAGGGGGAGCTCAGAACATCCACTCCTCACCAGCACGCCCCCCAAAAATACTCTTAAGTTTTCTTCAGTATTTCTCACTTCCATCCCCATTCTACTCCCATCCACAAAAGAAGTTTCTCAGGGTGGGCGGCTGCAAGGTAGAATTTCCAAGGAAGTCATTTCAGGACTCCTCTCTGCAGAACACTAAGCCCCTTAACTCCCGGCCCCTCCTCCCGCAGAATAATAGTTGAATGCAAGCTACTTCGCAGATTACCCGGACAACACCTCATTTATGGAGTTCATGCTGATTTTAAGAAGCCATCTCCTACTTATTACCTTCTCCTCTATTCTCCTTTTACAACACTTGCACACTGTCACCGTGAAGGTAGTGGGTTTGGACACATGCTAGCCAGCGGAGGCCCACCCAGCTCTGACCTGGAGAGGTGGCGAAAGCCCTCCTGAAACAATGGGGAAAATGCAGTAGGAGCTACCAGACAGCCTCTCAGTGTCTAAAACCCCTTTCAGCCACAACCTGGTTTCAATGCCTGCTCACCACTGCAGAGGCAGCCTCTTACTCAGAAAGGATAAGTTAAGGATAAGATGCCTCCTGGGCCAGATACTCTGCATTCCCTTTTTACCTTGAAATGAGTCTTTTTTTATAGGTTTCTTTGCCACCATATCTGCTTGCTCTTTTATTTACTTATTTCTTGAGTCCAGGTCTTACTCTGTCACCGGGGCTGGAGTGCAATGACTCAACTGTAGCTCACTGCAGCCTCCAATGCACTCTTAGCCTCAAGCAATCCTGCCTCAGCCTTCCAAAGTGCTGGATTACAGGGTGTGAGCCACCATGCCCACCCTGAAATGAGTCTTAAAGGATTTCTCACATCCTAAAATACTTTACCTTACCATGCAGGAAGTGACCACAGTCCTTGGTTTTGTGATTTGCCTGGGCATCAGTAAACCCACCTTGTTCTAATCCCAGTTCTATTCTTGCCCAGCTGGTAAACTGAGGCATGGTGGTCAGTCACACCATGCTATGCCACCATTTCCCTTTTCATAAAGTGGTAATATTGTAACTGCACTATCTTCCTAGGAGAAATGTTGTGGGGACAAAAAAAATTGAAAAACTTTTGACAAATAATGTGTACAAATGGGCCTTTTTAAAGCTTAGGGAGTCCTGAATATTATCAATTACAGAATTTACATTGTCAGTAGTAAAATAATCAAAGTAACCTGATATACACATATTAAAATTAGATCTGTTTTCCATGTTGCTTGTTAATCTTATTAATTTCTGAGGTAAGATATTGGCTAATATCACAGGCATGTGTCAAGAATAAGAAGTCTTTTGGGTGGGGGGCACTGAAACAACACAATTAAAATATTAGTAACATCCACTTTATTTTCAATATAAATTTTGCCTGTGTTTTTAAATTGAAAACATTTTACTGAATTGTGTTTTGAAACTTCAGATAATCATAAGGCTCTAAGCATTGTGAATCATGGCTCTGAAACAGATGGGCTCTGCTTCAGGCCTGACCTTTACAAATGAGGGAGAAGGGGGTCTCCTTCACTTATGGCAAGTCACACTTTAGTGCAAGGTGGTTTATTTTTTACAGATAAGGAAACTGAAGCTTGAAGAGGTTAAGTGACTTTTCCAAGTTCACACAGTAATTCAGAGAAGAAAGCATTCAGAATTTTGACTCCTGTCCAATGCTTTCTTGAGCATATCAACATTGTATGGCTTCTCTGATGCTAGAGAAAGGGCCCTGTGTGGCTCCTACCTGCCATTTGCTCTCTGGCCTCAGTAAGGGAGAGGGAATCAGATGGAAGCTTTCTTCTAAGCATTTGTTAATTAGCATTGAACATTTGATATCCAGTTGCTGTTTTGTCAAGTCTTCTGACAAGAAAAGAAATCCTTTTCTTTTCATCTTCTCCTGGGAAACACTGTCCCCTTTCTTGCTCTTTAATGAAATGTGCTTTCTGATGCGTAATTTGATCTACACTCTTCTTTAAGGTAAATTTAGTCCCTGGTGAAAGGTGATGGATCAACAGCCACCTGTAAGAGGAACCCTCCATTTCTCAGCACTTTGCATTCACTGCCCATCCTGAAAAAGGGGGGCAGGATTCTTACACAGACATGAATGAAGGCACAAACACAGGAATAAACTAAACTCCTAATGGTGTCCCTAGATAGCAGATAAGGTGAGGTAAGCTATCGTGGGTCACATGCAAAGTCTGGGGTGGATATAGGACTAAGACCTGGTCATACTTGTTTAAATTTACAAAGAGCTGAAATGACAAAGAAAAAGGAAACCAGGTGGCTTCCCCTCTAAACCTGGTGCTCCATCAAACTGCTGCTTTATGCTTGGGAGAGAATGGTTGGGCAGAACAAAGACAAAAACAGGTGGATCATGTGCAGCTGGGGGGTGGGTGGAGAATACATTTGAACAGTGGTTCTCAAACTTTGCTGCCCATTAGGATTACTGGGAGAGCTTTTAAAAGCCCTATGTCCAAGCCACATCCCAGACCAATTAATTCAAAATCTCTGAGGGTAGGATTCAGGCATTAGTATGTTTGTAAAGCTCCTCAGCCAAGGATGAGAACCACAATATCAGGGGACTACCCTTCTCATCAAACCTTCCACCCTGCTCCTCACAAATCTTACCTGAGCTAAACCTGGCTGAAATTGGGTTAGGCAAAGTGAGCTCTCAGTGCTAAATCGTCCCATCAGGCTTTCTCTCTACTCCACAACCACACATTAGCTTCTTTCTGTCCTTTCCTGGTAGAAAATCTGTTTCCATGAATAGAATTTGATGTAATTTAAACCTGGTTGTAGACTTAAGTGTCTGTATTGCTTTTCCCAGGTTTGTGCATCTTGAGTCATATTCTTTTTTTTCTTTTTAAATTTTAATTGATAATTTAGCCTTATTTCTAATTGCAAGATGAAGGGTTTTGTTCTACAGATTTCAAGCATTATCCAGCAAAGGAAGCAAGCACATTTGTATAAGCACTTTCCTAAACTTACTTACTGTTAACGTTGGACCAATACTAATTGGTAGCTTCCATAATTATGAATTGATTCTGCAACTGTTGCTATAGACTACTTCTTAGGGATATATATCATCTTTTTTCCTCATCCCTCTCTCCTAAATGCACACAATCAATCCTTTGCCACCCGCACCTACTAATGCACCTGTGGCTTGTGCAACACAGTAGACTAAGAAGCACAATAATTTGTATGCCTGCTGCTAAGTGAGAAAAATATATTTGTTTCCAGATTACGACTATCTTAGATCAAACATAAAAAAGGTCTTTTAATGGAAATTTTTCTGACATCAAAAGACTTAATACTTAACATGGGATTCATACCATTCTGGAACTGGAAGAGACTTTAGAGATCTGACTCTCTCATGGTACACGGTGATTCAGACCCAAGTTAAAGTCCAAGTTCTAGCACTTTCTAATCTTTGTGATCTTGGGAAAATTTCTTAATCTCTCTTAACACTGGATTTCTCTTTGTAAAATGGGTGTACAACCATAAAAAAAGAAGAAAATTCTGATACATGCTACAACATGGACGAACTTTGAAAACATTATGCTAAGTGAATTAAACCAGACACAAAAGGACATATATTGTGTAATTCCATTAATATGAGGTACCTAGAATTGGTAAACTCATTGGGGCAGAAAACAGAATAAAGACTAACAGGGGCTGGGAGATGGAAGAATAGAGATTTATTGTTTAACGGATACAGAGTTTCTGTTTGATGATGAAAAGTTCTGAAAAACAGATAGTAGTGAAGGTTACACAACATGGTCAATGTACTTAATGCCATTAATTTGTAACTTAAAAATAGTTAAAATGGTAAAGTTTGTTATGTATACTTTACTACAATAAAAAATGTTAATGGGGGTAGTGATAGGGGCATTGGAAGGAATAAAAGAGACAATGCAAAAAGGGCCTAGCCTAATACTGAAATGCTCCACAAATGTTAGTGATGAATGATATTATTAAAGGTCAAAAGCTGAAACCCTGGGAAAAGAAAGGACTTGCCCAAGGTCACATAGCTTCAAGGTCCAAGCTGGATTAAAAACCAAGTTTTCTGCATCCTTATCCAGTGCTCTATTGTACCAGGCCTGAGTTATTCTCTACTTGGGGGGTACATAGGGCTGAGTGGCCCAGGGCTTAGTTGCCCTGAGAGGTGAGGCTCTCTACTTCCAGATGTAAAGAGAATAGAACCGTCAAAACTCTGTTTTTGTCTTCTTTCCCCCTTTTGCTGGTCTTGCTGTCTGGCAGCTTCCATCTAAAGTACTCCCCTCTCTCCCTCTAGATCTGTTTGGCTGTTGTCCTGGTTTCTCCTTCTCACTAAATATCTAGGTTTCTGATTGTTTCCTTTATTTCCCAGATGTACTAGTTTGCATTTTCCCCAGTCCCATCCCTTATGTTCTCTAATCCAGATTTCTAGACTCTGTAGGGGAGAGAGAAATTTTTTTTCCTCTCCAGAGTTTTTAAATAAATAGACTACTTCCTGCTTGTCACTGATGTGCAATAACTATTCTGTTAGGTTTTGGTGTTCTGGTCAGGCAAGTTGAGCAAAAACAGGGCTGGAAAACAGGTTTTTTCAGACTGTTTCTTGGTGATGTCTTAGGTCACTGCAGACATGAGGTTTTTAAAATGCACAACAAAGACTTAGCATTTGCTTGTTATATATGGTAAACATTGCTTAAAAGAAGGTACAAGACTCCTGAAAACAGTAGTGGCACCCTAGACTACTAGATAAATGTCTGCTGATGCTGGTGTTGATGCCCATAATTTCCCAGGTACATCAAAGGGTACAGTGTCCCCCTAAATAAGAGCCCTCCCTACCTAATTGTGGGGCATGTTCTGGGCGGAAGGAAAAGTCAGATGACTTAAGATCACATAAACAAATAGAAACCCTTTCCGTAAAATGCAGGAAATGAGAAATTTATATATTATAAGCTTATAAGAGTAGGAAGGAATTTTAGACATGATCAAATATAGCCACTTTATCTTGCAGATGGGACCCGGTAACACTCCAAGTCATGCATGTAGCCTGGGATCTTTCTCTCTCTGGGGAATTCTGATGAGAAAACCCCTAGGCTTTCAAAAGGCAGATCTTAACAGACGTAAATACTGCTTTCTGGCTCCTAACATTAGTTTCTGTCTTTAATAGCTCAAAGGCAAAATTTCAACTGAAATTTGTTGCTGCCATTGGGTTTAAGCTTTTACTGTTTCTATGGTATTTGTAGGGTCCTATGCCTCCAAATGGAAGCTATATCTCAAAGGGCTTGAGAATCCATTCAAGACAATTGCTAAAGATACCTTTTGACTCCCTCACAGAAGATTTTTCCTCAGCTGTAGTATGGGGAATGGGTGAGCAGATGGGAGAAGTAGGAAGGAGAGGAGAGGATGCTTCTTAGAGGGTTTGGGGGGGTGGTGTTCAGCATAGTTCCACAGTCACACCAGCAGGGGATCAGAACTGTGAGGCATCTCTGAGGCTCTAGGGGAAGTCTCCTGTAGAGCACAAGGAGGAAACATCCGGCCTACAGCGGCATTAAGGAGGGTTAATGTGTCTCAGGAGGGAAAGATGCCACCACTGCAGAACCTCTAAATATGGGCACAGTAGGATCCCAGCAAAGCAGAGATTTGGGGGAGGATGTGTTCTACCCAAAACATAGTATGTCTGTTAAGGCTGTTTCATAGCACATGGAGCACTGATTTGACTTCAAGTCATTTTTTACAACAGGTTAAAACGCAAGTTTAGTTTAATCCATGATTAGTTTTAATGACCATAAATATATTATCCTAGGGCTTTTCATGGCACAGATCTCATAAAGAAAAGCTGAAGTTTGCCAAGAGGTTTCAGAACTTTGGTCATATTTCAGCATTTGCAGGAAGTGCCACTGCACTCACATATAATGATAATACCAATACTCATACACATTAAGTATTTTATTAGGTACTTTACTACAGGTATTAAGCACTTATTTATGCCAGGTATTTTTCCAAGTGCTTTATCAACTCATTTCAATTCTCACAACCACTTAATGAGGTAGCCAGAATACTCATCTCTATTTTACAGATGAAGAAACTGAGGCATAGAGAGGCAAAATGAACCAACCAAGGTTGCACAGCTAACCAAGTGATAGATCCAAGATTTGGCTAAGAGTTAATCTGGAAAGTCTGGCTTCAGAACTCTTGTGCTTAATCCCATACTGCATTGTTAGGTATATCAGTTATATACTAAATAAATAGTTGATCCCTTAGCCAGGACTTCTAGACTTCCACAGCGTGACATATGTAGCCATACCACTGACAAGTATATCCAAAACATGCTTGATCCTAAGAATTACCTGGACACTTGCAAAAGATATATAGATTCCCAGGCCCTAGCTCAGATTTGCTCATGATTAGGCAAGTTTGGAAAACCCTGATTTAGTGGAGTGAGCACCACCAGTACTGAGCATCAGGATACCTAAATTTTTGTCCCGATTATGCCTCTAACCGTCCCTGAGACTCTGGGCAATGTCACTTCTCAATACCTTCCTTGCTCTATTGTCTGCCTCTCAGTTACTAGAATGTTATAAGAATATGTACACTTATTTCTCCTCATGAAGGACATCTGTTGCTTTAAAAATATAATATTCTCATAAAATGATATGCATGTATTAACAGGTATGTTACCTTGCACTTTTTTTTTTTTTTGGCTTGGTCTCCGTTGAAGCATGAACCTAAGCCCCTCTTCCAGACCTGTCCTCCAATTCTCCTGCAGGTGACACAGATATACACCCCAAACCAGGCCACATTTTGACCAACATTAGCTCTTTTCCTCTGGGAGCTCTGATCAGCTCTCAGTTTAGCCCAACAATGAGAAACTTTTTTCTCTTCTCCCTCAGGGGAAACTTCACGTTTATCCAATTCATTCTCTTGCAACCCAACTCTCCAGAAAGAAAAGGGGGGAAAATCCCACCCCTAAGAGACGGTCTTCAGGTCTGAGAACGTTACTTAGCAACGGCACAAAGACCAGTGAGCACAGGGGGACCTGGGGAGAAAACTCTTGGGTGGGGAGACAGAGCCCAGTTTGAAAACTCCATTTCATCCAGAGAAAAACAAGGAAAACACAAACAGACTCAATCCCAAGTAAAGTGGAGAGGGGCTTCTCCCCAGCGCAGGTCATTTCTTTACTCCCTGCATCTCAAGTCCTTCAAACCCCCAATGATGAAGTCCGCCCTCCTGGTTTCGCCCCGTGGCCCGAGTGCCCTCCCCTTGCCCTGGCCTGACCCACACAGGCTGGGACTCAGGGGCCCCCCCACGCCTCCCCAGGCACCCACCGTTCTCAGACGCGCTGGGACCTTCGCAGTCCGAGATTAACTGTTGGGGTTTCCGCTGCTTTCGCCGAGACATTCCCGGGTAGAGAGAGGTGGGAGAGGGAGGGGCAACGCTCACTTAGTCTTAACCGGGGTGACCTGGTCCAGTCTCCCCCTTGGATCTGAAGCCAATTGATGCCTCTCCCCCAGTGCAAATCACTGTGAAGCAGAGATGTTCTCCCTTCCCAGAGACAGACTCTCTCTCTCTCTCTCTCTCTCTCTGACTCTCCGTTCTTGACTCTCTCTCTCTCTCTCTCTTTCTCTCTCAATCTTTGCAAGTCTTTAAAGAGGAGACGCCCCCTTTTTTTCTTCAGCTTCTTCCCTACGCTTCTGCAGCTCCCATTGTAAAAGCAAAAATCCTAATCTTTCCGCACACTCTTTTCTTTTGTACTGCAGAGGAAAGGATTTAACCCTCTCCTCCCTGCCAGGGCTACAGGCCTCTCCCTGTGCTGTCTGCTCAGGGACTGTCCCTTGCTTGTTTTTCTAACTCTTCTTCCAAGATCTTCACAGTGCATTTTGGTTCTTTCATAATTCTATGCCCCTCTGTTTGATAATGTGGCTGCTTCTGGGGTATAAACTGAAGTAAGAACTTTCTGATATATCCTGATATGAGGCCAAAAAGTCAGCTACTTCCAGTGGAAAATGGAGCTATGAGAGGTTGGTAAAAAGATTAATGAAGGACAGTTATTATAATAATAACTTAATATATGTACACCTCTTTATAATTTGTAGAATATTTTCATTTATGTGACCTATTTTAAATTTTACAACTCTGAGATTAGCACAGCAGGTTTTACTACTCCTATAGATGATCCCCTTTATAGATGAATCAAAAGGCTCAGTGAGGTTAAGTAACCTCTTCAAGGTTGCACAGCTGTGATGTAACAGAGACAAGCCTGCAATCCAAGTGCATCTGACAGTAACCTAGCATTCCTTTTCTTATATTGTTAAAGACACAATGTGCCACCAGACTGCTAGCATGGAAAAAAAAAGTGATTGATCTTAAGAAATCTCATTTAAAATAGTGACCAGGCCAGTGGCCTTCTGTCTCTCCCAATCCTGTCCAGTTCTTAGAGTTTAAGGCATGTCTCTGAAAACTGACTTCAGTGAGTTCCCTAGGTACCTCAGGTGGAAGCTGGAAGGAGGTACTTTCAGCTCAATATAAAGAAGCTTTCAAGTAGTGTGATGGACTCACCAGTAAATTTGTGAGCTCTCTGTAATTGTTCACACAGAGGCTGAAGATAATTGTCAAGGATTCTGCGTAGAGGATTTCCTTGTGGATATGAGCTTGGACCTTTAAGAATTCCTCCATCTCCACAATACATCATTTGGCAAACAACCAGGTATCTCCTGCTCAGCCTGCACACTAAGGGTGATTCATTTATCGTTCTTTAACTTCTGGCTGTGCTGGTCCTACCTAAATTTGAGTAATACTGAGCTGCTGGGCATAGAATATTCCAGATATGCCTTATCTTCTAGCTATAATGCCTGGGTCTCTTTCTTTTAACATTACTATCTTTTACTCTTTCGGCTGAGATAAGAGAACATCTGAAACACCATCAATTGGAAAAAAGTGGGAATTATTTTCCCCTTTTAAGTTTAGTGATGTAAATCTCTGCTGGCTGTATCTTTAGAGAAAAGCAAAGCAAAGCTCACTGAAAACTTTAGGTGCAAGTTTGAAGGTACATGCATTTCTTCCCTTACACAAGTCCAGGCTAGTTTGGCAATACTAAGAAAGGGACAGGAAGACAGCAGATGGTAAGAAAATGCTGGTGATAACTGAGGCAGGTACTGACATCTGAAGAGTTTGGGGAAGTGTTCTGATGTTTGCTTTGAAGGTCACTGAATTTCCATTATTTTTCCAGTCCTTTGGTGTCAGGACCCTGAGTGGCTTCCTCACGTTCCTCCTCTGGGACTCTCGTTTTTGACATTGTCTAATGCATACCGATAACTTTCCTGTGGTAGACAGGTGCCATCTTTTATTACTAGACTATTGTAGGAGAAACGGGGACATTGAGCCCAGGAAAGCTTCTAATTCTTCAATGGAGTAGACTTAGTCTGGTCATTCTCTCATCCTACTATTTCTGTCATTTATTTCCTTTTGAGGATAAGAAAGAAGGAACATAACTTTCTGCTTTTCTCAGGAGTCTATCAAATCTCCAAGTGGGCAGATTTGGGGGTCCACATTTGTCTCTTTTCTGAATCGTGGCTGTCTTCATTTTTTTCTATTTTCCCCCTCTTTCTTGCAGGTCTTATTGTGAAAGGAAGGGCTCTTTCCCCTCCTCTCCTTTCTTCCGCCCTCCCCCTTTTACCATTTTTTTCCTTTTACCTCTCCACTGTGGCCTCTTGACCTCCCCACAGAGTTACAAAAGTAAAATCCTTGAAGAGATGCTGCTGTGGGAATGTTAATGAGCCTTCCCCACAAAGGGGCAAAGACTTTACTTCACTGAGTTGGAAAAAAGCCCCTTTGAAAAGGGGTTTCTGTGTGTGGTGAAGTGGAGAGAGGAGGGGAAGGAGAGAGAGGGAGGGAGAGGGAGAAAAGAAGGGAGGGAGAGAAAGAGAGCAAAAGAATGAAAGGAGGAGAGAGAGAAATGGAGGAGAGAGACTCAAACTTAATACCAGAAGAGAATATTAAAACAATACTTTTCTTTCTTCAATTTGTAATCTAATTTTTGAAAAATGTTCCATGGTCTTTTGACCTTGTAAACTAAGGGCTTACATTCCCAAGAAGCTGCAGAGGCACTGAGGGCATTGGAGATAATAAAGGATAGGGAAGAGCGACTTACCCTGGCACACCACCCCAGTTCCTTCCCATGCCTGAGAGACTCTGGGAAGAATATTCTGCACTGGGGCAGCTGGTGGTGAAGATGGGCTCTTTCTTCTGGCTTTGTGGTTCATTCTTATAATATTTTCTAATTTTATCAGCTTTTCCTATTTTTGGCTTCCCTATTGGCTGTTGGTCTAATAATTTATCTCTGTTCAGGAACAGCTTAATAGCATTGTTGAGGTGTTTACATCATGAAGCCAATTTTCAAGCCAGACCACTTGAGCATAATCTGTTTCCTTCATGTGTGTGCACAGGTTGCCTCTGGATAGGTTAAAAATGAATGCTAAGGTATGTTGATGTCAAAATCAAGTCCTTAAAATAAAAGCCATGTTGATGCTTTTTAAAGAAAGCAGGTTATTGTGTTTGACTTTCAAAGAGTTTCCCACATGCTGTTTTGTGATGTCAGAACAACACCCCAGATAAAGAAGCCAGGAACTGTGAGGAAAAGGAGAAGGTGATTGGAATGAGATCTCAGGAAGAGAAAGATGAGGAGCCAGTCAAGAATAATAATTCTAGAGTTCTATATTCTCCTTTGGACTAGTGATTTCCAAACATTATAATCACATGGGGAATTTATGAAGAATGCACATTCCTGTGCTCTCTACCCCAGATCTACTTAATCAGAATTTCTGGGAGTGGGACCTAAGACTTTAAAATAAGCTTTTAAATGATTCTTTTGCAGAGCTGAGTTAGAAACAATTTTGCTTGATGGGTGGTCTCAGGTACACATGAAACTAGCCCTGCCTGTTGACAGAATAAATAACATGCCCGAAAATGTATGTATTACAACCGTTGGACAAATGTTTGTTGGTGTTGTTAAGATTAATTAATACAGAACCTTTCAAGTTATGTAAAAGTGCTTCTAAACTCATAGTGGGATTTGCCCTAAAAAATAAAACCCTAGTCATGAGGGAATCCAGAAAACTTTTGGGCATTTCATTCAATGTGTCCTCTCTCAGGACAATACTCTGTTCTCATTCTTTTTTTTCTGGTTTGTTTGTAGAAGTGCAGGCATTGTGCAGGCATTTCCTCTACCTTCCAGAGTTAGAATCCCATGATCCTATGACTTGATTTAATTTCAAGAGAACTCAACTGGAAATCTTGAAATGCACATTTCTATTGAGAATAATAATCATACCTGTGGCACATTCTGTGTATCAGGAACTTTGAGTACATGATCTCATTTAATTCTTAAAATAACTTTGCAAATGAAGCATTATATAGTCCCCATCTTACACATGCAGAACACCCCAATTTACAAATGAGGAAACAGAGGCTTAGAGAGGCAAAATAACTTTATTGCTCAAGGTCTTATAGCTGATGAATGGCAGGGTTGAAATTTGCCTAAGCAATGCCTGATTGGACAGCCTGTGTTTTTCACCATAATGTGACACTTTATTGCCATCCTATTGATTTCTGTCTCTGTTATGGGTCTCATTTTCTGGCTGCAGACCTGGAGGATAACTTAAACTTTCAAATTCCAAGGAAAATGTGAAGACTTACAAGTAAATATCAAGGGTAAGTTATGGTTCTTACGATTATATATACTATCACACATTCTTTGTCTTCCTCTCATTAGAAAGTAAGGCAATAAAATGCTCACTTTTATGCAAAGGGAAAAGTGTCTTTTGCAAAACTTTACTAAATAAAAAAGCACTGGCAAACAATCCCTGGTCTTATTAGATGATTTCCGCCTAGCCTATTTCAGGTGGCAGTTGCCATGGTGTTTTAGGGGAAGAGGGAGGGCTCGAGGATCAAGGAGGGTCATTCAGACTGAGTCTTGCCTGGTGTTTATTTTCAGAGTTCATTCTGCAAAAGATGGTAGGAATTTAAACATTCATAGGAAGAAGGATACACTTTATTCTTTTTGCTTTTCTTCATTTCTCCATTTCTCATTGCTCATGTTAAATACGGGGAAATGGCAGTTTGTAAAGAGGACAAGGTAGTGGAACAGGAAAGGGAGGTTGTGGGGGAAGGGCCAAGAGCCTAGTAGCCAGTTGGAGAAGGCTAGGGTGGGTGGGAGCAGGGAGGGGAGAGAGAGAGGGAGAGAGAGTTTTCAAGGGAGAAATTATGACAATGTGTTAAAGTTCTGGGGATCCTAAGGTTGGCCATCAGAGAGAAAATCCTCAAAGGATAGGGATCAGGAAGAAACCGTAGGACGACGGAGGGGAAAGGACTAAGAGAAAGGCAAAAATAACCACAAAAGTATAAACAGAGCAGAGGATCAGAAAGGAAAAGAGATCAGAGTGCTAAGAAAGAAAGAGTTTGGTGGCAGAGGCAAGTCTTTGGAGGAACTGGAACATATGGATTGAAGTAGAACAGAAAAAAATATGAATAATTGACAACTTATAATAGAAATGTGGTCAGAGCATTCAGGAGGAACATTTAAAAAGAGGAACAGGTGGGCTCCCAAGACTTTGGAGTTTAGAAGGGGCCTTGGGGATCATCTCCAAATCTCTCACTTTTCAGATAAGGAACTGAGATCTTATCTTAGAGAGGTTAAACGACTTTTTAAAAGGCTCTCCAGAACCAGATCTTATCTCAGGGAATTGTGCTTTCCACTATACCGTGGAACTAGAAAACAAACAAGGCAAGAATGAGTGGGAAGCCAATAATAAGTAAAATTTTAGGAGATAGAGCTTAAAAATTAATTTCTCTATCCTACCTAGAATTTATGAACCTTTTCTCTTATGGGGAATATTGTGATTTTAGGAGCTAATACCATTCTGATAACTTCATACCTTAAACTATTGCAATCAGATAATAATCCAATCCCCATTTTAGAGATTATTCCCAGGAAAGGGAAACTTCAGTGACCAATTTAAGTATTGAGAAAATTCTTTTTTTTTTTTTTTTTTTTGAGACAGAGTCTCGCTTTGTTGCCCGGGCTAGAGTGAGTGCCATGGTGTCATCCTAGCTCACAGCAACCTCAAACTCCTGGGCTTAAGCGATCCTACTGCCTCAGCCTCCAGAGTAGCTGGGACTACAGGCATGCGCCACCATGCCTGGCTAATTTTTTTCTATATATCTTTTAGTTGGCCTGAGAAAATTCTTGATGATGTCTAATTAATTCCTAATTATATTTTAAGGGTAAATCCTTTTAATATGCCCTTGGTAAAGTTTATTCATTCACATTCACTCAGTTCAACAAATATTTTTTGTTACAAATATTTTTTGTTGAACTTAGCACACACCTCCTGTACATAGTACAAAGAGGCAATAAAAGAGATTCTCTCCTGTTAATTATTATACAGCTATTTTGTAATTGTTTGGACTCCAATCTTTTGGTAGTATCTCTTTGTTATTTTTGTTGGCACAATCCTTTAAAGTAAGCATTATTTTAATATTCCCCTTTATAAGAAACTGAGACACCTAGGTTTGTTTTAAGAATTAAATGAGATAATTAATGTAAAGTACTGGATATAGGGTGTATAATAAGCACTCCGTAAATGAAAGCCAGCCGGGTGGGTGCAGTGGCTCATGCCTGTAATCCTAGCACTTTGGGAGGCCCAGGCAGGAGGATCCCTTGAGCCAAGGAGTTTGAGACCAGCCTGGGCAACATAACAAGACCCCGTCTCTATAAAAAATTAAAAGATTAGCTGGGTGTAGTGGTGCACACCTGTAGTCCCAGCTACTTGAGAGGCTGAGGCAGGAGGATCACTTGAGCTCAGGAGTTTGAGGCTACAGTGAGCTATGATGAGGCCACTGCACTCCAGCCTGTGTGACAGAGCAATGTTATAGCAAGTGTTACAGCGAGTGGTCCCGAGGACAAACCGAGCGTCACACGGAGAGTCGGAGAATCAAGGTTTATTTGTGGGCAGGCTCAGAGGGGTCTTGCCACCAACTTTTGAGCCCCGTCTACCCAATTTTTCCCACTTTTATTAAGTTGGGGTGATCCAAGGGGTGGGGTCTCAGGTGACTAATGCCCATGCCCACCAGGTAATAGGTTTAATGTTATGCTGATTTGCCAGGTAATGGTTAGTTGATGGGCCAGGTGTTAGGTTAGTATTATGTTAATGTGGGTCTTCCATGAGGGGTGGGGGTCTCAGGTGGCTGCTGTGCTAAGTAATAGATGGGGGTTTTCCTTATCAGCAAGACCTTGTCTCTAAATAAATAAATAAATAAAAATGAAAGCCATTATTTGCTTTCTGTGACCAATAGCCTTTCTCAGTTATGCATATTCCTTCATGGGTATTTGTTATTTCTGTATATCATCAAGTGAGAAACCAGGTGTGCCCTCCCCCTAAGCAGGAATGTGATGCTTTTTAAGGGATCCCAATAGGCAAGCCAGGAAGGCAGCAGGCGACACCATAGAAACTGCTGAAGGCAGTAACAGTTGGTGTCGGGAGGTTCTGTTGGAAGTAGATGGGAAAGAGTACCTGGTAGTAACTACAGATAGGATGCCTGGGAAATGGAGGAGTTAGACTCAAAGGTAAGGAGAGGGGATCAGAGGTTTGGTAGCAGAAATTAGGGACGATGGGAGAAGGACTTAATGACCAAATTGTGTGTTTATAAGGTTTAGGGCTTTCTTTTCCGTATCTGGTTCAATGACTTCTACTCTCATGTTTTGGTCAGGGGATGAAATGTTACCAGGGTGTGTTTGTGTGTGTGTGTGTGTACTGTGTGTGTGTGTGTGTGTTTCTAAAAAGTTGGGTGGAAGTCTGAAAGAAAAGAGAGGATAAAGAAAGAGACCTGGGAGAAATCGGCCTGTTACTTAGGGAAAGTTATTCTTTCTATCACCTACCTCCATCCCTACCCTCCAGACATCCACTGTCCTTTCATACACACCATTTCTAAGCTGTCCCTCTTTACACATTCAACTTCAAATCCCAGCATTACCTTTGTTTTCTTGAAATAGAAGAAGGAACACTCCCCTCCCCTCACCAAAGTACCTCAAAAATAGCCTTGGAAAATAAACTCAGTAAAATCACATTACATAACTTAAAATCTTAGAACAAATAAAAAAGTGTCATAACCATTAAAGTACTATGAAATCTCCTAAATTTAAGACCTGTTTAAAATGAGAGCATTTAAAAATAAATAGTATAATTTTTGAAATAAAAAGCATGTCTATATGAAATAATAGTTTGGCCATTTAAAAATGTCCACTGGGTATATACATGCTATGCCAGCTGGACGTGAAGTATGTAAATATAACCTCATGTCCTTTCTGCTCTCCAGGAATTTATGTTGAAAGTCCACTTGACAATTAGAACTAATTTTACATACTTTTCCATTTTTAGTGGAAAAATTATTGAACTTAGGTGCTAGTCAAACTCTTCCTCTTCCCAGTTAAATGACCTTGGGAATTTCCCCAAATGTTTACCTCTCCAGATCTCAATTTGCAATGATGGGGCTAGATCAGATGATTTTCTCACCCAGCTTTGACATCCGGTGCTTTTATATGCGAACATCTACATTAATCAATAAAATGTGTCTATTGCAATGATTTCTACATAGGGTCCTGCAATAATAAATCCATGGGGGTCATTTCTAAAGCATCACTTAGGACCAAAGTCACCTAGAGTGAAAGTTGAAAATCTCTGAGGAAGGAATGCAACAGAGACTAGTTTTGGTGTGGTATTGGAACAGAGTCTTCTCATTTCTTTGGCTGAATATCAGATGATGTAGGTGGCCTGCATTTATGAGCTAGGTAGCATAAAAATATGTATTTCTCAATATAGAATCACACTCATGCTTATATTAGTGAAGGACAAGAGGACTGAGAGACTCACTCTGGGCTCACTGAATGGAATTCCAGGGTGAGATCAATGCATTCTTTTTTTTTTTTTTTTTTTTTTGAGACAGAGTTTCACTCTGTTGCCCAGGCTATAGTGCAGTAGTGTCATCATAGCTCACTGCAACCTCCAACTCCTGGACTCAAGAGATCCTCCTGCCTCAGCCTCCTGAGTAGCTAAAACTATAGCGTGCGCCACCATGCCCAGCTAATTTTTCTATTTTTGGTCTCCTCTTGCTCAGGCTGGTTTTGAACTCCTGGCCTCAAGCTGATAAGGAAAAAGCCCATCTATTACTTGACACAGCAGCCGCCTGAGACCCCCACCCCTCACAGGGGACCCACATTAGCATATCACTAACCTAACACCTGGCACATTAACATATCACTAACCTAACATTTGGCACATCAGCATAACACTAATCATATTGCCTGGTGCAGACACTAAACTTATTAGCTGGTGGGCATTGTCACCTGAGACCTCCCTCCCCTTGGATCACCCAACTTAATAAAAATGGGAAAAATTATGTAGAGGGTGCTCAGAATTTGGTGGCGAGAGCTATCATGCTGACTTCAATGCATTCTTTACATAGTTGTTTCACCCTTTCTTTTACATAATTATAGTTTAATTTGCATATTTAAATTTCACTTGTATTAAATTAAGTTAGGATATTAAAGTTCATCAACAATCCTTAGGCCTGCTGATCTTTATGACCTCCGAAAGCAAGTCCAGTCAAAAAGCAAAGCAGCTTAAACGTTCATAATTCTGTAACTCCAGATGGCAGAATCACCTCAGGATTTAACCCCAAGCCCAGGCCAGAAAAATCCTTTTTTTCTTTTGGGACATAAGCTCCAAGGTAGATCTTCCAATTTATTACATTCTCAACAAACATTTATCAAATGCATTTCATATTTCACTCACCAAATCCGCATGTAGGGGGCAACTAGACATTTCAAAATCACACTCATGCTTATATTAAGAGACAG
Organism: Eulemur rufifrons; assembly: GCF_041146395.1. NCBI lineage: Eukaryota > Metazoa > Chordata > Mammalia > Primates > Lemuridae > Eulemur > Eulemur rufifrons. The sequence goes on from NC_090984.1 coordinate 59,152,156, forward strand.
ATACGAGAACTGGGATGCTGTGGTTACAAAGACAAAGAAGACATGGCCCTGTCTCTCCCTGAGAAGAAAGGCAATTTTGACCAAATAAATACGGATACAATGTGAGAAACTGTCATAGGTATGCATAAAGTCCCACGAGAAGAAGGGGAGACTTGGCTGATACTACCTGGGTGAACTGAGGGGGACTTTTCAGAGAGGAGGCCATATGTACGACAGGTATTACGCATGATATGGTTTAGATGAAGAGAAATGAGGGAAAAGTATTCCAGGCCAAGGAAATTGCATGTATGAAAGCACAGAGATCAAAGGTTTTTGTGTGACTAAGAGTAGGAGAAGTGCATGGGGAAAAAAAGTTTGAAAAGGTTAGTGTTAAAGTGTGAAAGACCATTTATGCTATATTAAGAAATTTGAGCTTAATGAGGAACCATAGAAGTTTTTAAACAAAAGGAGCAGAACTATATTTTAGAAAGTCAGCTACTGAAAGTGTGGAAGATAGATTAAAACTGGGAAGAGACTGAATAGATAGAAATGATACCAGAAATCTGGGCAATAGATGAAGAGTGCCTGACCTAAGATAAAATAGACTGGAGGGAACACGTTTCAGAGATTATCTGAATGGGGAAGAATAATATCCATGACAATAAAGCACCTGTGTATCTATCCATACATTTCTCCATTTAACAAGGACTTTCTCTGCCTTGGAATTTCTAGCCAGAGCAATCGGGCAAGAGAAAGAAATAAAAGGCATCCAGATTGGAAAAGAGGAAATCAAATTATTCTTGTTTACTGATGATATGATCTTATATTTAGAAAAACCTAAAGACTGCACTAAAAAACTCTTAGGTTTGGGCCGGGCGCGGTGGCTCACGCCTGTAATCCTAGCACTCTGGGAGGCCGAGGCGGGTGGATCGCTCGAGGTCAGGAGTTCGAGACCAGCCTGAGCAAGAGCGAGACCCCGTCTCTACTAAAAATAGAAAGACATTATATATGGACAACTAAAAATCTATATAGAAAAAATTAGCCGGGCATAGTGGCGCATGCCTGTAGTCCCAGCTACTCGGGAGGCTGAGGCAGTAGGATCGCTTAAGCCGAGGAGTCTGAGGTTGCTGTGAGCTAAGCTGACGCCACGGCACTCACTCTAGCCTGGGCAACAAAGTGAGACTCTGTCTCAACAAAAAAAAAAAAAAAAAAACTCTTAGGTTTGATAAATGAATTTAGTAAAGTTGTAGGATACAAAATCAACATATAAAAACCAGTAGCATTTCTAATACATCAACAACGATCTAGCTGAAAATGAAATCAAGAAGGCAATATTTTATTCAATTGCTACAAAAAAAAATCTAGGAATAAGTTTAACCAAGTAGGCAAAAGATCTCTACAAAGAAAATTACAAAACACTGATGAAAGAAATTGCAGATGACACAAATAGAAAAACATCCCATGTTTATGGATTAGAAGAATGAATATCATTAAAATGACCACACTACCCAAAGCAATCTTTGGATTCAATGCAATCCCTATCAAAATAGCAATGTCATTTTTCACAGAATTATAAAAAAAAAATCCTAAAATTCATACAGAACAAAAAAAGAGATTGAATAGCCAAAGCAACCCTAAGCAAAAAGAACAAAGCTTGAGGTATCACATTACCTGACTTCAAATTATATTATAAGGCTATAGTAAGCAAAACAGCATGGTGCTGGTATAAAAATAGACATAGATCAATGGGACACAGTAGAGAACCCAGAATAAAGCCACATATTTGCAACCAACTGATTTTTGACAAAGCCAACAAGAACATATATTGGGGAAAGGACACCATTTTCAACAAATGGTGCTGGGAAAATTGGATTCCATATGCAAATGAATGAAACTAGGCCCTTATCTCTCACCATAAACAAAAATAAACTCAAGATGGATTAAAGACTTAAACTTAAGATGCAAAATTATAAAAATATTAGAAGAAAAGCTAGGGAACTCTTCTGGACATTGGTCTAGGCAAAGAATTCAGGACAGATCTCAAAAGCAAAGGCAACAACAGCATAAACAGACAAATGGGACTTAATTAAACCAAAAAGCTTCTGCACGGTAAAAGAAATAATCAACAGAGTGGACAGACAATGTGTGGAATGTGACAAAATATCTGCAAACTATTCATCTGACAGGGGACTAATATCAAGAATATATAAGGAGTGCCGGGCGCGGTGGCTCACGCCTGTAATCCTAGCACTCTGGGAGGCCAAGGCGGGTGGATCGCTCAAGGTCAGGAGTTCGAGACCAGCCTGAGCAAGAGTGAGACCCCGTCTCTACTAAAAATAGAAAGAAATTATCTGGCCAACTAAAATATATATAGAAAAAATTAGCCGGGCATGGTGGTGCATGCCTGTAGTCCCAGCTACTCGGGAGGTTGAGGCAGTAGGATCGCTTAAGCCCAGGAGTTTGAGGTTGCTGTGAGCTAGGCTGACGCCACGGCACTCACTCTAGCCAGGGCAACAAAGTGAGACTCTGTCTCAAAAAAAAAAAAAAAAAAAAAGAAATTATATGGACAACTAAAAATATATATATAGAAAAATTAGCCGGGCATAGTGGCGCATGCCTGTAGTCCCAGCTACTCGGGAGACTGAGGCAGGAGGATCGCTTGAGCCCAGGAGTTTGAGGTTGCTGTGAGCTAGGCTGATGCCACGGCACTCACTCTAGCCTGGGCAACAAAGTGAGACTCTGTCTCAAAAAAAAAAAAAAAAAAAAAAAAAGAATATATAAGGAGGGGCCGGGCACAATGGCTTATTTCTGTAATCCTAGCACTTTGAGAGGCTGAGGTGGAAGGATCGTTTGAGGCTAGGAGTTTAAGACCAACCTGGGCAACAGTGAGACTCTGTCTCTACAAAAAATTAAAAAAAAATTAGCCAGCATGGTGTCACATGCTTGTAGTCCCAGCTTCTCAGGAGGTTGAGGCAAGAGGATCACTTGAACCCAGGAGTCTGAGGAAGCAGTGAGCTATGATGATGCTATTGCACTCAAGCCCATGCAACCGAGTGAGATCATGTCTTGATAAAAAAACAAATAGAAACAAAAACAAACCAAGAATATACAAGGAACTTAAAGAACTCAACAACAAGAAAAAACAAATAATCCCATTAGAAACTGGGCAAAGGGGCCGGGCGCGGTGGCTCACGCCTGTAATCCTAGCACTCTGGGAGGCCGAGGCGGGTGGATTGCTCCAGGTCAGGAGTTCGAGACCAGCCTGAGCAAGAGCGAGACCCCGTCTCTACTAAAAATAGAAAGACATTAAATTTTTTTTTTTTTTTTTTTTGAGACAGAGTCTCGCTTTGTTGCCCGGGCTAGAGTGAGTGCCGTGGCGTCAGTCTAGCTCACAGCAACCTCAAACTCCTGGGCTTAAGCGATCCTACTGCCTCAGCCTCCCGAGTAGCTGGGACTACAGGCATGCGCCACCATGCCCGGCTAATTTTTTTTTGTATATATATATTTTAGTTGTCCATATAATTTCTTTCTATTTTTAGTAGAGACGGGGTCTCGCTCTTGCTCAGGCTGGTCTCGAACTCCTGACCTCGAGCGATCCACCCGCCTCGGCCTCCCAGAGTGCTAGGATTACAGGCGTGAGCCACCGCGCCCGGCCTAAATTTTTTTTTTTAAAAAAAAAAAAAAAAAAAGAAACTGGGCAAAGGATATGAATAGATATTTTTCAAAAGAAAATATAAAAATGGACAATAGGTATTTGAAAAAATGCTCAATATAACTAATCATCAGAGCAATGCAAATTAAAACCACAATGAGATATCATCTTACCCCAGTCAAAATGGCTACTATTAAAAAGACAAAAAATAACAGATGTTGGTGAGGATATGGAGAAAAGGGAATGCTTGTACACTGTTGGTGGGAATGGAAATTAGTACAACCTCTAAGAAAAACTGTGGAGATTTCTCAAAGAACTAAAAATAGACCTACCATTGGGTCCAGCAATCCCATTACTAGGTATCTACCCAAAGGAAAAGAAATCATTATATCAAAAAGACACCTGCATTTGTATGTCTATTGCAGCACTATGCACAATAGCAAAGATAAGGAATCAACCTAAGCGTCCATCAACGGATGACTGGATAAAGAAAATGTGGTGTATATACACAATGGAATACTATTCAGCCATAAAAAGAATGAAATTGTGTCTTTTGCAGCAACATGAATGGACCTGGATGCCATTATCTTAAGTGAAACAAGCCAGACATAGGAAGACAAACATCACATGTTCTCACTCAAAAGTGGGTGCTAAAAAATTTGTATACATGGACATAGAGAGTGGAATGATAGAAAATGGAGATTTGAAAGGGTGAGGGGGTGGGTGATGAGAAAGTACTTAATAGGCGCAATTTACATTATTTGGGTGATGGATACCCTAAAAGCCCTGACTTGACTGCTATGCAATCTATTCATGTAACAAAATTGCACTTGTACCCTATAAATGTATATAAATAAAAAAATTAAAAAACAAAACCAAAAAACCCACAAATGTCTATAGTTAATTACTATATATAAAGCACTGTGCTAGATGTGCTAGAGAATAAAAGCAAACCCTTCTTGAAGGAGCATTAATCTGGTATAGGAGGTAAAACAGGGAAGCAGGTAATGCTAAGAGCTACTTTTTTTTATGGTCCACTTTTTTATGACAGGCCCTACCTGAGGCAATTTACTTACATTTTCTTTTACAGTAATCCTGTGAAGTAGATGTTATTATCGCCATTTTATCAGTTAGGAAATTGAGGCTTAGAGAAGTTAGTAACTTGCTGAAGTTCTATAGCCTTGAATAGAGGCTCTAACACATTTATTTTACAACAAAGTCTGTGCTCTAAAGACAATGTGGATTCTGCTGCGTGACTTTTGGAGCTTAAATTGCCTTTGCCACTTATCAGTCCCATGACCTTGGGCATTTTACTTCTCTGTGCCTGGGTTTTTTCATATGCACAATCAGGCTAATAGCACCTACTTCATAAACTCAGTTAAGGCATTTGGCCTAGTGCCTGGCCAATCTTTCAAGCTCACAACATCTGATAGCTAATGTTATTATGCTGTCCTGCATAGGTAACAAGTGGTGAGCGCTGCAGATCAAGTGCATGCAAGTTTAGAGGAAAGAAAGGTCACTTCCAATTGCAGGGCAGGAGGGTGAGCAGATTAAAGCAGGTTCATGAAGAATTCACTTTAATTGGGGGTTTCAAAAAAAAAATAAGACAAACATCTAGACTATAAAAGATATGGCTTGGTGGGAAGACAGAAAGAAGCTTGTCATCTGTCATTTGTATGAGTGACAAGCAATAAAAATGCAAGCAAATAGGTAATTACAAAGTGATAAATAAACAGGGTCGTGGGAGAGAAAGTGAGGCTTTCTACCACCCGAGGGGTGGGGCTGGTAAGGGATTAGAGGGAAGACTTGATTCTGTCTTAAGGTAGAAAGCTGTTCATATGTAGATCAACTGCTGTTTGGGAATTGATACCCCAAACTGGCCCAAACAAACCGAAATGCAAATACTCTTAGAAACAGAGGCTATTAGTAATGCAAATATGAAAAACATCCGATTTAAGCAGAACAACAACAAAACACCTTACTCAATCTTTGAATGACTCAATCTGTGAATTCACATCCTAATGATTTTGACTAGGAAGGATAATTTTTCTTTGTCCTGAGCTAAGTAAGATTAATCAAAGTCATCCTGTTCTTATTGCTCATTCATTAGTTCAACAAATATTTTATTGAGAGCTTACTACGTGTGGCACTATCCTATGTCTGGGGAATATGTGAAGTTTCTTTTTTTTTTTGAGTTATCATTTCTTGCTCCAAAGGGCTTTTGGAACAAGAGGACACATCAAGAGAACCCCAGGCAGGTTCTGATACTTGTCTACCGATGTTTTTGGATATGGAATAGAGAGGACCTGGTAATATATAGAGTGTGTCCTGAAATGATCTATGGGGAGAGGACAGAGTACTCTCGATTGAAGAGTTTGGGAAAAGATTTTGATGCTCCTAAAATTTATTTTTTATTTCTATTTTTTTTAAATTTCAGAATATTATGGGGGTACTAATGTTTAGGTTACATATATTGCCTTTGCACCATCTGAGTCAGAGCTACAACATGTGCTCATCCCCCACACAGTGCGCACCACCCATTAGCTGTTAATATACCCATCCCCTCCTCCTGCTCCCACCTGCCTGACATCTGATGAATGTCACTTCCATATGTGCACATACGTGTTGATCAATTAGTACCAATTTGATGGTGAGTACGTGTGGTGTCTTTTCTTAATCAATATTATTTACATCTGATATTCTAACTACTTCAAAACAATTTCAGGTAGATTTTTAAATTATACTTTGGATAAAATTAAATATTAAAATATAATATCATAGATATCTATATGAAGCCAGAAGAAAATATTTATGTGATGTGACGAGATAACTGCATTAGTAATAGCACTTATTTTAATTTTAAGATTTCTGAAAACTTAAGCAAGCAAAGAGAAAATATATAGAATACAGCAAAATATATATCTTATATGTTCTAATTTTTAAAAATTATGCGAACTCCTCAATTTCTGCAAATATTGAGAAATATCAAATATCAAAAAGTATTGATATTTCTGCAAATATCACAAGCATTCATTTACTCAGGCTATCAGCTTATTTTTGAAATAAAATTTATATTTAAGAATAGTTTCATATTTACAGAAATAATTGCAAATATTATTTATTTATATGGAGTACAGAGAGTTCCCATACAGTTCACAAATATAGTTCTAATTATTAACATCTTACATTAGTATGGTACATTTAGCATAAAGAATGATCAGATATTGATTGATATATGCTTTTTGTTAGGGATCTCCAAGAAACAGAACGAATCATTTGTGCATGTGTGTGTGTGATATATATATGTGTGTGTGTGTATGTGGATATATATATATATAAGGGGATATTTATTATAAGGAATTGGCTCATATGATTATAGAGGCTAAGAAGTCTGAGAAGTCCCAAGATCTGCAGTTGGCAAGAGAGAGACCCAGGAGAACTGATGATGTGGTGTCATAGTTCCAGTCCAAGCAGGAGGGCCCTAAGAATCAGGCAAGCCAATGGTGTAAGTTCCAGTCCAAAAGCCTGTAGGTTTGAGACCCAAGAAGGGTTGATGTTTCAGTTTGAATGAGGGCAAGAAAAGACCAATGTCCTAGCTCAAGGGAGTGAGGCAGCATTTTTATTTTTTAGAGACAAGGTCTTACTCTGTTGACCAGCCTAAAGTGCAGTGGCCTGATCATAGTTCACTGTAACCTCGAAATCCTAGGCCTGCCTCAGCCTCCCGAGTAGCTGGGACTACAGATGCACCCCACCACACTCAGCTAATTTTTAAATTTTTTGTACAGATGGGGTCTCACTATGTTGTCCAGGCTGGTCTCTAACTTCTGGACCCAAGCAATCCTCCCACCTGGGCCTCCTAAAGTGCTAGAATTACAGGCCTGAGCCACTGCTCCTGGACATCCCAAATTTAATTTGAACTAGTAAACATTGTCTTTCACATTCTTCTGTGCATCCTACTTCATTCCTGTTCCTCCTGTACCTGCATCTTTTGCGATTCAAATTTACCAAATCAATTTTCTCTTTCTACCTATCTGCAGTTCCTCACAGCTAGACTCTGGGCTCAGCCCCAAGCCTGGAGGGGCACTAAATGGATTCAGAGTTGCTGCTCAAACACTGATTTCCATGGAAACCAAAGGACTAAGAAAACAAAAAGAGAGGAAGAGGCAGCCACTGCCTGACCTCTTAAGCTCACCCTCTAAATTCTTTTTGCTTTTGGGCAGGAAGGCAAGGGCTTATTTGTATAACTAACTAGTAGAACGAAATAACCTGACCCCCTTCTCCCACCACCGCATTTCTTAAGAATCTCTCTTCTTTTTGACAGTAAGTGAAAGGCAGTGGGATATTGCCACCTGGTGGTAAAAGTGCCAAGTTACAGCTAAGAAGACGGAGGACCTAATTAATAAGTGAGCGTTGTTATTAAGCAGCTGCAAAAGGAAGAGGATGCAAAGATGTAACATTCAGGAAGCACTCTTAGGAAAGTGTTTAACTGTGATGCATTTAGCAGCGGCCCCCAACCTATTTGGCACCAGGGACCAGTTTCATGGAAGATAATTTTTCTATGGATGGGGTCGGGAGAAGGGGAATTTTTTTGGGATGATTCAAGCACATTACATTTATTGTGCACCTTTATTTTTACTATTATTACATTGCAATATATAATGAAATAATTATACAACTCACCATAGTGCAGAATCAGTGGGAACTTTGAGGTTGTTTTCCTGCAACTAGATGGTCCCAGCTGGGGGTGATGGGAGATAATGACACCCAAAGTGTGTTGCTTATGTCCAGTCTACCCCATACTCTCATTTTGGTTGCTGTCACTGCAGAAAATCCTGCTTCACAAAGATAGAATGTTGGAAACGGAAGCAGGCTTTTCAGTGCTTTTATGGCACTCTCAGGATATTCCGCCTTGACTTTAATCCAGAATGTATGGAGATTTGAAGTTGTCTCAAACACACTTTTAAGGCCACTGCCACTTGTGATATCAAGCAGTTGATCCCCTTCTAGCACAGACAAATTTCATTCACCTGGCTTATTGACAAATGGGTTGTGGATCCATTCCTTCCCAGTTCGGAGGTCTTTAGTGGTTGGGAAGTAACGCTCACTTGAAAGTGATCATACACCAGCTGGGAGAAAGAAGGCCCTGGTTCAGTCTCTTTCAAAATCTCTGCTAATGTTTGAAATGTGTCAAAAATCCCAACGTTCACTCATTGGTCTCATAATTCCAGTTTGGCTTTGAATGCAGCCACTTTTTCTGCTGACTTGAACACAGTAGTTGTCATTCTCCCCTGAAGTGATGGATTGAGTTTGTTGAGCAGGTTAAATAGGTCACATAAGTAAGCAAGTTTTGCGACCCATTCTGTGTGTGATATGTGCTGCCAGTGGTGACTGTGTTTCTAAAACAAATCTCTGGAGCAGCACTTGTAACTCAAAAACTCTGGCCAGTGATTCACCTTTAGAAAACCATCTCACTTCTGTGTATAAGAGAAGACGTGTGTGCTCTGTGTCCATATCCTCACAGAGCTTCGTGAACAGACATGAGTTAAGGGCATGCACTTTAAGGTGGTTGATGATTTTAATCACATCCTGCAAAATGTTGCTTAGTTCAGGTGACATTTTTCGGCTAGCCAGCATTTCTCTATGGATGACACAGTGAGTAGACTCAAATCCAGAAGTCACTTCTTTGGCCTGAGTAGTGAAATTGATAAGGAAAACCCCCATCTATTACTTAGCACAGCAGCCACCTGAGACCCCCACCCCTCATGGAAGACCCGCATCAGCATAATAGTAACCTAACACCTGGCCCATTAACTAAACTATTACCTGGCACATCAGCATAACACTAAACCTATTACCTGGTGCAGCAACTACCCTATTACCTGGTTCATCAACATAATACTAACCTGACACATCAACTAACCTATTACCTGGCAGGCATTAGTCACCTGAGACCCCACCCCTTGGGTCACCCCAACTTAATAAAAGTGGGAAAAATTGGGTAGCGGGGGCTCAGAATTTGGTGGTGAGACCCCTCTGAGCCCGTCGGTGAATAAACCTTGATTCTCTGACTCTCCGTGTGCCATTCGGTTTGTCCTCGGGACCACTCGCTGTAACAAAATCAGAAAGCCATCCCGTCAAGGCGACTGCTCTGTCCATGCATATACCCACACAAAATGACCAATTCAGTTTTCCTGATATGTAGTCATTCAAAGACTTGAATAGTTCTGCAGCTGTGGTGTTGGCTGGCAACTAAAGTGCACATAATATATCCTCATGAACATCCTCCTGAAAAATCTATTCCACAAAAACAAGCATTGTTGTCAACATCAGTAGACTCATCAACCTGGATTGCGCACAATGGTGATTCATTAATCCTTTCTAACAATTGTGCCTCAATATCCTCTGCTATTTCATCAGTTTGTCTAGTTACGGTGCTAGCTGAAAGAGGAACACGTGCCACCTTTTGAATTGCAGCCTCTCCTACAAGTTCATGGCAAATGTCTTTAGCAGCAGGCAGGATCAACTCTTCACCAATAGTAAAGGGCTTCTTAGCTTTAGCAATGTGGTTAGCCACGAAGAATGATGCTCGCATTGCAGACACATTTGATGAAGTGGTGGCCTTCAATAATTGCTTCTGTTCTTCATGTTCACTTTTTTTTCTTTTGAAAAACTCTGAAGGCTTGTCTTTTAATGCAGGGTGCTTGTTCTCCAGGCGGTGAAGCAGTTTTGAAGGTTTCATGGCTTCATGTGGCCAGTTGCCACGTGTTATACAAAGCGGACTTGGAAAATGTGAATCATCTATTGCAATGAACCCATAGTTTAAGTAAGACTCTTAGTATTTTCTTTTAAATATGGTGTTCATTTTGTTGACAGTCTTAGAGTCTTCTGCTGTGTCATCATTGGGTCTTTCCCCCTTTTCGAGGAAGCTCTCCAGTCATGTTTTTTTAAACTCATTTTTGCTAGGGTTAGCTTGTCAGCTTACCAAAACTGTGACTGAGACAAGTGCACAGTGCAGGAAAGAGGCATGGATGGAAGTGGTAAATAAAATAATGATCGGGCCACATGCGGACTAAAGTAAGTGTCAGATTCTGACCTAAAGTCTGCCACCAGATGCAGCTTAATTGTCACTTGCCACTCACTGATGGGGTTTTGATGTGAGTCTGCAAGCAACTGATTTATTATGGTCTTTGTGCAGTCAAACCCTCCTGCTAATGATAATCTGTATTTGCAGCCACTCCCCAGGGCTAGCATAACTGCCTCAGCTCCACCTTAGATCATCAGGCATTAGATTCTCATAAGGAGCATGCAACCTAGATCCCTCACATGCACGGTTTACAGTAGGGTTCATGCTCCTATGAGATTCTAATGCTGCCTCTGATCTGACAGGAGATGGAGCTCAGGCTGTGACATGAATGATGGGGAGCAGCTGAAAATACAAATGAAGATTCTACTGCTGCTCACCTCCTGCTGTGTGCCCTTCCTAACAGGCCACTGACCTGTACTGGTTCACAGCCTGGGGGTTGGGGCTGCAGCATTTAGTACTTACTCCTTCTCACATACACATTTTGTCAAAATTTAAATACCATCTTTATGCTGATGACTCAATTTTTTTGCAACTAATCTAAATATGGAAACATAAGGTCTAGTTTTATATTTCCCAACTCCATGCTAGATATTTCTTACCTATATCTAGTTGGTGCACAAATTCAGTATAATACTGGCGCTGGGCAGTGCTTTTCCATTCCTTTCCCTGCTAGAGGTCAGCCTTTGCCAGCTTACAAAGGGACTGACGTCAGGAGGTTTGCTCCACTGTCTTTTCCATAGAGCCTCTCTGGTTCCTCCAGGGCTGTGAATCTTTCTGCTGCTACTAGTGAGTTATAACACCCCACTCCCAACAGGTTGTCCCCCTTTCCCTTCAGGAGCTGGGAGGGAATAGGGGAGGGCAGATCCATCTTCTTCCTCTTGCTTCTTGCTTCCTTCAGCCTTCCCAAGACAAACACAACAGAGATCCTGCCATGGTTTTTTTTTTTTGTTTTTTTTTTGTTTTTTTTTTGAGACAGAGTCTCACTCTGTTGCCCAGGCTAGAGTGAGTGCCGTGGCATCAGCCTAGCTCACAGCAACCTCAAACTCCTGGGCTCAAGCGATCCTCCTGTCTCAGCCTCCCGAGTAGCTGGGACTACAGGCATGCACCACCATGCCCGGCTAATTTTTTTCTATATATTTTTAGTTGTCCAGCTAATTTCTTTTTCTATTTTTTTTTTTTTCATAGAGGTCTTGCTCTTGCTCAGGCTGGTCTCAAATTCCTGAGCTCAAACAATCCACCTGCCTCGGCCTCCCAGAGTGCTAGGATTACAGGCATGAGCCACCGTGCCCAGCTGATCCTGCCATGTTCTTAGCTGGAAAGTTAGGGCAATTTCAGAAAGAAAATACAATGTAGGAAAGATAAAAATTCAAGTTCTACCTCACCTGTACTTTCCCTTTCACTGTGCAAGAGAAGGCACCTCAAAACTTGGGCCTTCACATGGGAGTCCCTAGGGGTACTCCCTCCATCCCTGACCTTCCAGTGCAGTAAGTTAGGCTCCAGCTTCTTAAGTGAATTCTTTAAATTCAATCTTTCTACCAGTGAGAGCTGCAAGCTTGCTGGTTCCTCTAAGAGGTGACCTATTAAGTGAGCACACTTCTCAATGTTATATATTGTTGTCATTATTCATTAATTAGATTGACACAGTGTGAATCCATGCTGAAGATACACTGCCTCTCTCTTAGGAAAGCTCTGATCGTACTTTGCATCAAGGAGCGTACAATTCTTTCTTACTCTTCTGGGAGAGCCTGTGGCATCATAGAAAATCCTTGTAGTTTTAATATCTGACTCTCAGTCATAATGGGTGTCATCCTTGACAAAATTCTTTTGATTCAGTGCCTCTCTAATGAGAGGTTGTGGGGCATTGGGGTGAAAAGACTGGTTTGCTATTCTCTTCCACTATATCAGCATGTCTAAGCTACAACTAAGCTGGCGCTCAGTGGCTCCTACCTGTGATCCCAGCTACTCAGGAGGCTGAGGCAGGAGGATTCCTTGAGTCCAGGTGTTCAAGGCTACAGTGAGCTATGATTGTGCCACTGTACTCCAGACTGGGTGACAGAGTGAGACCCTGTCTCAAGAAAAGAAACAAAACAAAACAACCCCCCTCCAAAAACAAAAAAAAACCTCAAACAAGTAAACAAACAAAAGCCACAACGATTTATCTCCTCCCTTAAAGCACCTTTGCCTCCTAACTTTGCCTTCTCTGTAGTCAGGCTTTTCTACTTTCATTCTTTCTGCAAAACAAACCAAAACCAGAAATCTGAGAAAAACCAAAATAACAACAAAAATAAGTCCTTTTATTAAGATACTTCTCTTTTTTATTTCACTTATTTATTTATTTTTGAGACAGTCTCGCTCTGTTGCCCTGAATAGAGTGTGGTGGCGTCATTGTAGCTCACGGCAACCTCAAACTCTTGGGCTCGAGCCATCTTCCTGCCTCAGCTTCCTGAAGCGGCTGGGACTACCGGCGCGCACCACCACGCCCGGCTATAAGATACTTCTCATATCCATGATTTTCCTTCTGTTTCCTCAGGGACTCCCTAGTCCACACCTTTACCACTTTACCCTGGGGAATCGCCTCTAACCCTCCTGCTCCAAATAAATCTCTTTTTTCTTCCTCTCTGCTGTTCCTCACAGCTAGTCTCCGGGCTCAGCCCCAAGCCTGGAGGGGGAGTAAATGAATTCAGAGTTGCTGCTCAAACATTGATTTCCATGGCAACTGAAGGACTACTCCCATTTTCTTACTTCCAGACTGCCCCTTCACTGTCATTTTCAGTCTCCACTCCGTCGTACAAACTGTGTCTTTAATATCACTTGTATCAGGTCCCTCCTCTGTCCAAATGCTTTCATTGCTCTCAAGTTGCAGCTACATTCAGTCTACACTACTCACCCTGGTTCTTGAGGCCTCTTCTCCTTTGGCCTCATGCTTATCAATTAGCCTCGCCTTTCCCTCCCTGCCTCTGCCTCCCTCGGCTCCAGTCTGGCCAGGCTCCTCCTGTTTCCACACTCACTCCCATCTCTGTACCTCCTGATGTCCTAAAGCCCCCCTTACCTCCCGCTCCACCCCAGCTTCTGTTCATCTCAGTTTCTCTGAAAGACTACAATACTGTTAGTGTTCTCCTCATAATCTAACATGTAACATTGTTTGCTGCTCTTTACCATGTGTATTCACTCTGACTAAAGAGTCATAGAAGTCACAGAAGAAATCAAGGCTTTTACGCACCTTCTATAATGCCACATCTCTGGGGCTGAGCACACCACAGGTTCTCCATTAATACTTGCAGATGAAACTTTGTACTTACATGTGAGTCACATTTGACCTCTCCTTTCTCCATAATAGCACAGCACATTGTTTACCTTGAATATACTACTTACCATAGTTTACCTTTTATTAAAGGTGGAGTTCATATTTGTTTCCTTGGCTACACTGAAAGTTCCTTAAGCATAGGGACTTTTATTCACCTTGGCATTTAGCAGAGTACTGTGGTTAGAAGAAACTCAACAACTATTTTTTTCCCCTAGTGTAGTGACCAAGGCTCTTGGCTCCTTAAATGTACACTGAAAAATCACCGACATGAGGCAGATTGATTAATAGGAGAAAAGGAATACAAATTTTATCTAACGTGTGTATACGGAGGCCTTCAGAATGAAGACTCAAAGATACAGAAAAAATGATCCATTTTTATGCTTAGTTTCAACAGCCATGTAGAAATATGATTGGACAAAAAGTGTGTGATCTAATGCTAACAGAGCGAGTGGGAAAACCCAGCAAGGCCTGTCTGTCCAGATTCTTCTTGGCCTTTCTGAGCACGCATTCCTTCTTCTGGGTGTGGGGCAGGACCTTTCTGGAATGGGGGTCTTATGACCTACAGTCAAACGAAATAGGTCAGATAATTTCTTTTTCCTTTGCTCTGTAACCCAGTCTGGAGTGCAGTGGCACAATCATATAGCTCACTGGGCCTTGAATTCCTAGGCTCAAGCAATCCTCCTGCCTCAACCTCCTGAATAGCTAGGGCTACAGGCACATGCCACCATGCCTGGCTTATTTTAAAATTTTTTTTTAGAGATAGGGTCTCACTATGTTGCCCAGGCTGGTCTCAAACTCTCCTGGGCTCAAGCAATCCTTCTGTCTTGGCCTCCCAATGTGCTGGAATTATAAGTGTGAGCCACCATGTCTGACAGATAATTTCTTTACGGCCAATTTTTACACAGAATAATTTTAGGTATTTTGGCTGGGTTTCAGGGAAAGGGGTTCTGGCTTTTATGACACACCTTGAGGAAGAGGGATTCTAGTTTCTATGGCTAGCCTCAGGGCAGAATGGGACTGTGAGGCAGGAGGACAGAAGGTCAGAGAAAAACTTTTGCTTCTGAGGCCTTAATTTTAGGGTATTTTCTTCTGAGCCCCATCACTGGCATGAATACTTTTATATAACTGTGAAAAAATAAGCCACATATTATGAAGATAAATCCATTGAGAAGATAGCAGTAAATTTTTAAAAAACAGATTACTATAATCAATTAACTATTCTATTCACAGCATTTATAATTAAAGTCTTTACAAAAAATTTTATGTACAAAAGGTTAGCATTGTTTCTTTCATCAGGTGGATGTTTTGGATAATCCATTCAAGAAAGTTCACTTAGTTCAACTTAAAGAAGCTTATATCTTTCGTGTCTGACCAGAAACACCAGTGGCACATATTGATCTGTATTTCCAGACCAGACCATGCTAATTTGAGCAGATGTAGTAAAAGTGAGAACTTTGGCCAAATTTTTGTGGGTGGCTTCAGTAGGTCTGTTGGTGATCAATCTTGCTTTCAGGGATGCAGTGAGGCAAGAGGTTGACAACTGTTTTTTGTTTTTTCATTATCAAATTCTTCAAAGCCCTGCGCTGGCTCTGTCTCTGTGATAGTCTCCTAAAGATAGTAATAATAATTATAGCTAAAGCTTAGCTAACATTTATATAGCCCTTACTCTAGGCCAGACCCTGTTCTAAATGTTTTGCTCACTTAACATTCCCAACAACCTTAGGAACAAGGCTGGGATTAGGGTGAGGCAACAGAGGCATCTGGGGTACAAAATTTAAGTCACAGATTTAGGGTTGCACAACTATATTTTTGTACCTATGTGCTTCTCTTGCTTCACTCTAGTTCTAGCCCTGTTTATGAGGTAGGTACCAGTATGTACCCATTTATCAGATGAGTAAACTAAAGCACTAAGAGGTTAAGTAACTTGCCTAAAGTAATACAGATAGTAGGCTGGGTGTGGTGGCTTGCATTGCCCGTAATCCTTAGCACTTTGAGAGGCTGAAGCTGAGGCTTAGCCTGGAGGATCACTTGAGGCCAGGAGTTTGAGACCAGCCTGAGCAACATAGTGAGACCCTGTCTCTACAAAAAATAAAAAAATTTGCTGGGTGTGGTAGCATGTGCCTATAGTCCCAGCTATTCAGGAGGATAGCTTAAGCCCAGGAGTTTGAGGTTGCAGTGAGCCATGATGATGCCACTGCATTCCACCTGGGGTGACACAGTGAAACCCTGTCTCAAAAACAAACAAACAAACAAAAAAGTCATAAAGATAATAAATGGCAGAACCGGGATTTGAATCCTTTGAATCCAGTCAGGCCTCAAAATCTGCTCTTAACCAGTCTCCTACACTATCTTTTTAAGTGTTAGATTAATTTTTAAAATGCTAGGCTAATTTTAACCTAGTAAAATGTTCACATATTGGACACAGTTAGACAAAGTGTAAGCTGCAGATCCATATAGACTGTCTAGAGATATGTACCTCAGGGGACTTGGAAAGAGGTAAGTGCATCAAGGAACCAGGGTATAGCAAGGGGAGACAGGCTGGAATGTGTTTGTAACTAAAAAAATAGGAGCCTGGATTATGTGATCGCACTGTCACCTGCCTGAAGAAACACTTCATAAACGTAAGGGGAATTGTCTGCTTGGACCTTAACAAAAAAGTTCAGAGATAAAGAGTCTCATGTTGAACCAGCATTCTTTGAAAAGAGCAGCTGAAGATACTCACCAGGCTTCAACTGGTCCTGGGTAAATGGGTCTGTTTTGAATGCAATTGATCCTCTCGACCCCAATTCACATGCTAAGGCCCTAACTCCCTATGTGACTGTATTTTGCTATAGGCCTTTAAGGAGGTAATTAAGGTTAAATGAGATCATAAGGGTGAACCTCTAATCCAATATGACAAATATGACTAGTGTCCTTATAAGAAGAGGAAGAGTTTATATCTGAGTGAGAAATTTCCCCTAATCCTGATCCCCATAATAAGATATTAAAATATCATAAAAGAGGGCTTGATGTGGTGGCTAATGCTTGTAATTCCAGTACTTTGGGAGGCTAAGGTGGGAGGATAGCTTGAGGCCAGGAGTTTGAGACCAGCCTGGGCAACATAGAGACCCATCTCTACAAAAAACAGAAAAATTAGCTGGGCATGGTGGTGTGTGCCCTTAGTCCCAGCTACCTGGGAGGCTGAGGTGGGAGGATCACTTGAGCCCAGGAGATTGAAGTTGCAGAGAGCTATGATGATGCCGCTGCACTCCAGCCTGGGAGACAGAGTGAGATGCTGTCTTTAAAAAAAAAAAAAAAATCAAAAAAGAAAAAGTGCCCTAAAGTTGGTCTGGAATGGAACCATTTTGTGTGATATAATTCTTCTTGGAAGAAATTAGCATTTAAAAAAAATTAGCTTAAAACAATTTTCTGATGAACTTTTAAGGCACTAAGACTTGTTCTGTGAAATCAGTTACCCACCTCCTTAACAGCTGCCTTGAGGCAAAAAAATCTAGTGGCTTTTAACTAGATTTCTTTTCTTTCTGGGTCTTTTCTGACAGTGATTATCTAACCATTCTCCTTTCCAATAAATAGTCCTTCCACGAGTTACTATTTTAATTGACTGACTACAGGGCAGGAAGAATCTATTTATTGATTGTTCTAGGAGGCTCAGATAGAGCTATTCCCAGCTAATCTGAAAGCAAGTTCTAGAAGGTACCAGAAGAGCTTCAGCATTATTATTCCACAGTTATTTCACAAGCAGTAGAGCCAAAGAAATCTATTTTCTTTCTGTTGTATCCAGAAGAAAATTAATAATCACAGCGGCAGTGTATGCTTACGCCTGTTTAGGAGAAAACTATCTGCAGTCTATGCTGTGAAGGAATCAAATAAGAGTCGAAGTGTCCTGGGATGGTAGCCTGTCCCAGGCGGGTGACAGAGACTGCAGAGGTCAGATACCATGAGGCCGCCAAGGCATTTGGAAAGCTGTTCTAGAGAGTGGTTATAGGGTAAACATTCGAAGAACAGAGACCTAGTTGTGGGGCGGAGGATAGATACTGCCTTCAAATGTTCACTCATTATTTTTTCACTTGTCTGATAATTTTGGTTAGTGATTTCAGAACAATGTTACTTAATAGTGGTAATAGTAGACATCTTCTGGCATAAATGGAATGCTTCTAGAATTTCATTACTAAGCATAAAGCTGGCTTTTATTTTGAGATATTTCAATATTTTATAGATGTAAATTTACACAATATTTATATAGCTATATTGCTATATATTTTGTTAAAGTATCAACCTATTTTATTGAGTTCAATAAATTAGGAACAGACGTTGAATTTTAGTAGATGTCTTTTCAACATCTACTGTGATGATCATATTCCTTTTACCTTTGGTCCATGAGTATGTTGATTATTTAATACATTTTCTAATATTGAAGTATCCTTTCATTAATAATAACTGGGTGTCTTTTATATGTATTGTGGATTGTAACTGCTTCTATTGTTTTATTTAAAATGTTTGCTTTGCCATTTGTTAGAGAATGAACTGTAGATTTTTTTCTTTGTCAGGTTTGCTCTCAATGTTACAGTGGTTTAATACAGATAATTTGGAAGCTCTCCCTATTTTTCAGAATGGCTTAAATAGTACTGGAGTGATTAGTTCTTACAAGTTTGATAGGCTGGACATGGTGGCTCATGCCTATATTCTCAGCACTTTGAGAGGCCGAGGCGGAAGGATCTCTTGAGGCCAAGAGTTTGAGACCAGCCTGGGCAACAGAGTGAGACAGCATCTCTACAAAAAATTTAGCCAAGTGTGGAAGGCTATACCTGTATTCCAAACTACTTGGGAAGCTGAGGCAGGAGAATCGCTTGGACCCAGGTATTCTTGGTTACAGTGAGCTATGATAGTGCCACTGCACTCTAGCCTGGACAAGAGTGGGATTTTATCTATGAAAAAAAAAAAAAAAAAAAAGAAAAGTTTAATATAATTTATTTGTGAATTAATTTAAGCCTGTTGTATTTTGGGGATTGCTTTTTGCTAAATTTCTCAAATTCTTTTTGGTGACTGGCCTTTTAGATTTTTTTTTTTTTAGCATTCCTGGGATTAGTTTTCATAATTCCATGTTTTTCTAGAAAATCATCTGTTTTGCCCAGTTTGCAAATTGAGAAAGTTGGGAAGCTCTTATTGGCTGTCTAAGATGGCCTTCAATATTCCCCCCTCTATTGTACACATTTTCTCCCAATTATTTAATCAAATACCATCAAAATTCTTTCCAGGTGCTGATGTGAAGGAGTTTTGCCCATGTAATTAAGGTTCCATATGAGTGAATCTTAAAATAGAAAGATGAGCCTCTGTAGTCCTAACCTGGTCAGGGAAACCCTTAGAAAGGACTGGCTTCTTCCTGGAGTGAGAGGTTGGAAGCATGAGAGGATCTCCTGGCAAGGCAGATTCTCTGTTGTCCGCTAAAGAAAAAACAAAACCAAAACCAAATTGTTTTCCTTCCACACTCTCACACTACATCTGATATCAAATGTGTGAATCTTTCCACACCTAGAAATTCGCCAGTTCTCTGCAGACATCAAATAGATGTCCTACAATTCAGTTCCGTTCTTACACTATCTCCCTGGAGATAGCAGCAGAACCCACAGGTTAAGGGCTCAGTCCCACAATACGATTCCCATTTCCGATGGCAGTTGCAAGTCCCAGGTTGTCACCTGCACTTCTGACCAACTGGCTTTAAAGTGGGGTCTCCCACAACCCCCTGCTCAGGTTTGAGAAGGTGCTGTAATAGCTCACAGAACTCAGGGAAACATTCACTTATGTTTTCTGGTTTACTATAAAGGATATTACAAAGGATACACGGAAGTAGCCAGATGAAGAAGTATGCAGGGCAAAGTCTGGAACTGTTCCCAGTGCAGGAGCTCTGTCTTCATGGGGTTGGGGCATGCTATTCTCCTGGCACGTGGATGTGTTTGCCAATCTGGAAACTCCCTGAAATGGGTCTTTTAGGGATTTTTGTGGAGGCTTCAATACATAGGCATGATTGATTACCAATCTCCAGACCGTTTTCCCTCCCCAGGGATGCAGGGTGGGTGTTGGGCTGAAAGTTCTAAGCTTCTAATCATGGCTTGGTCTTTCTAGTGACCAGTCCTTGCCCTGAAGCTATCCAGGAGCCCAGCAGGAGCCTCCTCATCAGAACAGAAGACACTCCTATCACCCAGGAAATTCCAAGGGATTTAGGAGCTCTGCATCAGGAACCAGGGGCAGACACCAAGTATGTATTTCTTTTTATGTCACACTGACTTTGAAGATGGGGCCGGGGTGAGGGGGGTGGTGGGGGGTGGGAGACGTGGCAAGGAATGTGGATGACCTTTAGGAGCTGAGAGTGGCTGTCAGCTGACAGCCAGCAAGGGAATAGAGACTAAGTCCTATAATTGCAAGGAACAAAATCCTGCCATAACCATGTGAGCTTGGAAGAGGACCCTGAACTCCAGATAAGAATGCAGCGTAGGAACGCCTTGATTTTAGCCTTGTGAGGCCCAGGGCAGTGAACTAAGTCATGCTGTGCTTGGACTGTTGACCTATAAAACTATGAGCTAATACATGTCTGTTGTTTTAAGATGCTAAGGTTGTGGCAATTTATCATGCAACAATAGAAAACTAACACATTGCCCATCATGTTAGAGTAAATGCAAACTTCTTACACAGCTTCTGAGGCTTTATACGATATACCCTCGCCGGCACCTGCAGTGTGATCATGTATCCTCTCCTCCCTACAGAACCCTTCCACAACACCAGCTTTCCTTTCAAACATGCCAAATTTTTTCTGTCCAAGAGCCATGACTAGCATTTCCCTCTATTTGGAAAACTTTTTCCGGAGATCTTCTTGGTTATGGCTTTTAAAAAGTCTTTTATTATAAAAATTTTCAAATATACATGAGTAAAGAGAGTAGTAGAATGAACTTCTATATTCACCCAGGTTCAGTGAACATATGACCCATCTTTTTCATCTATATCCCTTCCCCTCCTTTGCCTTACTGGATTTATTTTCATTTTTTTTTTTTTTGTTGAGACAGAGTCTCACTTTGTTGCCCAGGCTAGAGTGAGTGCCGTGGCGTCAGCTTAGCTCACAGCAACCTCAAACTCCTGGGCTTAAGCGATCCTACTGCCTCAGCCTCCCGAGTAGCTGGGACTACAGGCATGCGCCACTATGCCCGGCTAATTTTTTCTATATAGATTTTTAGGTGTCCATATAATGTCTTTCTATTTTTAGTAGAGACGGGGTCTCGCTCAGGCTGGTCTCGAACTCCTGACCTTGAGCAATCCACCCGCCTCGGCCTCCCAGAGTGCTAGGATTACAGGCGTGAGCCACCGCGCCCGGCCTATTTTCATTTTTAATTATGGTAAAATGCACACAACATAAAGTTTACCAGCTTAACCATTTTTAGGTGTATAGCTCAGCAGTGTTAAGTACATTCACATTTCTGTGCAACCAATCTTTGGAACTCTTTTCATCTTGCAAAACTGAAACTCTATACCCATTAAACAACACATCTCCATTCCTCCCTCCTTCCAGTTCCCGGTATTAACCCTTCTATTTTCTGTTTCTATGAAATTGACTGCCCTGGGTACCTCATATAAATGGAATCATACAGTATTTGTCTTTTTGTGACTGGCTTATTTCACTTAGCGTAATGTGAACTTCCAGGTTCATCCATGTTGTAGCAGAATTTCCTGCCTTTTTAAAGCTGAGTAATACTTCATTGTATGTATATATCACATTTTGTTTATTCATTCCTCTGTTTATGGACACTTGGGTTGCTTCCACCTTTTGACTAATGCTGCCATGAACGTGGGTGTACAAACTTTGCTTTGAGACTCTACTTTCAATTCGTTCGGGTATATACCCAGGATTGGAATTGCTAGATCATATTGTAATTCTATTTTCAACTTTTGAGGAACTGACATACTGTTTTCCATAGTGGCTATACCAGGATACATTCTCACTAATAGTGCACAAAGGTTCCAGTTTCTCCACATTCTTGCCAAAACTTGTTATTTTCTGCCTTTTTGTTTTTTGATTGTAGCCATCCTGATGGATGTGCCATGGTATCTTATCACCAGATTATTTTTTAAAAAATCCAAACATCATATAATTTCATCATGGCTGATGTTTCACCCTGTGACAAGAATGTTTCTCTGCTGTTGAAAAAGAGTCCCTGGAAGACATCCTATGCAGATTTGGAGTCTCAAAGTACTAGAGTCATTCGACTACAAGATCGAGGTTATAAACAACACAGAGGGGGCAAAGTCAAGACAACTGCGGAAGTGAAGCAAGAGCCCTGACTGAACCCTGCCTGATCATTGCCTTACCTTTGCAGCTGAACATAAGTTAATAGACTCTCATTAAAGAAATTAGTTTTTCAATTGTGTTTTCTATTACTTGCTGATGAAAGCATCCTGGTGCATTCCTATTTCCTTTTCTTTATAGCATGCATTGTTACCTAGTATTTTTCTTGTTTTTTTTTATTATTTATGAATTATCTGTCTTTTCTCATAAATTGTACACTGAACAATAGCAGGAATCAATTCTTTGTACTTACTGTTGCACTCCCAGTGCAAGACCAGTCCCAAGAACGTGATAGTCACTCAGTAGATGTTTGTGGACTCAATAACTCAAGGTGCATTGAACAACATTTTTACACAAAGACTTAAAAGATGTTTTATCACCCTAATGAAGCAATCTTTGTAATTTTAAGGAAGATGATCCAAAACTCTACTTAAAACCTTAATATGATGCTTAATACAAATTTAATAAGGGGGTACTAGAAAGAAGGAGCAACTTTATCTACACCTTATTGCTTTTATTTGATTTCTTTATGATTTAAACTTAAATTGCATTAGTGGATTAAGCGTATATTGGGGTCAGGTTTATACTGTGTGCCAATTCACTTTTTTTTTTTTTTTTTTGAGACAGAGTCTCACTCTGTTGCCCGGGCTAGAGTGAGTGCCATGGCGTTGGCCTAGCTCACAGCAACCTCAAACTCCTGGGCTCAAGCAATCTTCCTGCCTCAGCCTCCCAGGTAGCTGGGACTACAGGCATGCGCCATCATGCCCGGCTAATTTTTTCTATATATATATTTTTAGTTGTCCAGTTAATTTCTTTCTATTTTGTAGTAGAGATGGGGTCTTGCCCTTGCTCAGGCTGGTCTTGAACTCCTGACCTTGAGCGATTCTCCAGCCTTGGCTTCCCAGAGTGCTAGGATTACAGGCACCACGCCCGGCCCCAATTCACTTTTTAAACAGATATTTGCTTCAGAATAATTCCATTTTAATCTTTTTTATTTTATCGTATATATGATCATTTTAACATTATTTTATTAATTAAGATAATATTAATAGCTACAACAGCAATTGTGCTAAGCACTGGAAAAAGAGGAACAATATGCATAATAGCCTTTGATAATTTTTTGGGTTCATGAGCTACCGATTTAAGCTTATTTTTATAATTCATTATTCAACAATTTTATATGTTAGAAAGATTAAGATATTTCATAAGTAATATTCTAGTTTGAGGATGTTGATACTTAGTGTGTTGTCTGTTTCCTGAACAAAATACTGAGAAATTCTGTGGATCAGCTTCATCCAAGGGAGAATGATTAGTTTTCTGTCTCCATAAATTAGATGAACTTGTGAGTCCCTTAGGGATGGACATTTACATGATCAAACCTGACTATCTGCCATGACAGAGAGACTTTGTTTCGTAGATAACATAATTTCACCACATGGTTAAAGAAACCATCCAATTTAGAAAGCTGGAGAATGAGAGAGAACCATAGCAGAATGAAACTAGAGATGCTAAGGGCTTGAAACCAGAGATATTGCACCAGATTTGCCCACATTTATTGGGGCCTGGCCAACTTAATGAAAGCTTGTCAACCTCACAAATCTAAATTGGTATGAAATGCTAACTTGAATAAATCTTCCTGGTACCCTGATCAATTGCCTTATAATCTCTCAATGGAAAATGTCATATTGAGCTTTACATTTTGGTGTGGGGGAATTTATTATTGAAACATTTCAAAAGACTTTACTGTATCTTTTCTTCTGGATTGTTTAATTTGGTTTACTTCATGAAAGCATCAGTTTAAGAGAAGGCTTACTCCTTCAGCAGGCAAGATAGAGTAAGCACTTTAGTTCCTCTTCACATACTCATAGTGGCCTCAGGAGGTCTTCAGAACCAGGCCTGTTAAGATGCACACAGTAATTTTACATCTAGCATTAGCTCCCAGGTATATATCCAGTCGGAACAGAACTGAAGAACGTTCCCCCAACAAGAGAACTTTAGTCCATCTCACGAGGGCTTGGCCAAAATTACCCTAGAAGCTGAAAAGCCCTATGGGTGCTCTGGGTGTGTGAATCCTCTGGGTGTCTAAATGTGCCATCTGTTGCTATTTTCTGGGTGAATTTAGTCTCATTCTCTTCTCTTGTAGCAGCTGAGAGTTGTTTGTCTGGAGGGGATACTAAGAAACTGTGAGAAAGTGGTCATTTTTCACTTTAAACTGTTTGATCTTGCTGTATTGATATCACAAGGCTATATAAAAGGGAAAAAGCAAGAGGGAAAAAATCCCACCGAAACCTAAACATTATAATAAACTCTACATGTGAAGGCTTCCCCAGTGAAAGACAGACACTTTTAAACCTTACTCTTAGTCCTGGGGCCTCCTATCATTCTCCGCAGGGCCAGCTTCACCTCTTGGTTCCGCAGAGTGTAGATAAGGGGGTTGAGGAAAGGAGTGATGGCTGTCGGGAACAGGGCAGCTGCGCCATCCAGGGGGCTGTTGGTTTCAGGCCTTAGGTAGATGAAGGCACAGGGTACATAGTACACGGCGACTACGGTTACATGGGCCCCACAGGTTGAAAAGGCCCGGCGCCGCCCATCGGCTGTACGGATCCTCAGGATGGTCTGAATGATCTGTATGTAGGAGAGGAGGATCAGGGAGAAGCAACTGGCAACCACTACCCCAATGTCCACAAAGGTCAGCAGCTCGTTGACCGTTGTGTCAGCACAGGCCAGCTTCAAAACCGCAGGGATGTCGCAGAAGAAGTAATCTACCTGGTTGGGCCCACAGTAGGGCAGGCGGAAGGTCAGGATGGCCTGGAGAGCACCATGGATGGACCCTGCCAGCCAAGCTCCAGCCACCAGCAAGGCACTCAGCTTTGCAGTCATGAGCACAGGATAGCGCAAGGGCCGACATATTGCCAGGTACCTGTCGTAGGCCATCAGCGTGTAGAGGAAGCACTGAGTACTGCCCAGAAAGTGATAGAAATAGAGCTGAGCAGCACAGCCACCAAAGGGGATGGGTTTGATGCCTAGAGTGAAGGTCATCGCGAGGCGAGGGACAATGATGGAGGAGATGCCCATGTCGATGATGGAGAGAACACCAAGAAAGATGTACATGGGGCGGGCATGGAGCTTCGGGTCTGCCCAGACAGTGATTAGAATAAGCAGGTTCCCCAGCTGAGTCAGGACGTAGATGAGCAGAAAGAACACAAAAAGAAATGTCCTTAGCCTGACTGGGTAGGGAATTCCTGTGAGGACAAACTCAGTCAGCACTGTGCTGTTGCCTCTTTGCATCTCCCAAAGAGATCTTACCTAGAGAACAGACAAAACAGGAGTTGGCATAGAGTTGAGAGGAAAGTGAAAAAGATTGTAAAAACTAGGGGCAGTGGCAGAGAAGCTTCTTTCTTATGTGGAAGGATGACAAGCAGGGAGAAACTATGGTCTCTGGCAGGTGTTTTGTAAATCAAATTTTATTGGCACACAGCCATGCTCGTTTACTTACATAATCTTTGTAGCTGCTTTTGTGCCATGATGCCAGAGATGAGTAGTTGCATTTGGCCTGAAAAACCTAAACTCTCTGAACCTTTACAGGAAAAATTCGCTCCTAGGAGTTTGTACTCAGAGCAATTTTTCCAATAATCTTTGGAAAATAATCATTGACTGTTGTATTAGCATAGGCCAGGGGTTCCTTGAAACATGACATATGAGGAAAGGGTATTTGTTTATTAGATGCTCTGCAAATTCAGAATCTTCCAGAGGCCACTGGCTCATTCTCATGTCTGCCAGGACATAAACTTATACAGAGTGGGGATATGTAGAAAGAAAATGAGGGAACTCTTTTAACTCCTTTGCTGTGCAGAGAATGAAATAGAATTTTGGTTAAATGGCTAGTTCTGTGTGACAGTGCTTGATGCCGTAGAGATCTACTTTACAAATTCTTAACAATTCAGAGGAAGAGAATGCCTAGGAGGCTGTAAGTGTGTAAGGAAAGTGAGGACTAACACCGCCACGCACTGTGGTTGGTACTTGGTGCCATGTATTTCAGTCACTTTGTATGTAATCATTTAGCCTTAGCACACAGTAGAGGAAGAGAGGAGAGGAAGAAAAGAGGGATGGCTATAGTGAGAAGTCAGAGATTAAAGAAAAAGCAAGGATACTAGAAAGGATGAGAGGAGCAGGATGAGAGGATGGTTACAGTAGAGCAAATGGCTCTCAGTGTAGAAGAATTATTTTACGTTCTTAATCCAACTGCTTGATTGATGTTTTCTCACCTGAAGAAAAAAGATGAGATAATGAACTTTTTTTTTTTTTTGAGGCAGAGTCTCACTCTGTGGCCCCGGGTAGAGTGTCATGCCGTCAGTCTAGCTCACAGCAACCTCAAACTCCAGGGCTCAAGCAATCCTCCTGCCTCAGTCTTCCTAGTAGCTGCAACTGCAGGTGCCCGCCACCATGCCTGGCTAATTTTTTTTATTTTTGTGATGGGGTCTTGCTCTTGCTCAGGCTGTTCTTGAACTCCTGAGCTCAAGCAATCCTCCTGCCTTTGCCTCCCAGAGTGCTAGGATTACAGGGGTGAGCCACCACCCCTGGCCAATAATGAACTTTTAAAATTCCTTTCAGTTTCATGATTTTCTGACATCTAAACTCACGGTTTGGCACCTTTATTGAAAATCAATCGACTTTAAATGGGTGGGTTGATTTCTGGGCTCTCTGTCCTGTTCCATTGGTTGATGTGTCTGCTTTTGTGCCAGTACCAGGCTGTTTTGATTGCTATAGTTTTGTAATACATTTTAAAATCAGATAGTGTGATGCCTGCAGCTTTGTTGTTTTTGTGCAAGATTGCTTTGGCTATTTGGTGTCTTTTGTGGTTCCACAATGAGGAAAGGACTGTTTCGTAAATAAATGGTGTTGGGACAACTGGATATCCACAGGCAAAAGAATGAAACTGGACTCTTATCTCATACTATATGCAAAGATCAACTCAAAGTGGATTACAGACTTAAACACAAGACCTGAAACTACAAAACTGCTAAAAGAAAATATTGGAGAAAAGTTCCATAACATTGGTCTGGGTGATGACTTTTTGGATGAGACCACAAAAACACAGGTAAAAACAGCAGAAATAGACAAATAGGATTGCATCAAGCTAAAAAGTTTCTGTACAGGAAAGGAAACAATTAATAGAGTGAAGAAACAGCCCACAGACTGGGAGAAAATATTTGCAAATGATATGTCTGATAAGGGGTTAATATCCAAAATATATGAGGAACTCAGTAGCAAGAAAACAAATAACACAATTATATAATGGGCAAAAGACTTGAATAGATATTTCTCAAAAGAAGACATATAAATCAACAGTAGGTTTATGAAAAATGTTCAACATCACTAATCATCAGGGACATGCAAATTAACATCACAATGAGACCAGCATGGTGGCTCATGCCTGTAATCCTAGCACTCTGGAGGCTGAGGTGGGAGGACTGCTTGAGCTCAGGAGTTACAGACCAGCCTGAGCAAGAGTGAGACCTTGTCTCTACTAAAAATAGAAAAATTAGCTGGGCATGGTGGCATGTGCCTGTAGTCCCAGCTGCCCGGGAGCCTGAGGCAGGAGGATTGCTTAAGCCCAGGAGTTTGAGGTTGTAGTGAGCTATGATTATGGCACCGTACTCTACATGGGCTGACAGAGTGAGACTCTATCTGGGGAAAAAAAAAAAAAAAAAAAAAAAGGGATGATGGTTCATTCTGTCAAGGATTCTATTTTTTTGTTGTTGTTGTTGAGACAAAGTCTCACTTTGTTGCCCAGGCTAGAGTGAGTGCCGTGGCGTCAGCTTAGCTCACAGCAACCTCAGACTCCTCGGCTTAAGCGATCCTACTGCCTCAGCCTCCCGAGTAGCTGGGACTACAGGCATGCGCCACTATGTCCGCCTAATTTTTTCTATATAGATTTTTAGTTGTCCATATAATGTCTTTCTATTTTTAGTAGAGACGGGGTCTCACTCTTGCTCAGGCTGGTCTCAAACTCCTGACCTCGAGCAATCCACCCGCCTCGGCCTCCCAGAGTGCTAGGATTACAGGCGCCCGGTCTTGTCAAGGATTCTAAACTGGTATTGCTACTCTATTTCAAAACTTAGATGAGTGGAGTTAAGTGCAAGTTCTAAAATCAAAGTAGAGTCCAATTTTGTTGCCATGAATTCATGAAGTTGCCCAACTTCTTTCACTCTCTGACATTCTATCATATTGAGCGTTTCTTAAAAAGGTGGACTCATACCTGGGGGCTTCATTTACAGAGACTTGCACTATGAAGGTATTCTGATCTGCTATCAAATATGAAAGGTCATCTAGTACAAACATGTTTGAAAAAAGATATGGGAATCATTAGTGGACCACAAACTGAATGTAAGTCAATAATTTTGATCATTAAAAATGGTTAATGACTGATTTACCAAAGGGATTAGACACCTTTTCTAAGGAGGCTTACCCCCATTTCAGCAAATGTATTTTACTTAATCCTGATCCCAAACTATGTCCCTAACTCTTGTCCCCCATCTCTCAAATGACTATGAAGAAAACTTCAAAAAGTTCATTATTTTCTGAAAATCAACTCAAAGCACACTTTCTTTGATTTTATAAAATCATCTCAAATATTTAGAAAGCTTATATAATCTGTTGCCCTTTTCTAAATTTCACAATAAGACATGTAAAACAGAAAATAATTTACAGATGAATCACACTGAAATGAACATATATATATATATATATAAAACGAGAAAAGTTTGAGTTACTAAATCTGAGGCATGAGACTAACAGTTTCCATTAAAATATGGAACCCTTATTAGCAATGAGTTTAAATTGTCTGTTTAAAACATTCACCAACACAGAAATCAGATTTCAGCTTTACTCACATCCATTTTTCAAATTTTGGGCAAAGAACCTGTCTTACAGGTGGGAGAAGGGCCCTGGCAAAGATCAAATAGAATGGAGCAAAGGTGGCACCACTGCAGAACCCCGAGATGCTCTTGTCTTCTCTGGTTGGTATTAAAGTCAGGCAGTGAATGAACCTCTGATGAAGAATAGCTTTGGAGAAAGATGTAGCCAATTAAAGGCCTGGGGAGATAGTATTACCTCAACATAAAAAAGCTAAATGGTAGTTGGATAGTCAGATTAGCAGAACAGTAAAGAAAATTTTTGTGAGAGCAGAAAGAGAACTATCTTAAGTAACTAAACAAAGAAAGATGATGAAAGATGAAGTGACTGAAAGTGGAGAAACCCCTTACACAGTGTTCGGACCCAGCATTTATCTGTATCTGAAACTTACTTTGTGGTCATCTGTATTTGGGACTATCTTCCTCTCTTTTCAGCACCTCTCCACATCACTGATCAAGTCTTGTAGGTCATGTTTAACTCTGGAAAATGGGATTAGGACAGTGGCAGGTGCTA
Source organism: Eulemur rufifrons (assembly GCF_041146395.1). Lineage (NCBI taxonomy): Eukaryota > Metazoa > Chordata > Mammalia > Primates > Lemuridae > Eulemur > Eulemur rufifrons. The sequence continues at coordinate 59,181,932 of NC_090984.1, forward strand.
CTTGGGGTGGGGGAGAGAATTACCATCACCTGGAGGTGTCAACATCCACTGAAGATCCTTCTGCAATCTGAGAGAAAGGACACAAATCTGTTCCTAGAGAGATTTTAACATCTCACAGGGTCAGCAGCAGCGATCGTGAAGAGCTCACGGCAGAAGACCCAATTAATCAGTTCTGGCTGGATCAAAGTAAAGGACCAAACCACCAAAACTTGAATTATTGTTTGCCTGTTTATTTGTAGATATTCTCTTCCAGCTTCCTTATGAACTGGGGAAACAGCTGTGGCTCTTACTGAAGGTAACTGCTAAGGTTGGGCTCTCCTGTGTTCTATCCCTTCTTTTAATTTCCTCAGTCAATTATGGTGTGTGAGATCTTTAGCTCGGGGAATATTGTAATAGCACCCCTGTGATAAAGCAAGACCAATATCCATAATCTATTTCCCAGGAGATTCCCTTAATTTCTAACTTTTTCCTATTTTGTAACCTCAGGTGGGGCAGAGTCTGTGGGGCTTAACAGGGCTTGTTGATGACTTCAGATCTATGATTTTCTTTCTCTTCCAAAACAAATTTGGGGAAAAAAGAAGAAGAAAAAGCTAATGTGATTGTTACTAGTCAAGAGATATTTTCTTATTCATGCATTCACATTTTATGAAATTCACATTTCTTTGAGTTACTAAGGTGCTAAGAAGACTCTCATAGACTAGAAGAAATGTGGAATCTCAGGGTTAGAGGGACACTAGACGTCACCCAATCCAAATATCATCTACAGTATTTTAACTCATACTCCCTGAGCAGTGATTTTTCATAGTATTTCTTGGTCCTGTTTCTTTGAATACTTTGAATTTGGTCTGACTTCTTTTCTTCTAGTTTTATCTTTGCTTCGTCTGAGTTCTTTTTCCAAACTTTTTTCAAATGTCTAGAGGTAGTCTGTGTCTTGAGAGGACACTTTGAATGTGTTCTAGTTTCATTATTTTTTCCCCCAAACGTTTGTGGAGGTCTCCCAAACCACTTTTGTGTTGAAGTGTCTTGAGCAGAGGGTAGCAAACTTTTTCTCTGAAGGGCCAGACAATAAATATTTTTGGCCTTGAGGACCATACAGTCTTTGTTGCAGCTACCCAACTCTGCCATTGTATGTGAAAGTAGCCATAAACAATACACGTACTAATGGGCATGACTATTTTATAATAAACCTTTATTTATAGGCACTGAAACTTGAATTTCATATAATTTTCATGTATCATAAAACATTATTCTTGCTTTGCCTTTTTCCAATTACTTAAAAAATATAAAAACTGTTCTTAGCTTGCAGATTGTGCAAAAAACAAGGGAGCGGGCCAAATTTGGCCCCCAGGTGAATAGAGCTGATCAGGGGAAGCATGAAATGTGTTTGTGACAATCTGTGAGGAGAAATGGTCAAAAGGTGTATGTGGCTTTTGTGCAGAACCACAGTGCATAATCATCCTTGTAACTTGTTTCAGGAATTGCAAGCTAGGTTTGAGATCTGACTTTTCGAGAAACTGGGCTCATAATTCTGATTGTGATCTATTCCTGGTTGTACACTAGTTTGCAAATAGCCCTGAATTAAGTTGGAAAGCAGCATTGCTCTGGGACTGATTTAAAGAGAGTTGCTACATATCCTGCAGGATGAATTGAGCTTCGATGGCAGATAGTCAACCACACTCATTGTACACTTGTGAATGCAAGACTGCTGCAGGTGGGTAGACGGAGCCAAGCAAAAATGTTGGTATGTTCTCTTCACATCTTGGTCTTTTCTTGTGTTTTGGTGCTTCTAATATTCCAGGAAGCATCATTTCAGCAAGAAATACAATATTATATTGAGCCATGTACCCAGATATTATGTTTAAACCAAACAGCAATTTAGGAAACTCAATTATTTTTTTCTTCTCTTGTTCTCTTCTGCATGATCCTGGGAGATCATCTCCAGATGAACACATTAATAAAGATTCTTGTGGTTATTGATTGTTTTGATCTGTTTTTAGATGGCAAAGAACAGAGATACATTAAGATTACCTTACATAATAAAGTCCACTGCATGTTTACATGTGGAAAATAAAAAAAAATATAAACTCATGACAGACAGGTGGCCTAGGCAAACAGGATCTGCTGTGGAGCGGGGCCTCATGAAGACTGGGACTGCTCAGAAGCTGGGAGTGAATTAGGACTTAGGGCAGCCTGGGTGACTGGGGTATTTTGTTGTTCCCATCAGATGAAGACATCATGTGGCCCAAATTGTGTGCTGTACTATTATGATGACTCAGTCTCCATCTCTGCTTCTTCCAGTCCTTTTGTGACTGATAAATCAATTTTTTTTTTTTTTTTTTGAGACAGAGTCTCACTCTGTTGCCCGGGCTAGAGTGAGTGCCGTGGCGTCAGCCTAGCTCACAGCAACCTCAAACTCCTGGGCTCAAGCGATCCTCCTGCCTCAGCCTCCCGAGTAGCTGGGACTACAGGCATGCGCCACCATGCCTGGCTAATTTTTTCTATATATATATTTTAGTTGGCCAGATAATTTCTTTCTATGTTTAGTAGAGACGGGGTCTCGCTCTTGCTCAGGCTGGTCTCGAACTCCTGACCTTGAGTGATCCACCCGACTCGGCCTCCCAGAGTGCTGGGATTACAGGCGTGAGCCACCGTGCCCGGCCCTGATAAACCAATTTTTAAAAAAATGTATCTTATTGGTTTAGTTGGTCAACTCCAGTAGAATGGCTCACTCTGCCTCCTGTAGGGGATTTCTGATTACTCGCATTCTGTTTCTTGCTTTAAAAGAAAAGACAAGATTGTTGGACAAAAAAAAAAAAAAAAAAAAAGAAAAAGAAAAAAGAAAGAAAGACATTTGGCCATCATGTTGCTGATATAAAGAGAAAGGCTTTACTGAAGGGATCTAGTGTTTTATCTGGTAAACGCATCTGCCTTTAAACAGTATTCCCTAATTGACTCCTAGTATGTCTGTTAGAGAGACATCATGATATAGTGGAGTGGAAAGAGCACAGGTTTTAAAAAAAGACAATGGACTTAAATCCTGATTCTTCTACCTACTGGATACGTGACCTTTGTGCAAAATTCTAAATTCTAAATAAACTCTCTGAGCTTAGTTTCCTTGTCTATAAAATAAGGATATTCATATCCACCATTTTATCAGAGAATTTCTCTAGTTTCACAGCCCCCCAGGCTGGGCAATCTGTGACCGCTGTTCTTAATTTTCTGACACATACTTTGTAGACTCTTCAGATATTTATGCTACTAGTAATAATACAATAAGAATGATTATGTTATTTTCATTTATTGAATGCCTACCATGCTTAAGGCTTTACAAGTGTTAATTTATTCAATTCTTGTCCGCAGAGGGGCAGCCACATTCCAGCTACAGCTCTCTAACTAGGGAAGGAGAGAATGGATTTTGGTGGACAGTTAGCCATCCCCACTACAAGTGACTACTAGTGCATACTGGGGAAAAGGGGGCTGCAACACAAACACCAATAACACACACTTTCCTTTCTCCAGAAACTCCAATCGAAGCTATAATACAGTCCAGCCTATGAAAAATGCTATTATAAAATTCAAAGGACTATAGGAATCCAGAGAGAAGGATGTAAGTTATGACTGGAAGAATCAGAGAAAACTTCTTGTAGGAATAAAGATTTTTTCCTAGACCTTGAAGTAAGCATAAAACACCAGTTTACTGATATGGAGGAGGAAAAGTATTCCAGATATGAGAATAACTCAGACAAAGACTAAAGGCAGGGAAGTATAGAGAATGTTTAAGGAATGGCAGGTAAATTAATGGGGCTAGGAAAGAAAAGGGAGGTAGAGATTTTTTGGCAGATGAGGTATGTTGAAGTCAGATTGTGGGGGGCTTTGAATTCCAAGCTAAAAGATATGGCTTTATCTATATGCAGTGGAGAGCCAGTGAGTATTTAAATGGAGAGGGATGAAATATTTAGTTGTATGTTTTAGAAAGAAAACTCTGGTCGTGGTATGGATGAGGTAGGGATGACAAGGAGACCACTTTAGAAGCCAGAGAGACATTTCTGAGGTGGAGTGAACAAAATTTGGTGAATTACTACGTGGAGGAGAGTGAGAGGCTGGAAGGAAACACAGATGACACCTACAGGGAATACACTAAGTACTTGGGAGAATGGATTTGCCTTGATGTGAGCAAAGCAATCCTGAATGTCTACAGGCTTGAGAAATTAAGAGTGAAGCAAGTGGATGTAGAGCAATGGGGCAGTATTATGTTGGTTTCCCCCAAATTTGCCTGGAATAATTCTCTCTCCTCCCAGATAAGGCATTCATTCCTCAGAGTCAACATACGTGTAGAACATGCTTTCTCTTGAGGGATGGGTCAGAAAAATGTAGCTATGGACAATTTTTTGAGGTTGAATATAGCACCAGTAGCTTCTTCCTAGAATTACATTCAATTCAGCTTAAATAAACATCTATTTATTGAGCATTTGTCACACGCAGCAGTAGCTGAAAAGAGTGGTAGTGATGGTGATGTAGGTGTAGTTACTTATTTTCACTCACAGGCCCTCGACCTGTTATCCTCTTCAGAGCAGACTTCACTTCCTGGTTCCTCAGTGTGTAGATGAGAGGGTTCAGTAATGGAGTGACCACAGTGTAAAACACAGCCACTGCCCCATCCAGGGGACTCTTGGAACCTGGCCTGAGGTAGATGAAAATACAGGGGACATAGTAGACTGTGACAACGGTTAGGTGGGAGCCGCAGGTGGAGAAGGCGCGGCGCCTCCCATCAGCGGTGCGAATCTGCAGGATGGCATGGACTATGTTGGCATAGGAGAGCAGGATTAACATGAAGCAACTGGCGGCCACTACTCCAATGTCCACAAAGGTCACAAGCTCATTGATAGTTGTGTCAGCACAGGCCAGTCTCAACACTGCAGGGATGTCACAGAAAAAATGATCCACCTGGTTGGGGCCACAGTAGGGCAAGCGGAAGGTCAGGGTGGCCTGGATAGAGCCATGGATGGAGCCAGCCACCCAAGCTCCAGCCACAAGGATTGTGCACAGCCTGCCATTCATGAGCATGGGATAGCGCAGGGGCTGGCATATTGCCAGGTACCTGTCATAGGCCATCAAGGTGTAGAGGAAGCACTGGGTGCTGCCCAGGAAGTGAAAGGCAAACAGCTGAGCCACACAGCCACCAAACGGGATGGCCTTGCTGGTGGGAGTGAAGTTTAGGAAAATTCGAGGAACGATGACCGAGGAGAGCCACATGTCCAGGAAGGAGAGCACTCCCAGAAGAATGTACATGGGGCGAGCATGGAGCTTCGGGTCAGCCCACACGGTGAGCAGAATGAGCAGGTTCCCCAGCTGAGTCAGGATGTAAATGGTGAAGAAGACCAGGAAGAGGAGGGTTTTTAGATTTGTGGGGTGGGCCAAGCCCAGGAGAATGAATTCTGTTACCACAGTGTCCAGGGATGTGTTTTTGGTCTTTCTCATGTCTTTTTGTAGTCTGCTAAGATGAGCGGTGAAGTCAGACAAGGGAAAAACAACATGGGGAGGTGATAAGAGAATGCTTTCTTTCATCTAATGAGCAGAGTCTGGGAGGTAAACAGAAGGCTTCTTTATTTTAAGTGAAGATGATTATTTGCCATCAATCATCTGGTTTGCTTGTCAAGACAACCTTCAGAGGCCAGGTGTCCTGAAATGCTCCTTCAGTGGGAGACACTGCATACACTTGTTGGAAGTCAAGGGACAGAGTTGTGTCCGAATAGTATTAATAGTTAAGCGCATATGAAGATCTGTGCTCCAAAGAGGGACCACAGAGAAATAGACTTTGGTAGTATGGAGTGGTGTGGAACAATTACTCCATGATTACCATCCCTCTTGTTGGTTTTGGACTTACTGTCTTTGGAATGTCTCCTCCCATGATCTGCAAGAACCTCTGTGGTCTGGCCCTTGCATATTTCTATAGTCTTCTTTCTTTCAGTTTCCCCAGAGCACCAATGCCCTCCTTCCTTCTGGACCTAGAAATATCCTAATTCGTCTAACTTATCTTCATTCTTCAGGATTTACTTTGTCACTTCCTTTGGGAAGAGTTCTTCTCCTCTAGAAGACAATCTTTTGGGAAATAAGAGCTTATATTATAAAGGACAATTATAGTACAATGTTATAAGAGCTATTTGCTTAAATGCTTATTGGTTTCTTCTACTAAATTATGAGATCCTTCAGTGCAAAGATCAAGTCTACTTTGTTCTCTGATGTGTCTGTAGCAACTGCCCCAGTGCTTGGCAACAGTAACTTAATAAATATTTGCTGGCTGATTGGCGAAGTAGATAGTGCCAACTCCTACTAATCCTGCATGATGTTTCCCTGCACAATCACCTCTTTCAGGGCTTGTGGCACATAGTCAGGACTGTAGGACAAGGGATTAGCCTCGAACTTCAAGCAGTGTGAACCTCTGCTTAGTGTAAACAAAGTCTAAGACTCCATTCCTGTTTTCTCTTTGCTCTGGTACGTTAGTTACATTTATTGGTTGACCTAAGTAGTTTCTTGGTTTTGTTTATTTTGATTGTAACAGCACTGATTATTGTAGAATTTGACCTTTAGTACATTGTTACTTTAATAAGACCATATCTGCCTTCCAAGAAATGGGATTCTCAAAAACCCTTTAAAGGTATTAAACGTCTGAGCCAGATGTTATTTAAAAACTCCCTTTGATGAATGATTTGCTCAAAAAAGAGTGTTTTAGGTATTTTTACCTATCTCTTAAAGTATCTTGTAATTCTTTTTTGTTGGTGTTTGTTGTTTTTTTAAATAAACTTTATTATGTATATTTAAGCATGATGTTATGAAATACATATAGATAGTAAAATGGTTGCTATAGTGAAGCAAGTTAACATATTCGTCATCTCACATAGTTATTCATTTTTTTGTGGCAAGAGCAGCTAAAGGCTACTCATTTAGCAAAAATTCTGAATATAATAAAATAATTAACTGCAGTCCTAATGTTTTGCATTAGATCTCCAGATTCATTCATCTTGTGTATCTGCTACTTTGTATCTTTTAAGAAACAACAATTAAACTAGTAAGAAGTTAACTATACAGAGATTTGACCATTAACAGATATAAACACTGGGATGCCATTAGAAAAATTCCCTTTTATAAACACCAGTCTCAAACATATTTTATCTCCATTATTATTTAGAAAGAGTTAAGTGCATATGATAATATCTAGTAATTATTGATAATACTGAATGTATTCTACTATATAGAGTCCACAGAAATGTTAATTATAGACTTTGTCCACAAATAGATGACTGTATTAGATTTTTATTATCTTATTTTCAGAAGGAAAAATACCTTAATTTCTTTTAGGATGGGTGGATGGTACTTTCTTTGGTTAGAACAGAAAGAGATGGCAAAGTTTGAGAGCACAGATATGATAGTAATTATGAGCTAAATTTATTTTCTATTAGAGAGATAGAAGAGGAGGAGATATATACTATAAATGTGCTTCTACCTTAGGCAAATGATGTGTTTTTAAAATTTTTCATGAAAACTAGATTTTCAGATATCAAATCATACTAGAATTATACTAAAAAGATCATTATCTGGATGTTCATACATAATGAACGTAATAAATCTTTATGCATAATAAAAATGTCATCTTTCTTCATCAATCTGAGTTTTCCCCTGGCTATGATGCACAAATCTGGGAACATTTTCCCAAATGTTCTCCTGGGCGAGGGCTCCCTCCACCCTCACGCCCTTTCCTGTCTGGCCCTGGGCATCCTGGCTGGCAGGACAGGGATACTGACAGTGCTTATAGTGGGTAGGTGTGAGGGAGAGAGGCTCCTTTTCCAGGCAGAGTTGGCAGAAAATGGTGGTTTTGATTTGGGGTGGTTTAGGGAGTCGCCAGGAAGGCATATGGAGGAGGAGCTGGGTAGAGGAGAATTCCAGAAGGTGGAAGCTCTGTAGGGGCAGGGAGTGTGTTTGCAGAAGGACTGAGTCATTCTATGAGAGAGAATGGCTTTTGAAAGGAGAATAGTTTTTTCCTTTTTTTTTTTTTTTTAATAAGGGTGGGAGGAGGGAGGTTCATTTTCTTTTTGTTTTGAGACAGAGTCTCACTCTGTCACCTCTGGTAGAGTGCAGTGGTGTCATCATAGTTCACCGCAACCTCAAAATCCTGGGTTCAAGGGATCCTGCTGCCCCAGCCTCCGAGTAGCTGGGACTACAGGCATGCGCCACCATACCTGGCTAATTTTTTCTATTTTTAGTAGAGACTGGGTCTCACTCTTGCTTAGGGCTCAGGCTGGTCTGTAATTCCTGAGCTCAAGAGATCCCCCTGCCTTGGCCTCCCAAAGTGCCAGGATTACAGGAATGAGCCACCTGGTCCTGCCTAGATTCAAGGTTTAAAACAGCAAATAATGAAATGTAGGGATTTTGGCCTTGAAATATAACGGAGGGGCTCCTAGGGATGGAATGAAGGAGGGCGGCATTGAGAGGGCGAGGTAAGGGAGGGATGAGACAGTGTCAGATAGGAAACCACAGGACGGACTGTTTGCTGTGCTCCCCTTCACCAGGAGGCCAGTTCTCTTCGAGCCTTTTGCAAGCAGCGCCTTTTCGCACTTTGTAAAATATCAGATTATCCCAGAGGGGGTTTGGGCTCTTTCTGGCATGTCTGCACTGAGCTGGGATTTTGTATAGGGCATCTCTGAGCTGGGCCACCCTCATTCAAAGCTGATATGAATCATTAAGGCTGACAGATAAGGAATGACCCAGTGTTGAATTGTTCACTCTTATTTGTCTTTAGGGCCAGACTCAGACCATGGCTCTTTTAGGCCATTAGGTGGCCTGAGCAGAGAGGCAGAACAAGGAGAATGAACAGAGTTTGAGTACAGTGGGGAGACAGAGCTCAGGTTTTTTTGCTCTGATTATCCTGCCAGTGTCTTTGCATTCTAAATTAAAAGAAAAAGAGCTTGCTTAAGAAAAGATAACTTGCAACAAAGGCCTTCTAATCTTCAAGTAGGTTGATTAAGCATGTTCTGGGAAATGAGGGGTTAAGGAACCCCTCTCTGTCTGTGTTTACAGAGTAACACTGGATCTGATACATTATCTATATTGCTTTATCACCTCCCCCAAAATAGAGAAAATAAAGGAAAAGATAAATGTTTAAAATTCTTTTTCTCAATTCAAAAAAGAAAATTCCCAAATTTGGAGAAAGCCTAGTTTAATTCAAAATGCACAGGCCTAACATAATAACTCTGAGAGGGTGAATTGAGGAAGAAGATAGGGGGGAAGAGACAGATTAAATATTGTTTTTGACAACATTGCTAAAACTTTTATAGTCTGGAAATTAAGCATTTGCTCCTATTGTGGATTGACCCCGCTCTAGGAATGCTTTTCTTCTCAGACTCACGTGGACACAGCAGCAAAATCTTGGAGAAGGCTGGTCTATCTTGGGTGGCATGGCTGAGCAGGTCAGGAAAGGGTCCTTCAGACTATCCCTTTGGCTTGTGCTGATGGATTACAGAATCCCTGCTTTGGAATGGAACTAAAGTCTTTCAGAGGATCAGCTCATTGACTGATTTGAGAATCTATGAGACCCCCTGCCCTTGAAGGTGCCTTTATAGAGTGTGACTTCTCTACTTATGATCTTGAATTGGTTACATTACTAGCTAGATCTCCTTTGATCCCAGTTTTTAAAAACACTGTCAAGAGATTTGAAGAAAACGAATCACCTCTTGGGAGTTCTGCCCTGAAACATTTCCCACAAGAGAACTACATTCCCCAGATCCTCATTATTTTTTGTTTTGACAGCAAGCAGGAATCACTTTTGCATATCTAGAAAGTGAGCTGTGAGGAACAACATGATCTGTTTGGATGAACTCTACTTCTGTGATCCCTTTCTTTGAAGTGTTGTGAGGGTCATATGTTTACTCACGTTATACTCAGACGTGCATTGAAAATGTACTTAATCTTCAATAATTGAGCTAATCCTCCTTACATGTTCCCGACTTTCTGGACACTGAGAGAAAAAAAAAAATCCCCTAAGTTTAGGTCAATTGAGTGAATTTAGTTATTTCCACTTCAAAAAGTCTTGGTACAAACTCCTCTGCATGTGTACAAAAAAAGATAAAAAAAATAAAATAAAAAGTCTTGGATGACTCCATTGTTCTTACAGCAGTAGGGAAAGAGATGGCTTCAAATTGTTGGAGTGTTCTTTGTTGGGGTGTGGCAGCTCTGTTAGGCTCCTTGGACCATATAGGTGAGGACAGTGTCATCTAGGCATTTGGGGCAACTTGCTCTTACCCATAGTTGGCATCAGTTGTGAGCTGGAGTTGATTTGTACTGGCTTACAATAGCTGATTATTAAAATTTCAGAAATTTTCTGAGCTCTTTGTTAAACTTGTAATTAAAATGTAAAATTGTAGCCCAGGCCTGGTGGCTCAGGCATTTTGGGAGGGCGAGGTGGGAGAATTACTTGAGTTCAGGAGTTCAAGACTAGCCTGGGCAACACAGTGAGAACCCCTTCTTTATTAAAAAAAAGAAAAAAAAATTAGCTGGCATGGAGTTTGAGATTGTAGGGAGCTATGATTGTGCCACTGCATTCCAGCCTGGGCATCGTATCAGAGCATTGTGTCTCTAAAAAAAAAAAAAAGAAAGACTTTTTTTTCAATTAGACATTTTCTTATTTTTATTTTTATTTTTTGAGACAGAGTCTTGCTCTATTGCTCTGGCTATAGTGCAGTGGCGTGATCATAGTTTACTGCAACCTCAAACTCCTGGGCTCAGGGATTCTCCTGCCTCAGCCTCCCAGGTAGCTGGGACTATAGGCATGTGCCACCATGCCCAGATCATTTTTTCTATTTTTGGTAGAGACGGGGTCTCACTCTTGCTCAAGCTGGTCTTGAACTTCTGAACCCAAGCAATTCTCCCGTCTCGGCTCCCAGAGTGACAGGATTACAGTCGTGAGCCAGCATGCCCACCAGACAGTTTCTTTTTGTAAATTAAAAAAAAATTTTTTTTTTTAGGCTAGTCAAATGAAGCAGTGCGAGTGGAGAAGGAACAAAAGAATCTGTAACTGGTTGTGATCAATTAGTTGTAAACAGCACTGCACTCCGACCAGCCTGAATATTTTCAATTAAATAAATTATATTAAAACAAATGGAATAATACTAAAAACTCATCACTTTCTAATATTTTAGTATGCTTTACTAATATCTTTGAGGTTATTCACATCTACCATACCTTTATGGTGGAAATTATATATAATAGTGTGCTACTACATATCCCTTACCAACTCATGTGCACTGATGTCATGTTGGAGCCTGAAATTGATCATGAGGGAGTATTTACACCATGGAAATTGGCAAACACTACATATCAGGGCTATTCTTGGTTGTGGGGAGAACTTGTTTTTAAACATTTACCAGCATATCACTGGCTAGAATCTATAGTTCTTTTTTTTTTTTTTTTTTATTTAGCAATATTTTAATATTGACTTCAAATGTAAAATGTTCAAATGTAAAAAATCAGTGTCACTTTGCATATCTAATAAGCATATATAGCACACATTGGAATGACACATACGAAGTTCAGGATAGTGGTTGCCTCTGAAAAGGGAGGGAAAGATAAGTAACAGGGCATTAGCTGTTCCTGTTTTTTAAAACAACAGATAAGATACAAAGATTGAAACAAGTATAAAAAATATGAAAAGCTATATAATCTCAGTGGTCAGGACATATTTTTGTGTATTTAACATGCTTAATAATTAAATGTTTAAAATATTTATACATGTGCATAATGCTGTGGAATCTATAGTTCTTGTTCTTGGCCTCTGGTCTGGAAGTCACTGCATGCTGTGGTGACTTGGCTTTGACTCCAGCCTTGTGCTATTGCACTATCATTCCCCATGCTTCTTTGTCTTTCCTGGGAAAACATACAGGCACCTCTAACTTCCTTATTTCCAGGAACTGGAAAACCAGATTCATATGTATATGTCCCCTGTACTCTGAGCCGACAGCCAGAGTCATCCTAAGGATCTGCGTCCTCTCCATGCCTTGCCCACAGAAACCTGCTGCTATCTCTGGTGACCTTGGGTTTTCTTATACTCCGTAAGTCTCTCATTTATCTTGAGGTTTGCTTTCAAGTTGGGAAAAACATGAACCCTGGCATCTAACCTCCTTGGCCTACCTCTGTTTCCCTTCTTTTCTCTGTGATCCTCTCAAATTTGCAGGGGTGAGGTTTTCCTGCTTTCACTTAATTCTGTGTGGAGTCTTCAACATATAGATTCTGTGATCCAGTCTACCAAACCTGACTTGGTATGTTACAGTAAGAGATAAATTGATTTAGAAAATTTTTTTTCTCTCATGACAAGTCTTGGCTTTCAAGTCAATTGTCTCGTTGCAGACATGAACATTTATTTTGGCCACCAGAAGCTGAATAACTTCTTTCTTGCTTGCTATTTCTACTGTAAATTGCTATCCTGATCTTTCTTCTTTGCCAGACTAGCCCCCCACCCCCATTTCCCAGCATATTGATGCTTTAAGTGACAAGGGGTAAGGTCCTGTTCATTGACATGCAAATGGAAGAGGACATCAAAATATGTGAAAATATTACTTCTTTACAGAGGTATAAAGAAGGACAGAGGGATGTAAGGCTGTGTTTCCTCCTATAGGTGGGAGAAATATAAGAACTGATATGTCTCACCTCACCTTGTGGCATAAAATAAGGTTGCCACTATTAATATTTCAGTTAACTTTCAGGTGTCTCCGTGCAGCTAGTGAAAATGTTCTTATTACCACCACTGCCCTCCTCCTTTGGTAAGACCCAGGGGCTTATCCATTCCCAGAGGTCACTATAATTGCAACATTCTCTAGAAGGAAAAATCTGGAAACTTATCTTCCGTAAAGAAGTTTTGCGTTCATTGGCCACATGATGTCGCTGGTGGTCCAGATTTTTTTTTTTTTTTTTTGCCGTCTCTGCCTCTGTGCCACCGTCAGATTCCCTCCATCCACTTAGTCACCGCCTCTAATTGAGCAGGTGTAGGCAGGAGGTCTTCCTCCCCTCACCAGCATGGCCATGCTCTTTCCCCACAGCCACCACAGCCTGGGCTGCCTTTGCCACAGCTCCGCAGTGACCCTGCTCTTTGGGTCAACTCAGTAAGTGTAAACCACTTTGTTTTTTTTAAATTTTGGGAGGTTTCCACTCTCAGTTTCACATTGTTTCCTGGAAACTTACTTTCTGCCCCCTCTCAATCTAGGTCTTTCCTCTCTCTCACACACAAGATTTATTCTCATTTCCCATTCTACCATAACTGACATCTCTTTTGGGAGAACAAGCCCTGATCCATAAGAAATATATTGTGTATTACACATAATGTATCTTATAAACTTTATCCACATCATTTCTATTTTCACCATCCCTTCTATGCCAAAATCCTTCAAAGATTACTCAATATTCATTAATATTCATTGTATTGACTTTACCTATTAAATTTAGTGAAGTAAGATTTTCCTTCCCTCCTTCTCCACTTTCGTAAAACCTCTGTTTTTAAGATTATCGATGACTATATACACACACAGATATTTATTTGGGCAAACAAAAGTTAGTTAGTCCTACCTCATCCTTAGGAAGTTAAGATTATGGTGGGAAGAATATATTAACTATAGGTTAGAGAGGGACCACAAAGAAGAGTGTTACTATGTTTGCTGATGGTTTTAGTGGGGTTAGAGGAAGAGGCTAGGAAAATTTCACAGAGTGGGTAACCCTTGTGCTGCTCCTTGAAAGACGAGTACACATGGAGGGACACTTCAACAGAGGAAAAAGTGTGAGCAAAAACAAGAAGCAGCCTGGCATGAGTGGGAAAAGGCAAGTAGTTTAGAATATCTGCAGTGTAGGTTGTGAGTGGAATTAAAGTGAGATATAGTCAGTTGGCGTTTTATGTGACAACAGAATAAATATCTGTCCTTACTTTATAGGGGCTGGGTAGCCATTGAGGGCTTTAAGTAGGAGAATGTCACAGTCAGGTTGAAATTGTGGGTTGATCACTTGTGCATCTATATAGAAAGCAGAGCAGAAGAGAGACAGACCATGGTGGACAACGCTGAAACTCTGTCCAGATCCCGTCTTACCCCTTACCGCTGTGAGCTCCCTCCCTTGGGTGTGCTTCCGGTGATCAGCACCTGTTAATTCTTCTTGGGGTGGGTGGGAAGAACCTCTTTGCCTGAAGAGACAGCAAGCCAGAAGTGCCCGAGTCGCGGTGGGAGGCTCTGGTCAGTGCCAGTGGAGAGAGATGCCTTGGATGTCTGCGGACAGGGAAAGCACACAGCGCTTCAAATATGAGCTCCAAATTGGGAGCCACCAGGACAGATGCTCCGAATTGCAGAGGTATAACTGCCATCAAGCTGCTTTTCATCTAGACCACTCCATTTAGCATAGACTAGTAGCAGAGAGTTATTTATTTCACATTAGTTAATCATATTTTGAACAATATTTGAGAAGAAACCTAGTTTCAGATGGGGAATTTTGCTGCCTGGTCTAGTTTTACATGTTAGTTGTAAAATGAGACGAGTGAAATGGCCTAGATGGTTTTTAAGCTTTATTTTGATTTCTAAATTTTTATACTTTTGATAGGGAAAGAAAATATTAATCATTTGGTGATGTGCATGCAAAATGGTAATGGTATGTGGCGTCACAAGATGGCAGTATCATATTTATTACAATATAAGGTACTCTAGCCTACGAGGTGAAGTAAATAGGGAATAATGATTTCAGAGGGTTCATAAGGAATAAAAATTGCCTTTGATTTTTGTTGTTTACAGCCCATGTTTATTTCCATCTTTATCCTAGTTGCATGTAGTTTATTTCAATCTTCTCATCGGTGACACTAAAAATTTATTTCCTATTTTCTACTAATTTGTATAAAACCTGGGAAAAATGCATAAACAATGCTGTTTAGACGAAGTTGAGTAAGGCGAGGAGGCAGGAAGCATACTCCCTCTATATTTGCTATCCATCTACTGTTGCACAAAAGTCTGCTGTTGTGCAAAAGACTGAATTCAGCATACACAAGGAGTTTCAGTATATACTTATGAAAATCAAGGGGAGCCTGAAGTCAGCGTGGACCCAGGAGTAGTTTTAACATTCTTGAGTCCACAGCCTTTCCACGAGGGAAGATGATTTTGATTCTATTTCTGATTTCTGACAAAAAGGAGCAGCAAAGTTTCAAAACCCCAGTCAGACAGCAGATTCCAAAAGTAGAAGTGTGCTCATGGCAAGGATCAATTAATAGCCTTTAAAAAAAAATGGTACTTTGATTTCAAGTGTAGTGAAATTCTCCAATATGTATCAACATTGATTTAAATAAATCTTAAAAATATTAGCTTTACTGAGATTAATTCATGTATCATACAATTCACCCTTTTTAAGCATACAATTTAGGTGTTCTTAGTATATTTAAGAAGTTGTGAATCAATTACTGTCTAATTCCTGAACATTTTCATCACTCCAAAAAGAAACTCTATTAGTAGTCACTCATTAGTAGTCACTTTCTCTCCTTCTCCCCTCTCCCCAGGACCCCAACTCCTGGCAACTATTAATCTACTTTCTATGTCTATGGATTTGCCTATTCTGGGCATTTCATTTAAATGGCATCATACAATATGTGGCCTTTTGTGTCTGGCTCCTTTTACTTAGCATAATGTTTTCAAGGCTCATCCATGTTGAAGCATGTATCAGTACTTCATTCTTTGTAATGGCTAAGTAATATTCCATTTTATTGATATACCGTGTTTTGTTTATCCATGTATCAGTTTATGGGACATTTAAGTTATTTACACTTTTTGGCTAATGTGAATAATGCTGCTATGAGTGTTAGTGTGCAAGTTTTTGTGTGAACATATGTTTTTATTTCTTTGGGGTATATACCTAGGAGTAGAATTGCTAGGTCATGTAGTAAATCTATGTTTAACTTTTTGAGGAACTACTAAGCTATTTTCCAAGTGGCTGTACCATTTTGCATTCCCACAAGTAATGTATGAAGTTCCAGTTTTTCCACATCCTTACCAACACTTGTTATAGCCCATCTTCTTATCGTAGCTGCCTTTGACATTAAATAGTATTAATGAGAGGCCAATGAATATGAAAGATATTTATCAGAGAGAACAAGAAATTTCTTTCTGGGACATCTTAATAAATAGCTTAAGATATTGTTGAAGTTTTCCTTTTTTCTTCCTTTTTTCCTCCCTTCCTTCTTCCCGTTTCTTTCTTCCTATTGTATCATTCTTCTTTCCTTTCAGTTTTCATTTACTTTTAGTTTTTTTAACATTACATAATGAAACACACTCATTTTTAACATTAACCGGTACCGAAATGTACAAGAAAAAAAATTAACTCACTTTTCAGCTTGTGGGGTCCTAGTAAAAAAAGATTAACTCACTGAACTGTCCCACTGCAACCCCTAACATAACATGTTAATAATTTACTGTGTGTATTCCCACTGTTTTAAAAGTTTATACATACATTACAGTAGTAATATTCTTTGGGGTTGGGGGGGTTGGGGGTGGGTAAACTCACAACTAATGGACACGGTGAGCGTTGGGGGGGGAGGGCACACCTCAAATCATGGTTTGAATGCAGCAAATTCATAACATGTAACCAAAATGTTTTTACCCCCATAATTTCCTGAAATTAAAAAAAAGTTTTTACATACATTTACTATAATAATATTATTTAATACTCATCATTCTGAAACTTACTTTTGAATCTTTTGAAGATTATTTCTATATTAACTTTTGCAAGTACACTTAACTGGTAGGTAAATTCCCTTCTCTTTCTAGCTTTAGAAACATATATGACTCACAAACATACAATATTCAATATATGCACACATAACTCACCTTTAATTATTTCTGTATTTCATTTTGTTGTGTCATGAGAAAGAAAACTGTCAATATGGTTGAACTGACCACTTTGACTTTGTCTTATGTTCTCATTTGTCTTCTCTGTTCTTTACACATAATTCTGTTGTACAGTGTTCACCGCAATCCCTTGGACTAAAACCTGTGGATTTATCAGTAGAAAATGTTCTTGTGAAGGGACTCCCACAAGGGAACCCATCGCTGCTTCTGTGGAGGAAGCTTACAGTCACTCTGGCAAGAAAGGAGCTCCTCTCCTCATGTTTCTTCTGTTTTTTTAATTTTTTTTTTATTTCAGCATATTACGGGGGTACAAATGGTTAGGTTACATATGTTGTCTTTGCCCTGCCCGAGTCAGAGCTTCAAGCGTGTCCATCCTCTAGACAGTGTGCACCGCACCCATTAGGTGTGAATATACCCATCCCCTCCTCTGGGTTTTGCATCCAGGTTGAGCTTCCCTCCCTCACCCACAAGAAGGATTTACCTTCTGCAGACTCCAGTGGCTCAGAAACCAGGGATGCAGGGCCAGGCTTGTGGGGTGCTGCAGCAGATGTGGGGATTTTTCCTTCTTTATGTTTCCCTGAAGATGGGAGGTAAGTCTCAACTGAATAGCAAATGCTGCTGGGAGTTTTCAAAATACTTCTTCCAGAGAAACGACTGCAATTTTTGACATTTGTAATGAAGGAGTCTTTGCTATACGTATTTTCCTTAGGTGGTGCTAATTGTCTTCCTGTTACTATTGCTGTTGCCTCTTCTGCCATCATTTATTTCTCCCCCATCAGTGGCAGTTCTTTTGTGACCACATGGAGCCTATCCTTTTTAATAATGCTGTGTTTTGTCATAGGCGCTGCAGGACAAAGCACTGAGCAGCCCTGTGAGTTGACAGCTGTGGAAGGAGCCTTTATCCAGGTCAACTGCACGTATTGGACATCTGGGTTCAATGGGCTGTCCTGGTACCAGCAACATGACAGCGGAGCATCCATATTTCTCTCTTACAGTGTTCTGGATGGTCTGGAGGGGAGAGGTCGTTTTTCTTCATTCCTTAATCGCTCTGCTGGGTACAGTTACCTCCTTCTGAAGGAGCTCCAGATGAAAGACTTTGCCTCTTACCTCTGTGCTGTGAGAGACACGGTGACTATGAGGCCTCTTCAGCTGCACTAAAATTCAAAAGCCAACTAGTGGGATACTGGTGGGCTTGAGAAGTTCTAGTATTTCCTGAGCGGATGCTTGCTTACCCCTCTAACTTTAAGCTTGTTTAGAGTAATGTAGCGTACGACTCTGAGACTGAATCCCATTATTTTCTGAACCATTGATTACTAGAAGGAGGGCCAAACTACATTCTCTCTCTCTCTCTCTCTCTCTTCTACTTCTCTTCATTTCTCTCTTTCTCCTACTTATTTGTACTTCCCATATCCTGTGGCACGATGGGTGGATAGTAGAATTAGCTTCTGGAGGAAGCTCTTTATTCAAGGGAAGGATCCCTTGGTGAGTGTTTTTGTTTACATGGTAGTAAGTTATACAGTTATTCATTTATCCTTGGGAGGCTCTGAAATTTGTGAAATATTTAATAAATGCAAATTCTTCAGCTTGAGATATTAAGATTTCATTTAATTATGTCAAATATCTCCTCATTTTTGTATTTGCCTGAGTGATTATTTTGATATTATTTAATATTTTGGTGGATTTATCCAGCATGTCGAAGAGCGTGGGGGCTGTGGACTTGGAGGGTGAAGAGAAGATCAAGGAGAACTCCTCTCTGTGGACTAGTAGAGTGAGGTCATGCAATGAGGTGGGGGCAGGGTGGGGGAGGAGTAGGGATTCCTGTGAAAGCGCTGGGTGATGGACGGAACGGTAATATGTAACATCCAGTATAAAGATTTTCTTTTTCTGAATGGTAATTCTTGTATGCTGTACCAAAGTCTTTGAAGTTTCTTAAACATTGTGGCCGATATATTCTGTCCACAGAGGGCAAATGCAGAGTTTCTTTCCCATATGCGAATTCCTTTCTCTACATTTTAGTATATATATTTATTTCTATATATTTTTTCCTTAACTTTGGATGTTAAGTTATTCTATTAACTAAGTTTGAATCACTTATTTTGGGATAAACAGAACAAGAGGGACTTGGTGGTAGGGAGTAGGAAAGAAAGGTAAAATGGATAGTTTTCACCCAACAAATATATTATTGAGCACTTAGTATGTGCTTGGCACTCTTTCAATTGTTGGGGTGCATCAGGGAATAGAAGATCCCTGCTCTGATGTTGCTTATGTTCTAGTGAATAGAAACAGTAGATTTTTTCGTTTTTTTAAGCAAACGTGCCTTTGAAAGTGCAGAGGAAATAGACCTGATCCTTGGAGCTGGACTTCATTATCTTTAATAGGAAGAGAGCTGAGATGTGGGCAAGCAGTGCTGATGTCATCTGCTTGTTATAAATTTTATAATATAAATTAGTCATGAGCTGAGTAAGGACTATATAATGTTGGACTGCAAGTCAAGTTATTCAAAGAATCTCAATCTTTCAAATTACTCAAATGTATCTGGGTTCATAGTGGGACTTCACGCAAAATCAGAAAGATACTGAACATTTGAATGGAGGATCTAACCCTGAAACAAATGACCTTTAACAGATATGTTATTAGTAAAAATGAAAAAAATTTAAGTGTTTCATTGAAACTATGAAGGAGATAAAGTCTGAAAAACTTCTTGCAAGGAGTAAATGGTAAATAGAAATGAACTATACGATACCACGTATCTTAAATTTGGCTGGGTATAGTGGTGTACACCTGTAATCCCAGCACTTTGGGAGGCTGAGGCAGAAGGATCACTTGAGCCCAGAAGTTTGAGGTTGCTGTGAGCTATGATCATGCCACTGCACTCTAGCCTGGGTGACAGAGCAAGACCCTGTCTCAAAAAAAAAAAAAAAGTCTTAAATTTGAAGACATGTAAGTTACTGATACTCTCCTTACTCAGTGTGCTATGTTTGTATTCAATTTAGTGACTATGAAGAGTAGACATAAAAACTTTTAAAGGTTCATTCTGACCTTGTTTTCATGTCTATTTTCTCTTAAAGCTGTAAGTTTCTAAACCACATGTTCTTCCACCACAAAAGTTTTCAAGAGGAAGACCATCATTCTTTGATCCTTTCTATTTCTGTTAGCAGGATTTCTCTTCATTATCTGACCCAGCAACTTCTTTCATTTCACCTGGAAAGTGATTGGATGCTAGATGTTGGAGCAAGCCATCACCAGAGAGTAGGAGCCGAGGTTTTTAGAATTACTGTAGGCCAAACTGAAAACTCAGCTCTGATGTCATGTTCAAAGAGCAGTAGCTGTGTTAGAACTTGGAAGCCAACTATTTCTAAGTTCAAATCCACGCTCCACAGGTTGTTCAGATGAAATCTCACAGAATGAAACAAACATAGGTTCTCAGGATTGGAAGGAATTTGTGGTGCATCTAATCCAATTATTTTCTGCAATGTTTGAGTGAAGCTCTGATTTTTGAGCATCTCTGGGCCTTGATCCTTTGAGTACTTGGGGATGAGTCCAGCTTCAATGTCCTTTGCCTTGAGATCTTACTCTTGGGGCTCTCTGTATTCTTAGTGTGAGCAAGATAGAACATCTTATTGTAGTCCTGTGGTGCCTGTGGAGTTTCCAGAGCCGCCTTGGTACTCAGATGTCTGGAGCATATTCTCACTATGGCAGTTAACCTCTCTTTACAATAGTTCTAGTTCCTAAGGAGAATAACCAAAAGAACGGCAGTGGAAGATGCTCTCATCTAGAAGAATATACTCCATGTCAGGGGTAAATTGTTCACCATAACATACATAGCTCAGGAAAACTTAGACATCTCCCTTGTCCCTTCTGGCTTAGGGATGGTAAATAGTTACTGTGTTACTAAGCCCTGGATTATTCAACTGTTCCTTGCGGTTCCTCTACTTCTGTATCTTTGTAAATAGTCCCTACGCAGAGAATACCCTTCTCAATTTTTCTTGTTTTGAGTGGGTTATCTGTTACCTTTGGGGAAATCAGCACCATCTGTGTGCCTTTAAAGTTATTTGCATGTGTACTCAGGAGTACAGGGCAGTGAAGGGGATCAGTTTGAAGAAACACAAAGACCAAGATCCTCATTAAGACGAGCTTTACAATTTTCAGGGCATAGTTTTTTACTTTTCTAGGAAAAGTCCGTAAGAGATTTGATAATATGAATTTGGATGGGAAGTAAGGAGTGTGGACTTAGGACATGAGAGCTGGAGGCCAGAATGCACACATAACCCTTCTCAGACAAGTGTGGCTTGCACACTGAAGCAAGGGTAAAGGAGAGTGAAAGCTGACATTCTGAGGTACCAGTTTACGGAGTGGAGTAAAACGCTAAGCTGGATTCCACTGGTGTCCTTCAGAAACCCTGTCTTTTTTCCTAAAGAAGAGGAATTTCAATTCCGTAGGGAAAATGAAAATAAAGCACAGCTCTGGTGGAATATTCTGTCAGGCAATATTCTGTGTGGCTTTTGTGCAAGTGCAACCACGTAATTTTCCTATTTGCCATCTCTGAATCTGAATCTCAATCAACTGCGTCATGCCTTGGTCCAACTGGTCCTCCTGTCTGAGACCCATCAGTTCACATATTTGACTCAATATATTTTCTGAACTTTTCGATGTATTTGACCTTGCCTCTATAGTGACTGCCAGATGCTTATCCATTATTCATTATTGAGTTTAGTATGTATTATACTTTTTAACTGACCCACATCCATCCATTGGTCATACATGAGCTTTCCCTTGGCTTACTGTTCTCCTGGACCAATTTTTGGCACGTGTTTCTGCACTCACTTCAAGTTTTATCTCAGCCATCCCCCAGTTATCCCCTCAGCTTAAACTTGACTTCTGTGAAATCACTTTTTAACTGAGTGTGGAGATGGAAGTGTCTTGAAGAAACAGGTGCAGCATCTAATAATTGAATTATGTCATCCTGGTATTTCAGGGTCTCCTGTTCCCTGCTATTGTATTCCCCCATGAATTTCAGACGGGATTAGGAAGAATTTCAGAACTCCCTTTTCTAAGTAGACACACACTTTGAATAATAGTACTGATCAAGGAAGGCCCGTGCCCATTTGAGACTAACCAGTAGGCAGAACTGAAAGAAAAAGAATTTACACTTAATGGTCTAGGCAACTTACCTTGGGAATTGCAACCTAGGTTTGGGGACCTTGGACTGACTTGCAAACTAGCCATGCTTCTCTGCTTGCTAATCGGGCCTTGAATTGGAAAGTGCGATTGTTCTGAGGACTGTCAGAGCCCCTTGAGCAATAGTTTTCAGTCTGCATTAGAATCACATTTTAAAATTTCCTCTGCCTACGTCCCATGTCAGGTCAATTTAATCAGAATTTCTGGTGGTAGAGCCTGGGCACTAGTATTAAAATAAAAGGCTCCCAGGTGATTCTAAATGCAGCAAAGCTGGAAAACTACAGTCTTAAAAGATAAATTGGATTAAACCTGCAGAGTTGAACACTCACCCAAATTTATTGTACCTGGGTGAAAAAGTGGCTGAGTGCTCCCTCTGGGATGCTGAGGCAGATGAAGGGTTGCTGGTTACTAATGGTGGCGTCCCTTCCTTTCGTCTTGGGCTGCTCCTATAAGCTGCACCTGCTGCTCTCTAGAAACATGAGCATGAGGTCCAACGTTAAACTGAGTCAGGTGACATCTGTGCCTAGAATCAAAGGGCAACTAGGGAACATCAAGGACTTTTTTCCTCACATTCTTTGCCTTTATGTTCCTTGGAGAGCATCTTCAAATGTGCAAAGCCTTTCTCAAGGCCATCATGGTCTTCTAAGGTTACTATAAATTTTAATAAAGATGCATTAAGGATATCTTAAATGTCAGAGTTTTTCCTTAGGATATATATGAACATAAGTAGAAGACTCTTAACTGCATGTCCAAGCTCCTCAGATAATCAAGGCCAGTCCTTGTGGAGACTAAGAAGTTCCAGGAACTGAAAGTTTGTTGTAGCTGGGTCACTGCCTCCCAGAAGCAGCATCAGGTGGTCCTCCTAGTACTCTGTGAATGTGAAAATGCAAAGTCTCTTTGTGCTTCTGCTGCTGTTGCTGATGCATTCTCCACCTGTCTGATTTGCTAGTCATTCACCCTGCAAACTTTCACTCTATCCTCTGGAGGG
Source organism: Eulemur rufifrons (assembly GCF_041146395.1). Classification (NCBI taxonomy): domain Eukaryota; kingdom Metazoa; phylum Chordata; class Mammalia; order Primates; family Lemuridae; genus Eulemur; species Eulemur rufifrons. The sequence goes on from NC_090984.1 coordinate 59,205,002, forward strand.
AATGGTGGCTTCTTCATCACATAATATTTTCTGTATCCACATTCTTACATGATTCCCAGTTCATCTCTTAACACAAACCCTTCTTTAAATCCTGGGTAATGATAATAAAAGTGATGACTGTAGTAATCATTTATTAAGTGTCTATCATGTTTCAGAAAGTTTACGTTGGTTATTTTATTCAATTTTCTTAACAGCACCTTTAAAATAAATCTTATTACCTGTATTTTATACATAAAGCAACAAGGGTTCAGAAAGGATAGTTAATTTATGCAAGACACATAGCTAGTTGACAGAAGAATCAAGATTCTGTTAACAGGCCGGGCGCGGTGGCTCTCGCCTGTAATCCTAGCACTCTGGGAGGCCGAGGCGGGTGGATCTCTCGAGGTCAGGAGTTCGAGACCAGCTTGAGCAAGAGCGAGACCCCATCTCTACTAAAAATAGAAAGAAATTATCTGGCTAACTAAAATATATATAGAAAAAATTAGCCGGGCATGGTGGCGCATGCCTGTAGTCCCAGCTACCCGGGAGGCTGAGGCAGTAGGATCGCTTAAGTCCAGGAGTTTGAGGTTGCTGTGAGCTAGGCTGATGCCACGGCACTCACTCTAGCCTGGGCAACAAAGTGAGACTCTGTCTCAAAAAAAAAAAAAAAAAAAAAAAAAAAAGATTCTGTTAACAGACTCCAAAAGTTGTACTCTTTCCTTTCTATAATGATGTCTTTCTAAAATGGGTAGATATCCTAAAAGTTTATCAGGTAGCTGTGTTAGCCCACTAAAACTTGGGGTCTCTAAAGTAGAGCTATCTTTTCACCAACCATCCGTAAATTGATGGTCAAATTTAAGTTAAGTGACTCACAATCCATATTTAGCATGAAATAGTTTAATTAGTTCCTTTAGATGAATGGAAATTATCTTAAAGTGGGTGAGTCACGAGGAAGAAGGAAGGGGTTGTGGAAAAGGAGGTGGGAATAGATCTCAGGAAGGATGCTGTTGAAATGAAAGGGCCCAGGTTTTATGTAGCAAACAGAAGTAAGCACAGGTACAGCCTCGTGTTTGTTTACGTTGTTTCAGAGTTTGAGCTGGTTTCATGGTTTTGACTCACAATTTTCTTTGTGTTGAAGCTAGATGAGTTCCTGCTAACAGCTCTATACCACAAAATCCCTTGGTATCCTTCAAGATTAGTTCTGTTGATGAACTTTGTTAGTATTCATACATGTAACCCTAAGAGTCACTACATTTTGTGGATGAATTTACATGTGACTTCAAAATCTCAACTATTCTAGCAACAATATTGCACATTGGCTTAAGTGCTACATAAAAGAAGTGTTAGAACAATCAATGATTTCTAGATTTCCTTAAAAATAATATTTCTCAAATGTATGGTTAGCAATTTTTAATGATTTAGCTATTTCAAGCATAACAAATTATTGTGGACCCTGTACTGCCTTGCTTGTCTTCTCTCATAGTAAGTATCCTTGCTGATATTATGACCTTTATGCATAGCACAATGTGATTCTTACATCCGTAATATCTGTATTAGTATATTTTTACATTTATGAACTTTGAGTCCTTCCTTGCTTTTGTTTTCATTTCACTGTCAAAATGGGCCAGCATGACACCACACATCCGAAGAAGTAAAAAATTATGTCAGCAAATGAAAGAATACTTTTACCTTTTTCATTTATTCATTTAGAAACTGTCTATACTTGCTTTTAGACTGCCATGTACTTCAATCTTTTGTTTTCAGTTTCTTTTAAATGTTCTCTTGTTTTTCCAGGTGATACCAGGACAGGTAACAGAGGGGATAACTTGACAATTTAAAAATTTTGTCTACGATACATTTCAAGAGACTTTCCTGGTGCTGTTTCAATCCAGCAACAAACATTGATTCCTGTGTCTGCTCCTAATTATTAGGGGAGAGGGGCAGACACAAACACCTATGAATACTTTATGTCCTCTGAGGACTCACAGTCTATTTGGGGTGGGGAGAATAAAGGTGAATTCTTAACTGTAATATGTGACAGACTGTGACAAAGTCCGTAATGAAGAGACCATGGCAATGCAAGGGAAGAGGAGCTAGCTAAATCCTGCCTGGGAAAATCAGAGGAGAAAATGTTTGGTATGGATCTGAAGGAAGCATAAATCTTCACTTGGTCAATATGGAGCGGGAGGAACTATATTGTAGATAGAGGGGAGAGCTTGAGAGAAGAGCACAGGCAAGTCTAGGGCATGCTCAAGGAATGGCAATAAGTCAGTGAGGGTGAGAGAGGGAAGGAAGGGTGGAGGTGTCTTGGGAAAAAAGGTATGTTAGGCCCAGATTTTATTGGACTTTGAATTCCAGATTAAGGACTCTGACCCTATTCTACATTCATTGGAGAGTCCTGTAGATTCTGTTTCAGAAGGGTAATTTTGACTGTGGTGTAGATGAGGATTAAAAGGATAAAAGACTAGTTAGGAATCTAGAGGTGGAAGAGACAGATTTTGATATGTTACAACATGAGCAGGGTAAGAGACAGGAAGGAAACATAAATGATCCAGAATTTTCAAGTTCAATATGGAAATATTCATGCCACACACAAGCAAAGAAATACAGAATATATAGAAGTTTAGGATTAGGAGCAAAGAGAATTTAAAAAAGGGCTAAAGTAGCATTATGCTATTTTTTTTTCTTTCCAATTTTCTGGCATAATATTTCTCCTAAGACATTGACATATTCTCATCCTACCTGACCTTTGATTAGGAAAATAAGGCATTTTCTTATCTCACAAGGTAATCAGAGGTGGTAGAAGGAATGTATCCGTTTATTTCTAAACAAATAATGCAAAACAATTTGAGCCAATTTAATGAGATGAAAAGATTCTGGGTTCAAAGAGTTCAGAATTTTCTTACAAGTAAAATAAAATTAAACTCAGGTTAAGTCATTAAAGTTTCGTTGAGCATTTGTCACATGCAGCAGTAGCTGAAAAGAGTGGTAGTGATGGTGATGTAGGTGTAGTTACTTATTTTCACTCACACGCCCTCGACCTGTTGTTATCCTCTTCAGAGCAGACTTCACTTCCTGGTTCCTCAGCGTGTAGATGAGAGGGTTCATTAATGGAGTGACCACAGTGTAAAACACAGCCACTGCCCCATCCAGGCGACTCTTGGAGCCAGCCCGAAGGTAGATGAAAACACAGGGGACATAGTAGACTGTGACGACAGTTAGGTGGGAGCCACAGGTGGAGAAGGCTCGGCGCCTCCCATCAGCGGTGCGAATCTGCAGGATGGCATGGACTATGTTGGCATAGGAGAGCAGGATTAACATGAAGCAACTGGCGGCCACTACTCCAATGTCCACAAAGGTCACAAGCTCATTGATAGTTGTGTCAGCACAGGCCAGTCTCAACACGGCAGGGATGTCACAGATAAAGTAATCCACTTGGTTGGGGCCACAGTAGGGCAAGCGGAAGGTCAGGGTGGCCTGGATAGAGCCATGGATGGAGCCACCCACCCAAGCTCCAGCCACAAGGATTGTGCACAGCCTGCCATTCATGAGCATGGGATAGCGCAGGGGCTGGCATATTGCCAGGTACCTGTCATAGGCCATCAAGGTGTAGAGGAAGCACTGGGTGCTGCCCAGGAAGTGAAAGGCAAACAGCTGAGCCACACAGCCACCAAAGGGGATGGCCTTGTTGGCGGGAGTAAAATTCAAAATAAGCCGAGGAACGATGACCGAGGAGAGCCACATGTCCAGGAAGGAGAGCACTCCCAGAAGAATGTACATGGGGCGAGCATGGAGCTTCGGGTCAGCCCACACGGTGAGCAGAATGAGCAGGTTCCCCAGCTGAGTCAGGATGTAAATGGTGAAGAAGACCAGGAAGAGGAGGATTCTTAGATTTGGGGGGTGGGCCAAGCCCAGGAGAATGAATTCTGTTACCATAGTGTCCAGGGATGTGTTTTTGGTCTTTCTCATGTCTGTTTGTAGTCTGCTAAGATGAGTGGTGAAGGCAGACAAGAGGGACGCAGCACAATGAAGTTGTAAGGGAACGCTTTTGTCTGATGATTAGTGCCTAGGAGTTACGGGATAAACAGACCAGCGTTACATTTTTTTTTTCCTGTGGACATTACTCCTTGTGAATGTTAAAATTTTTTTAAAAGAGGAAGTGGTGGACGGGGCGCGGTGGCTCACGCCTGTAATCCTAGCACTCTGGGAGGCCAAGGCGGGTGGATTGCTCGAGGTCAGGAGTTCGAGACCAGCCTGAGCAAGAGTAAGACCCTGTCTCTACTAAAAATAGAAAGAAATTATCTGGCCAACCAAAAATATATATAGAAAAAATTAGCTGGGCATGGTGGCACATGCCTGCAGTCCTAGCCACTCGGGAGGCTGAGGCAGGAGGATTGCTTAAGCCCAGGAGTTTGAGGTTGCTGTGAGCTAGGCTGATGCCACGGCACTCACTCTAGCCCGGGCAACAGAGTGAGACTCTGTCTCAAAAAAAAAAAAAAAAAAAAAAAAAAAAAAAAGAAGTGGTGGTGGCACCATTAGTTATTTAAGCTTACTTAATAGAAGAAACCTTCCCGAGGCTGGTTAGTTTCCTGAATGGATGGGAACTCTTGTCCATGGCAAGATACTGAGAAGCAGGATTTGGCAGATCAAGGAACAAGGGGACATGTGAATGACAGGGAAGGATCAAATCTCCAACCAAAAGTGGGGTTCACCAGGGTGGAGCTGGGGTTGATGCAGAGCAGTATGGAACAAATACCCTACAATTCCCACATCTATGTTTTCTTCACCTACCATCATTGCAATGCCTCCTCTTTGTCCTTAGCTAAAATCTCATCTCATCATCATAGCATGCAGAAATATTCCTCACCTGAGGAATATTTACCAGCCTATTTCACTCTTTGCAATTCCTTCTTAGTGCTCAGATGCATGGGACGCCTCAGGGCCCTCCCAGTGGCACGCTCTCACTTGGGACTTACGCACACGCTGCGTTTGCTGCTCCCTTCACCTTGGTAATGTACAGTTTTCCTTCAGGATTCAGTTTGGGTGTGTCCACCTTCAAGAAGTTTTTCCTGATTCCTGAGGACCATGCTTATACTTTTCAAAGCACTTAACACATTATATTGTCATTGTCTAAGTTTTTGTTTGTCTCTTCTATTAGTCATCCCATCTAGCACAGTAAAAGTGATAAATACTGCAATTATTTTCTGAATGACTGAATGGCTGATTGCCAGATTTCCCTGACTGGCTACAGTGTTTCTCTGTTTGATCTTGTTTGTCTGACCCTTGTGCCCACTTGGCTGGGAGTTTTAGGACAAGACACTGTCTCATTCAGTATGCTATATGAGCCCAGATTCATTATAACAAACTGCAAGGAACATTCATGCTTTTTATTGCTCTAGGATATCATTCAGATTTATTGGTGGATTTATGTGGTCAATTGTTTTGAAATTGGATTTCTTTGTATAGGGTCACGGAAGAATTTTTATTGTTTATTATAAAAGCATTGATTAGTGCGGGACTTGATTTTTAGTATGTTTGTGTATAAAATATATACTGCAGTCTACAGTATAGTAATTCTCTCCAAAGACCTTTAAAGATTTTCAAGTATCTTAACCAGATGATAAGGGATGAAATTTGTTTGTTTCATTCATTTTGCTGAATAGGTTGTTCAATAAAGATTTTTCTCCCCACACTAGGGTTTGAGATGCATTCATTTGTCATTTAACCACAAAGTAACCTTGCAATTTAAATGACTATTTTCACAAGCAATTAAAATAACAGGTTAATTATAAATAACATGAATAATAAGTGTAATCATTTAATATCTATCAGAAATCTCCCAGAGATTTTATCTTGCTTATTCTCTAAGGTAACTTAATTCATAGTAGAAGCAGTAATAACAACAATTATTAAGAACTATCAGTAGTCGTAGTGGTAATAATAATAATACTAATACTGAATATACCTGGCTCTTCATGGTTCACAGAAAATGGTAAACTTGCCTTTTTCCCACTAAGAAAGAAGAAATACCAGATTTTTCTGCCTGAGTTTCAGGAAGACACCTTGATTCATTTGAAATGGGTGGGAAGACTGATTCATATTTCTTTGGCTAGAATATGGAGAAAAAAGAGATGTAGTTGAGATTAAAATTATACATAAAACACTAATTATGAGCCAAAGTAATTTTCTTTGTCAATATAGATACACAATATCAGTGTGCTTCCACTTAGGCAAATGATATATTCATAAATGTTTTATGAAAATCAATTTTTGTATGTCAAATTAGAACTGTAACACTGGGGCAATTATTTGGAGGATTTCCATAATGTACATTTATGTATAATGAAAAGTTTCTCCCTAATTTATCTGCTTGCCAGGATGATTTTCTTTTCTTTTCTTTTCTTTCTTTCTTTTTTTTTTTTTTTGAGACAAAGTCTTGCTTTGTCGCTCCAGGTAGAGTGCAGTGGCATCATCGTAGCTCACTGCAACCTCAAACGCCTGGGCTCAAGTGATCCTCCTGCCTCAGCCTCCTGAGCAGTTGGGGCTACAGGTGCGTGCCACAACGCTCAGCTAATTTTTCTCTGTTTTTTAATAGCGATGGGGTCTCGCTCTTGCTCAGGCTGGTCTCAAACTCCTGAGCTGAAGAGATCCTCCCGCCTCGGCCTCCCAGAGTGCTAGGATTACAGGCATGAGCTGATTTCTCCCCCCTTTTTTTGTGCACAAATCTGGTTTCATTTTTCCCAGGTGTCCTGTTGTAAGAAAGCTCCTTTTACTCCCCTAGGTTCTGTGTCCTCTGCTTGGGAGGACCCGGGAAACTGAGGTAAGTTACAGCTGGTGGGTTTGAGGATAGGTTACATTTTCAGGCAGACTTGACAAAGAACGGTGGTCTTAACTTGGAAGTTAACTTGGAAGTTCAGGGGTTACAGAGGAGGACGGCTTAGATTTCCAGAAATTAGATTTTTGGAGACACAGGGAATATGTTTTCAGAAGGCTTGGTTTTCTTGACAAGAGAGCAGAACAGTCTGGGGTCAGCTTAGAAGAAACAAAAGAAGAGGCCACATTTCAGTGTCCTCCCGTCCCCCTCCCTTATACTCTAGCTTTCATGTCATTTTGTTTTAAGTGTGTTCTTCTTTTTTCACTGTTGAAACTTAGGATATTTAAGGGAAGGAAAGGGGAAGACTTACAGGGTTTCAAAAAATTAAAAAAAATTTTTAGTGTATCTACCCTGGTTAATTAGATAACCAAAATATTCTAAAATGTCACAAGTTTTACACTGTATTTGATGTTGCTAAAATCATCTTGTAAAATGATCAGAATTTAAATAATCAAAGCACATAAAAATAACAAAAAGTTAATGTTCAATATAAAAAACATCTGAAAATAAGATCCTAGTAACCTCAAGAATAAGCAATACATTTTTAAAAAGCAAATTATTCTGGAAACTCTAGGGAGAGGCTCTGGGGACAGAGTGAAAGAGTAGCATTGAGAAGGTAAGGGCAAGGAGGCAGAAGAACACCTTCGAGGGACCTCTGTGGCATCATGGGATCATGGGATGAGCCACTTTCTGTGTCCCCAACCCTGTGCCACATCAGGCTGGTTTGATGTAAGCATGTCTCTTGCAGTGGATTTCCATTTGGAGAGGCCCAGAGGAGGGCAAGCCTCTATCCAGCAATCTGAAACTTTGTTTGGATTCCTACAGTGACCTTTGGGATCTGGGCTACTAGGGAACAGTTATGAAATCCTGAAGACAAGGAATGAAGACTGGTCCAGTGTTGTGTTGGACATATTAGCATCAAAGTGCTCCTATTTACCCCTGTGACAAGACTCACCTCAAATCTGTTTCCAAAAAGAAGATTCACCTTCCATCATCCTTCATTCACAGTTAGACATCCTGGTAGAGCTAGGGCAGAGTAAAGGAACTGGATAGAATTTGGGGTGGCCTAGATATATTTTACCTAATCCACAAGAGTATATTCTTGTCCTTTTACCAAAGGTTAAGCAAAAAGACGTTGCTTAAGAAAAGGTATCTAGTGCCCTCTTCACTGGGGAAAGGAAAGGTTATGAATTGGGCCTGGCTTTGTGTTTGCACAATCATCAAAGAATTTTCTTTATGACCCCTATGACTTTATCACTGCCCAGTTCTGCCCTTTACTACTGCCCTAAGAAAAAGAGAAAACAAAAAGAAAATAGTGTTAAGATTTTTTTTAAATCATTTTTTTAGCACAAAAATTCCCCAAGTTTGGAAAAAAGGAACTTAATTCTAGCAGTTTGGGAAAGAGTTGAGGAAGAAGATGGAGAAAAGAGATTGATTACATTAACACGTGGATGAAATAACAGAAAGTCTTAAAGTTCCAAGATTAGTTCGTGGCCTTATTTTGAATGGAGCTGCTTCCAGGACTGCTTTTGCCATCCTCTTACACTCACAAGTACAGAGCTGCAAAATTGTGGAGCAGGCTGGCTGTCCTTGAGCGGAGTGGTCCAGCACATGGGGATTCAGTCTAGTCTATCGTAAAGGGCTCCCACATCTGTTTTGGAAAGGCTGCAGAATTCTTTTAGGAGTTCAACCTGGCAAGTAAGTATTCAGAATTTCTGAAAGCACCTGCCTTTCAGGGCTCTTTGACAAATGTGACTTCTATATATCTCAAGTCATATTTTATATCAGTATTGGCTGTTGCCTCTGTAGCTCTGATTAAAAGGAAAAAAAAAAAAAACCGCTGCCAAGAGATTTGAAGAAAATACTTTAACCTCAAGGGAAATCCTACCCTGAAGTATTTCTCTAATGAGATCTCTCCTCCCCACATGCTCATTAGTTTGTTTTGAGAAAGAGCTGTAAATGTTTCTAGAAGATCTGTGGAAAGGGAGCTGTGGGGAATAACCTCATCAGTACAGCTTTGGATGACCTGTAATTTCTTAGAGGTGTTATGAGATCTCAATTGATCGCCTTCCCTCCCTGAGTACTCATCAGGGCTCCTGCATCATCTCCTTCTGGTTTCTGCTCCGACATCACCTCATCAGTGAAGTCTCTCTTGACTCTCCTCCTTCCCCTTCCCTGTTTGATTTTTCTCAGCAGCACTTATCACCATCTGACACACCGTATTGACTTGTTTGTTCATCGTTTTTCTCCCTTTGCTAGAATGTGGGCTTCGTAAGAGGAGAGAGATTTGCTCAGTGTGGAATCCCCAGCACCACTAGCACCGTGCCTGGCACGTGGTGTGTTCTTAGTAAATACTTTTGAATGAATTAGTAGGGGAAACTGCCACATCTCTTAAATGCTGTGGACAGGAAGAAAAAAAGCTGAGGTTTCAAATATGCACTGCACACTTAAAATTACCTGGAGTAGATTTGGCATCAAATCAATCCTCCCGTGAATATGCAGGTCTCGATAGCATATCCCAGGGCAAGTAGCTTTGGAAGTCCATCTATTTATTTTACAAAAGTTAACATTAATTTAAGTAATACTGAGGAATTGGCTAGAAATGAAGCCAGTAGTGTGATATAAGCCTCAGGACCCTCCACTGTAAAATGATGGAGCTGGACGAAGACTGGATGATTTCTAAGGTTCGTTTTAATTCTAAATTACTAAGGGAGAAGATGTTTAGAGTTTGGTGAGGGGGGCAAGGAGAGAAGAGAGAGAGAGAGAGAGAGAGAGAGAGAGAGAGAACTGCACTTCTACATTTTGCCACAAGATGACAGTATTGCTTTTATCAAAACCAAGTACTGCACTGTATTCTGCTACGTCGAGTAAATAGGAATAAATCCAGAAGGTTCATGAGGAATATAAATTACTTTAGTAAAGATATTATATGTGAGCCATCCATTAGTTTAGGAAAACTACGTGTTAGAAAGAATTACTTTCTTTTTGTAACACTTGGGAAATAGTTGGAAATACAGATTTCTTCCTTCTTCCCTCCCTCTCTCCCTTTCCTTTTTTCCACCTGGGCTTCCTACCTCCTCCTTTATTCCTTTCCTATTCTTTCTTTCAAATCTCACTTTATCACATCAAAGATTTCAAGTCAAACAAAACAGAGATATACAAGAAAAAGTTAGTATTTTCACCATTTTCTTTTAATTCCAATCCTCTGTAGCAACTAATGTTAATACTTCCTTTTATTTTTCCATTTCTTCCTCTATATTCATACATATACATACACATGCATAGACATATATATTGTATTTATTTTGAACTTTAAATTAATATCTGATCACCTGTTGGGCAATAAATTTAGATGTTTGAAAAACTTTTCCATCTCTTCCTTATTGTCACAAATGACAACGATGACGATGACTACAACCACAATACACACACAAGGTACACATAACCCACCTCTAATTGCACCTGGTTTCCATTTTTTCTTCTTTATTGATTTGCTTATTTATTCATATACTTAGGGGGTACAAATGAAGTTTTGTTACTTGGATATATTGCCTAGTGGTGAAATCTGGGCTTTTAGTATAACCATCACCCAAATAGTGTACATTGTGTCCAATGGGTAATTTCTCATCCCTCTCCCCCCTCCCACCCTCACACCTTTTGGAGTTTCCAGTGTCTCTTATTCCACTCTCTATGTCCGTGTGTACACATGATTAGCTCCCACTTATGAGAACATGTGATATTTGACTTTCTGTTTCTGAGTAACTTTACTTAGGATCATAGCCTCCACTTCCATCCATGTTGCTGCAAAAGACATGATTTCATTCTTTTTTATGTCTGAGTAGTATTCCATGGTATATATGTTTATATATACCATATTTTCTTTGTCCAATCATCTGTCGATGGACATTTAGGTTGATTCATAACTTAGCTATTGTGAATAGTGCTGGGGTGAACATACAAGTGCAGGTATCTTTTAAACTTTTATTTATTTTTATTTTTTCTCCATTCATTTTTTTATTTGTATTTATTCATGGGTGCAAGTGCAGTTTTGCTACAGTGCTGTATTGTGTGGGGGTGAAGTCAGGCCCTTCAGTGCATACATCACTGAAGCAATGCACGTTGTATCCGCCAAGCAACCTCCCATCACCAGTCTCCCTCCGCCTCCCCCCACCATGTGTCTTCTATATAATGATTTCTTTTCCTTTGGGTAGATACCCAGTAGTGGCATTGCTGGATGGAATGGTAGTTCTATTTTTAGTTCTTTGAGAAATCTATCTTGAGAAGAGAAACACTTGGCATGGGGAGATTGGCCACGTCTGCTTTTGCCTTTTGTTATTCTTCACATTTGCCTTCTCTGTTCTTTATGCACATTATGCTTTTCAATCGTCACCAGAATCACTTGGACTAAAACTTGTGGATTTATCAGTAGAAAATGTTCATGTGAAGAGACTCTTGCAAGGGAACCCATAGCTGTTCCTGTGGTGCTTACAGTCACTCTGGCAAGAAAGGAGCTCCTCCCCTCGTGTTTCTTCTGGGTTTTGCATCCAGGTTGAGCTTCCCTCCCTCACCCACAAGCAGGGTTTACCTTCTGCAGACTCCAGCGGCTCAGAAACCAGGGATGCAGGGCCAGGCTCGTGGGGTGCTGCAGCAGATGTGGGGATTTTTCCTTCTTTATGTTTCCCTGAAGATGGGAGGTAAGTCTCAACTGAATAGCAAATGCTGCTGGGAGTTTTCAAAATAATTTTCTTCCGGCAAAACGATTGCAACTTTCGACATCTGTAATGAAAGAGTCTTTGCTATACGCATTTTCCTTAGGTGGTGCTAATTGTCCTCCTGTTACTATTGCTGCTGCTACTTCTGCCACCATTTACTTCTCCCCTATCAGTGGCAGTTCTTTTGTGACCACATGGAGCCTATCCTTTTTAATAATGCTGTGTTTTGTCATAGGCGCTGCAGGACAAAGCATTGAACAGCCCCGTGAGTTGACAGCTGTGGAAGGAGCCTTTATCCAGGTCAACTGCATGTATCAGACATCTGGGTTCAATGGGCTGTCCTGGTACCAGCAACATGACAGCGGAGCACCCATATTTCTCTCCTACAGTGTTCTGGATGGTTTGGAGGGGAGAGGTCGTTTTTCTTCATTCCTTAATCGCTCTGCTGGGTACAGTTACCTCCTTCTGAAGGAGCTCCAGATGAAAGACTCTGCCTCTTACTTCTGTGCCGTGAGAGACACGGTGACTATGAGGCCTCCTCAGCTGCACCAAAATTTAAAACGCAACCACAGCAGTGAGAAGTTTTGTTTCCTGAGTGTATGCCTGCTGTGAGTTAAGACTGAGGACTTTGGAACCAGACTTGAGTGCAAGTAGCTATTTGAGAGGTAATCCCAGGAAACACCAGTAGGAGAGTGGAAAAGTGAGACAGGAAGGGAAGGAAGCCAGTGAAGTGTACATTTGTTACACTTTACTGGCTTCTTGTGGACAACCAGAATTTAATTCTGCTACAGAACTCTGGAGCCAGTGGAACACAAACTTAGAGTTACCCTTCTGAAAGGGTGAGAAAATTGGAATATTTATCCACTATTTTAGTTATATATTCCTGAATAATAAATTACCCCAAACATAGTGGCTTAAACATTTATTTAGCCAACAAACATTTATTATCTCACAGTTTCTGTGGGTCAGGAATTCGGGAGCGGTTTGGCTGGGTAGTGTTGGGTCAGGGTCTTTTATGAAGTTTTAGTCAAGATGAAATCATCTAAAGGCTTGACTAGGACTGGAGGGCGCTTCCAAGATGATTCACTTGCATAGCTGTTGGCGAGAAGCTTCAGATCCTTATCACATAGTCTCTTGCTCTCTCTCTTTTTTTCTTGAGACTGAGGTCTGTCTATATCACCCAGGCTAGTCTTGAACTCCTGGGTTCAAGTGATCCTCACACCTCAGCCTCCTGAGTAGCTGGCACTACAGGTGCAAGCCACTGTGCCCAGCCATATGGATCTCTTTATAGCGTGTCTTCATGACATGGTAGCTGGGTTTTTCCAGAGAGGGTAATCTGGAGAAGAGGGTGGAGAGAGAGTGAGAAGAGGAGACAGAGAGAAAGAGAGAGAGAGACAGAGAAGTGTTTTTTATAATCTAGCCTCAAAAGTGTCATACCATTACTGCTGCTAAATTCTGTTGGTCGCACAGACCCACCTGACTGAGTGTAGAAGGGGATTGCACAAGGCATGAATACCAGAGATGATGGAGATCACTGGAGTCATCTTGATGACTGGCTACCATTTACCAACTCCTGTCAGTCATTGGTTGAGAGTTTCTCACCAGGGACATTAAGTTTCTAGTATTCAGGGTTTACTATGCACATGGGCAAAGAAAGCTCCAGTTGCCAGAAAGACCCCTCAGGCACAGAGGTGCTGACAGTGGGAAGTTGGGCCAGTATGCTAAGACATGAAAAATGCCAATGGTTTACGTGGGGGGAGTGCTTTGATAGATTCAGTTCAACTCTTCCACTGCTTTGATACTCTCAGGCCTGACGTTATATTCACTCTGTTCTGTCATTGATATCTCAAGGTGGTGACTAATTACAGCTTCTTAAGAAAAGACCTAAAACAGGAGTTAACATGACAAGCATAGTCCTTGCTGCTCCAGTTGGTCCCAACATCATAGTTATCAGCCATTGTCTCCCTTTTCTATCACCCATTCTATATTCCCTCACACCCTCATTTTGCATTCCTGTGGGTCTTGGTTTCTTGCTCAGTGGGTGACCCAAACCCTCATCCCTGAGGGGCCTAAGCCCCTGGTTACCGTACCCCTTTCAGACCTTGGTTGATGCAATTGCCTGTTCAATGCTATCGCTAGATGTGGGAACACCAAGATGGGTCCCAGTGAATCCTCTGAGTTCCATTCACACTGCCCTCTACCCTCCTTATATATGTCCTCATGATTGTAGTCAATTACCTCTTCCAGTACAGTTTTGCCAAATTTGGGGAGCTTTCAGCCATTATTTCTTTGAATACCTTTTCATCCCCCACTTTCCTCTTATTCTGAGACTCCAATGATATGAATTTAGGTCTTTTGTTGTTGTCCCATAGGTCTCAGACTGTACTCATTTTTTTTTTTTCAATCGATTTTCTCACTGTTGTTCAGACTGGGTAACTTCTAATTGATCACTTCCCAAGTTCACAGAGTCTGTTTTTTGTCATCTCCCCCTTACTAATTAATCTATCCAGAGAGCTTTTTAATTCTAGTTATTGAACTTTTTAGTTCTCTAATTTGCATTTGGTTCTTTTTTCATAATTTTCTATTTTTTTGCTGATATTCTCTATTTTTTCATTTGTTTCAAGAGAACTTGTAATAGCTCACTGAAGCATTTTTATGACAGCTGTTTTAAAATCCTTGTCCAATAATTTCAGCATCTGATTCATTGTGGTGTTGATATTGGTTGATTGTCTTTTCTCATTCATGTTGTGATTTTCTAGTTCTTGGAATGAAAAATAATTTCTGCTTATAGCCTGGACATTATGGATATTATATTTTGAAACTCTGGGTTCTATTTAACTTTCTTTGAAGCAGGTAGTTCCCCTGTTGAAATGTACTGTGAAGATCGGTAGATGTATATGTTGTTTCTGATGGGTCCCAATGGCTCCACCCGTGCAAAACGGGAGGCACTGAATCACATGGCCTTGTTGTCTCTGAATGGGAATGATCAGCTTTCTGCTGGCCAGGTGCCACCAGGGAAGGGAAGAAAGGAGAGGGCCAACTAGACCTACCTCCTGCCTGGTTGATGCTGGGTAAGAGTGGAGGCTTAGCTCAGCACTGGGCCTCTCTTACAAGGGGAACAGGAGCTCCAATTAACCCTGTTTTCCACTGCCTTGTTCATTTACACTGCTTCTGGGTGGCTGTGGGGATTCAGCTCCTCAATGGGCACTGCTGACACCGGGGTAGGGAGGAATCTGAGTGTTGACTATCCTATCTCATACCAACTCATTTTACCTCATTGTTGCCAGGTGGGGATGGAGGCTCAGCTTATTGCTGGATCCTGCTGACATTACCTTGCTAGGGAATTTGAGAACCACCTGCTTCTGCCAGCTGGGGAATGAAGATCTGCTTCCTATTTGGCCTGCAGACACCACTGAGTGGAGAAATTAGAGTGCACAGTCTGCTTCCATTGGGAAGAGAGGTTGGATGGACAATCAACTTTCCTGCCCACTGACTGAAATCTGGGGGTAAGGTCTGTCCATTGGTATTTGGCTGGAGCAGGAAGGGTACTGCCAAAAAGATTTTCTGTTATTAGGCCATTGACCTTTTCCTTGTCCTTTGGCTAGAGTGAATAGACTTTCCTTGGAGCTGTTTTCCCTATGCCTGTTGGTGGCTCTGGGTTGGAGGTTTCTGCAATACCCTGTCCCAGACTTCTTTTGATTGATGTTAACATGGTATATTATTTCCCAACTCTTTTACTTTTAAGCTAGCTATGTCTTTTAGACAGTATAGAGTTTAGTATTGCTTTTTAAAAATCAATCTGACAGCCTCTGCCTCTTACTTGGAGCATTTGAATCATTTATATTTTTAATAACAACTTTATTGAAATATAATTTACATACAGTAAGATTTACCCTCTTACAGTGTATAATTCAGTGGTCTTTATTATATTAATGGAATTGCACAATCATAGCCACTAATTTTAGAATACTTTCGTCACCTCACGAATAAATCTTACACCCATTAGCAGTTACTCTTCATCCCCATCTCCTTCCAGACCCTGGCAACCAGTAATCTACTTTCTGTCTCTATAGCTTTGCTTACTCTAGACATTTCTTATAAGTAGAATCATACAAAATGAGATCATCTTTGACAGCCTTATTTCACTTAGCATAATGTTTTCAAGGTTCATTCATGTTGTAGCAGGTATCAGTACCTCATTCCTTTTTATTACTGAATAATATTCTATTTTATGGATTGTTTACCCACTCATCAATGGATAGACCTTTTTGCTGTTTCCACTTTTTGGCTATTATGAGTAACGCTGCCATGAACATTGTTTATAAGTTTGTGCGGACACATGTTCTCAATTCTCTTGGGTATAGGAGTGACAATGCTGGGTTATGATAACTCTGTGCTGCACATTTTTGAGGAACTGCCAAACTGTTTTCCAAACTGCCTGCACCATTTTATGTTCTTACCAGTAATGCCTGAGAGTTCCGATTTCTCCACATCTTTTCTGACACTTGTAATTGTCTGTCTTTTTGATTATAGTCATTTTTATGAAGTGATATGTCATTGTGGTTTTGATTTGCATTCTCCTGAAGGCTAATTACCTTGATTACATTGAGCACTTTTTCATGAGCTCATTGGCCATTTGTATATCTTCTTTGGGGAAATGTCTATCCAAATCTTTTTTCATTAATTTTAGATACATGATAGTAGTACATGTTTATGGGGGTACATGTGATATTTGACACATGCATATAATATGTAATGATCAAATCAAGGTAACTGGCATATCCATCACTTCGAACAATTTTTGCCCATTTTAAAGTTACTTGTCTTTTTGTTTTGAGCTATAGGAGTTATTTAAATATTCTGTATATAAGTTATACTATTTGCATTTAATGTGATTGTTGATATGGTTGGGTTTGGGTTTAAATGTACCATTCTGTGATTTGTTTACTATTCTCGTCATTTGTTCCATGGTCCTTTTCCTTTTTGTTTGGATTGAGTTTGGTTTTTTTTTTTTTGTATTTTATTTCATCTCCACCATTACCTTGTTAGTTATACTACTTTATTTTAGCTATTGCTCTAGTATTTAGAGAATATATCTTTAATAAAGTACAACTTCAAATAATATTATAGCATTGCCTGTATGATGTAAAAACTTTTCAAACTTCTGTTTTCCTCCTCCCAGCCTTTTTTGTTATTATTTTCATGTATCTTACTTCTGTATGTTATCCACAATACATTACGGTTATTTTAAGTAGTCAAAACTTTTAAAAAGAGACTTAAAAACTAACAGATTATAAAATGTCTTGATAGTTTTGCCTTATTTACAGAAATTACCTCACCTAGACAATCTGTAACGTGTGGAGAATATTTTTTTTGTTTGTTTTGCTTTGGACATTTGCTCAAGCAGTACAAAAGTCAAATTAGGAAGTGTTGAGTCAGATATTTCTGGAAACCAAGTTAGTTCCAGGCTGCATATCAGGCATCCTGGATACCTGTAGATTGGTACCAATTTACTGAGTATTCATGGGTGAGGCTTCACTTGTCCACGGACTTTGAATCCCTGATGTGTATTGTAGTGATTATTATAGTGGCTACCCAAACTGATGTCATGCTAATTGCCAAAGAGTTGGAATTATTCCACATACGGAGGCTGTTGCATTTGTTGTCCATTTATTGAATTGTTAAATGAGTCAGACTAATAACAGGTAATACATTGAAATGGAAAACTTTAAATAATACCCCTGAGTATTCACTGATGGCAAGTTCAATTATGGTCATGTGATGATCACTTCAAAATCCTATGTCAGATTGATAAAAATCCCAAAGATTTCAAGCCTGAAATTTACCCTGTGCAGAACCTTGTGCTTTGTAATTTTACACCCTAGACCTCTGTAATCAGGCATAAGAGGAGAATTGAATCATTAGAGGAGGTACAGAGTAGATGGTAAGTTGGGAAATTTATTTTAAACAAGTGAGGTAAGTAGTTTTTATCTATAACCATATTATTGATTATACATTGAAGAATACTGCTTTAAATTTTAAAAGAGAGCTAAAGTTTAGTAGAACTAGTGGGTTGATTGATTTGATTGATAACACTGAGTTTTGCTATCCTCTTGCTGCCTCACTGTTATAAAGCATTGATGATTATTGTTACTTATTTAAGGTGGGTGTTGATGAAGGGAGAGAGGAGACGACAGGCTCTTCAGGGGAAGTTTGTCTTCTAAAAGTGATAAATGGGCCGGGCGCGGTGGCTCACGCCTGTAATCCTAGCACTCTGGGAGGCCGAGGCGGGTGGATTGCTCAAGGTCAGGAGTTCGAGACCAGCCTGAGCGAGACCCCGTCTCTACTAAAAATAGAAAGACATTATATGGACAACTAAAAATCTATATAGAAAAAAATTAGCCGGGCATAGTGGCGCATGCCTGTAGTCCCAGCTACTTGGGAGGCTGAGGCAGTAGGATCGCTTAAGCCGAGGAGTCTGAGGTTGCTGTGAGCTAAGCTGACGCCACGGCACTCACTCTAGCCTGGGCAACAAAGTGAGACTCTGTCTCAACAACAAAAAAAAAAAAAAATAAAAAAATAAAAGTGATAAATGAACAGTGGTCTTCCCATATATACCTAAACTTCATCACATTCCCATCTTTAAGATCATTGCAAAGAAGGTAATTGTATTAGTCAGAATTCTGCAGAGAAACAGAACCAAAGGTTTTATATATATAAGATACAAGGTTATATATATACACATATATATCATATATATATACATAGTGGTCCCTCAGTGCATGTGGAAGATTGGTTCCAGGACTGCAGCATATACCCAAATCTGCACATACCCTGGGCAACATAGCGAGACCTTGTCTCTACAAAAAATTAAAAAGTTACCTGGGTGTCATGGTGCATGCCTGTAGCCCCAACTTCTGGGAAGGCGGAAGCAGGAGGATTTCTTGAGCCCGAGAGTTCAAGGCTGCAGTGAGCTATGCTTGTGCCACTGCACTCCAGCCTGGGTGACAGAGGAAGACCCTATCTCTTAATGATTCTTGTGTTACTTTTAAAATATTAAGAAAAATCAACTCAGTAAATGCTCAGTGAGTTCTTCTTTTGTGTCAGATATTAATATTAATATTTTCCTTCCTTCAGGGGTGCATAGTTGGATCTTATTGTTCCTCAAAGGTCACTTTATGGCTTTTTTTGGTTATTGTTTAATGTATTTTAGCAGCATGGCATGGTGCACATGAAGTGCTTGGCCTGGCTCCTGATATGTAGGGGGTATATTGTAGCAATTACTATTAAACTGGTTTATCATCTATATGCTCTGATAATAAAAAAGCAATTCAGATAGAAATGCAAAATCATTTCAATTAGTTCCAATCCTATAATATTAAAGCTAAATTAGCTTTCATTCTTTTCCCCCAAGGTCCTCTCGAAAGCTCATTGGATGGGTGCTCTTAACCAAACAAGAGTGACTGAATTTGTCTTCTTGGGACTCACTAATAACTGGGTGCTGGAGATACTGTTTCTCATGGTATTCTCAGTCACTTATGTGCTAACCTTTTTGGGGAACAATCTCATCATTATTACCATAAGCTTTATTCCACGTCTCCATACCCCCATGTATTTCTTCCTGAGCAATCTGTCCTTTATTGACATCTGCCACTCATCTGTCACAGTGCCCAAGATGCTAAAGGATTTGCTTTTAGAGAGAAAGACCATTTCCTTTGACAATTGCATTGCACAGCTCTTCTTCCTACATCTTTTTGCCTGTGCTGAGATCTTTCTGTTGACTATTATGGCGTATGACCGATACGTAGCTATCTGCACTCCACTACACTACCCCAATGTGATGAACATGAGAGTCTGTGTACAGCTTGTCTTTGCTCTTTGGTTCGGGGCTACTGTTCACTCACTGGTGCAGACCTTCTTGACCATTCGCCTACCTTACTGTGGCCCCAACATTATTAATAGTTACTTTTGTGATGTGCCTCCTGTCATCAAGCTGGCCTGCACAGATACATACCTCACGGGAATGCTGATTGTGTCCAATAGTGGAACCATCTCCCTCACCTGTTTCCTGGCCTTGGTCACGTCCTATGTGGTCATCCTGGTTTCTCTTCGAAAACAGTCAGCCGAAGGGCGCCGGAAAGCCCTGTCTACCTGCTCAGCCCACTTGATGGTGGTTGCCCTCTTCTTTGGGCCGTGCATCTTCATCTACACTCGGCCAGACACCAGCTTCTCCATTGACAAGGTGGTGTCTGTCTTCTACACAGTGGTCACCCCTTTGCTGAATCCCCTCATTTACACCTTGAGGAATGAGGAGGTAAACAGTGCCATGAAACAGCTCAGGCAGAGACAAGTGTTTTTCATGAAATCATATACATGATGGGAATTGGGATTGCAGACATAACTGTGGCCACATTCTTAATGAGAGAACAAAAGTAAAGAGTCACAATCGTTAGGTAAAATGGCATGAAGCAGGTTAGACTTCTCCTTAAAGGCAGAGACTTATTAAGTATAAAGGAAAAGATCATGGTAGAACATGTAAGGAAAAAGAACCTGGGAAAGTTCAGAGAAGGCTTCTGATTTGACCAGTAAAACAATACAATTTGGGGAACTCAATTCAGTCTCAGTCTCAGAAACAGGGACAGCTGTGGGAAGCTACCTTCTCAGTTTATGCTGTTCTGTAGGTTATTGCGTCTAGGGAGCAATACCCATCTTTTATAAATTACAGTGGTTTCAGTCTTGCTTTCAAATGTATATTCAAGTTGTAATAATATGCCCCTATTTATATTAAATTAAACTTTGTTGCTTTTGAATATGATTCTCTTATTATGTATTTTTTATAGTACTTTCATTTTGACAAAATTAAGGTGAAGATGTATTATATAAACTAATTTTATTAAAGTAAACTTTACATTACATAAAGTGCACTCATTTTAATTGTACAGTTTGGTGAGTTTTGACAAAGGTATACATACACTCATGTAACCACATCTCCAAGCAAGATACAGAACATTTTCATCACCCCAGAAAGTTTTATTCAGCTTCTTCCCAGCTAATCTCTCTATCTCCATGTAAGCATCCAAGGATCTGATTTTATTTTTTATTATGCATAAGATTTGTCTTTCCTAGACTTTCATATAAATTGAATAATATAGTATATACTCTTCTCTACCTGACTTCTTTTGTTCTGTGTGGTGTTTCTGAGATTAATGCATGTTTTTGTGGGTATCAGTAGTTTATTTCTTTTTATCGTTGAGTAATATTTCATTGTAACACAATTTGTTTACTCTTTCATGCATTGACGGACATTTGAGTGTTTCTAGTTTCTGTTAATTATGAATAAAGTAGCCATAAACATTTATGTACAGTTTATTTTGGATAACTTTCCATTTCTCTTGGGTAAATACCTAGGGGTAGAGTTGTTGGATCACATGGTAAGTGTATGTTTAACTTTGTAAGACACTGAAAGACTGTTTTTGAAAGTGGTTGTATGATTTTATAATCTCATGAAAAGTATTTGAGTTTTATATCCAGTGATTGGTATATTGTCAGTCTTTAATTTTATGCATTCCAGTGAGTATGTGGTTTTAATTTTCATTTCCCTAATAACTGATGATGTTAAGTATCTTTGCATTTGCTTGTTATCCCTTTGTGTATCTTGTTTTATGATGTGTCTGTTCAAATACTTTGCTCATTTATTTATTATTATTTTTTGTCTTCTTGTCACTGCATTGTATATTCTAGATACAAGACCTTTGTTGGATAAATGTCTTGCCAATAATTTTTCCCACTCTATGCCTTGCAATTTCCTTTTCTTAATGGTATATTTTGAAGAGCAGAAGTTTTAAATTTTGATTGCATTTGATTTATCAATTTTTTATTTTTATGGTTGATGCTTTTTATGTACTAAGAAATCTTTGCCTACTCCAAATCTCAAAGATGTTTTTCTATTTTGTTTTCTTCTAGAAGTTTTATAGTTTTACCTCTAAATTCTAGGTCCATGATCAATTTTTTTTAGTATATCTTTTTTGTTGTTGTTAGAGAAAAGTCTCACTGTGTCACCATGTTTGGCTAATTTTTAAATTTTTTGTAGAGATGGGATCTTGCTATGTTGCCCAGGCTGGTCTCAAACTCCTGGCTTCAAGTGCTTCCTCTGCCTCAGGCTCCCAATGCACTGGGATATTAGGCATGAGCCACTGTGCCTGGTCTATATATTATTATTCAAACATGATTTTATAACTAGATCACTTTGTTTTTTAACTTTAAAAAATTATTTATTTATTTTTTAGAAACTGGGTCATACTCTGTCTCCCAGGCTGGAGTGCAGTGGCCTGATCATAGCTCACTGTAATCTATAACTCCTGGGTTCAAGGAATCCTCCCTCCTCAGCTTCCTGAATAGCTAGTGCTACAGGTGTGTGCCACCATGCCCAACTAATTATTTTATTTTTAATTATTAAAAAATTTTTTTTTTTGGTATAGAAACAGGGTCTTGCTGTGTTTCCCAGGCTGGTCTTGAATTCCTGGCCTCAAGAGATCCTCTTGCCTCAGCCTCCCAAAGTGTGGGATTATAAGCATGAGCCCCTGTGATCCATTTTGAGTTTGCTTTTTATATCTTTCTAGATGGTTTTTACTATTAGTAAAATGAATGAAACACAAGGGAGTAAAAATATACTATCTATTCCTCCTCTGTTTTATAAAAATTTGTGATTTGTGGCAACTTACAATATCAAAACAAAAATACTTGTGTTAAAATGGAAATCAGAATTTATAACAATTGGAGCAATACATGTATTGGGAAATAGTGATGAGCTAATTATTGCAATTAAAAACTAAATGTATTTGAGCTTCTTGAAATTTGAGGCAAAGAAAAGAAGAAATGGTTACAGATGGTGTGGTGGGCAGAGTAGTGGTCCCCCAAAGATGTCTTCGTTCTAATCCCTAGTACCTGTCAGTATGTGCGGTTGCATGGCAAAGGGTAATTAAGGTTGTAGATGAAATTAAGTTTGCTAATCAGCTGACCTTGAGATAGAACTAGTGACCTGGATTATCCAGGTGAACCCAATGTAATCACAAGGACCCTTAAAGATGGGAGAGGGAAGCAAAAGAAGAGAATGAGAGAGAGATATGACCATGAAAGAAGCCAGAGAGATTCCACCTTGCAGGCTTTGAAGATAGATGAAGGGGGCCACTAGTCCAGGAAAGCAGGTGGCCTCTAGAAGCTGGAAAAGGAAAGGAAATGGATATTTCCTTAGAGCCTTCAGAAAAGAATGCTGCCCTGTTGACACCTTGATTTTAGCCCGGGGAGATGTGTGTTGAACTTCTGGCCTTCAGAACAGAAAGATAATAATTTTGTGTTGTTTTTAAGCTGCTATTAATACATTTGTGGTAATTTTTACAGCAGCAATAGCAACGTAATACAGATTTGTTTATATGAGTTTTTTTTTTTTTTTTTGCCCAATAAAGGAAGCATATGTGCTTTTGAAAAAAACTGCAAAGCTATGCTAAGAAAACTTCAGAAGATGGAAATGTATATGTGTTTGTTCATGCATGCGAATAAAAAACATTGTTAATAAAATGGACTTTGTTAAATTGATTTATAAATTTTATGTACTTATAAAAATCCCACAAAATTATTTTGGTAAAATTTCCAATAATGTTCTAAAGTTTAGTTGGAAAAAATAAACAGATGAAGATAGTTAAGAGGGCTGCTTGGATTTACATAATTTCAGAGCAGTTGACTTCCTGAATTAACTAGTATCACTTATTGAGCTGAAGTATGTCAGTTTACTGTGGAATGGGCAAGTTCTTGTGAAGAGGGCTTCATGACAAGTTTTGTAGGTAAAGATGATGACATACTGTGACTGAAAGCAGGAGTAGAAAGAGATGAGGATTCTACAGATGGTCATAGAGCTACCATAGAAAATAGTTAAATATCAACTTTAATGAAGCTAATGGAATGAAATAGAGTACACT
Source organism: Eulemur rufifrons (assembly GCF_041146395.1). NCBI lineage: Eukaryota > Metazoa > Chordata > Mammalia > Primates > Lemuridae > Eulemur > Eulemur rufifrons. The sequence goes on from NC_090984.1 coordinate 59,228,539, forward strand.
GAATACTAAAAATATATCTGATCTCTCTTTGCTTATTCTGAAAGGAATTTAGAATAGATTGGGGTCATTAGTCTCTTGATGCTCTGTTAACTTGTAGAAATAATGCTTAAGAGGATTCTGGAGAATTGGATACCAGACAATGTGGCCGTCCACACACAGTACAGAGTGACAGACCCACTGACTCTCAGAGGTAATAAATGATTGAAATGCCAGAAAGTACTCAAAAGGACAAAGAATCAGAAGCAGGCTATTAAATAAACTGGGAGGTGGTCATGAAAATACCTCAATATCATTACTTCAAATTGACAAACAAGTGTAGAATATTGTCAGTCTCCAAGAATTCTCATGTAAAGCCTAAGTCAAAATAAGAGTTTTACATATCCGTGATGAAGTTGAGCTATCACTACTGCACATGTTAAAAACTTAGAAAACTGATCTAATTATGCCTCTCCTTTATGTCCTTTTATATACACAGGTATTCATACCCATTGGTATCTTATATGCAGAAATAAATTCCCAGTGCCTTATTTATTTATTTGTATTATAGCAATAGTACTCTGTTGTATAGAAGATGGTGGTAGCCTGAGGAATTCAATTGTTGAATACAAAGTTGCCAATCCCCCTCTCCCCTTTAAGTCAACCACAGAGCCAGAGTCAAAATATTTTCATTTGATTCTTTACTATTTATTCCGTGAGTAACTAAATAATTACTAAACATTTTTATCTTGTTCCTGAGACTAAAAAGCCTTTTCTGTGAAATGGAAAATAAATGTTTTATTTTACCTCCCCAGAGAGTTGTGAAAGTTAATGTAATTGAAAATGGGTAATGTTAGAAATTTTGCTTGATACCATGAAAAAAATAAGCAAACATGACATTATTGTTCTGTTACAGTTTTACCAGCTACAACGTTAATGATTGCCATGAAGCATCCTCTTGTCTGTCACATCGCATGTGTTCCTCTGTGCGGCTGATTCCTGCACAAAGCCACCCTGTCTGGGCTCTTTGGAAAGCTATTTCTCTTGTCTGCCATTGCTTATAATAAAAGAGCATTTATTTTATACAAACCCTATAATTCTCAAATTCAGCTTTTTTTTTTTCTTTGCAATTTTAAGATCATTTTATTGAAGAGTGAGAGGTCGGGGGCAAGTACAGCCCCCCAGCCCCACCAGGGGGCATAGACCCCTTCCCTGCCTCCCACCCCCCAAGTGGCTCCCCCAACAGGAGCCACCAGCCAGTCTAAATGAATATAGTTTTATATTATCCAGAGAGTAATCTTGGGGAAAGAGACTATTGTATTATTAGATTTATCTGTTGGAAGTTAATTACGATACCCAGAAAACCTGACAGAATGCCTTCATGATCATGGCTCTGTATCACTGAAATGGCTTTTATCACTTGAATTTCCTCCGCAAACACCTTTCCTGGTGAAAATAAAAAATTTTCCTCTTAAAAAATGTGAGATGAGTCTTGTGGCCCAAAGGTTTATGGATCCCACCCTCACTGATTGCCTAGGAAATCCCAGCTGCATTCAAGCATGCCCTTGTTATTGATGGAGTCACAATGAGCTGTTGATTCCCAACAAGCCATGCTCTTTTATATATATGAATATGAGATACCATTGCCTGGAGTATCCTCTTCATATCCTCTGTCCTCCCAGTCTACTCAGCACATGCCACTCTGCTACAATATGTGCCACAGTGACTAGATTCAAGCTGTTGGATTATAGAGCATGTTTTATTCAACTTGATATTTTCTACCAGCTCTTAGAGCAATATTGGGTGCCTATTAAGTGTTTAGTACTAAATTTTTAGTTGAATGAATTCTCTACATAATAACTAAAATAATTTTATTAAAACACAAATTATTTAATGTCTCTTATGTGCTTAAACCATTTCGGTGGCTTCTCATCTTGCTGAAAAAGATTCTAAAGTACTCGAGAGAACACAGAAGGATTCTTTTTACTTCTCCAATGTCACTCCGCCTTATAGTCTAAGTGGTAATCACACTAATCATTAATTTCTTGGAACATGCCAAGGTCTTTTCCAAGATAGGGTCTTTTCACCTGCCATTTTTTCTGCTTAGATTGCTCATCACCTCCTTTTTTTTGTGGTTGGCTCCTTTTCATCTCTGCCATCTTAGCTTAGATGTAACTTCCTCATGGAGGACCTTCTTGACCATTCAATCTAAAGACAGTCTCTTCCATATTCTCTAATAGCACCCTGCTCTGTTCTTTTATAGCATTTATCACACTCTGTAATTAAAATTTATTTGTTCATATTTTTGATTTCTATTTTCACTGGACTCTAGACTCTATGAATTTTAAACCTATTGTTTAAAAAAAAACACTGGAAAAAAAACTACATGAAGGAGGAACTGTATGTATGTCTTATTTACCTAGCACATAATAGGTGCTCAGTAAATATTTTTGTCGAATGAATGAATAATAAGACATCCCTGTTTCATTGCTCTGATAGCAGGTTTTGCCTGGATACTTGAGAGTATCAATAACTTCAATGGTTCAAACTCTTCTTTCTCAGTCATGAAAGTCATATGCACACTCACTTGATCTGATTCACCAGTGGTTGCCAAGCTGTTTATTCAAGCATCTGAGTGAACAATGTAGGCAAGTGCTGCCCAGAAATCTGACAGTTTGTTTAGACCTTGGTTATCACCCTCACAGAAAAGCAAGGAGAAGCAGCATGACATAATGAAAATAGCTTGAGTTTGTGTTGAGGTGCTTGGGTTCACATTCTGCCTTCATCATTTCCTAGCTGAGTGACTTTGGGTAAGCCATTTGCTCTCTTTGAGCTTTAGTTTCTTCATGTATAAACAAGCACAATAATACCTACCTCCCAGGGTTGTTGTGAGAATTAAGTACATAGTGCCTAGAATAATTTCTAGCATATAAAAGATATTATTATAATAATTACAGCTATTGCAATGGTTGTCAGATATTGGGCCAAGGACAATTTAATAAGTCATACAATCTGATAAATATGGCATGTAACTTATTCTTTGCAAGGCATTTCTTTGATTTGGAGCACCAGATATCCTAAGGACTTAGACATTTTCATTTTTCTTCTTTCCTGTCCTTCCTCCCCATTAACTTGTTCAAGGCACTCTTCATGTCTTCATTCCTAAGGGTATAGATAATGGGGTTCAGCAGGGGGGTGACAGCAGTGAAGAACACAGACACCACTTTGTCCTCTGGGAGGCTGGTGGATGGGCGAGAATAGATGAAGATGCAGTGTCCCAGGAACAGTGTGACCACGGTGAGGTGGGCTGCACAGGTGGACAGGGCCTTCCGCCTGCCCTCGGAGATTTGCTGCCTCAGACTCACCAGGATGACTGCATAGGACACCACAAGGACAACAAAACAGACCACGGAGATCAGCCCACTGTTGGAGACAATGAGGATCTCAATGATGTGGGTATCAGTGCAGGCCAGTTTGATCACCTGAGGTACATCACAGAAGAAGTTGTCAATCTCATCAGGACCACAGTAGGGCAGCTTGATGGTGAGGGAGGTCAGGGCTATGGAGTGGATGGTTCCCCCTGTCCAGAGGGCCACGGCCAGCAGCACACATACCTTCCAGTTCATCACTATCATGTACTGCAGGGGTTTACAAATGGCCACATACCGATCATAGGCCATGACAGTGAGGAGGAAGATCTCTGTGCAGGCAAAGAGGTGCAAGAAGAACATCTGGGTCACACAGGCGTCAAAAGAGATGAGCTTTTTCTCTGACCAGGTGTCTATCAGCATCTTGGGGACAGTGACAGTGGAGTGGCAGACATCAATAAAGGACAGGTTGCTGAGGAAGAAATACATGGGGGTATGGAGCCGGCGGTCATAGATAATAGTTATGACAATGAGGATGTTCCCAATCAGTGTCAGGACATAGAAAATGAGGAACATGGAAAACACAGCCATCTGCACCTTCTGATTTACAGATAAACCTCTAAGCCGAAAATATGCCATGAAAGAAGTTTGATTAGCCTCTTCCATCCTCTTTGTTAGACGTTCCTGTCAAGAATTAGAAAAAAACCCCACCCCAGCATAACATTTAAATTTGCGTCAATCATTTGGCCACTTGATTTTTTGTGGGTTTATGACTTTTATCTCTACCTGAAATTTATGGTCAAATATCCTGTGTTTTTTTTTAAAATCTCTATTCAACATCTTAAGTCATGCTGGACAAATGGTAGGTGCTAAACACACATTTTTTGAATAATAGAACAGAGATAGAAAACATCCTTGAAGAGGGAGAGGGAGAGTCCAAACAAGTTATTTTTCCCTTGTTGTAATAAGATATTAGTGCTTAGATTTAGACTATAGATTTTTATAGGAGAAGAAATTAAGTTTCTCCTTACCCTGAATACGTAATTTCTTCAAGGGTACACAAATCAGGGCCTTGAACCTAGTTTTTTTGTTGTCCTGTTGACTGCACTTTTCAGTAACCCAAACCACTTGCTCCCCCGTTGGCTTTGCTGTGGTGCTCTGGGACCATAATTTCCACATCTAACTTTCAGAGGGCGGCAGCTTTCTTACCAAGCTGCTGGGCAACTGACAGTGTGACTGTGATGTTCTTTGAACAATTTTTTAGAGGAGGTGGATAAAACCCTGGAAGCCTTGGGAAATCTGGAGAGAGTGGAGGAAGCTTGCCTCTCCTCTGCCCTTCAGCTGAGGGCAGACTTGCCCATTCTTAAACTGGAGTTCACGATCCAAGCCTAATGGCACCACTGTCTTGACTGGATTATCCACAGTTCTTTTCAAAGTCCCATTCTGTTGTCTGACTTAATGATCCACAAGGAAAGCAAACGTAGGTGTATTATTTTCTTTTATATTACCCTATTTATGACTCAAGCATCGCTACTTTTTTTTTTAATAACAAGTGTATGCGTTATATAGAGTCACAGGATTTTAGCCCTTAAAGGGACTTAAGAGTTTACATAATCTACTTTTCGTTTTACAAATACAGAAATTGAGGGACGGAGAGGCAAAGCAACCAGCTCAAGGGTACACAGGAGTCACAGCTGGGTCTAGAGCTCAGATTCCATGACTCCTAGTCCAGGCTTTCTTCACTCTCCCACCACTCTGATCTTACTTTTTGTGGTGGTTGGCATAATTGGGGGGTAGTTAAGTAGGATGTGTCCTAGTGACCTCCCTCTTCCTCTACTCAGTGTCCCGAGCACATTGGGTGTGGGGGGAAACTGTGGGAAGCCTCTCTTCTCTGGCTTGCTTCCCTCGTGCTGCTGCTTTGATGCACAGCCTTCCAGGGGTGGCCCCCCCTTGGCTGCGTGGGCCCGTCATCCTATGCTACATCCTTCCTATCACGGATCATGACTGGTGCTTTATGTTATCCCTTAAGATCACACTCTGACAAACAAATGAATCAACCCCACACTATTTATGAAAAAAGGCTAGAGAAAGCTTCTTTTCTGCCTCTAGCTCTGTCTTTCTCCTTAAATATTTCTTCTACCTCATCACGCTGGTCTTCTGCAGATAACAGCTCTTTTTGTTGTCTATGTTAGAGGAAAGACTAATGGTAGTGTCAAATCAAGGAACTGGTAAAGATCTGTGGCAAAGGAGATATTTTTGGGGCAGAAGAGGTCCATTTAAAAATTAAACTTGCTATGTCTAGGGCTTGGATTAACATTTACAGCAATTTTACTGTTTAGAAATTTTTCTTAGAGCATTTTTCCTCCAAAAAACTATTTTAAGTGTTACTGATTTACATCTGTTTTCATGGTTGCAAAATTAAAAGCTGAAGAATGAACCAAGAAAGGACCCAGGGGTTTATTTTCAATTCATTATAGGAAATTTCACCTTCTCAGACCGCAAAGGGCACTCAGATCGAGAACCAGCTTTAAAATGAAGACATCTGTTCCCTCCTCATAGGGCATGGATATAATTTTTAACTAAACCTTTTCCATTACATTTTTTTCTATTTCTATGAAGCCAAAGGAAAAATATCTTTGAAAAATGGAGCTGTGTTCAACCACAGTAGAAATTTGGTGCTAGTTTATGCCAATAATATGGTGCACAAAAAGAAAACACAGTGTTTATTGCATACATTTCAGGGAAATGGGGGAAAATCTTTAAGAGCAAAAACAGAATAAAACTAAAATATCCATAAAACTCACCCTGAGTTGTTTCTGATGTTCTCAGCACATCCAAATGTAACGGAAGTGTCAGTCTCGCTTCTTCAATATCAAGAATATTATCTTCCAGTAGAAATAACAATTTGTTTGAAGTTGGACAAGTCAAATAACCCCGTTTACCTTGATTTTTCCATAAGGAAAGTGAGAGCCCTTGAAGTTCCTTTGGATCTTATTCACAGTTTTGGTCATAAGTCACAGTATATGTGTGTATTTGGGGATATTTTCTAGTGAGAGATACTACTAAAACATTTCTGTAAAAATCACACTTTTGTACCTATATTACCATATTTTTCAATATGTCAAAGCATGTAACTCTGCAGTAAGATTTTCTAGGGTTGGTTTCCCGTGAACTGAAGCTGTGGAATAGGAATGGTACTTTTTTTCACCTTTCCAGACTGTGGTGATGACAAGAAGGGATTAAAAGCCACAATCAATGACATTTGCAGGCCTTACTAGTTTCTGAGGACACTTCTAACACTTCTGACCCAATTATTCAGAAAACCAATGTGGCTGAAGCATCCTGTTTTCTTTTCAGCGCAGGTTTTGTATTGTTAGTTTTGGATGAATTACACTGCCTTTAAGTACTAAAGGGGAATCTGCAGAGAAAGAAAGCAGCTGGCACTGGCCGCTGTAGTGTTGGCGTTGTTCTACCTGAATTATGTAGGCTTTATGTCCTTGGGAACTTCTAAGCAATGACACCAGTTTAATCTACTTGGTAGTTAGAAAAAGTTAATTCCATGGGGAATGAAGTTACAGACTTTGCAATCGTCATTAAGAGAATTTAATGAGAAGTCAGTACTTAAATATCTTAATCTTTAGGATGTATTTATATATAATTAAATAAGCTACTATTTAGTGATTGCCTACTATGTGCTGAGTATTAGGTGATGGGCTTCCATGTTTTTTTTATTTAATCCATGTAAAAACAAAGAGATGAGAAAAGGGTAATAGAACTGAGACTTCAGAGAGTTTTCTGACAGATAGGTTAAGTGCTTTGACTCTAGAGCCAGATTGTCTGGGTGCAAATTCCAATGTCCTAGATGTGTAAATGTGGGCAAGTTACTTAATTTCTCTGGTCTTAAGTTTCTCATCCATTAAACATGCATAATAATGATAAAATATTTTAGAACCCCTGAAATCTTTGCAAAGCATGTGACACTTAGTGTGCTATCTATATTAACATATAATTATGTCACATGCAATTCAAGCAAAAAAAAAAAAAGTCCAACCTATCAACAATTACCAGCCAAAATTTTTGGCTTCAGTCATTTGTTATTTTGGACACATTTAGAACCTCTTCCTTATTCTCCTATTGCTTTCTCTGTTTAGTTATATAAGCAACAATGTGTAGAAGAGAAGATGGTAATACAGGGAACATGTCAGAAGTTACTGAAATGTTTACTCTCCAGGCCTTGTGGCTTGGGATCCTTTTCTCCAGTTTTCTTGTTGGATTCATGAATTTTGGCCAGAGGCCAGACCTGGTTGCATTGAAAAGGCTGGAGCTTTCAGAATTTATAGGTATTGCTACTTGATCAATGTGGGACTTGTTTTGTCACTGTAATAGCCTTGGAAATCAGGACACACATTAGGAAGAGGGTTATGCTGGCTACACTAATTCTTTGTATTTTTGGAAGTGAGATACTTTATCATAGGCATGACATACCAAGGCAATACGGAAAATAATGTTCAATTGATTACAGGGCAAATAGTATCACCACTGTCATTGGTAAAATGCAAGGTTGAGAAATTGATCTTTGACCTTGTCATATGACAGCTTTTGTACTTTCCCCTCACCTCTTGGTGACTTCTCTCCCTGGCCCACCCACAACTTCCATTTGACTGTACACAGACCGCCACATAGGTGTCCCGCTCGGGCTTTTCCTCCCTAGAAGTAAGTCCCTCGTGTTCCAGAATGTTGTGTTCCCATTTCCTCCACAGAATAAGTGAAAACAGTGGTTTACGCCTTCATAGCACTTTAGAGTTTGCAGAGCTCTTTCACACTCATTATTTTATCTGATCTTCACAACACTCCTGTGAGGCAGGGAGCACTGTAGAAAACTTGGACCTGGTGTTAAGTCATTTTCACAGAATTTACATGTCAAGCACCTGAATCAGGGCTTTAACTCGGTCTTCTAGTGTCAAATCCAGTGTTCACTTGGATGCTACATTTTTTAGAGGAGCAATCGCTTCAAGGTATGAATGATTGGTTAACCACACCTCCTACAGAAGATGCACACTTCAAAGAGTTACTTGTTAAATCATACAGAAATGGTCACAGTTAGGGCCATAGCTCTTTGTCAAGGACAAGCGGCAAATCATCCTGAGAATAAACAATAACCAGAACGTATTTATAGCCCATTGCTGGGTCATTTATATAAAATCCATTTGGAGGTTTTCCAGGGGGCCTTGAGGCTTAGGGTCCTGTTTGTATCCTATCTCTACAATCCTCCCTGCATGATGTCATTGGAAGGTAGGGCATGCATAGGAAATATCTTGGGCAATATTTTTAAAATTACTCCACCATGTTGATTAAATATCATTGTCAATTTATCTTTATTATTTTGGATAATGTGAAGTATTTTTGTTAAATATATTTTTATTATGGCTATATCTATTATTATGGTAATATCTATAAGTTCTTTAATTCTCTGTTCATTTTGTAGGAATTCCTAAAGAAGTAAGGAAATTTACTGGGTTTTAAAGCATTTTAAAGTCATAGACTAACTCAAAATCATAACTACTATCAACATAAATATTTATTCTTTTACCGTTTTTCATCTGGCAGGTCCAGGTGAGGGCAATAAATTTCACCATCAAAGCTGGTTTAATTTCTGGGAGAAGCTTCTATTTCAAGAGTAAATTCAAGGCTGAGATAGCATACCCTGCTTTGCAATTTTCAGTTTTTTTGAAAAGGATAAACTATTAACAAATAATATTGACTCAGGACTATCCAGAGGAGTCTCTAGCTCTCTGCAAGGTCTGGGCAGCTCTCTAATTTAAGTGAGCAGTCATTGGCTTCTCCCTCGAGTGAGGGAAGGGAGGTGACTGGGTTGGCGTGTTAAAGTAATGGACAGTGACGTGTAAAGGGAAAGAAGCAATAATTCACAGGAAGTTTGGCTACCAGCTGAGAAGTTTGAGGGATTTTTGTCATTTGAAGAGTCTGTATGGTGCGGGAAACCATTAAGTTTAGTATAAGCCCCAAAACTAAATTAACTGAAGCTTTTTCATTGCTGATACAGTTTTTGGACAAAGTAATGTGTCTTGGCTATTGGACCAAAAAAAAAAAAAAAAAAAAAGACTGAAATTAGCAACAGACCTTTGATGAGTCCCCTGTATTCGAGTCAGTGGTCCTACTGCTTGTCCAGACCTCTTAGGAACAGAAAGGAAAAAGGATTGTGAATTTACAAAACTGGAAACATTTTTTTGTAGGTAGTTTTCACATCAGTCTTTGTGCTTAAATGAAAATATGCTGCCTTTAACTTGAACAGTTTTAGACGGAGAAGAACCAATTAGCTGCCTCTTATGAGAGAGAGCTCTCATGCAAAACAGGGATTAGTCTGTTGTGGAAGACCACAATGATAGAAAATGGGTCTTGAAGTTAAAGTTTTAATTCAACTTGATGTTTTTTACTAATTGGATGTATTCCAGAATGGAACTATTTCTTGGTTGGAAATGAGGAGGAATAGTGAATTTTTCAATCAAAAGCTGGATTATGAGGCAGGATGTGGTGGCTCACACCTGTAATCCTAGCACTTTGGGAGGCTGAGGTGGGAGGATTGCCTGAGGCCAGGAGTTTGAGGTTGCAGGTTGCAGGGCAGATCATGCCACTGCACTTTATCTCAGGCAACAGAGCAAGACATTGGTAGCTTTCTAATAGGGATAAGAGGAACAGAGGGAATGAATATTTGTTGAATGTGTGTGCCGATAAAATAAAAGGCAGATGCTAGAAGTTTTTTATGATTCAAAATTTCTGTACAATAGTACACACTTTATCAGTAACAAAGAAAGAGAATTTGAAAAATTAGTGGTTATTGTTAAACATGGTTTGATACATTTCACCAAGTCTTGGCGGAATGAGATTCAAGATTAAAACAGAAAGTTTACCTTGTCGTAAGATACACCTAAAAGAAGGTATAGGAAGGGTAGCACTGAATGTTAAGAAGTATATGCTGTATGGAAATTCATAAACCTAGGAGTTGAAGTGCATGGGAGCAAATTTTGCTTTAGAGCAAAATAAACATTCTGTCTTAAATACTGCAGATTGCTTAATCAGAATTACAAAACTGGTAAAGAGGCAAGACAGTCATGATGACGTGGTATGAATCTCACTGGGCTAGTTTTTGCTTTGGAGGCATGGGCCCCAGTCTTAGAATACCTGAGCTTAAGTCTGAGTATTTGCACCTTCTGCTTATCATTATTCATAAATGAGAATCAATTAACATTTTAATTATTCAAAGTAATAAAATGTCTGTGAAAAGCCTTTGTAAGGTGTGAAGTGTTTCTTATTGAATCAATGAAATTATCCGTTATGAGTCTTATTCTGCTAGGTATGCACAGGCAACATTGGTTGCCTTCCCAGGTTCTAGTTACTCCTCTCTATTGCGTTGCATCATGAAGCTTGAGAGGGATGGATTGATTGATTGGTCCCATATCCCAGCTCCAGTAATAGGCAAAATTGACCTAAACCAGTAAGTGGAGTCATGGAGATATATTAATATTTCATTAAGCTTTTCCTGAAGAGCCCTCCTAGCCTCTGGGCATTCTACTTTCTTTCTTTTTTTTTCTTTGGAGACAGAGTCTCGCTCTGTTGCCCGGGCTAGAGTGGCGTGGTGTCAGCCTAGCTCACAGCAACCTCAAACTCCTGGGCTCAAGCGATCCTCCTGCCTCAGCCTCCCGAGTAGCTGGGACTACAGGCATGCGCCACCATGCCTGGCTAATTTTTTCTATTTTTAGTTGTTTGGCTAATTTCTTTATATTTTTAGTAGAGATGGGGTCTGGAAATCAAGAATGTATATATATGGTTATTTCCTGAAGCTGTGAGAATAAACAAGTTTAAAGCACAGAATGGGCCAAAGTAAAACTTGTTACAGAAAGGAGAGATAGACTTTGGCATAATTTATTAAACTTGGCTGAGCTTCCACCTTCTAAATCAAAGCTTGACTCCTGATGTGTTCTGCAACATTAGCATACCTTTGTGTACTGTAAGAGTTCAGACATACTGGTCCCTTCATGTTAGAATCAGCCAGGTAGGGTCTAGGATGGCTGAAGTCCTTAGACCACTGACCAGCCATGTCTGCTTGTTCAAGACATGCTGTTAAAATATTATAATTTTCTACATGTGACATGATGTATAAAGTTTGGGAAGCACTGTTCCAAGTCAGGGAATCATTCTACAACTGAAAAAATAAGCATGATTAATAAAGTTGTGAATTCTTTAACCGAGCATCATGGTGGGTGCCCATACTCCCAGCTACTTGGGAGGCTGAAGCAGGAGGATCTCTTGAGCCCAGGAGTCTGAGTTGACAGTGAACTATGATCCAGTCACTACACTCCAGCCTGGGTGACAGAGTGAGATCCTGTCTCTAAAAAAACAAAAACAAAACCAAAAAACCAAAAAACCAAAACCAAAAAACATTATGCATTTCAAGAAAGGTAAAGAGATACTCTGAGTGCCTATTCATTTAAAATGGCTGTATGTCACTAGGTGTAGATGAAATAGATCCCAGAGTAGTGGACTTGCTTACAGAGGAAGAGTTTTTTGGTTATGTTTGAAAAATTCTAGAGAACAAGAGGGATGTAAGAAGACTGGAGTTGGGAGAATCTCTCAAAAGTCAAAAAAATTAGAAGTTTTAACCAGTAAGTCACAAATAATTAGGTTAACATCAATCTTTTCTGTATTTCTAGAATGGATAATTGGACGAGGGTTTGTGAATATTTGTCCAAGAAAACAGTTACTGCTGGCAAGAAGACAATAAAATACAGTGGAAATGAGGATGTGTGTTTGTAGTCAGGATTCACGCTGGAGCTGGGTTCAAATGTTGTGTTTTGTTAGTAACAGCTTTTTCAAAGTAACAGCAGTCTAGGACAGTGGTTTCAAACTTTAGCATGCATTGGAATCACCTGGAGAACTTGTTAAAACACAAATTCTGATTCGGTAGGTCTAAGGTAGGGCCTGAGAATTTGTATTTATAACAAGTTCCCAGCTCATGCTGGTCTGGGAGCCACACTTTAAGAACCACTGGTTTAGAACAATTTTGTTATAATGTAGACTTAGAATATCAATTTTCCCATTGCCTTTGGAAATCTCTTTTGGAGGGTGTTTTGGTATAGTTTGCCTTAATTCTAGTGAAAAATGTATATGGTCCTAGCCAATCTGTGTAGTCCTAAAGTAACCTCTCATAGTCCAAAGAGAGACATCAATTCTGCTGCTCCATCTCCATTGGTTCAGTTCTGTCACATTCACAAACTCTGAAATTCTAGAAGAGGGAAACCAGGATACTGAAGGGTCTAGAAATGAGGCAATGTGAAAAATGATTACAGGAAGACGGATATTTCCTATAAAGATAAGAGAATTAGTGGTACAAAAACATTTTGAGTTTCCTTCAGTGGGAAAAGGATTAGATAAAAGGTCATAGACTCAGCTGTGTCAGGGGCCAGGCAGGTAATATAAATGAATCAGGAGACCTGCGTAGGGACTATGGCTAGGCAGGGAGTGAATGTGTCTTCTAAGAGGAGTGGCTACTGCTTAGGACACACTAACTGTTGCTGTGTGGGTATGCAGCCTGGGGCTGCTACATTTTCTGATTTTTCAAAAGAAGGTGGAAACCCTGAGTTGCTTAAAAAAATCACCCCAATTTTTTTTTTATGGAATAGAAATATTTATTTTATTTATTTCTTTTTTTCTTTTTTTTATTTCAGCTTATTATGGGGGTACAAAAGTTTAGGTTATGTATATTGCCCATGCCCCCCAGCCCCCCGAGCCAGAGCTTCAAGCGTGTCCATTCCCCAGACAGTGCATATCGCACTCAAATTGTGACTGCAGATGTATATTGCTTGCCCCACATAATAGTGATGGTTGTACCAATCTACCAAACCGTACACTTTAAAAGAGTGAATTGTGTAGTATGTGAATTATATTTCAATATAACTATTAAAAATTCCAAATGAATAAAAGCATTTAAAAATGAAAAAGTACTAGAAGAAAACATGGAAGAATTGTTTTGTAACCTTGGAAAGGTAAGGCTTTTCTAGCAATAGTGTAGTTCAAAAGTTAGAGGAGGGCCGGGCGCGGTGGCTCACGCCTGTAATCCTAGCACTCTGGGAGGCCGAGGCGGGTGGATCGCTCAAGGTCAGGAGTTCGAGACCAGCCTGAGCGAGACCCCGTCTCTACTAAAAATAGAAAGACATTATATGGACAACTAAAAATCTATACAGAAAAAAAAAAAATTAGCCGGGCATGGTGGCGCATGCCTGTAGTCCCAGCTACTCGGGAGGCTGAGGCAGTAGGATCGCTTAAGCCCAGGAGTCTGAGGTTGCTGTGAGCTAAGCTGACGCCACGGCACTCACTCTAGCCTGGGCAACAAAGTGAGACTCTGTCTCAACAAAAAAAAAAAAAAAAAAAAAAAAAAAGTTAGAGGAGAAAAGACTGGTAAATTCAACTACATATAAATAAAATAAGTTCTGCATGGCAAAAAGCAACCATAAACAAAGTCTGAAAGACAATGATAAACTGAGAAGAATATTTGCAACTTTAATCAGAAGTCAAAGTACCTCCTCCCCCAAATCTAGGCCCTGGGTAAGCTTTTATTGATTTAGTCAATTAAAAAATTTGTATGTATTTAAGGTGTACAACATAATGTTTTGATATACATAGTGAAATGGTGACTATAGTCAAGCAAATTCGTATATCCATCATCTCATATAGTTACCCCACCTTTTATGGTAAGAACACCTAAAATCTACTTTTTTAGCAACTTTCCAGCATGCAATGAAATATTATTAACTATGGTCCTCATGCTGCACATTAGATCGCTAGACTTATTCTCTAGACTCATCCTACATATAACTGCAATTTTGTACCCTTTGACCTGTATCTGCCTATTCTCTTCACACCTCCCCCTCTGTAACCACTGTTCTCTCTCTGTTTTTATACTTGCCTTTTTTTTTTTTTTTTGATATTCCAGACACAGTTTTAAGTTACTTTACTTATACAGGGTAACCATATCACTCAAACCACTGCCCATTTAAGGTGCACAGGGGCACTATTAATTATTATGTTAGGATAATAGGTATATACTGGGACTTTCTCAGACCAACTGGAATGTATAGTCACCCTACTTATACTTAAATAATTTCTACAAAAACAGTAAGACAGAGATTAACAACCCAGTAGAAAAATGGGCAAAGGATAGGAACAAGTGATAATGATGATGATGATGATGATGAAAGCAACCACTGTGCTTAGGCACTGTTTTTTTACATTGATGCATATTAACTCTTTTTTATCTTCACAACAGTCCTATGAAGAAACCGAGGTACGAATGAAGGGAACTAAGCGAAGAAAGTTTACATAGTTCATAAAAAGAAATAAAAATAGTTCTTAAATATATCAAAATATACTCACCTCATAGTAAGAGAAATGAAAAACTACATTGAAATACTATTTTTCACCTAAGAGATTTGCAGAGATCTAAATATTGGATAATATACTGTTTAGGAATGTAGAAAACAAGCACTCTTCTATAGTGCTCTTGGGAACACAAATTTTTCCCTTGCCTTTGGAGGTCAATTTGGCAATATCTATCAAAATTACAAATGTCTATATCCTTTGAACCAGCAATCCCATTTCTAAGAATTAATTGCTTAGCTATGTGCACACATGTAGAAAATTATGTTCGCATAATGTTACTTATTGTGGATTTTTTGTGGTGGCAAAGAATTGGAAATAATCTAAATGTCCCTCAGTAAGACACTGATTAAATAAATTATGGAGCATCCATACAGAAGAACACACCAGAGCTATAAATATGAATGAGGAGACCTTTATGTACTGATGTGGAGGATGGAAATTGGGTGCCTGGGAGGCAAGAGTGGGAGGGAGACTCTGTATCCTTTTATAATTTGGGGGTTTTGAACCATATAAACATTGCCTACTTTTTAAACTATGAATTTCTATTTTATCTGTTTTTCTAGTCTGCATGTAGATGAAAATGGAGTTGGTGTCAAGTGGACAGGTAATTTGAAGAAAGCAGAAAAGCAGAAATCTCATGTCATATAAACAAACCAAGACCTGAATAATGGGGATTGATATTTTAAAAGATGAAATAGAATTTTATATTTTTCCAAAATGAAGTAAGTCTAAAGGGTAGGCATTCCAGAAGTTGTAGGATGAGTATGAAATCAGAGACCTACCCCAAACTCCTTCTAGGTGTTTGTTTCATCATTTCTAGGTGGTGAACCTTATCTGTGTAGCCCAACATGGCTGCCAGAGTTCCAGCTATGACATCTATACTGATGCCATTATAGAGGGAATGGCCTGAAAAAAATGGAAAAAATATTTTCTTCTCTTTAAAACATCCTGCACTCCTTTTTGAGAACTAAAACCCGCACCCTTGCTTCAGCCCGGTGGTTGGGTGGGGCAGGGTAATGTATTTTGTTCTTTGTGCTACAGGAGATGGCTCGATGGAACTGCTGCACCACCCTGATGGGCAGGCGGAGTCAGGTGGAAGTCCTGGAGGTCCAGGTGGACCTCCCAGGTGGGCTGAGGTCACTGGGATTGTCTTCCTCTGTGATGGGATGGATCAGAATCATCAACTGTAGTTGAATAGCAATTGCCTGAAGCTGAATGGCCTCCCTCTAAAAGCTCTGTATTTCTGCTTACTATTAGGATGATAGTATTTTTAGACAGTAGTATTCATCCTCCTCATTTGCTGGCAAATTAATAAACTCCTCTTTCCTTCTCCTAAAACTGCTTGCTCTTGTTCTTCTGATGTGGCCTCAAGGACAAGTACCAAGCTTTCGGTAACAACGCTAATTTTTATAACTTCATGTTTAATGTTATGATATGGACAAGGAATGAAGTTATATTCTTGTATTACTTTTCTTCCCAATTTATTTCATGCATGATTAAATATTATTATTGAAATCTTAATATAGAATTGAAATTTGCTTGACATTGTTTAGAAAAGTGAGAAGCATAAGATAAACATCATGACAGGTGTTCTTCAAAAGCAGAACTTCATATTATTTCATGGGACATAGTATATTATTGCTGTCTTTAATTAAGAGGCTAAATCATCACATCCATTATGATAGAAATGATAATTTATTATTTAGATTCTTCACAAATTTCAGGCTAACTATATATATAGGCTATATGTGTTTGTATATATAAAATTAATATATATATAGGCTATGCCTCTCATTCATAGTGAGAAATAAAAATAAAATCCTAAGCCTCTCCAACTGTATGAACAGACCCCCTCTTGCCCAAGGGGATCCCAGAGAAACCTTAAAAAGTGAAATCCCAGCCATGATGGGATGAGATGTTGGACACACCTTGTTATACCCCCTCCCCAGCTAACTGCCATTAAGTCTTCTTCTCTAAGGGTTAAACAGAACCAGCCCTTTGGAAAGGCTTGCTCCAGTACCGATTTCAATCAACTGCCTAATGCTGCTCCTCCCTGTTGGAGTTTAGACACTCCAACTGATGAGCATTACTATTAAAATAGAGATCATTGCCACAGAGTCTTTGTGGCAATAAGATACTATTAATAAATTATAAATAGTACCTAAAGTCATGCAATGCAAATGCTGACTCATGTCTGCAGGCTACCAATTTATTTAACAGGTCACTTTGAGTATATTAGCAGACTTCTGTATCTTAAAACCTTCCTTTCTACTGATTCCAAGCCTTTAGACAAAGCTTTGCCTCTTTACCCAATTACAAATCAAAGAATCTCTGAACCCACCTATAAGCTCCATCCTCCTCCCTCCCCAGATGTCCTGCCTTTTCAGGCTGAACCAATGTATGTCTTCCATGTATTGACCTACGATTTTACCTGCAATTCCTGTCTCTCTAAAATGTATGAAACCAAACTGTAACCCAATCCCCTTGAGTGCACTTTTGTCAGGTTTTAGTTCAGGACGTGCTCATGGCCAAAGAATGACCAGACAGGCCAAAGTAAGGCAAGCATGAAAGTGAGGTTTATTGAGGAGAAAAAGATAGAATTGTAGGGCAAGAGCAAGATATAGGTTTATAAAGCATGATACGTGTGCCACAGATGACGACAGGACCCATTGTAACAGCAGGGCAAGCAAAAGGAAGGGCAAAGAGAGGGGCTTGGTTATGGTCTGCGTCTTGTTTTATAGCTCCTGGATTGGAACCTTCCTCCTGGTTCAGAGGTCACCATGGAACCACTCTGATTGGACAGTTGGGAGTCATGACCTGAGCCTAAACTATGCATGCAGGTTGTTCTAGTTCACTTCTGGACTTTATGGTACCTATGCTACTTGGCCCCTGGGCTAGAGAGTCCTCTGCATTCTTTTTTGCAGCTGGAACTCTAAGTTACGGTTGGCAGATTCATAGGGTATTTCCTCCCCCCACAGGTATGGAGAATTAGGGTGGGGCAGGTCTAAGATGGGGGCAACAGTACTCACTTTTGTCTGTAGGAGACCTGGAATCCCTCACTATCTACCTAATACTTTCTCAGGACCTTTTGAGACTGTGTTCTTCAGGTCATGGTCACTCATATTGGCTCAGAATAAATCTCTTTAAAATTACTTTACAGTTTGATTTTCCCCCATTAACAACAGAGTAATAGGTGTAGTTTTTCTAGCTCCCTTGCCTTTATTCTCTCTCTACCCTTTATTCTCTCTCTTACTCACACATATATACCTCACAACACACAGCCAGCATTACTGTAAAAATCTACCAGATTAAATCTGGCCTTTTGTGTTTGTAAAGTCCTACAGAAGGATGAGGAAGAAAATGGAATGGATTAGAGTCTTTCAACTTTTAACAAAATCCAATGATTTTAAGTTGTGACTGGTTCTAGGGATCGTATTCTGGTCCAAGACTTTCCAAAAATGGGCTTCAGAAGCAACACAGCCATGCTTAGATGTATCTCCATTTCTTTCTCTTCTTTCATGGCCGTGAGGATATCCTTTAGGGCATAAAACCATGACCAATTTCAAAACTACAGATACATTATTTAGAGAGACATCTGTCCTAGCTCTTGCTCAATTTGGAATTTTTCTCACTCACTTGATACTGAAGTATAGAGTGAACCAATGAGCCAGGGGAAGGGATCATTTTCTATCTTTTTCTAGAATAAATAAGCCTTATGGCTGTGGGAAGTTGCTGTCTCCAACTGGTTTTCTGTGATGAAGGCGTCAGCCTCACTCCAGGATGAGACAAAGTGAGAGCCGGATTGGGGGATACTCTGTTACTGGCTGTTCTCTGGGAGGCTGTTAGTGCTAAATGAACTCAGTTGTTAGAGTTTCACTTTCTTGCTAATGTGGCAGTTACTCTATTTAGAGAGATATAATTGCACATAGAAATGCAAATAAAGTAGGGAGTGTAAACCAATAAGCAATGGCAATCATACTAAGTGATTTGATTCTAGTCCAGGAAGTATCTAAGTTGACTAACTCTTCCTTAATAGAGACCACAAACACTGTCAGAGGAGACATACTCTCCGAAAATTATATCCACAACCGAATATATATGTATATGTGTGTGTATATATATAATACGGAAAATACATATTACATATTTTGTAGGCATCTACATTCTTGAAAACATTGCAAAGGGCTTATCTGTGGCAAATGTTATGATCTGAGACGCGAGAAATGACCACCTGAAGATCGAATTGAGCCAAATCAGGAGTCCTTATTAGCTGGCCAGCGACTACTCTCTGCACCGCCAAAGGTGGCACAGAGTGCAGCAGCGAGCCTTTGAAACAGAAAGTTTTTATATTGTAAATTTGTGGGTGGAAAATTACTGAGGTTGAGCAAGCATGTGTACAAAAAGCCTTGAGTAAACATTACATCATTTTCTTATCTTTGGTGTAACAGGATCTGGGCAGTTTGGGCTCCGGGCTATATTTTGTTTACACAAAACGTGGGGTGCTATAATCATTTTACGTAGAACATGGGTGTGGTAGTCACTTAGGAATTTCTGTGTTGGGGGTACTATCTCGAGTAAGCAGGAGCAAGCAGGTTTTACAGAAGCAGAATGGCAGATTAATGATTTTTCCGCGTGAAACTCAGCCTCTAACAAGAACATATTCAATAAATAAAATTTTTAGGAAGGTTTACTGTGTGAAATGTTGATGCATACCATGGAAGATTGTAGTGAGGAAGTTATACTAATTTCTTCATCTCAATATCTTATTGAATTTAGAAAGGGCTCTTGACAACTGGGCTAGAGATAACAAGGTATGGTGTGGGCACATCTCCTCACCGTGGCTGGGCTATGGAGTCTGGTTATGGTCAAAAGATCTGAGTTCTAGTCTGCTACCCTCTAAATGAACCATTCCCTTCACCTTTTTCTTCTCAGTACCTTCACTTATGCAATCAGAAAGGGTATTTTCCAGCTCTAACATTATGTGTTTTTATGAAGGCAAGGTGCTGAGCATAGAGCTAAATATCCTAAAATTTTCACAATTTGGTTATCTTTAATGAAAAGCATTATCTGAAAGTCACATGCAGACCTTGCCATTATTCCATGAAGTATTATTTTTCTCTTCCTTCAGTTGTGTTGCTGTTATCTTTCAAGTTCTATAGGCCTCTTAAGACTTCAGGAAAGGGAAAGTATTTCCGGCAGCCACAGCTTCCTCATCTATGACACCATGATTTTTGATACCTGTGGTCCAGGGGAAGCTGGGAAATAGGGCCCCATTTCCTGGGGAATTCACCTGATGGATCTATAGTAGCCGGAATTTTTCTCATGAAAACTAAAGTATCCCTCAAGAGATTTAACCTTTCCTTGGAGGGGGCGGAATGGAGTCGGAGTGGCACATATTTCTGTGCTGTAAAAGATGCAATGAGAAGAGCTCAGAGACCAATGTACACCACAGTCCTTTGCTTCAGAGTCCACAAGGAGGTGGAGTGAAGGCAGCAAGGCAGCACTTAGACCTGAGAGAAGTTTGACAAATTTTAAATTGAATTTATGATCCACATATAGCCTATGTTCAAAGACTTTAGCAAAATGGTGCTTCAAAGTGAAATTTGTGAAAAGTGAAGATTCTTTTGGAAAACATCCCAGAAGGTAGAATTGGTGTTAAAGACAGCTGGGAAAATGCATGTGGACTTCAAAGTTGCTCAGGAGAGTTTCAGAGATATACCTACGTCTCATGTAATTTGGGTCGTTTCTGAAGTTCTTTGTTTGGGGGAGTTTCTGAATTCTTCTGGTAAATATCTTTCATTCTTTCTTGGGACCCTATTCCATCATTTACTGCCTCACTCCCCGGCATCTTCAATTCTGTTCTCACTAAGCCAATCCTCTAGGACTATAAACATTCTTAGAACTTCTCTTTAATTAAAAAAAATTCTTCTCTTGGGCCTATTACCTGATTGTGCTTCTACTTGTTTCTTTTTTACTTCACCAACAAATTACTTGCTTCTAATACCTGATTATCCACTCACTCTTTACTTCTTGCAATCAGATTTCCACATCTACTATCTTATGAAATCTATTCCCCTACAGTTCAACAGTGACCTCATAATGGCCAGTCCAGAAGACCTTTTTTTCATAATGGTCTTATTAGGGTACAACTGTTATGCAATAAACTGAACATATTTAAACTGTACAATTTGATGAATACTGACATATGTATATACCCATGAAACCATCACCACAATCAAAGTAACTAACAAAATCATCACTCCCAAAAGTTTTCTTGTTCCCCTTTGTGATCTTCCATTTTGCTCCCATCTTCCTTTCCCAGGCAGCCACTATTGTGCTTTCTTTCACCATAGATTAGTTTCCATTTTTCAGCTTTCTTAGAATTTTATGTAAATGAACAATATGTACTTTTTTTGAGGTCCGGTTTCTTTTACTCAGCATAATTATTTCAAGACTCTGGCCAGGTGCAGTGGCTTCTGCCTGTAATCCTAGTATTCTGGAAGGCTGAGGTGGGAGGATCACTTAAACTTCAATTATTATTATTATTATTATTTTTGGAGACAGAGTCTCGCTCTGTTGCCTGGGCTAGAGTGCCATGGCATCAGCCTAGCTCACAGCAACCTCAAACTCCTGGGCTCAAGCTATCCTTCTGCCTCAGCCTCCTGAGTAGCTGGGACTACAGGCATGCGCCACCATGCCCAGCTAATTTTTTCTATATATTTTTAGTTGTCCAGCTAATTTCTTTCTATTTTTAGTAGAGACGGGGTCTCACTCTTGCTCAGGCTGGTCTCGAACTCCTGACCTTGAGCGATCCTCCCTCCTCAGCCTCCCAGAGTGCTAGGATTACAGGCGTGAGCCACCGTGCCCGGCCTAACCCCAATTAATTTGAGATTCTTTTATGTCATTTCTTGTATCAGTGGTTCATTCCTTTTTCTTCCTGAGTAGTATTCCATTGTTTGGCTATATCACATTTGTTTTTCCAACTTATACAGATGTATTGTCAAAACAAGGTAGAACATATATAATTAACTGAAAGATGCATGGAACAACAGCAACAACAAAAGCACAGAAATAAATGCTGCTATATTTAAAAATCTAATACGTGATAAAAAGGAGAGCATAAATCAATGAAGTCGGCAAATTTAAATTATTTGGGAGTCATTGAATAGAAAAATGGGGCAAAAAAATCTAACTAGACCCCTCATCATGCTTAATATAGCATGGGTAATTAAGAAGAGCAATGACACTTTTAAGATTATATGGTTTACATTTATTAAATTGTAACATGATCTTCTTTTAGGAAGATTATTTAGGAGTGGTATGAAGGATAGACTAGAAATAGGAATGACTGCTATAAACATTTGGATGAGATGTCTTTTTTATAGAATGTCTTTTGTTCTTTTGGGTAGATGCCCAATAATGGGATTGCTGGATCGAATGGTAGGTCTACTTGTATCTGTTTAAGGTATCTCCATAATGCTTTCCACAGGGGTTGCACTAGTTTGCAGTCCCACCAGCAGTGTATGAGTGTTCCTGTCTCTCTGCATCCACGCCAACATGTATTGTTTTGGGACTTTTTGATATAGGCCATTCTCACTGGAGTTAAGTGATATCTCATTGTGGTTTTGATTTGCATTTTCCTGATGATTAGAGATGTTGAGCATTTTTTCATATGTTTTTTGGCCATTCTTCTATCTTCTTTTGAAAAATTTTTATTCATGTCCTTTGCCCACTTTTTGATAGGGTTGTTTGATTTTTTCTTGCTGGTTTTCCTGAGTTCTAAATAGATTCTAGTTATCAGTCCTTTATCGGATGTGTAGCACGTGAAAATTTTTTCCCATTCTCTAGGTTGTCTCTTTGCTCTCGTGACTGTTTCTTTGGCTGTGCAGAAGCTTTTTAATTTAATCAAGTCCCATTTATTTATTTTTGTTGTTGCTGTGATTGCCTTTGGGGTCTTCATAAATTCTAGCACAATTCACAGTCACAAAGATGTGGAAACAACCCAAATGCCCATCAATACATGAGTGCATTAGTAAAATGTGGTATATGTATACCATGGAGTATTACTCAGCTGTAAGAAATAACGGTGATATAGAATCTCTTATGTTCTCCTGGAAAGAGTTGGAACCCATTCTACTAAGTGAAGTATCCCAAGAATGGAAAAATAAGCACCACATGTACTCACCAGCAAATTGGTTTCCCTGATCATCACCTGAGTGCACATTTGGGAATAACACTAACTGGGTGTCGGGCAGATGTGGGGGGGCGGAGGGGATGGGTGTGTACCTACATAATGAGTGCAATGTGCACTGTCTGGGGAATGCACACGCTTGAAGCTCTAACTTGGGGGGTGGTGGGGCATGGGCAATATATATAACCTAAACTTTTGTACCCCCATAATAAGCTGAAATAAAAAAAAAGAGAAATAGGAATGACTGATTACGGATGCCAAAGCAAGGAGGCTGTGGGAGCATTAGGAGCAAGAGTTAATAAGAACGAGGCCATGACAATGGAGAGAGGGAAGGGAAACTATCAGAGAGCTTTCAAAGTTTCAAAGAAAGAAATAATAGGGCATCATATTTCCCTAATTGCAATTCAATTACAGTAATTCCTTAACTTTTTTCCAGACTTCTCTTCAGGTGACAGAGACTCTTATAATTTCCCTTGGAAGAACATTGCACTAGGAAACTAGCATTTAAGCTGTAGATCTTGTTCACTACAAACTTTTTGATCTTATAAAGTTGTGTAAACTTCTGGAGTGTTTGCTTTCTCTCCTCTAAAGTGAATGGGCAACAGCTGGTTGACTCTGAGACTTCTTTCAGCTTCAAATTTCTTTGATAATAAGAACTTGTTATCTTGAACTGCATCCCTAATTGGGCCTAAGACAGCAGACCAATTCAGCTGGAAATGAAAATAGTAAGTGAATTGTATGGACTGACTACCCCACACAGGGCCCTGGTGAAGTAGTTGGGCATAATCTAGATTAAAAATCTTCTCTGAACACTGTGCTTTCTCTTAATGGTGAAGGAAGCTGTGCACAAAGGAATAGTGTTAGAGGGTACCGATTTATTCCTGCTCTGCTGGGTCAAATCACTCAAGAGGTTAGATGTTTGTAATCCCACACACATTAAATTCTGGGAAGGAAGAAGCCTAGAGTTTTGTTACTTTTAAGTTACATGTCAATAGGGACTGCCTCTTAAGATGACCCAGAGGAAAATGCAACTTTTTAATTAATCTCCTGTGTTTCTCTGGCTCATGCCAGCATCATAGATAAGACCAAGGGATGCCTCTAGTGATTCATTATAACTCTTACTCTCACTGATTATACTTTGGTCTCTAAATGCTTCTCTGTGGTTAGAAGAGTTGTTAATGGAGGAAGCTGAGTTCTCCACTGGGCCTTATTAAAACTCTTGATTTTGAGGTGATGAACTTACATAAATGAATTAATGTGGTCAATGAACCAAGCTGTGCACACAGAGAGTTTCCAGGAGGCAGAGAATCATAAAGTCAAGTCACACTCAGGGAAAAACTGTTTAGCATTCAAAGGTGAATTCTTGAAGAAAGATGAGAGAACCCTGAGAATTGTTGCTTTGATTTTGGAAACTCTAAACACGAAACAAGATTAGAACATCTTTTTGGAGCCTGCACATGTTGCTTTAGAATAGATGCCTGGAGCAAAAGTAAAAATGCCTTACCATTAGGGGAGGCTGGTTGGCTCAAGAGGCTGTACTAAGCTAGCTTTGTGTACCTGGTGGCACCACGGCCTATTTGCAGTCAGCAAACATTACCAACTCCTTTATGTGTGTGATTGGTTGTATCTCAGGGGAAGATTAATCTTACGCTACTGGGTAGAATAGGTGGGTGCGGAGAGAGCTAGCTTAAGATTTCAAATCTAGGTGTATGGGGCTTAAGGAGCTACAGTGAAGAGAAGAATGAAGGGGAAGACATATCATCTGTTCTCCACTGGGTCTCCTTGTACTGCTTTTGGGTTCCCTGAAGAGAGAGAAGTGTAGAGGTAGGAGCTGATTGAAATATATTCAAAAGGAATTTTGTGAGAGGTACAGAAAGTACACACTCTTTTCTAGCACCTGTGGAACAGTCTCAAAAACTGAACATGTGTTAGGCTACAAAGGAAGCCTTGATAATGGAGATGTTGTAGCTGTGTTATCTTTACGGTCAGAAGTAAGACAGGGATAGCCACTATCACTACTACTGTTCGTTATATTTCTCCAGTCATAGTTGTGCAGATGTATGCTTTAGTGTGTGCATTAAGGACTGCATCTAGCATTTTCTGGGAAGCAGCGGAAGAGATTTGTATATTCGGTACTGAGTGTTCTTGTTGCTAGTTGAGTGAATTTGTGGTGTTTGGGTAAATAGTGTGACATTTGACTGATTCCATGTGGTGTGTTAGAGCATTGTTTTCAGCTGCATAGCACTGCCTACCTCTTCTGGAGAGTCCATGAGCTACTTTATACATATATATATATATATATATATATATATTTTTTTTTTTTTTTTTTTTGGAGACACAGTCTCACTCTGTTGCCCCGGCTAGAGTGCAGTGGCATCATCGTAGCTCACTGCAACCTCAAACTCCTGGGCTTGAGCAATCTTCCTTTATCAGCCTCCTGAGTAGCTGGAACTATAGGCATGCACCACCATACCTGGTTAATTTGTCTTTTTTTTTGTGGAGACATGGTCTTGCTCTTATTCAGGCTGGACTTGAACTCCTCAGCTCAAGTGATTCTCCCACGTTGGCCTCCCGGAGTGCTCGGATTATAGGCATGAGCCACCTTGCCTGGCCTTAATATATCTTAATACATTCCTTTTTGGCTTAAACTAGCCAGAGTGGATTTTATTAAACTGCATCTGAATATTTGACTGATAAAAGGGGAGATCTTGCTACCATTAAGATACTAAAAATAGTATGGCAGTATTGCAGAAAGAGGCAACTAGATCAATATAAAACTCAGGAAATTTAACAGGTAACTTTATGAATCAAGTTCATAGGTAACTATATACAATAGAGATGATACCACAAATTTGTGGGTAAAGGTGGATTATTTAGTAGATAGTGTTAGGAAAACTGTCCTGCTCTGTGGAGAAAAATAAAGTTGGATCTCCTCTTATAATACCGATGAAAATTTTAGATAAATTAAAACCTAAATGTAAAGAAAAATCTATAAAGATAATAAAATACAATGTGGGAAAATATATGTGTGGCTTTGGAATGGGGAATGATTTCTAAATCAAGATCCCTAAAGCTCGATAAAGTAAAAAAAAAAAAAAAGTGATAACTTAGATCCTTTCAAAATTAAAGATTTCCATTGGAAAAAAAGGGGCACCATAGACAAAGTTAACAGACTGAGACCATATTAGAAAAAGGTATTTGTAATTTTGAACATATCAAGGAATCAATACATGAGGAACTCCTGTGATTTACTGAGAAAAACTGGAGACCTAATTTAAAAACAGGCAAATCACTTGTGTAGACAATGTGGGAAAGGGAAATATAAATGGCTCAATTTCACTAATAATTAAAGTAATGCAAATTAAAGTGGGACTCCACGCTCAGTGTATTGGTTAAATTAGATAGTTTTATAATACTAAATATTGTAGGAGACATGGAGAGACTGGAATCCTACGTACTGCTGGTGGAAGTGTAAATGTCTGTAGATACTTTTGATCATTACTTAGTGAGATTGAGTATGTGTGAATACTATGATTGAATACTCCTTGCTGGGTACATAGAAACTTCAGCATAGTGAAAAAGGGAAACATAAAAATGTATTCATTGTTGTGTTTGCAGGAGTTAGAGGCAGCCTGAGTTTATCACTAGGGGATTATATAGGTAAATGTGGTGGATGTACATGCTGAAATACTGTGCAATAGTGAGAAAGTTTGAACCAGAAGTACATAACGAGTAATCTAAAAAGAGTCTTAAGTTATCTATAGCTCTATACTACTTTGCTTCAGTAAGAAGCTGCTTGAACACTTAATCAGCTTACTTGTATAGTTTTATTCCTTTTGCGTTTCCCTTTATGTTTTAGTTGTCAGAAATTTCAGAGCTCAGATTAATCATAGTGGCTGTATTAGTCCTTCCACTAAATGTATCTGTGCTCACTTCCCTGTGATTTTCCTATCTTCATTTTATAGCCATATAGAAATCCTGTATTTTGCTGGGAAGATTTTTGGGTCATAAATATAAATAAAAGATCTCAGTTGGACCTAAACAGCTATCTTATTATTATTAAGGGATGTTTCAGTAAGAAAAGAGAAAAGATTAGGAAAGGAACTAATTTCCCCTGACCTGGGAGACTATTAAAGGAAAGGGAATGCATAAAGCAACTGTCTTACAAGATTGGAAAGAAATGTGTGTTACTCCATGGAAGTATGTGTTTCATAGCTACTCACCTGAATGAAGAAAGTATAACCAGGAGGCTTTCCAAGAAGGCAGTTATTTCCTTTATATTCCTCCATATTCCTATGGAAATTAACTAAGGATGAGGAATTTGAACAAAAGCAAAGGGCATGAAATCTATTGAAGATATGAGAAACTATGACGACTTGTCTTAGAGGCTGCCTGGGGAAATCATTTTTCATCAGTTCCCATGTAGTCCACTAGGCGGTGAAAGTCCCATACAAACTCTACTGTACAAACACTAGCATTGCCACAAACTGTTCACTCTTCTTTTTCAAATAAAATCCCAAGAAAATCTGTACAAAATAATAAAAACCAAAGGGAGAACTTTGTAGTATGTCTTATATTAATAACAAAGGGTATAGTCTCATGCTGTAAAATGAGGATAGATACTATTTAAAAGTGAATATCTCCAAATACAGCTTTTGTTTCTTTTGGTTATGGAAAAGAATAACTGAGATTTTTTTCCCAGAGATCACCCTGGATGCAAGGAGTCACATTTTGATCAATATATTTATAGTAACTAACTTTTGTGTCTTAAAAAACCCGTGTCTCATCTACTGCAGTTACCAAGATTTCATGCTCATTATTTTTAAATTGTTGGCATGTCTTCATATCACATGTGATGAGAGTTAGCATACTTTTTGTGTGAATATATCACTTCAATTTGAATAATGAAGCAGTGCCCTATCAATTATGTGACTTCTTCTAATTCCCTTAGAGAAGGAAGGAAACTTCTTGAATACTAAATTTGCACAATCATGGTGACCTCCGAAAGTGTGCATTCCCTTTTAAGGCTAACTTGTCAGAACAAAGCATAGTTGGAGTCATTATTAAGCAGCCTCACAACTGTAGGTATCCTTCTAGAGTTTGCAGATTCTGGCTGATGATGTCATTGACACAAAGATGAAAATGCAAAAGAGGTAGCCTTAAATCAACTTCCTGGTGAGACCAGCTGCATATTGGCCATGGCTTTGCAGAGCACTCTGGAAGCAGCGTGGCTGGGGCTTCTCCTCAGCATTCTCTGGAAGGGTGAGTAGGCTCCTTTGCCATTTGGTCCTGGGAAAGTGTATGCAATTGTTTTAAAATTTGGACTCTTTTTTAGTTGAAAAACAAAAAAAGCCAGATTTATGAATACTCATTGTACTTAAAGGCGTGATCAGCAAGCCAAACATCAGCATCCCAGTGACAATCTCTTTTGTTTCCTGCAGTTGCACAGAGCAAGGACCAAGTGTTTCAGCCTCCCACGGTGGCATCTTCAGAGGGAGCTGTGGTGGAAATTTCCTGTAATCACTCTGTGTCCAATGCTTACAACTTCTTCTGGTACCTTCAGTTCCCAGGATGTGCTCCAAGACTTCTTGTTAAGGGCTCAAAGCCTTCTCAGCAGGGACGATACAACATGACATATGAACGGTTCTCTTCATCACTGCTCATCCTCCAGGTGCAGGAGGCAGATGCGGCTGTTTACTACTGTGCTGTGGAGGACACAGAGCCAGGGAACCCACTAAGAGCTGAACAGAAACAGAGAGAGATCACAGCCTTTTGCAGGAGGCAGAAAAGAGAAGAACAATAAACACCCCTCCCACCAATTTTGTATTCCCTAAGCTTTTTCATTTCATTGCTATCAGAAAAAAAAAATTGAGTCCAGACACACTATTAGCAAACGTCTAGAAGAAAATACAATATTAAAGAGTGATTAATTATCAATAATGGTGCTGTAAATCCATATTTCAAATAGTCTTCCTGATATTTGAAATAGCTTTGACTCATTTTTTTGAGCACTGATTATTTTGTTTATCGTTATAAAATGGCTGTTGATGAATTTGTGACAGTAATAAGAGTCAGCTCTTCCGTTTTCTCATTATTATCTGCACTTGAACTTTTTTGCTTGCTTGCTTTTTTTTTTATTTCAGAATATTACAGGAGTACAAATGTTTTGGTTATATAAATTTAGGGATGACATGAGCAAATTATCCAATTTTCCTAAATTCTGGCATCCTTATCTCTAAAATGGTGAATGTTAGGAGAAATAAATGTAACAAGCACTTAACATTATGCTCACAGTGAGCATCTGATGAATAATTTCCTCATTAATGTCATAAATTAAAACTCAAAAGCAGAATAGCTATTAAGACTGTGTTGTTCAACTTTGAAAGCTCAGTCTATGCCCTATGAATTCCTTAGGAGCTACTGGGACTTTGTGTGCAGGACTTTATGTGGAGGTTCCTGAATCCTTCCCTACCTGCTTGGAAGTTAAGAAGTAGTTCCTTAACTGGAAGCAAATATGAAGAGGGACTTTTCTACTTTTTCAACAAAGAGAAAAATAAGTGTTCCACATCAGTTCTGTTATTGCAAATGGCTGCCTATAACTCTAACCATAGTATAACTTCAGAGGAAAACTTTCCTCCTTCCATAGCTGAACATGCTTAATTAATAAATACGGTCATTCCTTCCATAAGCACTCTTTGAGGGGAACCACTAAACAATCAGTCATTTCTAGCACAATAAAAATTAAAATTAATTTTCAATTAATTAAAAATATCAGCCTCCCAAAGATTTAGTTCACTTGTGGCTCTTGAGGTTAATTATTAAATGGCTGAAGGCAAACAATATCTGAGCCACTAGGACTATCTGGGCATAATCTTGTGTGCTGCATCTGTAGAGAGCAGAGGAAGCAGAGGTTGGAAAATTAATCAAGGCACTAAACTCTATACTGAACTGTTGTTTTAATTTAACTTATTTTATTTGCCTTTTTATATTGATCAAAATGCAGTATATCTATGCCCATCCATGCGTTTAGGACACACATACATCTTTGCTTGATTTGCAGGGCAGCAGTAAACCCTAGCATAGGAGGGCTGGACAGTCACTGTTTTCCTCTCCAGGTGTACTCTCCTTCCTGCTCTGTGCCTCAGGCTGACTTCTATACACAGCATTGACTGGTCTCCCTTGTCTTTTTCTTTTGGTTGGGTTTAGCCAAGTGGGAGGCATCAGCGGACAGAGTGGTCAAGATATTTACGTTCCAAGATCCTTTCTTTCCTTCACTGAAGTCCTCAGGTCTTGTTGGGTGGTATTCTCCCTCAGTTACAGGTCTCCCCAGACTAGGCTAATTTCTCCTTTCTCTGTCCCTTCACGCCTAGGAATGGTGAAATCTTCTGGGTGTTGCTAGCCCCAGGGTGCTTCATCTTCCCTTGTAAGTTTCCCTTATTTTTGCCCATACATTTAAAAATATTCCTTTTATTAAGCTTTTTTTTCAATTACCCCCTTGAGGTGATTGCCAGGCCCCTCAAAAATACAACACTAACACTCATTATAGATTTAAGCAGAGAGAGAAGAAATTTATTTTATGTTCCCGTTCATTACAGGCTTCTTTGGGACTTGAAGATTATTATTTAAAGATAACTAATCAATTCCAAGGAAGGACGCTATCCTATGGCTAAGGTTTCAAATATTAAAGTATGAAATACTTAGCAAAACTTCCAGAAAGAGTTATGTTCCACCTTTCTTCTGATTCTAACCAGACAGATTTTTCATCTTTACCTCAAAATATATGGTGGACACTATTTAAAGATAAAAGAGGGTAAATCAGAGCAACAACCTCTTTATACTTTTATACTAACATGTGATTTTTTCTTTTAAATTTGAATTTATTGAATAATTACTCTACAATGCTATTGTGGCATTTTTTTAGTACAAAATTTTAGCCTATCCTCCCCTTAAAATGAACCCTTTGTCATCATAATAATACCTCAAGCTTAGTTAACCATAAATTTTTACTGAATATGTACTTCATTTGAAATCTGTTTTAAGTAGCCTTTGCATGTGGAAAATATCTATTTTGCAATCCCTTCACAAAGGTTTTCCTTCCTTTATATCTATTGTTTAACAGAACAAATGTGCCAGGAGGTGTTTATAATATCTTCCCCTCTTTTTCTCTCTCAAACAAATGTTTAAAGAGAAGCTTCTAGGTTCTTTTTACATGAATCTTTAAAGATCATTATGGGATGGGCTCCCAACAAGCCCAGCCTAGAGAAAAGTTGGTCTGAGTTACTGTTTGGTCAAAGAGGTTTAACACAGAAAACAGTTCTAAATTACTTTTAAAGAGAAGAGCAAGATTCTCATTACATTTCTTGTCATTTCTCTTATCTTGCTTTACTCTTTTTTCCTATTTTTCTTTTTCTTATCTCTCATTTTTATTTTCTCCCCCTCTTCAGGCAAAGCTACATTTCTCTTCTTTTTCCTATTTATTTTTCCATACTATTAAAAAATTATATTTCCTGAAAAATTAGTTGGGCATATGGTGGTGACCTACTTGGGAGGCTGAGGCAAGAAGATTGCTTGAATTTAGGAGTTTAAGGTTACAGTGAGCTATGATGATGCCCCTGCACTCCAGTGGGGATGACAGAGTGAGACTCTGTCTTAAAAAACAATTCTATTTCCCTTCTTTCTTTCTTTCTTTTTCTTTTTGAGACAGAGTATCACTCTGTCACCCAGGCTAGAGTGCAGTGGTGTCATTGTAGCTGGGACTGCAGGCACTCGCCAACATGCCGGCTAATTTTTTTCTAATTTTAGTAGAGATGGGATCTCGCTCTTGCTCAGGCTGGTCTTGAACTCCTGAGCTCAAGTGATTCTCCTGCCTTGGTCTCCCAGAGAGTTAGGATTACGGGGGTGAGCCATGGCACCCAGTCTATTTCCCTTCTTTCTGTCTCTATGTTATCTTAAGAGAACATAAGACATTTAAAGCTTGATCTACTCAGCATGCACCCTTCCCACTTTGATTCACAAACTTCTGTTTCTTCTCCTTTGAACATCAAATTCCTTCCTAAGACTCTCATGGAAGATGTAAACATCCAGGGCTTGGACCAGGAAGCGCTTGACTTGCTACTTGACAGTCAAATCACCTCTCCTGTCTGTGGTCTCTAGGGGGCGACGCAGTGTAAGGTTTGTCCCCGTACAAAAGGAGCTGCAGTCTTGCTCCCCACAGAGCTTTGAGGAGCTAGACTAAGAGTTTGCTCAACAGAGAGAAGATACAGGTGCCAGGAATCACCAGGTTCCTTGAAAAAGGGCCATTTCTAAAAGCCCTGGGCTGACAGAGGATTGCTGGTCCCTCTCCAAGAGCGCACTTTCTGGGGCAGGTCTACGTCTCCAGCCGAGCCCCCAGGGAGCTCAGCTGGAGCCATGGCTTCTGCATGCATCTCGACACTTGTGATTCTCTTCACATTGAGTGAGTAATATCCCCTTTCCATTTTCCACGTGTATAATCCACTTACATTCTTTTCAGCAGCTTCACTGATGCAACGTGTATTAATTTACAGGTGGACTGAGAGCTCAGTCAGTGACTCAGCCGGAAGATCAGGTCACTGTCTCTGAAGGGGATCCTCTGACTGTGAAATGCACCTATTCATATTTTGGGAGCCCTTATCTCTTTTGGTATGTCCAGCATCCCAACCAAGGCCTCCAGTTTCTTCTAAAATACATCGGAGGGGAGAACCTGGTTAAAGGCAGCTTTGGTTTTGAGGCTGAATTTAATAAGAGCCAAACCTCTTTCCACCTGAAGAAAGCATCTGCCCGTGGGAGCGACTCTGCTTTGTACTTCTGTGCTGTGAGTGACACACTGATGGGGCTGCAGGGGAAGCTGAACACAAACCCTTGAGTATGGCAAAACCCATTTTCTGGGTCTTTATGTCCCTCCACAAGAGAGTGGTGTGGCTCCAGGATGTGTCTGTTAAATTGCAATTTAAAACCACAGATATTGCTTATTCAGCACGTGTTATTGAGTCCTAATGTGGCAGGTACTGTGCTAAGCACTGGTCATAAAGAGGTGAAAAAACTGTAAAACTACTGGAAGAAATCATAGGGAAAAGCTCTATGACATTGGTTTGGGCAAGAAGTTTTTGGATATGACCACAAAAGACAGGCAACAAAAGCAAAAACAGACAAATGGGATTATATCAAACTAAGAAGCTTCTGCATAGCAAAGGAAACAATCAGCAGAGTGAAGAGACAACCTATGGACTGGGAGAAAATATTTACAAACTATTCATCTGATAAGGGGTTAATATTCAAAATCATTAAGGAACTCAAACAACCAAGGAACTCAAATACCAAATAAACCCAAAAACCTGATTTAAAAATGGACAAAGGCATTTCTCAAATGAAGACGTACAAATGGCCAAAAGGTATATTAACAATGTTTCAACATCACTGGTCATCAGAAACATGCAAATTAAAACCACAATGAGATACCACCTTACACTTGTTAGGGTGGCTATGTAAAGACAAAAGATAACTGTTGGTGAGGATGAGGGGCAAAGGAAACTCTTTCACACTGTTGGTAGAAATGTAAATTAATGCAGCCATTATGGAAAATAATACAAATGTTTCTCAAAAAATTCAAAATAGATGGATTAAATGTATAGAAATAGATGGATGTGAAATAAAATAGATGGATGTAAAATGGATGTAAATATATGGTGTACATACATATACACAATGGAATACTATTTACTGTTACAAAAAAAGCAAAGCCTGACATTTGTGACTACATAGATCAGCCTGTAGGACATTTTGTTAAGTGAAATAAGCCAGGCACAGAAAGACAAATATTACATGATCTCACTTATTTATGGAATTTTAAAAAGTTGAACTTATAGAAGCAGAGAGTAAAATTGTGGTTAGCAGGGCTCTGCAGGGGAGGGCTAAAGGTATTTAGACTCCAGAGGGCCATGGCCCCCTTGGCCTTGTGGACTTCTCGTAGGGGGAGGGTGGAAACAGCTGAATGACGGCTGGGGTGGGGCCTTTCAAAGTGCAGGTCTCAGAGCCAGGGACGTCACTTGCTCAGGTCTAAGGGTAGCAGTGTTCTGTGCCATTATTGCCCCAAATACATTTGTGTTCATGCAACTATGGTTCCTGTCATAGATTTAGATATACAGTTGCCTCACCTCTAGGGAAGCCCTCAACCCTTACCACTGTTTCACTCCAGAGAGAGTTCATGCCCAGAAGGATATTCTCAGTACATTACCCCACTGAACACTGATACTTTTACTAAGTTTTATGCAAGTCCTACAAAGGAAAATGTATTTTTACACAGTTATGACTCGTTCATTCATTTAGCCATTCACTCATCACTCAACAATTGTTTACAGACTTCCCACTATGTGCCAGGCGTTGTTCTCATCACTGAAGATACAAAGGTGACCAAAAGCTTCCCTCCAGCCACTCCCCACACTGCAAAAGTGTTCATACCATTTCCCTACCCAAATGGAACTGTTTCTTAGTCAGAGACATAACTCTCAAGAATATTTCCTTCTCAGGAAGATTTTCCAAGGTCAGACTGGCCTTCAGAGATTAATGTTTTGTCACATGGTGGTGACTGGTGGTGATGGGAG
Organism: Eulemur rufifrons; assembly: GCF_041146395.1. Classification (NCBI taxonomy): domain Eukaryota; kingdom Metazoa; phylum Chordata; class Mammalia; order Primates; family Lemuridae; genus Eulemur; species Eulemur rufifrons. Next base: position 59,263,143 of record NC_090984.1, read on the forward strand.
GGGAGTCAAGTAGCAAAATGGGAATTTATATTTTCCCCATTTTCTGAGGTGGCTGGCAGGAAGCAACTGTGACTTCTTGGAAGTTCTGTTTTGACTTTGAAAAGAAAAGTTAGCCTAGTATTCTATTTTCCTGTTTGTTGGAAAATACTCCTTATAACTAGGTAGGCTTCAGGCAAAACTAGAAATTCCACAGAATTTCTTCTTCATAATATTCACTTTTTATCCCCCTGTTATCCCACTTCAAGAACTCTGTGGAAAAAAGATTGAATTAAGAATTAGGAAGCATAAGTTATTTCTGATTCTTCCTCTGTCAGTGGTCCCCAATCTTTTGGCACTAGGGACTGGTTTCATGGAAGTCAATTTTTCCACCAGCGGGGGTGGGGTGGCAGAGCTCAGGCAGTAATGCTAGCGACACAGGGAGTGGCTGTAAATACAGATGCAGCTTTGCTAGCTCCCTTGCCTGCCACTCACCTCCTGCTGTGAGGCCTGGTTCCTAAGTTTCATGGAAGACAATTTTTCCACAGATTGGGGTGGGGCTCTGTGGCTTAGTTCCAAACAGGCCACAGACTGGTATTGGTCCGTGGCCCAGGGGTTGGGGACCGCAGCTCTATGTAGCTATATGACATTGGACATGCCATTTATGATCTATGTGCCTCATTTCCTAATTAATCAAGTTGAGATAATTATAAAGATTGTTGTGAGGATTGTGGTTGTATGTAAACACATGGCTTGGACCCCAAATAAAAGTGGCTGTTGAAGGTAGCATACCAATCAGATACTGAGGCTCCCAACACTATAGAACCTGTATATCTGCCCTGAACTGCTTATATTTGGACTGTAACATGAGAAAAGAAAATACTCTCCTATCTTGCTTAAGCTAATTATTAATACTTGGGCTTTTGTTGCAGCAGCTGCATCTGTATTATAATTCCGTCTTCTATACCTGAAAACCTGCTTTTAGGAAAGGAGCTAATATTGTCTATTTATGTTGTGGTCAATTGCATTTAAGCAGCAACATTTAAAAAAATTATTTGTGAAGTCATGGTTTTTGTCCCTGAAATATAATTTTAAGCTTTTTTAGAGAAGATGAGTATAGAAAAACATGATTGGGGCAGCAAAGTTGTCCTGGATTTCCTGAGAACAGTATGTAGACAGCCAGCTCTATCCATGTGAAAACTTGCCCCTGCCTGGATACCAGGGGATGTCTCTCTCCACTAAGTCATCTTGTGCTATCCTCAGTCCTCCGTCCTCTGATCTTGTCTGATTGTATGGTGAGTTCCACTGGGTTCTCTGTAAGAATCTTTGAGGTCCATTCTAATTCTGAAAAGTTGTGCTTCAGTGACATGCGAGAGCTGGGGGCTTCACTGTAGTGCAAGACCATGGATTTCAGGAGGGGCCACAGGTAGGCTCTTGTCACTTGTCATCATCACTGAAGGGATCCCACGTGGATCCCACAAAATGCTTCCTTTAACAGTGTCAATAATGAATGAGTATTAAATAAAATGATGTTCCATTTAATTATTAAATTAGCAATTATATAAACTGTATAATATAGGAGTAGCAAAGAGTAAATGGGTACTCAGGTATAGATTTGATGGCACAAACTCATCTGATGCTATTGGGAGGCCGTCTGACAATTGTCTCTGTCTCTCTTTTTACTCACTCTTCTTCCCACTGAAATGTGGTTTTATTAATAATAAACCTTCATCACTGCCCCGAAGTATTCTTACCAAGTTTACCAAAAAATTTCTTGGGCTAAATGCAATGAATGACTGACTATTCTTTCTTTGAAATCTTGTCCTCTCATGGCTTCTGGGACACCTCTCTCTTTTCTTTTCTTTTCTTTTTTTTTTTTTTTGAGACAGAGTCTCACTCTGTTGCCCGGGCTAGAGTGAGTGCCGTGGCGTCAGCCTAGCTCACAGCAACCTCAAACTCCTGGGCTTAAGCGATCCTACTGCCTCAGCCTCCCAAGTAGCTGCGACTACAGGCATGCACCACCATGCCCGGCTAATTTTTTCTATATATATTTTAGTTGGCCAGATAATTTCTTTCTATTTTTAGTAGAGACGGGGTCTTGCTCTTGCTCAGGCTGGTCTCCAACTCCTGACCTTGAGTGATCCACCCGCCTCGGCCTCCCAGAGTGCTAGAATTACAGGCGTGAGCCACTGTGCCCGGCCTCTTTTTATTTTCTGATGGCTTTGGCTGAACCTGCTCTGTCCTTTCTTGTGGATGTGTCTTCTTATGCCCACCCTTTAAATGTTGGTGCTCTTAGGGTTCTGCCCTTGACCTACTTATTTTCTCAGTCAACAAAAATCTCCCAGGGTAATTTTATTTATGCTCATACTCCAACTATTATTTGCTGATTATCTTTAGCTCAGATCTGTCTTCTAAGCTTCAGTTCAATATATCAGACTGGGTTTTGGATCTATGTGGATTTTCCAGAAGCACCTCAAATTAAATAGTGCAAAGCTTAGCTCTTTATCTCTCTCCCATCCTCAAATGTCATGAAACAACACAAAACAAGATAAATTTGCTCATTGTTTTGTATTTTTTTAATCAGACAATGGTACCACTACGTACCTGAGTGCCACCTACACTTTTGCTCCAAGTCTGTCCAGAAGCTGTGCTTGCAGCCTCTCTCTACTTGGCCCAGTCTTTGTCAGGCTCATTCTCCCTCTTCCCTGGGTTTTAGCTGAGGTGTCAACTAAACCTGAGGATGGGAAGCCTTCCTGGAGCCCCACAACCAAAACAGTTTCACTTCCTGCCTGCTCATATAGTACTCTGTACTTTCTTTGTCATGGCACTTATCATGGGGATCACCATTTCTTTTAAAGCTCTCTTCCTTCTCACTAGACTACCAGGTCTTTCTCAGAAGACGAATGTCCCAGCTCAAGCAGGGAGAGCAAATTTGCCTTTCCTCTGTCTTTTTGCTCTAGTCAGGCCCTCAACAAATTAAATGATGCCCATCTGTATTAATTAGGGAGACCTCTACTCAGTCCACCGATTGGAATGGTGATCTCTTCCAAAACCACCCTCAGAGACACCCCCAAAATAATGTTTCACCTGCTATCTGAGCATCCCCTTAGCCCAGCCAAGTTGACATGTAAGATTAGCCAATACAACATGTATGATATATAACATAATCATTAGCGCCACATATTAGTTTGCCAGGGCTGCCATAATAAAGTACCACAAACTGGGTGGCTTGAACAACAAAATTTTTTTGTCTCACAGTTCTAGAGGCAGGAAGTCCAAAATCAAGGTGTTGGCAGGGTTGGTTCCTTCTGATGGCAGTGATGGAAGAACCTGTTCTAGGTCTCTCTTTAAATTTTCCCTCTATTCATGTGTGTCTCTATGTCCAAATTCCCTGTTTTTATAAGGACACCAGTCACACTGGATTTGGGCCCACCCAGACAACCTCACTTTAACTTGATTATCTCTGTCAAAAATTGTCTTCAAATAAGGTCACCTTCTGAGGTACTAGGGGTTTGGATTCCAATATATTTTTTTGGGAGGGGGTCGGTGGGACACAATTCAACCAATGGCATGCCACTACCATCAATGATTACTTTCATTCCATAGGCTGAAGCATAGCAAAACTCCTGGTGTTTCTTCCTCCTATTACTTGGTATGCAGGAATATTCTCCTAAGTGAGATAACAGGTGGCAACTCAGAAACATCAAGTTCCATTTTTTGGCTTGAAAATGTGAGATCATTTTGGTGTGGTGCTATTTCCTGAGTTAAACATAGTTTATATTTTTTTAGAATAGTTTAGAAAGAACTTACTTATGCTCATTTAATTGAGCCGTATAATCTCTCTTGCAGAGGTGAGAAATGGTGCCTCTCAAAGTGTAAGTGATTTGCACAAAATCACACAGCTATCAAGTCCGGAGAATTGTTTATAATGCAGTTTGACCAAATCCTCATTCAATGTTTTCTTTCATAACATAAAATAGACTCTACACTCCAAGCTGAGCTACTTGCCACTGCATTTAACAAAGAAGTATGCTAAAACCCTTAAGTTGCATGGACCTGAGACCTATTGATTGTGACGTTTCTTCTATTTGAATATCTACCACACGAGGTCGCCGTTGCTTTGAGTTGATTCTAAAGTGTAGCCATTTATTTTGATTTCTGTAAAAGGCGTCCTAGTATTTTCAGCTCCCTCATAAAACTTTCATTCTCCTCCACTTGATACTGCGTGAAATCTGGTTATTTACTTCAGGACTTGTGGTATCTACTCTGTCAAAATGTTACTAGAAGTCATTAGCACTCATTGATATATATATATATATATTTTTTGCATGGGAAAATAGAAAAAAAATTGCTCATTCAGAATGCTTTGGGCAATTCCAGACATAGAAGAGGCACTTCCTGAATATTTTCCAGTGATTTTTTTCCATGTCCATATTATATGAGCAAAAATCTCTACACACTATCTTTTCCACATCAATGTGAGTATCTAACATGCTCTGCTTGCATCATTTGACTGATTGAATTAACATCACAGCATCTTTTGGATATGGCTCTTTTCCTGAATGGCTGTTACTGTGATAGAGTTTATACTGAATATTTCTTGAAGAAAGGGTACATGGCATTTTTTTTTAAATCATATGTATAATCGTACACAACTGCTTGGTACTAGCTGTGGTACTTTGCATGTGAGTCAAATGAGAAGGAAAGGAAGCAGAAGGAACTACAATTTACTTTTGACTACATTTCATAGGTTGATCCTGAAATAAGTATTATTGCTCCCATTTTGCAGATGAAGAAACCGGGGCTCTGAGGAGTGAGTTGCCCACGGTGACAAGGAGGCAGAGCTGAGATTTGGATTTAGATCCATCTGACTTTGAACTTGTTCCTTTTCTTCTTTTTCAGCTCACTTCCTCCCTGGTTTTATGAATGATTCCACACAAAATGTCCCACCTACCCTAGCTGGTTAGTAGGGACTAGCAAGGGGTCTGTCCCCCTGTTTAACACCTTTAAACAGGGCTTGAGAAGCAGATATTAGATGTGGACTTAGTGAGACCAGAAAAGGACAGCAGGGTGTCAGTAGATGGAAGGTCCAGTTCAGATGGCCTCATTTGTTCTTCTTTGGAATGAGATTAGGATTTCATTCCTTCTTGGCTAAATAGGGATCAATGGAGCATTTCAGGGCAGAAAGTACCAGGTCAGGACCCTCAGAGCCATGAGTGTCCATGAGTCTATGAGTGCCAAACTGACCACAATAGATGACCACCCTCTGGAGCTATGGAAATGTAAGGAGGAATAAGGAGGCTGATAAAATCTACCCACTCATAGGTTTGCCTCATTGAAATCTTTAAGGGATTAGACTTCAGCAAAGATCTAAGATGAAATCAGGCTGCTATGCTCTGCTACTGGTAGTTTTTGCCCGCTGCTCATCTTGTGTGTTCAGTTGATCTTTGAGGGGAGCCCCACTCTGAGGAGCTGCTGCCCTGCTATTGGCTGCTCTCCTGGGGACAGCCCCAGCTGAGAGCTGCTGGTGTGGGCTCTGGCGGTTGTTTCTGGGCTCTTGCCAGCTCAGATGCAGCAAAAAAGCATAGAACCTGGGTCCTCGTTTGTACCTAGAATATGAGGCAGGCGGCGAGAGTGATCGTGTTCCTGGTGCTGGGTGAGTTATTTTCAGATTAAGAATTGGGATCTGGGCCTGAGGATGCTGGCTAGGAATCTGCAATCTTGCCTGCCAATTGCTGTTTATGTTGAGGGATAACTTTGGGGCCCCCTTTTTCTCCAGGGAGCTCCTAAGCCTTTCTATGTGGTGTGTCTCAAGGCAGTAAAGATTTTCTTGGGTTTTAGTTCATAGGATCTATTCATGAGGTGGGGCCTGGAGTAAGTAGATCTTCCACATGTTTTCATGGGCCTCCCTGGAATAAATATAAAGCCTATTTTTGTCCCAAAACACAAATGAGAAGTAAACTGTATGGTATGTATACAGTGGAAGCAGGGTGTGGTTGTGGATTTGACTATGAGAGAGAACCACGGAGGTGCTGAGAGGGATCGTCTAATGCAGCTTGGTTTCAGGATAAGAGCTGGTATTGTGTTTTACTCCCATAGGTACTCTGAGCCTTGCTAAGACCACCCAGCCCATCGCCATGGAATCACATGAAGGAGAAGACGTGAACATACCCTGTAGCCACACAGACATTGCTACAAATGAGTATATCTTCTGGTACCAACAGTTCCCCAACCAGGGACCACGATTTATTATTCAAGGATTTAAGACAAACGTGACAAATGAAGTGGCATCTCTGTTTATCCCTGCCGACAGAAAGTCCAGCACCCTGAGCCTGCCCCGGGTTGCCCTGAGTGACACTGCTGTGTACTACTGCGTCGTGGTTAGCACACAGTGAGACAGATGGGTCTGCGCCTGCACAGCATCCCTCTGTGGGGTGGGAGTCACAGTCTGGGCAGAAGCCCAAAAGCAATACTTTCTAAAATTTTTATTTATTTTATTTCCAGAAGATATTAGCAAATTTATGTATTCTTTTGTTATTTAAAAAATTTGATATCATTTATTTGTTAAATAGGTATTTTATATACAGGGTCTAAAGTTCAAAAAGCATAAAAGGGTATGCAGTGCAATGTCCTCATTCCATCGTCGCTCCTGGCTACCCAATCATCAAAATGAGGTTATATATGGTCATATACTACAGATGCTTAGCTTGCTGGTGCTCCTCAGTTTGTGTGTAGACAGACACACGTGCACACATGCACACACACTATGCACAGCCCGCACATGCTTTATATCCATATAACACACAGTTAATGTGGACAATATGTTTCTCAGCTTTTGAAACATTTAGCCTAAGAGTCAGCTTATTACTTATCACACAAATTTGGAACATTTTTATGGCCATTTTCAAGCACTACAATCTGGTTTCCATGTGTCCTTTGAATTTATATCTTCATTCCTCCCTTGCCTGTCTTTGTCTTTTCTTTTGCCCCAGTACCCTGTCGTGGATGGTATGGCATGCAGAATGGAGGTGACGGTAGAGGAAAGGATGGAAGCGTTTTTTGTTTCTGCTTGGCTTTGTATGTTATTTTTGCAATACATAAAATAGAAACATAGAGATTCTGGATCATTATTACTTTATAGAGTTGGGTCTTTTGGGGACCGAAGGGAGACAGAAATAATAGCCAAGTTGCTGGGAATCTTGCTAGTCCTCCTGTGGCTTCATCAGGCCTGTGAGGTGCTTTTTATTTTTTGTTGTTACTGGGGTGGGGGTTGTTTCTGACCCTGATCACAGGGAAAGCATATATGATAATATTTTCTATTGAAAGTGACAGGTCTAGGCCATGGGATAGGAAGATGTTTTCAGGTAGGTCATCTTAGAGTTTGGTGGGGTAGATGTATTGTGGAAAAAAAACAAATAATTATAGAGTATTAGAGCCTATAAACTCATTTTCTTTGGCGCACATCTTTCTAGACAGGGGTGAGAAGCCTGGAGAAATGGAACAGAGTCCTGGTCACCAAATGCCTGGGACGTAGCCAGCTCTTCCCTCAAGTGCATTTAAGAGGACCATTATTTCATGTGATACAGAATGATTCTCTAAAAAGCATAAGGATTCTGATTCCCACACTCTCAAATTCAGAAAATTGGGAAGGAAGAGTTATAGCTCATTTGAATAAAAACAAGAAATACAACCCTTTGTATGACACAGATTCAAAGGTCGCACATTCTGACATCGACATCTTCATAGGAAGCTCAGAGTGATTCCCAAGTCCCTGGACAGCTTCTGCCCAAACCAGTGGTGGAGGGTCCAGCTGCACTCCTGTCCTGAGTTGAGAGAGTAGGATAGAGGGGAATCTCTGTAAAGTTTCTATTTATTAATGAAAATAAATACCCATATCTGAGAGGCTGTGTGGGATTATCTAAGGAAGACATTAGGGTATTCCGCAGATAATTAATGCATGAAAGAAAATTGAATGTGGAATATTGGACTGGAAAAGTTTCAAGAAGTTTTCTCTCCCCATTGGAGTTTCATCCCACTCCAGCTCTATGGATCTTGGTTGGATGATGCCTCAGTGGTAGTCCAGAGGAAAAGAGCTGTGTCATGGAGATGGGAGCCAGGGTTATGGTCCAGGTTCTTTCAAGGAGTCACTGATTGTGAGGAAACAACACAATTAGGTTTCATTTTGAGATATATTTTTATGAATAGGAATCTCTCTGTTAATCAGTTTGGAATAAAGAAATTAATAGCCACTGAAGATGGTGGAAAAGACACAGGAGTCATTGGAAATAAGCTCTAATTCTAGTTATACTTCATCTTGGCTACATTCTCTTAGCAGAAAAGCAAACTGGAAAAATAATCAGCTTTGGAGGCAGGCGTTCAAATCTGTTTGGAGGATGGCATAAAATCCTGGGTGTTTTGATTCTTCATGAACTGAAAAAGACTTATGCAAATATAAAAACTTTTTTGGGAGACAAAACTCTTGGTCTTGTTATCTCTGACCAAAAGATCAATAAATTGATCAGCTGTTTCACTACAGAAAGAACACATGACTTTTTGGCCAAATGATCCCCAGGGCGATGGTTTCAAATTTCCAGTAGAGAAATAATTTTCATAGAATTATTGGTGATTCTAGGCTCCCAGGTATGAATGGTGATGGTGTGCCTCCAGGTTGGAGACAGTCTGTATGAATAAATGATTACAGAGTGTTCAGAGCTTTGTATACTTATAGAGACCAGGTGGAGTTTTGGTCTGCGTGTCAGGCAGTCAATAAATGATAAAGGGACACGACCCTGTTCTTCTTTAGTGATAGGAGTTCCACCACAGTGATTACAAGAAGCATTTATGAAGCATTCCTTGGAGTAGGGCTCTGGCTTAGGTCTCACCACTGCACTGAGTATATTACGGGTATGTATTCTGTCTCATTCAGACATATTTCCAGACTTGTATGTCTACACATCCACACACAGAGGTATTTTTTAGAATACAGAATATATGGTTGATATTTCTTTGTGTTCTCTACACAGTTTCTCTCCAGCATGGATGTTGGAGTTCTTACATGGTGTCTCATGGCTCCTAAGAGTGCAAAACAGAACTACTTCTTAAGCTTAAGCTGAGGACTGGCATGATAGCACTCTTCCTGCATTCTCTGATTATGTGATCACAGACCAGTGCAGATTCATGAGGCGGGGACTATAGAAGGCCATGAATATCAGCAAGCATTATTCTTTGGGAGTCACGAATGTAAGAGACTACTCCAGTAATTATTGTGGAAAATCTAGAAAGCAGTCATAAACAAAATGGATGAAGAAATAAAAATACTCACAAGTCTCAACACCTTTAGTGAACCATAATTTATGTTTTGTTACACTCACCTTTGGAATTTTTCCATAAAATATAAGATTGTTAGTTTTGTATGTGTAATAAATTGGCCACGTGTGAGATAAAAAGTAAAGACCCTTTGAGCCATGACTTTGGTAAGTGTTGGGTATTTGTCGTTTGAGGGTTAGGTTGTATCTTCTGGATGAGGTGATTCTCAAAGTACAAAATCAGTAATAGAGTAGGTTTTATGGCAATAAAATACTGTTAACCTCAAGTAAACAGTATCTATGATCACATATCCTTTCTTGTACAGATTTTCATTTTTTATGAAGTTTCTAATTGCCTTTATGTCCTCCCACTTTTTATCCTCATGTCAGTCTTTTTTCAAATTCCTCAGTGTAGTTGATTCTGTTGAATTCCCTTTCTTCCTGGAGACCTCTCAGTAAGAGCCCATTATTCTCTTGTTTCAACATGGTCTAGTTGTTGAGTTGCATTTCTTCGAGACTGTTAATTAAAATTTTTATAATGTTATTTTCTGTTCACTGAAATATCTCTTGTTTTTAGGGTCATTTAAAATTTATTTATCTTGATTTTCATCATTCATATTGGAGGGTTTTTCCAAATTTATTCAGATTCTTAGAGTCACTAAGAATTTATTATTGAAGAGTCAGGTAATGAAAAAAACTGATTGGAGATCCACGTAGGAGGCAAGGGCTTGTAAGCAGGTAGCGGTTGCCTTAAAGCAATTAGATAAATAGGCAGCTAACTTTCTGAAATTTCTCAATACCAGCATGTGAAAGTGTTTGCTCTGAGGGCGCTAATACCCATTCCAGAGGCATTTGACTTTTTTTTTCTTTGTTTTTACAGTTTACAAAAAATGTTTTAGAAGTTTATCTTTCACTCCTTTCAAAGTCTGGCTATTCTTCTTTTGCTTGTGTCTATGTGTGTGAAGAAGCAAAGCTTTGAACTGCAAGAAAGATTAACATTTTGACTTAGGTAGGATAAGCTTTTTAATATATGTAAGTGAAACCAATCTAATATTTGAAATTGATTGTAAAAGCAATGAGATTTGGGCTGGGCATGGTGGCTCACACTTGTAATCCCAGGGCTCTGGGGAGGCCAAGGTGGGAGGTTCCTTTGAAGGCAGGAGTTTAAGACCAGTCTGAGCAACATAGTGAGACTCCATCTCTACAAAAACATTAAGAAAAATAAGCTGGATGTGGTGGCTCTTGCTTGTATTCCCAGCTACTCAAGAGTCTGAGGTGGGAGCATCACTTGAGCCTTGGAGTTTGAGGCTGCAGTGAGCAATGATCACATCACTCCACTCCAGCCTGGGTGACAGAGTGAGATCCTATCTCTGAAAAACAAACAAACAAAAAAACCTGTATGAGATTTACCCAAGTATTGAACAAGCAGTGATGGAGAAAATCAAGCTATGTCCTACTTTCCCCCCCCTGAGTCCAGCTCAGCTTATAAACCACCTTATTAATAAGTCAAGATGAGGCATAAGTATTCTGATCAGTTTTTACAGGCAATTTTTTTCACTTTTAGTAAGTCCTATGAAATGGGTCTTAACTTCTCAATTTATATAGCGTAGAAGTTTATCCCCATTGTCCTCAGCCTCAGTTGGAATGATGAAACAACAGGATAACTCCCATTGTTCAAATGAATTTAGTTAATATCCATTCATTCCCCATAATGAAAGTAGACATTGCAGCTCATTTTAATTCCCTTCCTTTTATGTTTTAGATCATATCTGATGTTTATGTTATTACTTACTGTTGTTTTAAAAATCAGATCCACATACCTGTATGTGCTGTTCAGTCGCATTAGTGTGTTCATTCTATCTGTAGAAGATGAAGCTCTTAATGTTCCCACTCAGACCTTCCTGCTTGTTCCTTCTCTGTCCCCTACCTTTTACTTTTCCATTGTCAATATGAAAACTGTCACGTTGATCTTTACATTTACATTGTCTCAATTGTTAATATTTTTATTCATTGTGTGAACATTTCCTACTCTAAAAAGCCAATATCATAGCCAAATAAAAAATATTTGTTACATCATCAATTGATTTTTTTACCCCTAAATTTCCTAAGGACTTAAAAGTCTCTGCATTTGTATCACTGCATTCATACATTTTTTTCCCCCTAGGCAGTTTCTAATTGTCTTTATTTTTACTTTTCTGACCAAACAATGTACTTTCATCATATTCGCATTTTTCTATTTTTTAAATCAGTTATCTACTGCAAAGAACATATCTTCTATTTTTAGTTTTTGTTGGCCTACATTTCCAAGTCTTCTTTTAAAATTTTTAAATGTTTAATTATTATAGGTACATATAGTTACATATCTTTATAGGGTGTAAACTCCCAAGTCTTGATTACATATACTGCTAGGATGGTCTTGCTTTCCTTGAACTGATTATTTTCTGAGAAGTCTTACAAGAGTGATAATTTTCTCCTTTCCTTCCTTCCTTTCTCTCTCTCTCTCTCTTCCCCCTCACTCTCTCCCTCTCTCCTTCTGTCCCCCCCTCTCTTTCTTTCCCTTCCTTCCTTCCTTTTCTTTTTTTGCTTTTCTTCTGTTAGTGACAACTAAGTACTTTTTCTTTTCCTTGTGTTTTGATTGCCTGATGTTCGATTCTGAGCTGCCATTCAGCAACAAAACCAAAACCAAGCTTCAGTCCATCTACTCGATTCCCCCCAGTGGATTGTTCTGATATTTCTGTGGAGTCTGTTATGAACAATGACTCAGATGACTGAACCTGTCCAATCGATTTGTCTTTGAAGTCTCTCGGTTCTTCTCTCCTTATGTGTCTTTGTTCCTGGGATGAATAGTGTGGACCATATAGAGGATCACACACTCACCTATTAGGGGAGGAGAAAATGTCCAAACAACCACAAATCCTATCATGCCTATGGAATCATAAGGACACCAAAAATTGTGCATCTGTGGGCGTTATGACCACACCTGATCTCCACTGAAAGGGAGGAATATTCCTGAGTTACCTGGTGTTAGAAGTTCACCCAGTTTACTCCTTTCAGAATCCCTTTTCAGTGATTTCTGAAATGATGAGGGATGGCAAAGCTCACTAGAGGTACTTCTGTGTTTGGCCTCCAGATGGCGAAGTTGCCCAAAGGAGGACTCTGGTTAAAAAACTGCATCATTCCTTTAGCTCCTCCTTCACAAAGCTGGCTGAGGTGTCTAGCTGGAGCTCTTTGCAGACAGTGACATATGAGGAGAATTTAAAAGTCAGAAAGCATCCCAATTAGTCAAGGAGGAGACTCTTCCAAACACCTCTGGAACAAGCTGAGGCAAGAGATTTCAGGAGCACCAACCATAAGTACTCTTGCTGTTCCAAGGGTGCTGTTTCCTCAGATATATTCCTTCCTGCTCAGGGTAGATTTTCAAAAAGGATTCCACAGCTTCTTCACTGCTCAACCATGAGCTTGGTACCTATACCAGTGCTTATGATACTTTTTGTCCTGAGTGAGTAAAATTCTATTCCATTCTCTTGTTCCCTAGAAGTTGGGTATTGCAACTGGACTCCGAATAGAGTTACCTTCTCTTCATAGGTAAGTCTGTGCTGGTCTCACTGACACAGCATTGATGTTGCAGGTGGAACCAGAGCCCAGTCAGTGACCCAGCCTGATGGCCATGTCACTGTATCTGAAGGAGACCCTCTGGAGCTGCGGTGCAACTATTCCTCTCCTTATTCACCGTATCTCTTCTGGTATGTACAATACCACAACCAAGGACTCCAGCTTCTCCTGAAGTACACGTCTGGAAACAGCCTCGTCACAGGCATCAAAAGTTTTAAGGCTGAATTTAGCAAGAGTGAGACCTCCTTTCACCTGAAGAAAGCCTCAGCGCATTTGAGCGACTCGGCCCAGTACTTCTGTGCTGTGAGTGACACAGTGCCTGGGGCTGCAGGGGGAGCTGAACACAAACTTTGGCTGAATGTGAGGCTTTCGGTGACTCAAGGGCTCAACCTGGAGAATTCTCAGTAAGATTTCAGGGTCTCTAAAGAAAAGTAGGGCAGAAGGAACTCAACTGCTTAAGTCTAGTGCAGAACCTGGGCTTTACTTACTCTTCAAAGAGTCAGGATTCATGAGAAAGAGCAACTCATGAGAAAATCTCCATGTCTGCAACAGACTAGAGACTGGAACCCACTCAGGGAATCAACTCAAGTGGGACAGTGGCAGGGACTGTTTTTGGGGACCAGACGTAGGAGAGTGCTGCAAACGTCTGCACTGAGGCTTCTCTGGCACTGAGGAACTTTTCTAAAGGTTCCACATAATGGAATCTGTTTGTGAATATTTGAAAAACTGAATGGGGAGATGAAGGTTAAGAACAGCTAGGGGAAGAACTGGAGAGCATGTGGTAAATTCAAACCACTAAGCACACTAGGAGACTGTTTACTGACTGTTCCTGTCATTTGCTCAGCTCTTTCATTTTAACATAATCTCAAGATCATGGAGCTCAGATCTCTAAGAATCCATTACTAGATCAGATCGAGGAGGGCATGGGCTGTGATTGGATGGTAGGGATGAGAATCTGAGCACTGCTGAGAATGAGTTGTTTAGAGGCAAGTGGGCCTTTGAGGCTCCAGTTGAAAACATCTATATTTTCTATTTCTATTTTTCTAACTTTTTTTTAAAATAAAACAAACTTTATTTGTAGTAATTTTCAGCATAAGTAATCTATAGTAATTATTACATCATTTCTAGATTAGTAGACTCAAACTTTTGATATAAGAGAATAGTATATTACAGGAAATTAGGCTCTTGGGTGCTTTAGAAGTATCTATTTTGATCCATTTTCATTGCCAATAAAAGGAATGTTTTCATTCTCAATTAGAGAAAAAAATAAAATTTAAGTTATACTTATTTTAACCATTTGCCACTCACATTGTTACGGCAAGTGTTACAGCGAGTGGCCCCGAGGACAAACCAAGCGGCACACGGAGAGTCGGAGAATCAACGTTTATTCGCCGGCGGGCTCAGAGGGGTCTCGCCACCAAATTCTGAGCCCGGTCTACCTAATTTTTCCCATTTTTATTAAGTTGGGGTGATCCAAGGGGAGGGAGGCCTCAGGTGACAATGCCCGCCAGGTAATAAGTTTAGTGTCTGCACCAGGCAATAGGATTAGTGTTATGCTGATGTGCCAAACGTTAGATTAGTGATATGTTAATGTACCAGGTGTTAGGTTAGTGATATGCTAATGTGGGTCCCCCGTGAGGGGTGGGGGTCTCAGGCGGCCGCTGTGCCAAGTAATAGATGGGAGTTTTCCTTATCAACATCATACCACTGTACAAAGCAGAGAGGAAACCCATAGGACTCACCCCCTCATCACTCCAGATCGCTATCCTATACCCCATGAGCACTCAAAATGCTTAAACAGTTCAAATCTAAGAAAATCCTTTTTCTGACTTCCACATTCTGGTCTTCCAGCTTCCTGCTCAACTGCCCTCAGCAGAGCAGCTCTTCCAAACAGACTTTTTAAAACATCCAGCCTCATCTTGCGTCCTTCTTACTGACAGCCCAGTTCAGTCTAGACAAAAGTATAAGGAGGGACCCTTCTCCTTGCAGAGACCTGCCCTGCCACTGGGCTCTCAATCCTATGCTCTTCTGATGCCCTCAGTGAAATCTGCAGCCGTTGAAAAAGACGAAAAGTCAATCGTGTGATACATCCAAAACTCATGGATCTGATTCTTAAAAAACGGAATTTCCACTGTTGCTTTGGAAAGCAGTTGGCAGTTCCTCAAAAAGTTAAACATAGAATCATACAAGCCAGCAATTCTACTCCTAGGTATTTACACAAGAGAGTTAAAAACACAGTCCAGACAAAAATCTGTACATGACTGTTCATAGCAGCATTATTCATAATAGCCAAAAAGTGGAACAATCCAGATGTC
This sequence comes from Eulemur rufifrons, assembly GCF_041146395.1. Lineage (NCBI taxonomy): Eukaryota > Metazoa > Chordata > Mammalia > Primates > Lemuridae > Eulemur > Eulemur rufifrons. Next base: position 59,278,351 of record NC_090984.1, read on the forward strand.
CCGCAACTGATGAATGAGTAAACAAAATGTGGTAAATACATATAATGGAATAATTTTCAGCCATAGAAAGGAATGAAATACTGATTCCTGCTACAACATGGATGAATCTTCAAAAGATTATGCTAAGTAAAAGATGTCAGACATAAAAGGCTACATATTGAGTGATTCCTTTTATGTGAAATATACAGAACAGGCAAACACACATAGAGAGAAAGCAGATTAGTGGTTGTCAAGAGCTGGGAAAGAGGAGAAGGGGAGAGACTGCTAATAGGTAGGTTGTTTTCTTTGGGGGTGATGAAAAGTTCTGGTATTAGATAGTGGTAATGGTTAATACAATGTTCTGAATGTACTAAAAACCACTGAATCATACATGTGAAAAAACCACTAAACTAAGAAATACCCCAATTGCCAATTGTTTAGTATTTAGATGTCTTGCTATCTTAGCTATCTGGGAGCTGTGAATGGATTCAGACAGCAGTCAAAGCAGATTCTGAGGAGCTTAGGAGATTTTGCATAAACTAGCAGACTTCTTTGCCAAGCCTTGCTCTAGAAAGGCAGTGTGGTCTTGTATTCAGATCCAGATGTGGCTTTAAGCAACTTGGTTGCCTGTTCTGAGCCCCTATCTTGTTATTTGTAAAATGAAGACAAAAATAAATATTTAACTTGCTGTGTATTGTGAAGATTAGACAGTAATATACTCAGAGAGCTTTGCCTTTAGTAAAATGGCAGCTATTTATTTATTTATTTTTTTCCTTAGAGGGCTTGCTTCTCATCCCTGAGTTGTAAAAAATTGTGGAAATTTTTTTCTATTCTACTCAAATTATCATTATTTTTAAAATCTGTTGCCTACAATTAAGTCTCTATTTGAATTCCAGGTGAAAAATTTAAAAACAAAAACGTAAGCAACTAATCAGCTGGTTGGTGTTATGTACTAATCACCCAGGTGCTTAGTCAGCTATAGCTTGTAATTTATAATTTTTACTTGATTTTTTAAATTTTTTTATTATTTCAGCATATTGTGGGGGTACAAAAGTTTAGGTTACGTATGTTGCCCTTGCTCCCCCCCTGCCCCAGTCAGAGCTTCAAATGTGTCCATCCCCTAGACAGTGCGCATCGCACTCATTATGTATGTATACACCCATCCCCTCCCCCCCCACATCTGCCCGACACCCGCTTAATGTTATTCCTGAATGTGCTCTTAGGTGATGATCAGTGAAACCAATTTGATGGTGAGTACATGTGGTGCTTATTTTTCCATTCTTGGGATACTTCACTTAGTAGAATGGGTTCCAACTCTGTCCAGGAGAACATAAGAGATTCTATCTCCCCATTATTTCTTATAGCTGAGTAATACTCCATGGTATACATATACTGCATTTTATTAATCCACTCATGTATTGATGGGCACTTGGGTTGTTTCCGCATCTTTGCAATTGTGAATGGTTCTGCTATAAACATTTGGGTGCAGATGTCTTTTTTATAGAATGTCTTTTGTTCTTTTGGGTAGATGCCCAATAATGGGATTGCTGGATCAAATGGTAATATACCACATTTCTTAATGTCATCATTATTATTACTAAATGGAAGCCCATTCTTCCTTATATAATTTGTGATCAGAATTACCTTTCATTACTTTTACTCCTCAACCCCTTGATCTCTTCCTACTCCCCAGGGCCCATGCCACTGCTGTACAAGCCTGAGGCTAATTGCTCATTTGTCTTGAGAATTGTCTCTACCTCTCAGGTGGGCTTTTTTCAGGTAGACCATAACATATAGGTTTGTTGGACTATCCTTCAAGCCTATCTCCTTGACACTATCTTGAAGAAATTTCTCAGTTTTTAGGTCTTGTGCCCTTCCTTGTGTCCAGTACTCGTGCATATTTCACTCTTTTTTGTGTTTTATCAACGTAAATTTAGGAAAGAGGCCAGGTAAAATGCACTGATGCACAGGTCAGTCAACATGTTTGAAATAACGTATGTGAAGCACCTAGGATGATCCTGCCATGGATTCATCATCATTTAATTTTGAATGGGTACTGACATGTTGGCAGTGTTTCTCCTAGACAGATAAAGATGAACAGGATATAGCTTTTTCTTATTTCTAGCTGTACGTTCCACTTTTTCTATCTGTGTATCATGATACACACTAAATTGAACATGTCCAAAATCAAAAGCTGTCTTTCTTTAAAATAAGCTTTTCTTTTTCATTCCTCTATTTTTTTTCCGTCAGGCTGAAATGTTGAGGCCATCTTCAAATATAGTACATGCCACCTTTGGCCTTATATCCATTATTTTCATGTTTTCTCTTAACTTTTCAAAGTATCAAAAGGTTCTCTTCACAGGCCTTTTCTGGCAATCTTATTTAAATTACAACCCTCCTGATTTTATTCTCCCTGTACTTCTTTCCTGCTTTATTTTTCCCATAGCATTCATCATCATCTAATATTTTACTTACTTATCTTTGTATTTTTCCCATAGCATTCATCATCATCTAATATTTTACTTACTTATCTCTTTTACTCCCCTCTTGAGTGCATACTTCATGAGGCCAGGGAGTTTTGTTTTATTCACTGTTGTATCTCCAGCACTGAACAGAACTGGCCATATCCCAGGCACTGAATAACACTGAATGAATGATTTTTTTTTTTTTTTTTTGACAAAGAAGAACAATGAGAGGGATACTTGTCACAGTGGATGGCAATTCATTTATTATTGCTGTAAGAAATATTACTGGGTTAGTATAGATGGCCAATAATGATGATGATAATAATAATAACTAGTATAAAGGGTCAAAAATCAGGGAATAAAATCAAATAAAAAATAATTTTGAATAGGATAGGAGAGGAATTCTAAACCAATGGAGAAGAACGGATTATTCCTCAAATTGTGTTGTATTAAATTGTTTAAGTCAGAGGTTCTCAGACTTTCTGACTGAAGCATTCCTACAGAGCAAGGAGAGTGAACATGACCTTCCTCCTCCCTGAAATCTGGATGATGGGGGTGCAGTAGTTCAAAGCAGTCTGCCTAAAGTGCAAACATTCTCAAGTTTATTTTAAAACACTTGAATGATCATTTTTATTTTATTGTATAGCATAGCTACATAACTTTAGTGCAACATAATCTTTTAAATAATTTACTAGTTCATTTGATTTTCTAATTTTTCATTAGTAATAGTTCTCCCATATGATGCATCATATTTATCTCATGTGTTTTCTTTTTCTAAAAAAATTTTGAGACAGGGTCTCACTCTGTTGCTCAGGTTGGAGTACAGTGGTGCAACCATAGCTAACTGTAACCTCCAAGTCCTGGGCTCAAGTGATCCTCCTGCTTCAACCTCCTAAGTAGCTAGAATTATAGGCAAGCGCCACCACCCCCAGCTAATTTTTTTTTTTTTTTTTAGAGACAGAGTCTTGCTATGTTGCCCACACTGGTCCTGACTCCTGGCCTCAAGTGATCTTCCTGCCACAGCCTCCCAAATTGTTCGGATTATAAGCTAGAGCCACCATGCCGAGCTCATGTTTTGTCTTGGGGGCAAAACTACTGTAATTTGAGAAGCAAAAATTTAAATATTTTTAAAAAGTATTGCAAAATCAGCAGAAAATCAATACATATTGGTTGAACAAATAAATAAAGTACCTCACACGATGAAGTAAATTCCAGAGAGATTAAAATAATGAAATCACAAAGTCATTAGTAAAAAATATAAATATATATTAAACAAGTAACTGAATGGGAAGAACTTTCTAAACTTAAAAAGAATGGAAAAAAGCAAGGGAAAAATTAGAAGGTTTGATTATATAAATATTAAAATCTAATTTATTCAATGAAAAAAATTATGAAAATTACATTTAAACCATAGTTTGCTGTGAATTTATTGTTAATTTGAAAACAGATTAATATTTTTGCTAAATAATTTTCATATGCATAAAAGTAATTCATTAATAAGCAAATAGATAAATATACAGAAAACACAATGAGTCAACTTCACAAGAAAACACAACATGATTCACAAACAGATGGAGAATATTTAAACCTACTGGTATTTACAAAAATGAAAACAAATAACTGTAAAAACCTATTAGAGAACTATAGGAATGGCAATTTTAAAAGGGAGAGAATTTGGAAAGGATGTGGTGAAATATATATACTCTGGTGGGAGAGTAAATTTGTAAGCCATTTTGGAAAGTAATTAAAAAATATGACAGTAATATAAAAAATATTCATTTTCTTTGTTGTAATAATTTTCTGTAGGGAATCTGTCTTCAAAAAAACTCAATGCATAGAAAAATAATTATTTATGAAGATATTTGGAAAGTTATGTATATTACCTCCCAACTGAAAACCAAAATGTCTAAAGGGAAAGGTGTAATGACTCGAATGAAATATTATGCAGCAAATAAATGGTGTTTACAAAGAAAATCTATAAAGATTATTGAGAAGTGATAATTGAAAAGAATCAATACATCAGCTGGTGTGATTGCTACATAGTAAAATCTTGACAGTGCAAAGGTTGGAAAAAAATCCACCAAGGTATTGATAATACATATCCTTGCTTCATAGGGTAAGTATTGACTTTCTCTTTTCATTATATTTTTATATATTTTCCAAAATATGATTCTTATCTGATTAAAAGTCTTTCCAACGCATCATTTTCTGTAAATTTTCTAAAATTCCTCTTAGCTCTGAAATTCAATGACCCTGGTTCAGTCACCTATACTTCACAATGAAAAGGCAGTGATAACCTCCTGACATTGTGCAGCCACCATTGTATTCCTTGTCTTATATTAGCAATTCACATTTGTTGAGTTCTTAATGCCTCCGGTGAACTATACAAAGCATTTTACGTACATTAGCCCATCTAGTCTTTGTAATTAGCATTCCGGTGATATCCCCCTTTTACAGATAAGGAAATTGATGCTTGGATAACATTAAACAGCTAGCTCAAGCTCACTCAGAGAGATTAAATGGAAGAGCTGGGTTTCAAAGCCAGATCTGTTTAAGGCTAGAACACAGGCTCTTAACTGTTCTTTCACAATGTGTATCAACCTACCTCTCTAAATTATTCTTGTGGACGCAGCCAGATTAAGTGTATAGAATTCTATTTTCATAATATTATTGACTTGCTCAAAAGCCTCAATAGTTCTTTGCTTGCTTGCTAATAAATAAACTACAAATGAATCTAGACATTCAAAGCCAGCTTTCAAGACCGAAACCCTCCTTCCAACTTGATTTCCCACTACACTCCAGCCCACTCTTCCATCCATCCATCCACCCATCTGTCCATCTATGCATCTCCTCAGCTGCCATCTACCTCTCCATGAAATGGCGTAAATGTATTTGAGGAAATGACCACAATACATCCATCCTAGCATTAGCAAAGTAGAAAATAAAGAAATTCTGAGATATCAGAGAACTGCTGTGTTTTAAAAACAACTTTAAATGCCCCCTCAGAGGATATTTTGCATGAACACGGGGAAAAAAACATTCACTGATTTGAGTTATTGCTTGATTTAAACTGAATGTCCACTTACTATAGCCCAACAGTATCAAGAAGAAAGACCTTTTGAAATCAAAACAATACTTTTCTTACCTGTGGAGAGGCCAATAGGTGTGAACAGGGGAAGCTCACTCCCTGGATCTGAGGAAGTTTCCTAGAATTTAGTCATGCATTCTCCTGTGCTTTATGTTATCTAGAGCATACGACATCCTCTGGCAATTGTGGTGGGAACAACAGAATAGTTCAACTAGGCAATGGAATGGAGACCTTGGGAAACTTGGTCATTTGTCCTATATCCAAAACTAATCCTGTAAATTCCATTTTATGTACTAAGACTCAACAAGCATTGTTCTACACTTGGTACTTACAAGGGTGGTCTGAGAACCAGCAGCATCAGCATTATCATTAAGCTTGTTAAAAATATGGAATATTCAGCCCCACCCCAGATCTAATGACATAGAGTCCGCATTGTAACCAAATCCCCAGGTGACTTGAACGCACATTTAAGTTTTATCAACTCTGCTCCAGAGCACATTCCATTACTGTAAACAACCTTCTGAACACAAGAGGGCAGTGTTTCCTACGCCCTCAGAGCCTTTCTCAGCTTTGACACAAAGTTCACAGTGTAGTTGGATTAGGCCAGTGTGTGTTTGTAAGGGACTGAATAGGCTTGTACTGATTGGCTGAGTCCGAAGGCTGAAACTTCCTCCTAGGGATAGAAGAATCTCAGTAACACCCACTAAACTAAACAGAATGGCTTTTTGACTGAGGAGGCTGAGTCCCTGCTTCAGGCCACACTTGGGGAAAAGAATGGAATCACTCCTGAGAGGTGTTTTAGTGATTTTGTGGCTTCAAGTGGATGGTGAGTTGGAGGTTTCCTGGTGATGGGGGGACAGAGAGATTCAGGGACACAGTGCACAGGATGGAGGGAAAGGGCCAGTATCCATTCTGCTTCATCTTTGGCTATATCTGGGGTTGTGGGAAGAAAATGGACTCTAAAGGGTGTCAGTACAGTGACTAACCTCCTGTTTCTGGCTTTGTGTTTCTGTGAAGTGGTGAAGAGCCAAAAGGTAGAACAGCATCCTCGGGCTCTGAGCATCCACGAAGGGGAAACGGCCGCTGTGACCTGTAACTATACAAGCTATTCTCCATCGCTCTTCCAGTGGTACCGGCAAGATCCGGAAAGAGGACTTACCTTCTTGCTACTAATACGTGAAAATGAGGGTGAAAAGCAGGAAGGAAGACTGAAGGTCACCTTTGATACCACCCTTAAACAGAGCTCCTTTTATATCGCAGCCTCCCAGCCTGCAGACTCAGCCACTTACCTCTGTGCTGCAGACACACAGCAGTGCCCTGGCAGCCGCTTCCTGCACCCAAACCCTGCTTAACCTCTTAACAGAGCTGGTGGCTGTGCTGTCCCCCACGGGCTTACCACAGCTCCCGGCAAAATAAGGTGGGGTTATCTGACAGGGACAACGTGGGTTGGACAGCCCCCTGGATTGAACAGGAGCAAGGAACCCATCTTACAGTCTCAGTACTGCTGACATTGACTGACTTGCAGTAACTCAGGAGATTTGCAGGTCTCAGTTTCCTCATCTGAAAATAATGGGCTCACATATGTGATTTCGCACGTTTCTTTCAGCTCTGAAATTCAAACAAAATCTATTTTTTTTTCCAGAAGAAACAAACCCCTGAAGAATGCCTCAGAGCAAGGAAGGAGGATTTGCTTTTAAAAAGACATTAATTCTGCCCAGTTTTTGTGACTAGCCTGGAACACCTTGAGAAATATGTGAGGTTAAACACATTCCATTTAAGGATAAAAAATATATTCCTCCACATGAAAAAATAGTCCAAATATTTTTGAAAACCTTCTAAACTTCACACTAAATAACAATGTTGATTGTGATAAGGATAAAAAATTGACCTGTATTCCTTGTTATTACTCATCTTATAAATGAATGGCCATACCATACTGGGCAACAAGTATTAAGTCATGAACATCACAAAGATAAATTCGGAGCCCTTGTTTACTATGTGGGTGGTATCAGGGAGTATCTATATGTAACCCTTTTAAAAAGAGGAAACTTGCACCTTCTCATGTTAGGCATGGGTTCTGAGTTGAGGACTTCTCTCTCTCTCTCTCTTTTTTTTTAGGTTGTGCTGCCATTTTCATCAATTTTTGTCATGTATGTATTACCTCCTTTCTTGGTCCATTTACAGATTGTTTCCAAGAGAGACAGATCCTACATGTCATGGCACGTTCATTTATTGACACAGCAGCATCTGTGGGTTTTGACTGACTCTGGCGCCAGGGCTGATGTCTCAGTCTACTCTGGGACACATACAGTCACTGCCAGAATAATATGATCACTATACTGTTTGTGTGTAAGTGCACAGAGAGGAGATAGGGGAAAAATGATAAACTCAGAAAAATAGAATTTGAAGACTAGAATATACCTTAGCAGTCACCCAGTCCAAAAATCTTATTTTAATCACAATTAATAAAATAGAGGAAACTAAGAATAAGGAAATAATGGGCTCTGAGTCACTGGCATCTGGGATTTGATAGCAAGAAGGAGAGATCTAATGCAGTGATTGTTAATCATAGTTGGATTTGTTGAAGGTTAATAAACTTCCTGAAATTGAGCATAGACGTTATGTTATTATGGTATAAATATTATTTGGGAGGATTTTTCATAACATTTTCAGAAGGGGGCAATGAACCACAAAAGATTCAGATTATTTGAGTAAGAATATGATTCATGTCAGAAGAGGGGACTGAGAGAAGGGTGAGGGATTGATCAACATCTCAGGGTAGAGATGATGAGGGAGCTAAGAAATGACTGAATGTAGAAGAATTTAGAACTGAGTAAATCATTTGCTCCCATGAGGAACTGGAATGCTTTTCCCTTTGTAATAGGAAGGTATAAATTACAATTGGCAGCACAGCGTTCAAGAGGATGGGCATGGGAGTCCAACACATCAATGTAAAATCCTAACTCAGCCACAACCAGCTGTGTGATCTTGGGCAAGTGTTTCGAGCTCTCTGCCTACAAATTTCCTCCTCTATAAAATGCTAGTAATAGAAATACCTCATAGGATTATTGTTAGGATTAAATAAAATTACAAAAATAAATACAATGCAGATTCTATAGTGCAGATACACCAGTGCACTAGGAATTCAACAGACACATATTTTTATAGTTGATTACTTCATTTCCTTTAGGAAGTCCAAAGTCAAATTTTTTGCTCTGAGCAAATTTATCTCTTTCATCTTTCTATATCATTATTCTTATTGCACATCACCTCAAAATCTATCTTAAATAAGGCAGTATGTAAACATATAAGCAATCTGTGTTTTACAAACCAGAGTCATTAACAAATATCATTGAGTACCTGCTATGTGCAAGCCACTGTTATACACAGTAAGGATATGTTAATGAATAAATCAGACAAAAATTTCTGTGCTCATATAGCTTATATTTTATTGGAAAAACAGAGGATGAACAAAGATGTAATAAATCATAAGTATTAATATATAGTATATTAGAAGACAGTCAGTGCTGTGGAGAAAGTAGGCCGGGGGAGTGGGGATGGGAGATGTGGAGGTGAGGTTGTCTCCAGTTGTAATTCAAAGTGTGAGACAGAGTCATGGTAGTCCTCACTGAATAAATACATGAAGTGAGGGAGGAAGCCATACAGTTATCTAGGAGAGCATTTCAGGCAGAAAGAACAGCCAGTGCAAAAGCCTTGAGATGGGAGCTGTTCAAGGAACAGCAAGGAGGTCAGCGTGGCTGCAGTGGAGTCAGGCAGTGGGAGAGGTGTAACAGATGGTGTCAGAAAAGTAACAGGAGCCAGGTCAGGTAAGACCTGTAGGCCAAGGTATGGGTATGACTTTTACTCTGAGTGAAATGGGGAGCTGTCGGACGGGGTCGAGGAGGAAATGATTCATATGACTTATGTTTTAAAAGGACCACTCTAGCTACTGTGTTGAGAATGGACTGTAGGGAGCTGAGAGTGAAAGTCAGGCTATGGTAGGGTGGACCAAGGTGATAGCAACGGAAGGCTGAGAAGTGAATAAATTATGAATGTATTTTGAGGGTAGAACCAGCAAAATTTGCTGACGAATTAAATGGGTATATGAAAGAAAAAAATCAAGGATGACTCCTAAGTTTTTAACCTAAACAAATAGAAGAATGGAGTGAGATAAGGAAGACTGCAAATTGAGTAGGCTTGCTGGGGAGGGGAAGATCGGAGATTTAGTTGAGACATGTCAAGTTTAAGATGTTGTTGCCGTTGTGAATACAAGTCTGGAGTTCAGCGGAGAGAGCCATGCTAAAAATAAAAATTTAAGAGTAATCAGTTTATGGATGGCATCAGACACGAGGCTGCAGATATGAGAGTTCCATGGACACTTGACATTTTTTCTTTGGATATGAAATAATTCTTGAAAAATATCATTTAAAAAAGAATATTTTGAGTCACTTAGATGATCACCGTTTATCAGGGCAGTTATAATGCAATTATAATGCCCTAATGTGGACATAATTGTGAGGTGGCAACTGATGCCCAAATAATACGGTTATGATAGTGCACCATGGGTTTTGCAGGAGAAAGAATAGAGAAAAATTGTAGGAAACTTGAAGTATTATATGTTATATGGTAGTATATGCATGATAAATTCAGAAGAAATGAAAGGCTGAAGCTCTAACAGAGTCACATTATAAGCAGATTTATCGTATGGCCCCTTCTTTAACCATCTGCAAAGGTTTATTATCAGAAAGGAAACATAAATATGTAATGGAGAATTTTGCATTTAACTAAACTTTAAAAAATTTTAGTATTGTATTTTGGGGGTGCATCATTGAAAGAATGAGTCATTTTAATAAGGCTTCCAAAATTCAAAAAATTAAAAATTTATTTTTAAAGTGGAAAAATATGAGAAAATTAATGACAGTGACTCAAATAATTATCAGTTGTACTCAAAATTAAAATTAGCAAGTGTATAAAATGTGAATATAAATTTTGTACTATAAATATTCCACGTTGACATCACTTCAATAAAACATCATCTATCACATTAAAATAATATTGTTAATTTGAATGCTATTGGCTCAATATTGGTACAAAGTTTTATGTTTGTAATATTGAAGTAACATCTGAAAATAGTTTAAATCATTACTGAGTGTTTTTTAAAAAATTTTAGAGAGATAGAAGAGAGAGAAATAGAAAAGAGGGAGCTGCTGAGTGTTTTTGATTTCTTTTTTTCTTAAAAGAGGTTCTCATGTTATTGTAGGTTTAGAAAACATTGAAATAAAGTTTGATAATTGGATAAGATGCTTCTGTTCTCCAAATTTTAGAGAGTAGCTGGGAGAATCTGGTCACTCCAGGGGACTAAGACATGCTCTTTGCGTTAGGCAGGGTAACTTTATGTTATGCTCTGGTAATAATTAAACCACAGGATCTCAATGGATTAATACAAAAATTTCCTACTCATGCCAAGTCTGATGCAGGTTGTGCACCCTTCTCCGTTCTGTAGCTTCTCCTTCACCAGCTCCTGGGGTCCTTCTTTCTCTAGATCTTCCTTCTGTCCTTTGCAGCTGCTCAAAAACATTGTTGGGAAAGGAGATCTTTCAGGAGAGGCCCCTGTTTTGAGTCTCTTCCCACGTTCTTGTGGCATAGCCACTAAGCGTGAGCTCAGCCAGGAAAGGCTGTGAGGGAAGCCTGACTGTGGCTCTTGAGTCCCAAATGAGTGCTCTGGGTGGGGGATCTGGATTCTTTTATTTTTATTTTTATTTTTTTTTGAGACAGAGTCTCACTCTGTTGCCCAGGCTAGAGTGAGTGCCGTGGCGTCAGCCTAGCTCCCAGCAACCTCAAACTCCTGAGCTCAAGGGATCCTCCTGTCTCAGCCTCCCGAGTAGCTGGGACTACAGGCATGCACCACCATGCCTGGCTAATTTTTTCTATATATATTTTTAGCTGTCCATATAATTTCTTTCTATTTTTAGTAGAGACGGGGTCTCGCTCTTGCTCAGGCTGGTCTCGAACTCCTGAGCTCAAACGATCCGCCCACCTCGGCCTCCCAGAGTGCTAGGATTACAGGCGTGAGCCACCGCGCCCGGCTGGGATCTGGATTCTTGATGGTGGGCTCTGAGTCTATTCCTGACGATTTTGTGTAAGAAGTTTTTGGTTTGGAGCCAGCTCTTTCTGTGGGGTTAAAGAAAATATTCTATTCATTGTTATTATGTACTTCTCTATATGGAAAGGAAGGCTGATCTCTTTAGAGCGCTATTCTAACTCGACCATGACTACTTCTGCCTGGAAACACTTTTTTCTTTTCCTTTTCTTGTTATACCATAATTTATTCATTGTTTTTGTAACACCATTACAGAAGACACAAGAGTTTTTGTTTTTTTTTTTTATAGGAAAGCTATTTAGAGAATCTGAGTTTACTGAAGGTCTCTGATTCAAATGCAATTCCCACACAAAATGTTTTTTAAGGCAAAATAATCTTCGATTTTAGTTATTTTACACAGGTGATATCATTGTTCACATGGAACCACAAAGATTTATGAAAATTCTGGTGTGTCTTGCCAACTATTCCAACTGAAGATTTGGAAATACATCCTATGTGTGACAATGTGCTTCCACTTCAGAGTGTTAAACCCCAGCAAGAATTTCAAGCATGCCATGGTAAAATGGAAGAAATAACTACATTTAAGTAAATGCTAAGCAACTGTTTGCTTTATGTATTTTTCTCCCAACTCTTCTAGTCTTAATAAGATTTTCTAACTATTTAAATTGAACTATTTAGTTGATTTAAGTTGAACCAATCCAAGAAGCAAGAAACTAATTAAGTCATAACTTGAGAAAAATAGATGAGCATTAAGTTGACCAAGAGTGAGAAGAAAAAAGGGAAATAAAAAGTTCTATTGATTTTTTTTACCTTCTAAAATATCTCATATTTATCTACTTTGCAATGTCAACACCACCTGGAGGAATGCAGTAACTTCTGTATTGTTGCATCTGTATCTACCCTAGCTTTTGCATCTCTGATCTGTTTTCAATACATCAGCCTGCCAAGATGATCTTTTAAAATGCAAATCTAATCCTATCACCTCCCTGCTTAAAATACTCCTAAACTTTCCCATTGTGTTTAACACAGACCAAAATTCTCACCAGAATAATCCTCACCTGCATAATCTGCTCCCTCCTTGCTTCTCTTGTTTATTTTCACTATAATGTTGTTTTCACTTTCCTGTGCTCCCAGCCCATAGGCCATTTTTCATGTCCTTGAAAGTGCCAGGTTTCTCTTCCTCAGAGGCTTCCAAGATATTATTTTCTCTCCTTCTTCCTCTAAAGTTAAAATTCATTCAATCTGTAGGCCTCAACTCAATTATCACTTGGAACAGCCTTCTCTGACACCTCACCCAGTTTTCAGGCTAGATAAAATTCCCCTGTAAACTCTCAAAGCACCTTCCTATTATTTATCATTAGATTAGTTTCAGTGTTCCATGAAAGCAAGAACTATCAATACATCTATTGTTATCTCAGCATTCTATTTCTGGAAACCTTTACAGTGCCTACTAGCACCTAGTAGGTACCCAGTATTTGCTCGGTGGGTGATGGACAAAAATCTTCTTAAGCTTTAACTTTCCATTTGAACATAGCTTTTTATTTTTACTTTGCTATGTAATTTTTATATAATTAATTTTAATTGACACATAATGATTATACATATTTATGGGGTACAGTGAGATATTTTGATACATGTATACAACGTATAATGATCAAATCAAAGTAATTAGTGTATCCATCACCTCAAATATTTATCATTTCTTTGCCTTAGGAACATTCAAAATCCCCTTTTCTAGATATTTGAAAATATACAATAAGTTCTTGTTAACTACAGTCACCCTACCATAGTTTTAGTGCTATGGAATACTAGAACTTGTCTTATGTAGCTGTAATTTGACACCAACCTGGGCAATATATCGAGACCCCATCTCTACAAAAAAGTTAAAGAAGTAGCTGGGCGTGGTGGCATGCACCTGTAGTCCCAGCTACTTGGGGGCGGAGACAGGAGGATGGCTTGAGCCCAGGAGTTTGAGGTTGCAGTGAGCTACGATTATGCTACTGCACTCTAGGTGGGGCAACAGAGACTCTGCTTCAAAAAATAAAAATAAAGTGTCAAACGAACAACTTTTTATATGTAAGAGACAATATACAGGCAAAAAGAAGCAAGAAAATGAGGATAGTGAGGACAGATTTGATCTCATGTTGCTAGAAACAATCACAGCCCTGGAAAAGAGGCTTCCTCACTTTAGAAAAAAGGGCCCTATTGGCCTGAGCACAGGCAGCTTGTTTTTCTATTCTATTCTCACTTTACCTGAAATTAATCTCTTGGTGTGGTAGTTACTCTTTTAGCCCCAGGGTTCTACAAGCTTCAGTGGGTAGGAAGAAAAAGCTTCTTTTCAAAGAATGGCCTTGCTATTGGCAACAATTAACATTACCCTCATTTTACAAGTCCTGACTTTCACTCTAATAAAACTGCTGGTTGCCTATGTCTGATTTCATGATCAAACTGCTCCGTTGACTTTTATTCCTCCAGGAAGTTTATTTTAGCTCTGGTTTAATGGTGGTACTCCTTCTAGGATTCCAGGGTTAATGCAAATGTATTTTTACTCTGTCCTTAATTTTGTCAAAAATTATTTATGTTTTATTTTGCAATGCCTTCATCAGTCTGCTTAGTTTCAACTGCGGACACTAAAATCTATCAATGTTCCTTTGCAGGTGTGGTACCCAGAATTGAGTGGAGTATTCTAGTCATGTTGTGAGTGGATGGCAATGTTATTTTACTTACTTATCTGACTATTATTGTTATTGTTTATTGATCTAAAGTCACTGAATATTCGTAATTCTGCTTGAAGTAGACATAGATAATCTTACTTCATTTTCCTAGGTGAGGGCCCTTGCTCTAGGCTGTTATTTTGTAGATGCAATCTTATTTTTAATTTTACCAGTCAAAATAATTATCTCCATATCCTACCACATCTGGTGCTCACTACCACAAGGTCATCTAAAGCTCAGCTTAGAAAAGTTGATTTGAATGTCTCTACTTAAAGAGTGGCTCCACTGCTTTTACACAAAGGTGCTGGCAGACTCCAAAATCTGATAGATTTACTGTGTGATCATTTTCTCTGTAAGGTAAATTCCCCCCCTATTTGATAGTCCCCATTTTAAAATTGGGGCTAGGATTCATGTACTACAGAGGGTGACATAGTACAGATTAGGGAAGAAAGAAACATGTACAGTGGAAGTTTTTGATACATTTCTAAAGTTTGTTCTGCATCTGGCCTCCAGAGGGCGATGTTTCACAAACGAGAGATCCCTATTTCCATTTATGATCAACAACTTCTGATCAGCCCCTCCTTCCTGCAGCTGGCTGCCTGAAGCACCCTCACTGAGTTTTTTGAAGACGTGACAAATGAGGAGAATCAGAGATCAGAAAGCACCCAAGATCATCTCAGCAATTTTTGTATTTTCACTGAAACTAGAGACTTGTCTAGCCCAACCTTAATCACACCTCCTGTTTCCAAGAGCTGGGTTCCAAAGCCACTTTCCTGCTTGCTCAGAGGAGAATTTCCAGAAAGACGCCTGCAGCATCTCCTCTGCTCAGCCATGCTCCTGTTGCTCATCCCAGTACTGGGGATGATTTTTGTCCTGAGTGAGTAACATTCAATTATGGTCTCTAGGTCCAGAGAAGTAACCGTTTTCTGATTCAAATCTCAGTAGAAACACTTTTCATAGGTAAGTCTGCATTGCTTTTACTGATATAATATTGATTTTTTAGGAGATGCTGGTGCCCAGTCAGTGACCCAGCCTGACGGGCACATCACTGTCTCTGAAGGAGACTCCCTGGAGTTGAGATGCAACTATTCCTATGGCGGAGCTTTCTATCTCTTCTGGTATGTCCAGTACCCTGGCCAAGGCCTCCAGCTTCTCCTCAGATACGTTTCAGGAGACACCTTGGTTAAAGGCATCAAAGGCTTTGAGGCTGAACTTAGGAAGAGTGAATCTTCCTTCACCCTGAGGAAGCCCTCTGTGCACTGGAGTGACGCGGCTGAGTACTTCTGTGCTCTGAGTGCCACAGTGCCTGGGACTACAGGGGGAGCCGAACACAAACTTTGTGAGGTATAATTCTAGGGAGGATGACTGTGTCTGAGAGATTTTGAATTCTGACAAGGTAGAAGCCATGGTGTTCTTATTCTACAGTGTGGAGGTTCTCAGGGACTCACTGAGCTGGTTTGAGGCTGGTAGATTTTAAATGATTGGACATGGGAATTGTGACATGGCACAGGAGAGTTTTGCTTTTCATTCATCATTTTGTCTTTCAACAATCCAAAATAAAAGTGAGCCTCCTTTTGTATCTTTTTCTTGCATACTTACTGCCGTCCCAAAACTTGGTCATTTAAGGCAGTTTTCCTGGAATCTTTTTCCTGGCTCCACTCTGTGCTGTTTATTTTCTCTCGTTTTTAGGTGCCCCATTTAGGAGAATGGAGGTTGGGATGGTGAATGGCTTAGAACAATAGCATGCTCATGTAGATTTTAGTAATTTATTGGGACTATTGAAGAAAGAAGAGTGAATAACTCAAATTCTTCAATATTTTTTGAAGGACTATTAAGGAGAGTGGAGATGCTAAATTTAGATGCCAAATTCCATTTATTTTACAGTAAATCTTGTTTTATTTTTTCCAATTATAAATATTGATTCCTATTCTTTTGATAAATTCTACAAGTCCACATCAGAAATCTTCAAAATTGGTGGGATAGTAACTTTTGCCAATTTCTCCCAAATGCCACTTTTGTTTTCTTTTTTATTCTTATTCTATTTTCAGATGATTTCACAGTTGGAATATTAGAAACTGATTCTCATCTGTTTAACATTGATATAAGTAATGATGCTCAAAGTTTAGCAATGTCTGGCCCTGAAAATATACTGAGTAAGTATTGCAATGGGAATTAAAAGGTCAAAAGGCATGTGATAGATGTATCACTTTCCCCCAGTTTGGAGGAAAAAAACTGTAAGAAGACTTTATATCCTTAGGTACCTGAAGCCTTGGAGGTTAATGTCGACTTTGAAGGAAAGAGGAGGAGGAGGAGGAGGATTGGGCTTTTTTGTTGTGTGCTTCCTGGTGCTGTCATGAATAAGAGATTAAAATTGTAGGAAATAAAACATATAGAGAATAATAGTAGATTGTGTCCAGTGATTTACCTTATCCAAAGGGGACACCAATAGGAATTAGTATTATTTTTCAAGTCATATTAATATAGCTGTTTGTGATACATACATTTGGAGGATTTCTGGAAATGGGGTAAGGTATATAAAATTCATAAGAAATTTATTCTTATTTAATCTGTCTTGTTTTTCAGACTATATTCTCTACTGTCTCCAAGGGGCTGATTATCTTTGAGACTTAAGAATACAACTCAGTTCTGTGTTACAAAATGATGTCAAGTACGTACTTTATACATTATGTATGAGAAGGAGAAGTGAAAATTTCTTTCAATTCCAAATTGAAGCTTAATATTGAGGAAATATAACTCCTGGCACCAAGGACCCCATGGACCTGGGAAAGCATTTTTCATCTTCACATCAGCAACCTTACCCTGCCTGAGATATAGAAGTCATTTTATTTATACCATTATTTTATAACTGTGAAAAACTTTACATAACACATAAATAAATTAAGGGTATTTAAAACATAGTTATATTTGTCGTATGAACAAATTGTAACATCTTAAAAAATAATATATTATTTATATGTCTCCATATTAGTAAATATAGTTATACCCAAATATAAAGTTTCACATTTTTTAAAATAGATAAAACATTACAAATAAAATTGCCACCTCTCTTATTTCTCTCCTCAACCTCATTCCTTTCCTCCCTCTCTCAAAATAAACTTATTATGAACTCTGTTTCTCAATTCCATGTTTTTATATTTCAAGTACATGTATGTTTTTAAGCAATGCATAGTGCTATATTTTATGCTTTTAAAATTTACATGGATGTCATCCCATTGTATATGTAATTGCAAAAGTTGCTTTCTTCACTAAAAATATTTTTGAGATACAGAATAATTTATATGTATAAATAAATATATTTAATTACTTTTAATTGCTACATATGATAGTATCCTATTTTATAAATAGACCATATATCCCTTTTGGATGGACATTTGGGTTGGGCAATGCTATCAATGATAGTCTTAGGCTCAACTAGGTAATCAAATTTACAAGGCTCTATTGGCCACACAGGTACTGGCTTCCCTCATGCCAGAAGTGTTTTCAAGGGGAGTCCCCTCAGCTATCCACGCAGTTCATGGACTATTCTTTTTGAAACTCCTTCCTTCCCTCCTCCCATATCAAGTGCTCAGGTGCAAGGAAGCAAGACCATACAGGCCA
Source organism: Eulemur rufifrons (assembly GCF_041146395.1). Lineage (NCBI taxonomy): Eukaryota > Metazoa > Chordata > Mammalia > Primates > Lemuridae > Eulemur > Eulemur rufifrons. The sequence goes on from NC_090984.1 coordinate 59,296,315, forward strand.
CCCAGACATAGAAACCCCATATCTCAAAGAGGAACCAATATCTATCTCCTGTAACTGTTACAAAAATCCTGCCCCAAAGCTATGGCATCCTACCAAGTATTCACAGTTCATTTACAGTCCAGGTGCAATTTATCAATTAGGATCATTTTTACCATATCAATGTTACTTAGTAATACAACTGACATTCTACTTTTATTGGGTTTCCAGAGAAACAGAAAGTTAACCGAATTTTTTAAATGTAGAAAGAGAAAGGATTTTATTAACATTAATCCTTTATCTGAGGAGTGTTTCTAATTTTTTATTATAAAAATTCTACAAAGAATATAATTATAAACATTTCCATATATATATATAGGTGCAGAATTCTTTATGTTATACACCTGGAAGTGGCATTTGTTGGGTTACATGATTTGCACTTTTAAAAATTTGCTTGGCGATTGCCAAATGGCTAACAAAATGTTTTTACTAATTTTCACCCTTATCAGCAACATAAAAGAACTCCTATTTCCTCATATCCTTGTGAATACTTGATATTTCCTTTATCACATCCCTTCTTTTCTACCTATGTTTCCTGCATTTCTCAAATAAACTACTTGCACTCAATTCCTGTTTACAAGGTCTGCTTCTGGAAGAACCTAGTGTAAGAGATTTGGTACAGAAGTGGTCATAGGAAGCAAATACACAGAAGGAGATGCTGGGATTAAATTATTCATGGCCAGATGACAACAAGGAGCCCATTATTAGAAGTAGGTGGGGTGGTCATAAGCGCTAAAAGATTGCAGCACCACAATTACTAATTACTTGTGGGGAATTGGCATGCGATCAGGTGTAAGTTGCTGCAGCAGCTTAGGTGATATCTTAAGCATTTGTGAAGTATTGCAATAATGGTAATTTTCTGTTTTGTGCAGTAAGATATTTGTTGTTAGGTGTCATCAGGGAAGAGCAAGAACAAAAAGGAACCTGCCAACACCACTATGTCTTTCACTAATTCTAATCAACGATGATCTTCAGAAGATAATGGCTGCTTCTTCCTCTTTGCCTCCCAAATCTTGGGCAAATTCATTTTTGTACTCAGAACCATAAAGACAACGGGATTTGGGGAAATGCAGTTTCCTGTGCAACCACAGTGACAGAATAATCCAGTATAGAAAATCAAGAGCCATTATTAACAAAAAGAAAACCTTAATTACCTTCTGCATATTAGACTCTTTCAATCCAGCAATTTCTCAATTTTTCTCTTACTATATTCAGTGATACTTATTCAGGAATCATTATACATATCTGAGTAGATGGAATGGTTGGAATCTAGCTTCAAGCAATCAAAGACTGTTGTTATTACAAATGGGAGATCATGGATGGGAAAAGTTAAGGGTAGGACCAGAAGTCATGGAATCCAAAATTTTTAAAAAAGTATATTAATTGTGAAACAGTAGTCACCAATTCATACTAGCAGAATCTCACTCTTCACCTCAGTGACCAAGCAAATTTCTTGGGTCACACTCATTCAATAGCATTTATTGAGCAATTTACTAAGTACACGTGGCACATCTTTAGATCTTACAGTGAGGGCTTAAAGGCTTAAAATTTTCATGTACTAAGAGAAGACAACATATTTTTCATTAGCTTAATTTCCACTTTTCATGTGGTGCTTCATTACATATTTAGTGCCATTATTGTGAAAAAAAATTCTAAATGGCAATTTATAAAACATTGAGTGATCATAATCTACATTCAGTTACTATCTGCTCTAATTATTACAGAGATCTTCTGACTACTAAACATAGTTGTGCTAGTTTCTCTAAGTATAAACTACATTTCGCTTGGTAAAGATAAGGACTGGCGTCACTAATGTGCTTGTTGCACATTGTTAACAGGGCATCTTCCTTGTCCTCTTTAATACTTATCCTTGTATTGCTGGGGAAGAAATCCTAACTACATTTCCCACCATCCCCCTTTTTTCATCATTTAGTTTTAGTTCTATAAATGAGAGGCAGTTGTGTGACAACAGGAAAGTAGAAGAGAAGGAGAAACCATTTTCTTCTGTAGGGACTGTGTGCAGACAGCTCAGATCACCAGGAGTGACTTTGACTTTTGTGTTTCTTCCCAAAGTCACCCACTTTTGGTGTCCTGTAATTAATCTTTCTCATCTTTGCTTTATTAGCCCTTCCAATAGCTGTATGTCTAATTCTCTATATTAAATATTTTCTTTTTTTTTAAAGACCAGTCAAATGCAGTAGTGAGAAGGGGAGAAAGAGTAGAACAAGAAGTTTGATCTATAAATGGCTGTGAACAATCAACTGAGATATTAATAACCTACGACCTTCAGAACAGCTGAAATATCTTCTTTTTTAAGGGTTTTACAAGTAAACTTTATTTTTAAAAATTAGTATGTACATTATAGGAAACTGAAAAACACATGATGAAAAGAACAAAGTCATCTGCAATCACAAGAAGTTTACAGTTTGATGTGTCCTTCTAGGTCCTGTGTGTGTATGTACACAACATCCACTTTTACGTGATTAAGACTGTACAGTATGTATCATGCTTTTCCACACATAGTGAATATTTACCAATTTAAAATCTGAAAGCTACAAGAGTATTTTGATAAGCAAGGATACACTATACCAACTCAATCTGTTAGGAAAAAAATGTAATCTTACCTTTCTTGGGGACAAAAATTTCATAGAAGACAACAATAGCAAAAGTCCTCTAGATAAAAGTCTTGGCAGAGTTATGATTAAAATGCCGCATTCTCTTAATGCTCAATTTAAAATGAGATATAGCAACAGAGTACAGTAAGTATGATATTTCTAAGAGAATTCATTATACTATTCAGTTCTATACTATTAAAATATTATCAAGAAGGTATATTTACATTGAATTACTTAATATATTTCTACAGTACAGACCAAAGAAATGCACATACATCAATGATTATCATCAAAAGGTAAATATGAACACAATTGCATACATCTTTCCCTTTAATTAATACTTCTTTCTACCTCTCTGCTGCCAACCTAGTGAACAAGTCCTGATACACACTGCTTAGAGGTAGTTCAACAATTCCATGTTCAAGGTGAATTTTCTATATCAGTTATAACAAAAAGACATTTACAAATTGGCTAATTCACTAGCTCTACTTTTTATCATACACTGTCACCTCAGGGCATCTATGAAACTTAGATGTTGTAAAATAAAGAATGAACTTTGTCCACAATAAACACAGGTACTTTACCAAAAGTGTACATATAGATCTATGCTTCTAATCTAACACAGTCTTCTAGATGTGGCGATACTAGCAAAGAGCCCTTCCCTTCACCCTTCCTCTTCTTCCTTTTCTACCATTCCAGTGAGTATGTACAGAACTACGTTCTAGCTCTAAGATGGGGATTAACATAGATCACTCACAGAAGATAGTCCTTCCTGAAAACTAACAGAAGGACATTTATAAAGGGATTATTTTATTACCTCTACTTTTAACATACTTTGGACATTAGGATTTGTTTATCCTTTAATACACAGTGATAATAACTAAAATGCACATATCGAACCAAGGTTAGACAATCTAAACTAATTTATTTATTTATTTTTTGAATATCACTCATTCTTTTTTTTTATTTCAGCATATTATTATGGGGGTACAAAAGTTTAGGTTATGTATATTGCCCTTAATCTAAACTAATTCAGCTCACCAGCACAGAACTCTTCTCTCAGCATACTTCCTTCTCCTCCTACCCGCCACCACCCAGTGAATAGTCAGTGTACTCTCCAAGACATCAAGTTTAACAATTCCATCCCCAAATGCAACCACTCCTATGAAATAAAAAACACTTAAAGGGTGTTACTTTAGCCCTCTACTTTTAACATATGTTGTGCACTTTTCAACATCTAGAAAGACTAGATGTTTCAAATAAGAATTTAAGTTTTCCATGATGCATATAGTAGCATTGAATAAACTACACACACATAACAAAGGCTGTAATTTGAAAACATCTTCTAACTGAAAAGATTCTGGCCTAGAACCCTTTCCTTTTCTGCCAACTCAGTGGGTAATGATGAGCAAATTTTTGGAAGGCAATCTTTCCCGGGAATTTTATAACAAAATGTACAAAATATGAGTTTACTCTACTTTTATCATACGCTGGCAATCTCTTTGACATCTAGAAAGACTAGATGGTGTAAATTAGGACTTGTTTGTCCTTTCTATACCCTATATACGCTGATAAGTAAAACAAAAGGCACAGACATAAGGGACAATTGTTCATCTTGCCTTACTATTAATATAAGCACACTGGCATGGAGCTCTTTGCGCTTCCTTGTCCTCCCTCTTCCCCTGAACCAGTGCACAACATAATGTGTACTACCCAAGAGGTGGTTTCTGAGATAGAGAACCCATAGACCTAACTTAGTAAAGAGTCATAAGCCAGGAACCTAGGTCTCTGATAAAACAAGAGATTGAGTTTATTCTGTGGTCTTTTGATGAAAATCCATATTATGTGAGCATCCTCTACTGTGGTAAAAGTAACTATTGGTCAACAATGTTGGCAAGTGTACATATGTAGAGAATATACTTAAGGCAAACTTTCCACTAAAAATTTAGTATCAACACTTTGCCTGATGCACACAGGCTGATAACATTATCTGGGAATCATTAAAGAGAAGAAAGTAAAGCCAGATAATTTTATAGGCATTCAATAACTTTAATTACTATGTTTTCTCCATACTAAGAGTTTTTCATTTTTTAATCAATATATATGCAATATAGAATTTCTATTTTTCTTTGAAAAGCTTTTATTAAATTATATTTCTTATAATTGTCTTACTTTTTGTCACCCCTCCTACCTTATAATTGTCTTAAATGTGAAGCAATATGGTGTTTCAAGTAGTAGCAATTCCTCAACTAAAGACTATTTATTAATCCATTTGTGCATTCAAGAACAGTCTGTTAACTACCTGCTGGGTGTTTAACATTGTTTTAGATGTGGGAATAGAGTACTGAAAATAAGTTTAAGTGTCTGCCATCTCAAATCACATACTAATGATTAAACAACTGTTATTGATATTCCTCTGATTTTATTCTAAAACTTGCTTATATAATATTGCAATGGATCAGAGTGTTGGCTGAATAAGAAAAAAGTGAATTCTTTTCAGAAATGTCATAGTCTGGAGCTTCCACGTCAGATAGTGTGCTGGGAAAAAAATAGGGTTATGAAAAATACCAACTATTCTTTAGATTTACAAAAGACCATCAGACAGCTAACAGGTGTCTTAGACAAAAAGCCAGAGGTAAAGATAAAGAACTGATTTTTGAGAGAACAGATCAACAATCCTCTGAGTTAGTATCTTGCCCACAAGGGGGTGCATTTTCCTAACACGTACACATTTCCTGATTTAATTCTGAGCTCACGTTCATCCTTTCACTGTGACCTTAACCTTTCCTCACACTAAGGAGTCAAAATCCAAGGACCTCAGAGGCTCTAAAAATGAACTCTTCCCCAGGACCAGTGATTGTACTATTCTTAATGTTTGGTAAGTAAAATAGGGCTTAAAGCTTAGAGTCTTTTTTTCTATTATGTTGGTGTAATCTTTAACCACAATTTTTCTCTAATTTTGCTCTAAGCCCAGATCATCACTAAGGTAACTTGCACTGTTATTATTACTTTTTTTCTTCAGGAGGAAGCCATGGAGACTCAGTGACCCAGACAGAAGGCCAAATGCGCCTCACTGAAGGGGATTCTCTGATTGTGAACTGCTCCTATGAAACCACACAGTACCCTGCCCTTTTCTGGTATGTCCAATATCCAGGAGAAGGTCCACAGCTCCTCCTGAAAGCCACTAAGGCCAATGATAAAGGAATCAACAAGGGTTTTGAAGCCACATATAATAGAGAAACCACCTCCTTCCACTTGGAGAAATCCTTGGTCCACGAGTCAGATTCAGCTGTGTACTACTGTGCTCTGAGTGACACAGTGACAGGAACCACAGAGGGAGCTGAGCACAAACTCCAAGCAGCACATGGGGTCTGGCTGCAGAGTGTCTGACTCTGAGACCCGCTCTGGTTTAGGGACCAGAAACTAGTGTACTACTGTGTTGTCCACCACTCAGCCTTAGTGTGAAAGGTACTTAGTGTATTCTTAGTGTGAAAGTCATCCAAATCAACTCTAAGAACGCAACAGAACAGCAAAAAGTAAACATGCCTCACAAAAGATGCTTTAACAGTGAAAATGAAAACAGAGTCTGTCACCCTAGTTCTTCAGTCATGCCTGAAATTTGTGATTTTAAAAGTATAAAACCTTGAGATGAATGAAATTATCTACGTGTTTATCTTTGCATACAATTCTAGCTCCTTGACCTTGTCCCAGATCATCCGAGGAAATACTGTGATTACAGACACAGCTGTGGCAGATGAGGCTGCAAATGCTTGATGTCACCCTGCAAAGCTGGGGCAAGAAGAGGTGATTTCTTAGGGAAACTTCAGCCCAAGAAATAGTAGCTCCTTAAAGGAAAAAAAGAAATCTAAGAAAGGAATGAGGAGGAAAGAGTTCACATATGGCCACGTATATGGAAAAAAAAGAACATTTCTTAGTTTCTTTTTTTTTGGAAATTACATATCATACATAGACTGGTGTTCTTCAAAAGAGGTGACTCATGTCTGAAAGTTGTGGAAACTTCCAATCCTCCACAATAGCTCAGTGAGGTGGCTTTCTATCAGCAAGACATTATTTAAGATAGATAGACAGTGTCTGGAGAAGGAAAACGTTATGGAGATGAAATTCTTTATCTGTAGATTCATGAAGAAAGGGAATACTATAGCTTCTCCATTGTTTTTCAAGCCATTTTTTTTCTACAGAGAGGAGTAACATATGGAGTAGGAGATGGTGCCTAGGGCTATGAGAAGAGCGTGGCAAAGTAGGAGAATATTTGGTTTTAATTGTAGATATCTTGGTGTCTTTGAAAATATTGGAAATTTGCTTGTCTATTGCAGGTGATTAACATATATTAGTTTATTTACCCATATAAAGTACATTTTACTTGTAAGAAGGGTCCTCGAGCAGAAAATGTGAGAATAAAAGGATGGTATGCACTGTTTCAGAGGCTACAGAAGAACGAAACTATGCAGAAATCATTACTGTCATTGAAGAGACCTTGCCCATAAATCCTTCATTTTTGATAATTATCTTTTCTCAGTTTTGACTCTTTCCTTTTTATTTTCTTGAGAGCCCCCCCCATAGGTCTTATTGATTAATTGAGCTAATACTCATACAAAACAAATAATTTATGTACACAGTAAATACAAATTTAGATAGTAAAAATGGCTATACAAAAAGTCTCTGACTTGTGGCTGAGTTTGGCAGATTGAATATATATGTTTACCTCTGCTCCCTCTGAAACCCCAACAAAATGAAACTAAGGATATTTAAAAGGCAAAATTCCATGAGCACAAAGAAAATGGAAAAGAAGAAGACAGCAGATCAAATGGCAGCAACATCTGAAAAGGTGAAAAAGAGTTGTAAAAATGATAACAGACTGAGAAAACTCGAGACATGTGAAACCAAAGTTTGTAGAAGGGGAATCTAGGAAGAAGCCTCCTAATTCGTATGGCAGCATTCTAGCAAAGACCAGGATTGGAAGCAAAAATTACCTTACATTTGAATACTGGGAGAAGATGATGCCATGGAGGGGTAAGTGGTTGGGATTAAAATGAGAATTTTTAAAAAGATTTTATAAGTAGCAGTTAAACCCCCATGTTCTCTGCTATCTTGTACAACAGCAACTCTCATTCACCAAATATGACAAGACATTAAGTTTTACTCTTTGAAAGCAGCCTCTAGTTTGGTGGACATCAAAGAAGTCTGAGGTCAAAGTTAGGTGTCAAATTGAAAATAGGTAATTATATGAATTTCTGTGTTCTGAATTGGGACACTTTCAGCTTAGCTTTTATTTGGATTTCTCTAAGTGTATATATGGCAAGAGAGTTACTGGAGTATTCCTTTCTTTGAAAATTGATGATAAAATAGCCTTTCTTTAGTTTACCAAACACATAAACCTTAATTAGCTTTTTAGTCCTCAATGGAAAAATAAACAGTCAGAGATAACAAGATTGTTTACTTAAGTCTTTAATGGGAAGAACAGAGACAAAGAAAGAAAAAAACTAAAAAAAAAACAACAAAAAAATAAACAAGAACAAAGACTCAAAAATAACTCAAAGCGGGGCAGAAGCAATGCAAGTGACAGAAGAAAATAAAATCAAAACTAAACCAAGCCAAAACAAAAACACGGAGGAACCAGAAAGCAAGAGGAGGCTATAAAAAAGGATATTTCTTTAAGCAAATAGAAAGTTTAGAACATAAAAAAATATGATAGCAGAAAAAAAGGAAGAAGAGAGTGAGGATAAAACTTAGATTGGGGTGGGTTTAAGAGATAACAGAAGCTAGGAATTAGATGTAGTAGTATAGACAACCAATTGAAGGAATTTTGCAGAAAGATGAAAAGAAAAATAGGGATAAATGGATAACCACATGCAAAGGATGAAGTTGGGGCCTTTTTAAAAATACAACGTACAAAAATTGTCTAAATGGATCATAGACTGGAAATGTAACAGCTAAAATTATAAGTAAACATAGGGGTAAATCTTCATGACATTGGGTTGGACAAAGCCCTTTCATTTTTATTTGTTTTTATTTTTTTTTTTGAGACAGAGTCTCACCCTGTTGCCCAGGCTAGAGTGAGTGCCGTGGCGTCAGCCTAGCTCCCAGCAACCTCAAACTCCTGAGCTCAAGGGATCCTCCTGTCTCAGCCTCCCGAGTAGCTGGGACTACAGGCATGTGCCACCATGCCCGGCTTATTTTTTCTATATATATTTTTAGCTGTCCATATAATTTCTTTCTATTTTTAGTAGAGATGGGGTCTCGCTCTTGCTCAGGCTGGTCTCGAACTCCTGAGCTCAAACGATCCGCCCACTTTGGCCTCCCAGAGTGCTAGGATTACAGGCATGAGCCACCTCGCCCAGCCAACAAAGCCCTTTTAGATGTGACACCAAAAATGCAAGCAACAAAACAAAAATAAATTGGATTTCATCACAATTAAAAATATTTGTGCTTCTAAGTACATCAATAAAGTTAAGAGGTAAACCAGAAAGAGAGAAAATATTTGCATGTCATACATTTCATTAGGCAGCTTCATCTATAATATATAAATAATCTCTTACAGCTCAATAATAAAAAGACAAATAACCAAATTTAAAAATGAGCAAAGGATCAGAATAGACTTTTCTCCAAAGATGATATGCAAGTGGCCAATAAGCACATGAAAAGATGCTCAACATCATTAGTCTTTATGAAAATGCAAATCAAAACTACAATGAAATATTACTTAATTCCCACTAAGATGGGTAATATTAAGGACAGATAGTATAACAAGTGTTGACAAGGATGTGTATAAATTCGAAACTTCATGCATTGCTGGTGAAAATGCAAAATTATGCGCTTCTTTGAAAAAGAGTAATTCTACTTATAGTTATATGCCAAAGGAAAATGAAAACATATACCCACAAAAAATTGTACACAAATGTTCACATCAGCATTATCCATAATAGCCAAAAAGTAGAACATCCCAAATGTCCATCAGCTGATGAATGGAAACAATAAAATGTATATCCGTACAATGGAATATTATTCCACAATAAAAAGGAATACTGATAAATACTATAAAATGGATGAATTTTGAAAATATGTGAGAATAAAAGAAAGAAGCCAGCCACAAAAGACCACATATTGTATGACTGTAAATGAAATGTCTAGAATAGACAAATCCACAGGGACATCAATTTTTCACTGTATCTATACTTCTAGTTATCTATGAGGTAGAGAGGTGGGGGGTTGGAAGGGAAATAGTGGTGACTGCTAAGGTAGCATTAAGTAGGGTCTTGCCTTTTTATCCACTCTGTCAACCTCTTCCTTTGTTTCTGAAGATTCAAATTTTCCTCTGACACCAAGGAATGTGTCTAAAATGCATTTTCCTTTAAACTTGAGAAACATCCTTCAGTATTTCTTCTAGAGTAGGTCTGCTGGCAACTGCAGTTGACCCTTGAAGAACACGGTGTGAGCTGCACAGGTTCACGTACACATCAATTTTTTTCAACCAAATGTGGATTGAAAATACAGCATTTGTGGGATGCTAAATCCCTGAATACGGAGGGCCAAGTATTCCTGTATGTGAGTTCCACAAGACCGACCGCGGGATTTGAGTATGTGCAGGTTTTGTTGTACACTGGCGGTCCTGGAGCCAATATTCCGGGTATGCTGAGGGACGATTGTATATTTTTTACTTGTTCTTTTTTTTTTTTTTTTTTCTATATAGATTTTTAGTTGTCCATATAATGTCTTTCTATTTTTAGTAGAGACGGGGTCTCGCTCAGGCTGGTCTCGAACTCCTGACCTTGAGCAATCCACCCGCCTCGGCCTCCCAGAGTGCTAGGATTACAGGCGTGAGCCACCGCGCCCGGCCTTTACTTGTTCTTTATCTGAAAATGTCTTTATTTCACCTTTATTTCTGAAAGACATTTTCACTGGATCTGTAATTTTGCATTGACATTTCCCCTCCTCACTTTAAAGAAGCCGTTTCATTGTCTTATGGATTCACATCCTGAATTCGGACATTTTAAAAACTGGTTTCTCAGTGAAGTAATTTATTACTCTGTTTTTACATGACATCCCATTTCTAATGGACTTTAGGACTAATACACCATTACAGATTTGGGAAGGAAGAAACTTGTGGAAGTTTTTTGTTTTTAAAGTCAACAGATATTTATTGTGGTCCAACTAAATACAAGGCACTTTTTCTAATCACCTGGGATATATCTGTGAACAAAAGTATCTTCAGTTTTGATACAGCTCAGAAAATAGGCACACTGATGAGCTCTCTGTGCTAACCTCTGGTTCTGCACCTGGCCTCCAGAGGGCGATGCTGCACAAACGAGAGATCTTGTTTCTGTTTCAGATCATCATCAACTGCTCAGATCCTCCTCCCCACAACTCACTGAGTTCTTTGCAGAGACATGTGACAAGGAGCAGAGGTCAAAAAGCATCCAGGTTCATTACAGCAGCTTTGGTAGTTTTATCTAAGCAAGGAACTAGTGCAGCTGAACCTTCCCTACACCTGTTTCCAAGGTCTTTGTTTCTGAAGCCACTCCTGCCTGTTCTCGGGACATCTTCTAGAAAAGAGCCTGTGGCATCCCCACTGTTCAGCCATGCTCCTGGTGCTCATCCCAGTACTGGGGATACATTTTGCCCTGAGTGAGTAAAAAATTTCTTTATGGTCTCCAGTTCCACAGATTCTGCCTAAAAATATTTATGTTTATAATGAAGTTTGCATTCTTTTCATCAACACATATTGACTTTTGTAGGGAATGCCAGAGCCCAGTCTGCGACCCAGCCTGACCTCTCCATCACTGTCTCTGAAGGAGCCTCACTGGAGCTGAGATGCAACTATTCCTATAGAGGAGGAAGTGCTTATCTCTTCTGGTATGTCCAGTACCCTGGCCAAGGCCTCCAGCTTCTCCTTCAGTACTACTCAGGGAACACCCTGGTTCAAGGCATTAAAGGCTTTGAGGCTGAAGTCAGGAAGAATGAATCTTCCTTCACCCTGAGGAAACACTCTGTGCACTGGAGTGACGCAGCTGAGTACTTCTGTGCTCTGAGTGACACAGTGCCTGGGACTGCAGGGAGAGCTGAACACAAACCTCCTATGCTGGTGGAGTTTTCAGAGACTCAAGATTTCCTCCTGTGGCATTTTCAAAGATCTCTTGCTCAGTGATGGCTATGAGTCAAAGAGGGCTGAGCTGACCCAGGTACTTCTATATAAGTCTGCAATTCTTGCTGTGTCCCATGTCTGATAAACTTTGTTTCTGAGGATTTTTGCTCATTGTAGAAACTACCTAATGATGAGTAGTATTCTAGAATGATGGAGGAGATAATCTGCTTATCACATAATAATCATGTCCTCAAGGATTTGCCTTGATGTTGACTGCATTAAGGGGTTGACTGTGTGTGTTGTGACATGGTCTAGGAGAAGCTGGGTTTTTATTAATATATATTATTTTGTCTCTCAACCAAACCAGAAAATAAAAGACGAGACCCTCATGTTCTTTCCCTGTAAGTTTTTCTTTTTGTCTACTTGGCCTTCGGTAGACTATTTTCTTGAGATTTTTTTTCTGGCTCTAATTATGCTAGTCAGAATGCATTAGAATATTTGCCTGAGTTTAAATACATTTATTTAAGAGAGATTCTGACAAATTATTAGTCAACAGTATATTGATTAAATTGTGAAAGGTTAAAAAATTGTCATGGTGATGTTAGTTCTGGCAACTATTTAGGAATAGTGCAGAAACAGAAGGAAGACTTAGAATTCATCAGTGTTTCTCCAAAGAATTTTTCACTGTTATAAACGTAGCTCCTATTCTTTTGGTTTCATAAATTCTGCAAATCTATTGCAGAAATTTGTGGATATAATCTATTTTACTCTTTTATTCTAGCTGCTGACATTTTCATTCATTGCTTTCACCATTTTCGTATATGACTGTTGAAATATTAAAGATTGATTCTCACATGCTAACATTGTGATAATGAATCACATAGTGAGTTTAACAATGCTAACTTCTGCTAGAAATAGTAATAAAAATTTCAGTGGATACTAGCACCCAGCATAAATCCCAGTATAAATTTATGACTTATACAGAAAGAACTATATAAGAAGCTTTTATGCTCCCTGTGTGCTTGAAGCTTTAGAGGATAATAAGTACTCTGGAGAAAATGTAGAAGGAGGAGGGGGAACTTTCTAGCTACTATTTGGCTCATGCTATAATGTATAAAGAGGGTAGGTGTATAGGAACTCTCAAACTATAGAGAGAATAAATAGATTGTGGCCAATGGAATACACTGGCCAAATGATGAACCAGGAGAGCAAAAGTATTTTTTAGGAGACAGTGATATGATTATATGTTAAAAATGTGTTTGAGTGATTACTGGAGAGGTGCAAGCAAGGCAAATGGGCAGTAGAGACATAGAATTATGAACAAGAAATGTACGCTCATTTAATGTTGCTCTCCCTTCCTTTCTATTTTTGGACCACACTCTCTTCTATCTTCCATAAGTTGTATAACTTCAGGTGACTCACTGTCATCAGCTCAGCCACATTGCCCAAAGGGACTGTGGTGGGCGCTTTCTGCAGATTGGTATGAGAAGGAGAACTGCCAGTTTCTTTAGATTCTGAACTCAAGCTGAGTTTTGAAGAAAAATAACTTCCACACCAAGGACCTCTAGCAGCTGAGAGAACATCCTCCATCTCTTCAAACAACTCTGCCTGATAAAGCAAAGTAATCTCTACCTCCTATTTTTATTTTATATACACACTTTTGGAAATTTACTTTATGATTAAGTGTGTAGATAACAGAATTTTCAGAAGGACTCTCACTGAATTTGAAGAGTTATTAATATAACCAGTGATGAAGACAATGACCTTTGGGGCTGTGTGTCTCCTCATTTTGGGGAAAGGTGAGAAGTTCTCCACTTGCAAGAAAGATTTCTGTATCTCAAAGTAGTTAGAAACATAGAATTTTCTTGTATGTGTTTTAAATGTGTGTAGAAAGTTGCATATAGAGGCTGAGTAGTTGAAAGAGTGGATCGATTTATTGACTCTCAGTTCCAAATTCATCCTTTGCCTGTTGTGTGAAGATGGATCTGGGCCCTTCGACTATTTTCCTTTGCTGGTTGGCACAATGTTAAGCTTTGTCAGAAGAGGATACAGGAAGAAAGGGTTTGCTTTCTGGTTTCTACATGCTCACTCAACAGGATTCGGCAGCATGGAGGCTTCTCCAGTGTCCAGCTCACGCAGAGCACCTGCACCAGGTTCTTGCAGTGCACAGTGGCCAGAGCTTCCTCCAGCACCCCTATTTTTGGATTGTTCTGTATAAGAGCACCTCCAGTGAGGCACCTCCAGTGAGGCACCACCCTGTGAACAGCTTTTCCTAGCACCCTGGAAGATGGTTTTCTGGCTATTTCTAGAGGGTGGATTTTCAGTTCTGCTGGTACAACACCAGAATGACTACTTTGTCATCCAGTGAGCCCCAGCTGTGCCTTTGCCAATAAGCTCTAGGTCTCAGCCCTGGGGGCTTCCTCCTTGGGCCTTTTGTCCCAGTCCTAGGAGTAGTGGCTGCACCTTATATCTGCTAGTCCTGTATGCTTCAGAGTTATCCATTCCATTTTATTTTAATCCCCTGTTATAGTTCATAATTCTTTATGTTAAAATTTCCTGGTTAAAATTACTATGTGGTTTCTTTCTCTTGATGGGACCAGACTTACACATGCACTGAGGACCACAGGCAACTAGAGTATCTTTCATCTCCTGTATCCCACACCTGCCTGAGATATGAAAGTAGTTGGTTTACTTGCTTTATTTATTTATTTATTGTTTTATTTACTGTATGTACTCTATGTTTATTCTATAATTATGAGAAATTTCCTACCACAAAGAATTATGTTACTTTGGGCAGTATGGACATTTTAACAATTTTGAGTCTACCAATCCATCAGCATGAGATGTTTTTCCATTTGTTTATGTCATCTATGATTTCTTTCAACAGTGTTTTGTAGTTTTCCTTGTAGAGACCTTTCACTTCCTTGGTTAATTATATTCCTAGGTATTTTATTTTCATTGTAGCTATTATAAATGGTATTGAGCCCTTAATTTGACTCTCAGATTAACTGTTATTTTAATAGAATATAGAAATGCTCCTGATTTGTATACATTGATTTTGTAACCTGAGACTTTGCTGAATTTATTGTCAGTTCTGGAAGTCTTTTGGTGGAGTCATAGGGTTTTCTTTTCTGTTTTTATTTAAACAGGTTTTAAGGTAACTTTTATTTAGTCATTCATGTATCTATCTATTCCACATTTTAATTAAAAACTATAACATGCCATGGACATTTTTAGGTAATAGGGATACAGAATTTTATGAACATATATAAAATATTTTATCACAAAAATGTGTCTTCTAGTATTTGAGAAATGGACAATAAATGCATGGTCATATACTATTCACATTTTTTTGCAAAGCTGAATGATGTATCATAATGACCTGGAAAATGTTCACTGATAAAATGTAGCCCCCAACCAGTTGACACCACTATCTTAATTGCTAAAATCCACAGCTATAAAAAAGCCTACCTGTTAATTTTTGATAGTTAATGAATGTAGGATGCAGTCTTATTTTTTCCTTAGATTCAGTTTAAAACTTGATAGGAATAAAAGATGAGGTTCAGAGTAAGCCTGTTCAATAACTCAAAATTAGCAAGTAAGATTTGGATGGAGACTGAAGACTTTACCTTACTAATCCAGCAACCACATTTGCCGTGTAGGAATTTCACTTGGTCCACTTGATGTTGATCCAAACATGCTGGTCTCCCATGCAGATATTTTCTCAGTCTGCTAAGAAGAGGATAGTAAGTTGAGAATTAATTTCTAGCTTTAATCATTATAACTTTTACTGGCTCTTTTGGGTTTTCTAGATATGAGATCATATCATCAACAAATGGGTATAGTTTGACCTTCTCTTTCCCGATTTGGATACCCTTTATTTCTTTCTCTTGCTTGATTGCTCTGGCTAGGAATTCCAGTACTATGTTTTGTTTTTTTTTTTTTTTTTTTGAGACAGAGTCTCACTCTGTTGTCCAGGCTAGAGTGAGTGCCGTGGCGTCAGCCTAGCTCACAGCAACCTCAAACTCCTGAGCTCAAGCAATCCTCCTGTCTCAGCCTCCCAAGTAGCTGGGACTACAGGCATGCACCACCATGCCCGGCTAATTTTTTCTATATATATATTTTTAGCTGTCCATATAATTTCTTTCTATTTTTAGTAGAGATGGGGTCTCGCTCTTGCTCAGGCTGGTCTCGAACTCCTGAGCTCAAACGATCCGCCCACCTCGGCCTCCCAGAATGCTAGGATTACAGGTGTGAGCCACCGCGCCTGGCCTCCAGTACTATGTTGAGTAGAAGTGGTGATAGTGGGCACCCTTGTCTTTTTCCAGTTCTTAGGGATAATGCTTTCAACTTTTCCCCATTTAGTATGATGTTGGCTGTGGGTTTGTAATATATGACTTTTATTAAAAAGCTTCTGCACAGCAAAGGAATAATCAGCCAAGTAGATAGACAATCTAAAGAATGGGAAAAATATTAACAAATATATATCTGACAAAGGGCTAATATCCAGAATCTGCAAAGAACTCAAACAAATCATCAAGAAAAAACCAGGCCGGGCACAGTGGCTCATACCTGTAATCCTAGCACTCTGGGAGTCCGAGGCGGGCGGATCACTCAAGCTCAGGAGTTTGAGACTAGCCTGAGCAAGAGCGAGACCCTGTCTCTACTAAAAAAAAAAAAAAAAAAAAAAGAGAGAGAAATTAGCTGGACAACTAAAAATATATAGAAAGATTAGCCGGGCATGGTGGTGCATGCCTGTAGTTCCAGCTACTCGGGAGGCTGAGGCAGTAGGATTGCTTGAGCCCAGGAGTTTGAGGTTGCTGTGAGCTAAGCTGATGCCATGACACTCTAGCCTGGGCAACAGAGTGAGACTCTGTCTCAAAAAAAAAAAAAAAAGAAAAAAGAAAAAACCAAACAACCCCATTCAAAAGCGGGCGAAAGACATGAACAGAATTTTTTTCAAAAGAATATAGATAAATGGCCAAGAAACATATGCAGAAATGCAATACATATAAATGCAAATGCAAACATATGCAATATCACTCTAATCATCAAAGAAATGCAAATCAAAACCACAATGAGATACCATGTTACCCCTGTCAAACTGGCCATGATTAAAAAGTCAAAAAACAAGAGAGGCTAGCTCGGATGAAGAGAGGAAGGAATGCTTATACATTGTTGGTGGGACTGCAAATTAGTGCAACCTCTATAGAAAACAGTATGAAGATTTCTCAAAGAAATACATGTAGACTTACCATTTGATCCCACAATCTCACTACTGGGTATTTACACAAAGGAAGTCATTCTATAAAAACAGATACCTGCACTCAAATGTTTATTGCAGCACAATTCACAATTGCAAAGATGTGGAATCAACCTAAATGCCCATCAATTCCTGAATGGATTAACAAAATGTGATGTGCGTATATATATATATACACACATATATATGCCATGGAGTACTACTCAGCCATAAAAAGGAATGAATTTTTTTTTTTGCAGCAACTTGGATGGAACTGGAGAACATATACTAAGTGAAGTATCTCAGGACAGGAAAAACAAGTACCACATGTACTTTTTAAGAATTGGGAGCTAAACAATGGGCACACACGGGCACAAAGAGATGTAAAGGACATTGGAAACCAAGAAGGGAGAAGAGTCAGGGGTGGGTAGGGGTAAAAACTTACCTATTGGGTACAATGGACACTATTCTATTTTAGTGACGGGCACACTAAAAGCCCCAACTTAGGCATTATACGAGTTATCCATGTAGCAAAAACATTTGTACCCCCTTAATATTTTGAAATAAAAAAATAAAAACCCATTTCTAACATTCACTATGCTTCAGCATGCCACTAATTCTGTCAGTAACAACTCAATATCTGATATTCTCGATGCTACTTAGCAGAATTTCAAGTATCTATCAAGATGTAGATAGCTGAATTATAGTTTGGTCTGTTGTGGCCTTCTGTTACAGCAGTAGCTGTCCACCCTGGAGTTTGCTTTCTTGACAAGGTCTATTGACTCTCCTTAGAGTTGAGACTTAATTAATTTAACTTAATATCCTATGATTTCTGTTAAAAAAAATTTAGTGTAAATTACACATGCTAGCACTCTGATGTATTCATTTTTACTTGGTAAGTGATATACAGATACTATGAACAATTGTTAGGTAATTGTTGCTACAAGTTCTTAAGGTCTGTAAGTCATGTAATTGTAATCTTTTCTCAACAGTTATTCCAGAGAACTTCAATTTTAAGATTTGGAGGCACTTTGCCATAAAAAGGGAATATTAAAATATCGAAAATTTTGTTAGGTAACTTATGAATAAAATTTCACTAATTTATTATTTAATATTGAATATACAACACATCCAATACAAATTTCCAATCTAAAAGCACATTGATCATGTGTTGTTAGGATTATTAAAGGTCCACATGCAATCCTTATAAGGATATCTAAGATAAAGAAGCACTTTTATTTATGAAACAAATGCACTAATATATGAACATAAAAGGTAGATTGTTAAAATGTTGGAGGAAGATATTTTAGATGTACAGTTATGATTCCCAACTGGATTTGTGATTTGTTTCATATAATAGGATATTAAAATTGACCCTTGTTTTAGTTTTCTTTTCTTTTCTTTTCTTTCTTTCTTTTTTTTTTTGAGACAGAGTCTCGCTCTGTTGCCCGGGCTAGAGTGAGTGCCATGGCGTCAGCCTAGCTCACAGCAACCTCAGACTCCTGGGCTCAAGCGATCCTACTGCCTCAGCCTCCCGAGTAGCTGGGACTACAGGCATTGGCCACCATGCCCGGCTAATTTTTTCTATATATATTTTTAGCTGTCCAGATCATTTCTTTCTATTTTTAGTAGAGACGGGGTCTCGCTCTTGCTCAGGCTGGTCTCGAACTCCTGAGCTCAAACGATCCGCCCACTTTGGCCTCCCAGAGTGCTAGGATTACAGGCATGAGCCACCTCGCCCAGCCAACAAAGCCCTTTTAGATGTGACACCAAAAATGCAAGCAACAAAACAAAAATAAATTGGATTTCATCACAATTAAAAATATTTGTGCTTCTAAGTACATCAATAAAGTTAAGAGGTAAACCAGAAAGAGAGAAAATATTTGCATGTCATACATTTCATTAGGCAGCTTCATCTATAATATATAAATAATCTCTTACAGCTCAATAATAAAAAGACAAATAACCAAATTTAAAAATGAGCAAAGGATCAGAATAGACTTTTCTCCAAAGATGATATGCAAGTGGCCAATAAGCACATGAAAAGATGCTCAACATCATTAGTCTTTATGAAAATGCAAATCAAAACTACAATGAAATATTACTTAATTCCCACTAAGATGGGTAATATTAAGGACAGATAGTATAACAAGTGTTGACAAGGATGTGTATAAATTCGAAACTTCATGCATTGCTGGTGAAAATGCAAAATTATGCGCTTCTTTGAAAAAGAGTAATTCTACTTATAGTTATATGCCAAAGGAAAATGAAAACATATACCCACAAAAAATTGTACACAAATGTTCACATCAGCATTATCCATAATAGCCAAAAAGTAGAACATCCCAAATGTCCATCAGCTGATGAATGGAAACAATAAAATGTATATCCGTACAATGGAATATTATTCCACAATAAAAAGGAATACTGATAAATACTATAAAATGGATGAATTTTGAAAATATGTGAGAATAAAAGAAAGAAGCCAGCCACAAAAGACCACATATTGTATGACTGTAAATGAAATGTCTAGAATAGACAAATCCACAGGAACATCAATTTTTCACTGTATCTATACTTCTAGTTATCTATGAGGTAGAGAGGTGGGGGGTTGGAAGGGAAATAGTGGTGACTGCTAAGGTAGCATTAAGTAGGGTCTTGCCTTTTTATCCACTCTGTCAACCTCTTCCTTTGTTTCTGAAGATTCAAATTTTCCTCTGACACCAAGGAATGTGTCTAAAATGCATTTTCCTTTAAACTTGAGAAACATCCTTCAGTATTTCTTCTAGAGTAGGTCTGCTGGCAACTGCAGTTGACCCTTGAAGAACACGGTGTGAGCTGCACAGGTTCACGTACACATCAATTTTTTTCAACCAAATGTGGATTGAAAATACAGCATTTGTGGGATGCTAAATCCCTGAATACGGAGGGCCAAGTATTCCTGTATGTGAGTTCCACAAGACCGACCGCGGGATTTGAGTATGTGCAGGTTTTGTTGTACACTGGCGGTCCTGGAGCCAATATTCCGGGTATGCTGAGGGACGATTGTATATTTTTTACTTGTTCTTTTTTTTTTTTTTTTTCTATATAGATTTTTAGTTGTCCATATAATGTCTTTCTATTTTTAGTAGAGACGGGGTCTCGCTCAGGCTGGTCTCGAACTCCTGACCTTGAGCAATCCACCCGCCTCGGCCTCCCAGAGTGCTAGGATTACAGGCGTGAGCCACCGCGCCCGGCCTTTACTTGTTCTTTATCTGAAAATGTCTTTATTTCACCTTTATTTCTGAAAGACATTTTCACTGGATCTGTAATTTTGCATTGACATTTCCCCTCCTCACTTTAAAGAAGCCGTTTCATTGTCTTATGGATTCACATCCTGAATTCGGACATTTTAAAAACTGGTTTCTCAGTGAAGTAATTTATTACTCTGTTTTTACATGACATCCCATTTCTAATGGACTTTAGGACTAATACACCATTACAGATTTGGGAAGGAAGAAACTTGTGGAAGTTTTTTGTTTTTAAAGTCAACAGATATTTATTGTGGTCCAACTAAATACAAGGCACTTTTTCTAATCACCTGGGATATATCTGTGAACAAAAGTATCTTCAGTTTTGATACAGCTCAGAAAATAGGCACACTGATGAGCTCTCTGTGCTAACCTCTGGTTCTGCACCTGGCCTCCAGAGGGCGATGCTGCACAAACGAGAGATCTTGTTTCTGTTTCAGATCATCATCAACTGCTCAGATCCTCCTCCCCACAACTCACTGAGTTCTTTGCAGAGACATGTGACAAGGAGCAGAGGTCAAAAAGCATCCAGGTTCATTACAGCAGCTTTGGTAGTTTTATCTAAGCAAGGAACTAGTGCAGCTGAACCTTCCCTACACCTGTTTCCAAGGTCTTTGTTTCTGAAGCCACTCCTGCCTGTTCTCGGGACATCTTCTAGAAAAGAGCCTGTGGCATCCCCACTGTTCAGCCATGCTCCTGGTGCTCATCCCAGTACTGGGGATACATTTTGCCCTGAGTGAGTAAAAAATTTCTTTATGGTCTCCAGTTCCACAGATTCTGCCTAAAAATATTTATGTTTATAATGAAGTTTGCATTCTTTTCATCAACACATATTGACTTTTGTAGGGAATGCCAGAGCCCAGTCTGCGACCCAGCCTGACCTCTCCATCACTGTCTCTGAAGGAGCCTCACTGGAGCTGAGATGCAACTATTCCTATAGAGGAGGAAGTGCTTATCTCTTCTGGTATGTCCAGTACCCTGGCCAAGGCCTCCAGCTTCTCCTTCAGTACTACTCAGGGAACACCCTGGTTCAAGGCATTAAAGGCTTTGAGGCTGAAGTCAGGAAGAATGAATCTTCCTTCACCCTGAGGAAACACTCTGTGCACTGGAGTGACGCAGCTGAGTACTTCTGTGCTCTGA
The DNA here is from genome assembly GCF_041146395.1 of Eulemur rufifrons. NCBI lineage: Eukaryota > Metazoa > Chordata > Mammalia > Primates > Lemuridae > Eulemur > Eulemur rufifrons. The sequence continues at coordinate 59,317,738 of NC_090984.1, forward strand.
GTGACACAGTGCCTGGGACTGCAGGGAGAGCTGAACACAAACCTCCTATGCTGGTGGAGTTTTCAGAGACTCAAGATTTCCTCCTGTGGCATTTTCAAAGATCTCTTGCTCAGTGATGGCTATGAGTCAAAGAGGGCTGAGCTGACCCAGGTACTTCTATATAAGTCTGCAATTCTTGCTGTGTCCCATGTCTGATAAACTTTGTTTCTGAGGATTTTTGCTCATTGTAGAAACTACCTAATGATGAGTAGTATTCTAGAATGATGGAGGAGATAATCTGCTTATCACATAATAATCATGTCCTCAAGGATTTGCCTTGATGTTGACTGCATTAAGGGGTTGACTGTGTGTGTTGTGACATGGTCTAGGAGAAGCTGGGTTTTTATTAATATATATTATTTTGTCTCTCAACCAAACCAGAAAATAAAAGACGAGACCCTCATGTTCTTTCCCTGTAAGTTTTTCTTTTTGTCTACTTGGCCTTCGGTAGACTATTTTCTTGAGATTTTTTTTCTGGCTCTAATTATGCTAGTCAGAATGCATTAGAATATTTGCCTGAGTTTAAATACATTTATTTAAGAGAGATTCTGACAAATTATTAGTCAACAGTATATTGATTAAATTGTGAAAGGTTAAAAAATTGTCATGGTGATGTTAGTTCTGGCAACTATTTAGGAATAGTGCAGAAACAGAAGGAAGACTTAGAATTCATCAGTGTTTCTCCAAAGAATTTTTCACTGTTATAAACGTAGCTCCTATTCTTTTGGTTTCATAAATTCTGCAAATCTATTGCAGAAATTTGTGGATATAATCTATTTTACTCTTTTATTCTAGCTGCTGACATTTTCATTCATTGCTTTCACCATTTTCGTATATGACTGTTGAAATATTAAAGATTGATTCTCACATGCTAACATTGTGATAATGAATCACATAGTGAGTTTAACAATGCTAACTTCTGCTAGAAATAGTAATAAAAATTTCAGTGGATACTAGCACCCAGCATAAATCCCAGTATAAATTTATGACTTATACAGAAAGAACTATATAAGAAGCTTTTATGCTCCCTGTGTGCTTGAAGCTTTAGAGGATAATAAGTACTCTGGAGAAAATGTAGAAGGAGGAGGGGGAACTTTCTAGCTACTATTTGGCTCATGCTATAATGTATAAAGAGGGTAGGTGTATAGGAACTCTCAAACTATAGAGAGAATAAATAGATTGTGGCCAATGGAATACACTGGCCAAATGATGAACCAGGAGAGCAAAAGTATTTTTTAGGAGACAGTGATATGATTATATGTTAAAAATGTGTTTGAGTGATTACTGGAGAGGTGCAAGCAAGGCAAATGGGCAGTAGAGACATAGAATTATGAACAAGAAATGTACGCTCATTTAATGTTGCTCTCCCTTCCTTTCTATTTTTGGACCACACTCTCTTCTATCTTCCATAAGTTGTATAACTTCAGGTGACTCACTGTCATCAGCTCAGCCACATTGCCCAAAGGGACTGTGGTGGGCGCTTTCTGCAGATTGGTATGAGAAGGAGAACTGCCAGTTTCTTTAGATTCTGAACTCAAGCTGAGTTTTGAAGAAAAATAACTTCCACACCAAGGACCTCTAGCAGCTGAGAGAACATCCTCCATCTCTTCAAACAACTCTGCCTGATAAAGCAAAGTAATCTCTACCTCCTATTTTTATTTTATATACACACTTTTGGAAATTTACTTTATGATTAAGTGTGTAGATAACAGAATTTTCAGAAGGACTCTCACTGAATTTGAAGAGTTATTAATATAACCAGTGATGAAGACAATGACCTTTGGGGCTGTGTGTCTCCTCATTTTGGGGAAAGGTGAGAAGTTCTCCACTTGCAAGAAAGATTTCTGTATCTCAAAGTAGTTAGAAACATAGAATTTTCTTGTATGTGTTTTAAATGTGTGTAGAAAGTTGCATATAGAGGCTGAGTAGTTGAAAGAGTGGATCGATTTATTGACTCTCAGTTCCAAATTCATCCTTTGCCTGTTGTGTGAAGATGGATCTGGGCCCTTCGACTATTTTCCTTTGCTGGTTGGCACAATGTTAAGCTTTGTCAGAAGAGGATACAGGAAGAAAGGGTTTGCTTTCTGGTTTCTACATGCTCACTCAACAGGATTCGGCAGCATGGAGGCTTCTCCAGTGTCCAGCTCACGCAGAGCACCTGCACCAGGTTCTTGCAGTGCACAGTGGCCAGAGCTTCCTCCAGCACCCCTATTTTTGGATTGTTCTGTATAAGAGCACCTCCAGTGAGGCACCTCCAGTGAGGCACCACCCTGTGAACAGCTTTTCCTAGCACCCTGGAAGATGGTTTTCTGGCTATTTCTAGAGGGTGGATTTTCAGTTCTGCTGGTACAACACCAGAATGACTACTTTGTCATCCAGTGAGCCCCAGCTGTGCCTTTGCCAATAAGCTCTAGGTCTCAGCCCTGGGGGCTTCCTCCTTGGGCCTTTTGTCCCAGTCCTAGGAGTAGTGGCTGCACCTTATATCTGCTAGTCCTGTATGCTTCAGAGTTATCCATTCCATTTTATTTTAATCCCCTGTTATAGTTCATAATTCTTTATGTTAAAATTTCCTGGTTAAAATTACTATGTGGTTTCTTTCTCTTGATGGGACCAGACTTACACATGCACTGAGGACCACAGGCAACTAGAGTATCTTTCATCTCCTGTATCCCACACCTGCCTGAGATATGAAAGTAGTTGGTTTACTTGCTTTATTTATTTATTTATTGTTTTATTTACTGTATGTACTCTATGTTTATTCTATAATTATGAGAAATTTCCTACCACAAAGAATTATGTTACTTTGGGCAGTATGGACATTTTAACAATTTTGAGTCTACCAATCCATCAGCATGAGATGTTTTTCCATTTGTTTATGTCATCTATGATTTCTTTCAACAGTGTTTTGTAGTTTTCCTTGTAGAGACCTTTCACTTCCTTGGTTAATTATATTCCTAGGTATTTTATTTTCATTGTAGCTATTATAAATGGTATTGAGCCCTTAATTTGACTCTCAGATTAACTGTTATTTTAATAGAATATAGAAATGCTCCTGATTTGTATACATTGATTTTGTAACCTGAGACTTTGCTGAATTTATTGTCAGTTCTGGAAGTCTTTTGGTGGAGTCATAGGGTTTTCTTTTCTGTTTTTATTTAAACAGGTTTTAAGGTAACTTTTATTTAGTCATTCATGTATCTATCTATTCCACATTTTAATTAAAAACTATAACATGCCATGGACATTTTTAGGTAATAGGGATACAGAATTTTATGAACATATATAAAATATTTTATCACAAAAATGTGTCTTCTAGTATTTGAGAAATGGACAATAAATGCATGGTCATATACTATTCACATTTTTTTGCAAAGCTGAATGATGTATCATAATGACCTGGAAAATGTTCACTGATAAAATGTAGCCCCCAACCAGTTGACACCACTATCTTAATTGCTAAAATCCACAGCTATAAAAAAGCCTACCTGTTAATTTTTGATAGTTAATGAATGTAGGATGCAGTCTTATTTTTTCCTTAGATTCAGTTTAAAACTTGATAGGAATAAAAGATGAGGTTCAGAGTAAGCCTGTTCAATAACTCAAAATTAGCAAGTAAGATTTGGATGGAGACTGAAGACTTTACCTTACTAATCCAGCAACCACATTTGCCGTGTAGGAATTTCACTTGGTCCACTTGATGTTGATCCAAACATGCTGGTCTCCCATGCAGATATTTTCTCAGTCTGCTAAGAAGAGGATAGTAAGTTGAGAATTAATTTCTAGCTTTAATCATTATAACTTTTACTGGCTCTTTTGGGTTTTCTAGATATGAGATCATATCATCAACAAATGGGTATAGTTTGACCTTCTCTTTCCCGATTTGGATACCCTTTATTTCTTTCTCTTGCTTGATTGCTCTGGCTAGGAATTCCAGTACTATGTTTTGTTTTTTTTTTTTTTTTTTGAGACAGAGTCTCACTCTGTTGTCCAGGCTAGAGTGAGTGCCGTGGCGTCAGCCTAGCTCACAGCAACCTCAAACTCCTGAGCTCAAGCAATCCTCCTGTCTCAGCCTCCCAAGTAGCTGGGACTACAGGCATGCACCACCATGCCCGGCTAATTTTTTCTATATATATATTTTTAGCTGTCCATATAATTTCTTTCTATTTTTAGTAGAGATGGGGTCTCGCTCTTGCTCAGGCTGGTCTCGAACTCCTGAGCTCAAACGATCCGCCCACCTCGGCCTCCCAGAATGCTAGGATTACAGGTGTGAGCCACCGCGCCTGGCCTCCAGTACTATGTTGAGTAGAAGTGGTGATAGTGGGCACCCTTGTCTTTTTCCAGTTCTTAGGGATAATGCTTTCAACTTTTCCCCATTTAGTATGATGTTGGCTGTGGGTTTGTAATATATGACTTTTATTAAAAAGCTTCTGCACAGCAAAGGAATAATCAGCCAAGTAGATAGACAATCTAAAGAATGGGAAAAATATTAACAAATATATATCTGACAAAGGGCTAATATCCAGAATCTGCAAAGAACTCAAACAAATCATCAAGAAAAAACCAGGCCGGGCACAGTGGCTCATACCTGTAATCCTAGCACTCTGGGAGTCCGAGGCGGGCGGATCACTCAAGCTCAGGAGTTTGAGACTAGCCTGAGCAAGAGCGAGACCCTGTCTCTACTAAAAAAAAAAAAAAAAAAAAAAGAGAGAGAAATTAGCTGGACAACTAAAAATATATAGAAAGATTAGCCGGGCATGGTGGTGCATGCCTGTAGTTCCAGCTACTCGGGAGGCTGAGGCAGTAGGATTGCTTGAGCCCAGGAGTTTGAGGTTGCTGTGAGCTAAGCTGATGCCATGACACTCTAGCCTGGGCAACAGAGTGAGACTCTGTCTCAAAAAAAAAAAAAAAAGAAAAAAGAAAAAACCAAACAACCCCATTCAAAAGCGGGCGAAAGACATGAACAGAATTTTTTTCAAAAGAATATAGATAAATGGCCAAGAAACATATGCAGAAATGCAATACATATAAATGCAAATGCAAACATATGCAATATCACTCTAATCATCAAAGAAATGCAAATCAAAACCACAATGAGATACCATGTTACCCCTGTCAAACTGGCCATGATTAAAAAGTCAAAAAACAAGAGAGGCTAGCTCGGATGAAGAGAGGAAGGAATGCTTATACATTGTTGGTGGGACTGCAAATTAGTGCAACCTCTATAGAAAACAGTATGAAGATTTCTCAAAGAAATACATGTAGACTTACCATTTGATCCCACAATCTCACTACTGGGTATTTACACAAAGGAAGTCATTCTATAAAAACAGATACCTGCACTCAAATGTTTATTGCAGCACAATTCACAATTGCAAAGATGTGGAATCAACCTAAATGCCCATCAATTCCTGAATGGATTAACAAAATGTGATGTGCGTATATATATATATACACACATATATATGCCATGGAGTACTACTCAGCCATAAAAAGGAATGAATTTTTTTTTTTGCAGCAACTTGGATGGAACTGGAGAACATATACTAAGTGAAGTATCTCAGGACAGGAAAAACAAGTACCACATGTACTTTTTAAGAATTGGGAGCTAAACAATGGGCACACACGGGCACAAAGAGATGTAAAGGACATTGGAAACCAAGAAGGGAGAAGAGTCAGGGGTGGGTAGGGGTAAAAACTTACCTATTGGGTACAATGGACACTATTCTATTTTAGTGACGGGCACACTAAAAGCCCCAACTTAGGCATTATACGAGTTATCCATGTAGCAAAAACATTTGTACCCCCTTAATATTTTGAAATAAAAAAATAAAAACCCATTTCTAACATTCACTATGCTTCAGCATGCCACTAATTCTGTCAGTAACAACTCAATATCTGATATTCTCGATGCTACTTAGCAGAATTTCAAGTATCTATCAAGATGTAGATAGCTGAATTATAGTTTGGTCTGTTGTGGCCTTCTGTTACAGCAGTAGCTGTCCACCCTGGAGTTTGCTTTCTTGACAAGGTCTATTGACTCTCCTTAGAGTTGAGACTTAATTAATTTAACTTAATATCCTATGATTTCTGTTAAAAAAAATTTAGTGTAAATTACACATGCTAGCACTCTGATGTATTCATTTTTACTTGGTAAGTGATATACAGATACTATGAACAATTGTTAGGTAATTGTTGCTACAAGTTCTTAAGGTCTGTAAGTCATGTAATTGTAATCTTTTCTCAACAGTTATTCCAGAGAACTTCAATTTTAAGATTTGGAGGCACTTTGCCATAAAAAGGGAATATTAAAATATCGAAAATTTTGTTAGGTAACTTATGAATAAAATTTCACTAATTTATTATTTAATATTGAATATACAACACATCCAATACAAATTTCCAATCTAAAAGCACATTGATCATGTGTTGTTAGGATTATTAAAGGTCCACATGCAATCCTTATAAGGATATCTAAGATAAAGAAGCACTTTTATTTATGAAACAAATGCACTAATATATGAACATAAAAGGTAGATTGTTAAAATGTTGGAGGAAGATATTTTAGATGTACAGTTATGATTCCCAACTGGATTTGTGATTTGTTTCATATAATAGGATATTAAAATTGACCCTTGTTTTAGTTTTCTTTTCTTTTCTTTTCTTTCTTTCTTTTTTTTTTTGAGACAGAGTCTCGCTCTGTTGCCCGGGCTAGAGTGAGTGCCATGGCGTCAGCCTAGCTCACAGCAACCTCAGACTCCTGGGCTCAAGCGATCCTACTGCCTCAGCCTCCCGAGTAGCTGGGACTACAGGCATTGGCCACCATGCCCGGCTAATTTTTTCTATATATATTTTTAGCTGTCCAGATCATTTCTTTCTATTTTTAGTAGAGACGGGGTCTCGCTCTTGCTCAGGCTAGTCTCAAACTCCTGGACCCTGAGTGATCCTCCCGCCTCGGCCTCCCAGAGTGCTAGGATTATAGGTGTGAGCCACCGCGCCCGGCCTTGTTTTAGTTTTCTAGGACTGCCATAACATAATACCCACAGACTAGCTAACTTAAACAACAGAAACTTGTTTTCTCACAGTTCTGCAGGCTAGAAGTCCAAGATGAAGGTGTTGGCAGGTTTAGTTTCTTTTGAGGCCTCTCTCATTGGCTTGAAGATGGCTGCTTTCTTGCTGTGTCCTCAAATGTTCTTTCCTTTGTATGTGCACCTGTCTGTGTCCAAACTTCCTCCTCTTATAAGAACCTCAGTCATATTGGATTAGGGTACATCCCAACAACTCCATTTTACTTTATTTATTTATTTTTTTTTTGAGACAGAGTCTCACTCTGTTGCCCGGGCTAGAGTGAGTGCCGTGGCGTCAGCCTAGCTCACAGCAACCTCAAAGTCCTGGGCTTAAGCGATCCTACTGCCTCAGCCTCCCAAGTGGCTGGGGCTACAGACATGTGCCACCATGCCCGGCTAATTTTTTGTATATATATATTTTAGTTGTCCATATAATTTCTTTCTATTTTTAGTAGAGACGGGGTCTCACTCTTGCTCAGGCTGGTCTCGAACTTCTGACCTCGAGCGATCCACCCGCCTTGGCCTCCCAGAGTGCTAGGATTACAGGCGTGAGCCACCGCGCCCGGCCCCCATTTTACTTTAATTACCACTTTAAAGGCCCAATTTCTAGATACAGTCCTATTCTGAGGTACTGGGGCTTCGGGCTTCAATATGTAAATTTTGGGTTATAAAATTCAGGCCATAATAATCTTCCAAAAAATAATGTGAAGTTCATAAACAAGCCAGTTGAGAACTCCATTGACCCAATCATATAGAGGATGATTACACATAATTTTGATGATTAGGATTTTCTACTTTTTCTTAAGTATGTTTCTAGAGGAACAAGAAATGTGTATTTATAAATAGCTCGTAAAATAATACAAATTGTAAGAGAAAGGAGGTAGAGGGACCACTGTTATCAAATGTAAAATGTGTTGTTTAGATTTGGCTTCTTTCTCCTATGCAATAGCAGGGTATGGAATGTCCTGTTTTTTAGGAAAAAAAACTTTTTTGCAGCTAATTCTTAATTTCCTCTTGGTATTTTATCTCTGCCAGTTTTCCTTTCTTTCTCGATTCTTTTTTTATCTGAATATTGATTTTTTTAAACCTGTGTCTTTTTTTCTCTGGTCTTAGATTTCACCTTTGCAGGAGCCAATTTAGCTGATAAACTTGCAATTCTCTTCTTGGACTCCTTCTTTACTACCCCGTCAGCAGAATTGACATTTAGAAAAAGAAAAGAGAGTTGACACGCTTTTGGAAGTTCTTTTTAGTGGGTGTGGTGGATAAGGGAGTGGATAAGTAAATAAGGGGGGAGGCTTCAGTTTTTCCATACAGGGGCAGCAGGAAGAATCTCATCCTATTAATATATGCTCAGCTTTGCTGGCTGTTTTCTTTTCAGTTTGTCTCTTAAGCAGTATGTAGCAAGATTTTAAATTTTGATTCAATCAGATAAATTTTGTATATATGTTTTGGTTACTGATATATTTGGACTCATTTCTAATTTTTGGTGTTGCTTGGCTTTTTCTATTTTTTCTGGCCTGTTTTCTGTTGCATTGGTAAAATTTTCTTTTTTATCTGCTGATTTAGAAAATATAAAGTGTATTTCTGCTCTTATGATGAGGTCCCTGAAATCATGCGCGTGCACACACACACACACACACACCCACCCATATCTTTTTCTATGCTCAGAGTTATTCTACAAAATTTTCTCCATCTATATTCCACTCTTTCTCTTTGGGGGTACTTTTCCTCTAGCTGATTTACTATCTTTTTTTTTTTTTTTTTTTGAGACAGAGTCTCACTCTGTTGCCCAGGCTAGAGTGAGTGCCGTGGTGTCAGCCTAGCTCACAGCAACCTCAAACTCCTGAGCTCAAGCAATCCTCCTGTCTCAGCCTCCCGAGTAGCTGGGACTACAGGCATGCGCCACCATGCCCGGCTAATTTTTTTTTCTATATATATTTTTAGCTGTCCATATAATTTCTTTCTATTTTTTAGTAGAGGTGGGGTCTCGCTCTTGCTCAGGCTGGTCTCGAACTCCTGAGCTCAAACGATCCGCCCACCTCGGCCTCCCAAAGTGCTAGGATTACAGGCGTGAGCCACCGCGCCCGGCCTACTATCTTTAAAATTACCTCAGTGGCTAGTTGGAAGAAATTATATACGACCTATATACATCACACAGTAATTTCAGAGAGAGTTTATCAAATGCGCTGCTAAACTACAGCTCCAGCACATATTAAGAAAAGTAATAAAAAGGGAAACTGCCCAACACAATAATTGGAACATGAGTTTGCTCCCTCCTTCCTCAGAGCCTTTCCCTTAATCTCCCCTCTGCCTGGAGTGCTTTCCACTACTAGGAACATAGATAGTTTCTTCACCTCCTCCTAGTCTCAGCTCCTAAGAAACATGGACATGTGAGAACAAAGCAGTATGCTCAAAAAAAGTTTATTGCAGTGCTATATTTCATAGTTTAAAAAACCCCAATACCCTAAGAGTTCATTGAAAACGGAAGGCCAGTATATAGAAGGTATCCATAATGTAGAATACAATGCATCAGAATATATGTGTTAATATAATAAGATGTTTGAGATTTATTATTGAGTTTATAAAGCAATTGACAGAAAATATGCACAAAATACACCATTTTGTACTACATAAGAAACTATAAGTAAAATACTGTATATATGTATGTATTCTGTTGTTTCATATTTGGCATGTGTAGGTAAAACCTATAGTAAGATGCCTAGAAACATCAACTCCAAACTGATTTAGATGAAGAAAAAATTAAGGTAATGAATGATGAAAGGATTGGGAGTGGTAGTCAAAGGGGGTTTTAGTCTATATGGAATGTTTTATTATATTTAATAATTTGGTTTATCTATATTTTCTATTCTTCTCATAAAAAAGGAAGCAAGGAGAAACTGACCACCTTTCTTTACAAGTTTTTGTTTGACCATCCCATATATAAGTATTTCTCCTGCCTCTGGGATCATAGCTTTTATTTTACATTCCTCTTAGGGTCCTACTCTTTGATTTTATTATAGTAATGTGTATTTTTGTCTCCTCCATAGACAGTAAACTAGTGTCTCATCCTTGTTTTTATATTCTTAAGAGCTAGTAAATTACTCACTTGTAATACTACTTCAAGAAATGTTTTCAGATTTATTTTGAACTAAATCAGAGAAGTCAAATGGATAGCTCAAGATGAGAATTGTCTTTAAGATGTTACTTTCCATGAAACGGCCTTTAAAAGTGGTAACTGATTTATTCTTAATCCCCCTTTCCATCTAGGCTGTTATTTTGTTTTCACTTCAAAAAACATGAAGTGAATGGGGCTGGGGTTGTGAGATTGCTGTGGGGTTAGTTGGTCCCAAATGTTCTTGGTTGATGGCGTCAGTCCACTAGGGGGCACTCTAGGCTTTACTAGAAGTGAAGACTTTTTCTGATGGTGTCAGGGGGCTGAACAATTAGAAGAGACCAGAGAGCTTGTGAGTCAGTGAAATCACAGATGGCAAGGGGTGGGGGTGTTTGTGGAAAGTTCATCTCAGGTTTTCAGCTCTGATATTCTATATGAAACCTCAGAAAGCTGGAGTCTGTATCTCTATAAATCCACTGTGAGGATGGTTTTCTGAGCAGAGGGTAAGGGAGCTGGAGTTTACTGGGCATTGTGAACATGGAAGCTCAATAGAAAACATCTCGATTACCTGTTTTCAATTTTTTAATTTTTATGACTAAAATTCCTGAAATTCACTCACCTAGAAATTATTCCAAATACCCCTTATATCTGATCTTTTCATATATATTCTTGGAGACTAGGAGGAATAAGAATAAATAGAATAGAAGAGGAAAAATAAAGACAAAAATAGAAAGAGAAAAGGGAGAGGACAATATCTAATTTGACCAGCATGTGTGGCCTGATCAGAACAGCTGTGTGGCCTGCAGGGTGTGTAGGGAAAGCATTGGACAGAAGGGAAGAGGAAGAATTTAAATCAGGATGGACATCATAAGCATAACCTATTTTGTGTGTGTGTTTTCAACATGCTTTAATTTCTCACTACATAATTTAGCCTCTACCCCTAACTTATCTGGGCCATGGCATGCATCCATCAACATAATATGCATTTATGAAGCATCTATTATGTGCTTTTCACTAGATCTCAGGCTACAGAGCCTAGACATGATCACAATAGAAGCTCAATTATAATAACATGAAACAAACCAAGAAATGTTACAAGGTGGTATGTGATTAAACACCCGGTAATGTCATGTGGACAATATGTGCTTTTAGAGTTTATTAGCAATAGGCCCTATAGGCAGAAATTATCAGGGAAGACTTCATAGAAGAGGCCTATTTTTCTTTTAACTAACCCAACTCTTGATGGAAACATTTTCTATACAGGTGGTGATCATAGGTCATGGGTTTCTAGAACTCTCTTGATTTCAGGAAATTGTACTTACATCTTCAGTACACAATGAATGCTATCAAATAGTTTTCCTTTATCAGAATTTTTATATAACTGATTTCTCCAATTTTCTGTCAAACTATGTAATTAGGGAAACATCATTCTTCCTAAGACTCTTCAAGGCTCTGCTTAACGCAATTGAGACAGGGATTCTTCTCAAGACGTATCATCCCCTTTCCTCACAAACTTCTCCTACATAAAATGTTTATCATCCCCTTTCCTCACAAACTTCTCCTACATAAAATGTTTAAAGGAAATAACCCTTATTTCTTCACACATTGATAACACTGCCTCCTGCCCTCACACTGTTCACATTCACAGTTTGGAGAGATGACTGTCAGTCTCACTGGGCCACTGTGGGTGGGGCTTCCTGTTAAGATGAATGATTGGTGCTCAGTGAGTCTGGTGGGACCTAATGACAGTAAGAACACGTTTGTCTGCACCCAGACCTGACACCCTCCAGAGCAGGAACAAGGCACCCCAGCAACCAGGAGGGGGCCATGGAGAGGAGACTGGGAGCTCTGCTGGGGCTTCTGTGGCTCCAGGTTTGCTGTGAGTTGGGGCCATCCCAGATGGGGGACTGGGGAGAGTTCCACAGCTCACAGGGGAAGGGGAGCTGACATGAAGCTCTGGGATTGTCCTATGTCCTCAAGGGTGTTTCTTGGGATGTGTTTCAGGTTTGGAAACTGCATTAGTGATTCCCCAGTGACATCATGTGTATTTGCTTTTCTCTCTCCAAGCAGGGGTGAGAGGGCTGGAGGTGCAGCAGAGCCCTTCAGTCCTGAGTCTCCAGCAGGGATCCAGCCCTACTCTGAGGTGCAATTTTTCTGCTACCGTGTACAGTATGCAGTGGTTTCGACAGAATCCTGGGAGCGGCCTCATCAGTCTGTTTTTCATGGCTTCAGGGACAAAGGAGAACGGAAGGTTAAATTCAACAATGAATTCTAAGGAACGCTATAGTACCCTGCACATCACAGCCACCCGGCTGGAAGACTCAGGCACCTACCTCTGTGCAGCGCAGGACGCACAGTGCTCCCAGGCAGTCTGTAGCCTGAACCCAAACTGCAGCTGGGCCTGCAGCCACAGTCTCTGACACAGGAGAGACTTGCACAGCAGCATTCGCACAGCTTTAGGTTTCCTGATTCATGCTGTAGCACTTTTGTCTCTGCTAAAATTAGACCTTTAAGGACTATCATTTAACTTGTTTTTATCTATCATTTTACTTTCAGAAATCCTTTCATAGGAAAATGCCTGATATGGAACCATTGGAGCCACTGATAAAGATGTCAACTCCCAATGTACTGTTAAAACAGATGCCCTGGTAGATAGAGAGCATATAAATTACATGTAAATTACTCAGATGAAAAGTTTTGGAAAAAAAATATGCTGGTCAACAAATAGAACAGAGATGACTTAGTATTTCAGTTAATTGTAGATGGTTCAACTTTCCAGGAAAAGGGAAGAGAGCATGCGTATTTTAAAAAATATTTGTATTCATATTTTTTATGCCTGGAACCCCTAACGAATATAATTAGAAAATACTTAATGTCCCTCATGTCAGGGACTCTCTCTTACTTATTACATATATTATCTAGGTACTGATAATATTTCATAAGTAGGTACTTTCTCTGTACTTTTACATGAATAAACTGAGGATCATAGAGCATAAGAGTCTTGCCTGAGCTCTCATGATTACTAAGCTGGCAAAACTGGGCTGGGATTCCTACTCAGGGAGTCTGACGTCAGAGCATGTATTCTGAGCCACGCACCGGAGAAGACTCTTCAGAATGACAAAATGGAAATTATTTCTATTAATAAAGTTGTACAATGTACTTACATACATTACTGCCAAAAATATCCATTTTGGTCATTCTTAAATATCATCTTTTAAAGAAAAGCTCATTTTCATTTTGTTACATTAAAATCCATTTGTCTTTCTTGCATTTTGAAAGATGGGTTGCCCATGATTTTGTAACGTCATTTAAGGTCTGGGAAAGGGAGCAGAAAGCTTCCAGGTCTACCCTAAAAGAAACCCTTACCTGCTGTAGCCACAGACCAAGATTTCCGATAACCAAATCCAAAGTTTAAACCTGTATGTGGATCAGTTACAACAATTGTAGAATTCCAACTTTGCGACATACTAATTTATATTAATGTTAGGGGTTGGACTAGGAAAGAGTGGTGCCCCGAGAACCAAGATACAGACAAGCTGCAGATTCCAGTGAAGCTGGGAGCAGCGCTTCTACACAGGTCACTTGTGTAGTGTCACCGGGCAGAAGGGATCTGGTGTTCGGTTAATGCTCTGCTGTCACTGCCTCAAAATTCTTAATATTCAAAATTAATAAACACAATTGTTGTGTTTTATAAGTGAGGCTCGATAAGAGGACAGAGCATGTGCTTGAGCAGAGGAGATGCACAGGGCAGCAGGACACAGGACAGGAACATACGCAGGCTCAGGTTCACGGGAGCTGTGGGCAGCCTGTGAGCTGAGAGTTGGTGAGGCCACTCCAAGGGCACGGGCACATTTGGGACTGTCTGGTGTTGTGTGGATAACCAATGTGGCTGGTAGTAAACATTGTCAGTAAATTATTACAAAATAAAAGCATAAATATGGTCACTGAAGTAAAGTGTATCAGGGAGTTAAAGTTCTTCCAAAAGTTTAAGAACTGGTTTTGAAAATTGATGCAATATTACAAAGTGAATATCTGCAGGTTTATAAATAGAAATTAAATGTAAAGACGGTAGCTTGATGGAAAAGAACATCATTTTCATGTGCAGTTTTGAATAAACCAGTTATTGACATAGAGGATAATTTTCAGGTTAATTTTTCTTATATTTGAAGATAAAGTGATAGTATGCCTAAACGAGCATTGTGAATTTTATGCATGAAGCCACCTTCAGTTTCTTATGCAGCTACCACAAGTTACAGAAAATGTCAGAGGAAACATTTAAATGCTGCTGTACATATGTTTGTTTAAAATTAAATATAGACTTACATCATACTGACTTGTACGAAGAGTTAAATCTTTGTAGAAAAATTGTTTTACTAGAAAAGTCAATCCTAGATTTACTAAAATTTATATTTGAAACTAATTTATCAGATATTTATGCTAATATTGTCACTGTATATAAATACCGTTAAGAGCTCCAGTATCAGTTGCATCAGTAGAAATATCCTCAAAGTTAGAAATTATCAAAAATTGTGTTTGAAATCATGCATTAATCAAGAACAATGGACATTGTCTTCAGTTGGAGTGCTTGAAAGTGAAGTTGCTAAAGGTAAAAATTTTGTCAATCTACTAAATTAATTTGCAAAGTTAGCCAGAAAATTATTATAATCAAACAAGATATCAAAATAATAAAATATTATTATATTATATAAAATTGTAACACCAAATATTTTCTAGCCATTTGTAAGTTTGTTTTGTTACTTATGTGTCATTATAAACCCTATTGTGTTTTATAAGTAAGGAGATTTTTTTAAAGAAACCATCATTTTTTTTTATTTTAGCTTTCATACTTCTTTTTATTTAAAACAAAGTAGAAAATGTATAAAGAAACCATCATATTTTATTACCTAATGACACATTTTCTCTGCTTTTGAAAAAGGAATCCCAAATTTTTATTTTGCACTGGGTCCCACAAATTATATAGTCAGCCCTGGCTGGGAATCTTGAACCTTCAAGCTAAATTTGCAGGAAGGGAACTTGAAGCCAGAAAACAATCAAGATATTTGAGAAAGTGCCTTTTGCTTTACATATTAGTAAGCTCATTCACTTCTTCCAGGTTTTCCAAGTTGCTGAGGGGTATGTGTGTGTTTCCTTCAAGAAAGATATGATGTGTCATAAATATAAATATAAGAAATACATCTCCAGAAAGGAGCATCCTGCTTGACCATGGCTAAGCCATGGAGTCCACCCACATATCACTGCCTGAGATGGTCTTTTTGCTTAGTGAGTAAAGTCCCATTTTTTTCCATTTTACTATAGATTTGGGCTCCCCTTAATCCATAATCCATCATTGATAATATAAGAGGAATGAAAACCCAGATAGGAACTCATCCTGAGGATCCTGTATCTGCTTTTCAAGAAGCCCAAGGATTGGTTGGGGGTAACCTCAGACCCACTAAATTGCAGGTGAACATCAAAATGGTCTTGGAGTTCCACGAGGCAGGTTGATTGCTCCACATTCTCATATCACTCCATGTTGCACACAACAAGTCCTCAGTAAAATATTTGCTCTGTTAAATTGCATAAAATAATTTTAGAGCTAGAAAAGCCTTTAGAAATCCTTTAGTGCAGATTCATTTTACAAAGACAGAAACTATATCCAAGATGCCAGTATGAAACAATTAGATAGAAAACGAGCTGGGAGTAGAAAGAAACTAGAGTGCCTCACTTCCTCCTTAGCATTCTTTCTTTTGCCTCATTTCCCCAGGACCATATTGCTGAGCAAAGACAAAGTGATCCTGGAATCAAAGACTTTATATTCATTATTTTTGTTTTATTTAAGAAATATTTATTGAACACCTAATAAATCACTAATGGTCACTGTTCTACATGTTGGGGTACAGTGCTGAAAAACACAAAATCATTCAATAATAATGTGACTTCTTATTACTTCCCCAGATTTCCACCCCAAATCCTTGTCTGACATCTCAATGGGTTATAGGCTGGCCCACAATGGATACATGAAAATATAAAGGCCTATATTAATGTGTATAAGAAAATTGGTATCTTCTCAGCTACAGAAATACCCTAGGATGCTTTGCTAGGGAAATTCCATGTCAAGTCGTGTCCTAAGAACAAAATAAACCTTAGAGGGTATGACAGTTGTCCTTCAGATTTACAAGGGCCACCTGAGACTGGCAGGTACCTTATAAATGAGGTCAGGATTGAGGACCTACTTCTGACTTGTGGAAGGAGGCCATGAAAACATTTACCCCAGTTCAGTCCCTGCCCACCAGGGGGAGTGGCTTCCTAACACAGACTCATTTCCTACGTGAATTGTACGTTTAGATTTAATATTTCACTGTGACTTCAACATTTCTTCCTGTTAAGAATCAAGAACATTGTTTAGGCAACACTCTAAAGATGAATTCTTCTCCAGGATTAGTGACCGTGATATTCTTACTGTTTGGTAAGTAAAATGCCTCTTAAAATTTGGACTTTTTCTCCTATCATGTCAGCAAAATCTTTAAACGTAACTTTATCTAAGAGCGTTATGTCCAAGGTGACGCAGATCTCTTTTCCCTCCCACCCCCCAGGAAGAACCTATGGAAACACAGTGACTCAGGAAGAAGGCCAAGTGACCCTCTCAGAAGAGGCTTTCCTGACTATAAACTGCACTTACACATCCACAGGGTACCCTGCCCTTTTCTGGTATGTCCAGTATCCAGGTGAAGGTCCACAGCTCCTCCTGACAGCCACAAAGGCCAACGATAAGGCAATCAATAAGGGTTTTGAAGCCACATACAAGAGAGAAACCACCTCCTTCCACTTGGAGAAAGCCTCCGTGCACGAGTCAGATTCAGCTGTGTACTACTGTGCTCTGAGTGACACAGTGACAGGAGCTGCAGGGGGAGCTGAGCACAAACTCTGAGCTGCACAAGGGGCCCGGCTGCTCAGGCTGCTTCTGTGACCCAGTCTGGTTTCAGCACGATCTGTGGCTGTTTGTCCCTCAGTTTCTCTGGTTAGTACAAAAATCATACAAATGGTCACAGCAGAACAAGAAATGAATACACCCATACCCAACTCTTCGTTGGTGAAAATGAAAACAGAGTCTGACATCAAATGCTTCCTCATCCAGGGCCAAAGTAATTTCAAGGCAAAACCACATAAACAATGAAGTTGTCTCCGTAGACAACTGTAGACTTATCCTTGTAGATAAGTCCAGCCCCCACATCTTCTTCCAGTTCACACTGGAAGATACTGTAGGTAGATATCTTTTATTATATTTTTAGATAGCCAAATGTTCCAGAGAAGACAGTATCTGTATAATGTCTCTCTAACAGAGTATAGCATGCGAGATAACAGCAGAGATACTCCTTTCCAACAATAGAATTCTTAATAAAGTAAGAAGAAAAGAGAAGGAGGATAAACACAATCTTACATGTAACAAAACAATGCAAAGAGAGAAACGCATCATTTATCATAGAGAAGAAAGGTTTCATTTCTGGTAAATCCGATGGTAGATACAGGCTGATGTTTAAAGAGAAAGGGAGGGATCAAAAGCATAAGAAATGACTCATGTCTAAGTCATGAGTATTCCTCAACAGTTACATAGAACAGTTCGCTTTCTAACAAGTCCTCAAGTGAGTTAGTTTTGCAGTGCCAATGCAAGATTAATCAAGCAATATTTATCTCTGCTTCCCCCTTAAACTCTATTAAAAAGACAGTAGAGAAATTTTAAAAGGCATAAACCCACAAAAAGAATAGAAAAGGAGATGACATCAGACAGTGATATCAACAAAATTTTAGAGGGTGAAAAGCATATGGAAAAGTGAAAACTTGGATAGCAGACCAGTCAAAGAAGACAGTTGGGTACAGTAGGAGAAGCCAACAAGGAACACCCCAACGTGTGTACCCTTGCCTTAAGGTTTAGGAATTGGAAGCACCAATTACCTTTGAATAATTGGGGAAAATGGTTGCGTGTGTGTGTTTGTGTGTGTGTGTGTTTATTTAAGGTATTTGGTATTTATGAAAAGAGGAGAACCGAGCAATAAAATTTATAAGTAACACCCCACCCATGCTCTCCACCACTACTTGTGTAACAAGCAATAATCACTTCCCAAACTCAGCCAAAAATTGGAAGTTAGTTTTTGTAGAGGGATAGCATATAAAAAAAGTAAGAAAGAAAAAAAAATTAAAGTAGAATAATACAATAATTAGTCAATTATTCACTGCAGGGAAAGTAAAATATTATTCAAGAAAACAAACATACTCATAGTAGTCTATATGGTTTAACCAAATTTTCTTCTGGGTAAGTTTGATTAACTTATACCATCCAGTACTGATGATTAGACAGAATACCTATTTCTTCTAAACTTTGTGTATTACTAAGATTTTTTACTTTGGCTTATCTATTAGGCTTTCTTTTTTTTTTTAATAATTCATTTAATTAAGAATTATATGGGGATTCATTTAGTATATTTAAAAGCTGTTTATATTTTTGTTTGTTGTCAACTTTCTACTTTTTTTCTCACATCTACCATTTTTCCTCCTACCACATATTAAAAATTTCACCCTTTTTAAAAAAAGAATTAATTTTTTTAGAAGAACTTTAAGATATAGCAAAATTGAGAGGAAGGTACAGAGATTTCCCACATACTCACTATCTCCTACCACCACAATCAACATCCTCCACCAGAGTGGTACATTTATTACAGCTGATGAATCTTCATTGAAACACCATAGTCCCACAAAGTCCATAGTTTATATTAGAGTATATTATAGTATATGGGTTTGGACAAATGTATAATGATATGTGTCTACCATTATAGTATCATATGGTGCACTTTCACTGCCCTAAAAATTGTCTGAGCTCTGCCTATCTATCCTTTTCCCTACCAAACCCTCAGCAACCACTGATCTTTTTACTGCTTCCACAGTTTTGCATTTTGCAGAATGTCATATACTTGCAATCATAAAGTATACAGTCTTTTCAGATTGACTTCTTTTACTTAGTTATATGTATTTAAGGTTTCTGTGAGTTTTTCATGTCTTGATAGCTCATTTCTTTCTAGCACTGAACAATATTCCATTGTCTGGATATACCACATGCAAGTTTTGGCAATTATGAGTAAAGCTGCTATAAATATATTTATGCAGGTTTTGATGTAGACATAGGTTTCCACCTACTTTGTGTAAATACCATGGAGCATAACTGCTCGATCATATGGAAAGAGTATGTTTAGTTTAGTCCAGATGTTTCAATATCATTTGTTAAAAAGACTGTCTTTGCTCCATTGTATTTCCTTTGCTTCTTTGTCAAAAATAGTTGACTATATTTATCTGGGTCTATTTTGGGGCTCTCTATTCTGTTCCATTTATCTATTCTTTTATAAATGCCATGCTCTCTTGATTACTGTAGATTTATATTGTTTTGAAGTCAGGTAGTATCAGTCCGCTGACTTTGCTCTTCTCCTTCAAAACTGTCTTGGATATTCTGGGTCTTTTGCCTCTCCATATTAGCTTTAAAATCAGTTTGTCACACCACTGCCCTCTAGCCCAGGCGACAGAGTGAGACTGTCTCAAAAAAAGAAAAAATCAGTTTGTCAATATCCACGAAAATAATTGCTGGGATTTTGGTTGGGATTGAATTCAACCTATAGATCAAGCATGGAAGAATAAACATTTTGACAGTATTGAGTCTTCCTATTCATGAACATGAAATATTTAATTTCTTTAGTTGTCTTTTGATTTCTTTCATCAGAATTTTCCTCATGTAGATTTGGCACATAATTTGTTAGATTTATACCTACATATTTTATGTTTTTGGTGCCAATGTAAATAGTATTGTGATTTTTATTTAAAATTCCACTTGTTCATTGCTGGCATATAGGAAAGTCATTATATATGATCATAAATAATTTTTATGAGATACAACATATAATATTTTGTATGTTAACCTTGTATCTTACAA
Source organism: Eulemur rufifrons (assembly GCF_041146395.1). Lineage (NCBI taxonomy): Eukaryota > Metazoa > Chordata > Mammalia > Primates > Lemuridae > Eulemur > Eulemur rufifrons. Next base: position 59,337,923 of record NC_090984.1, read on the forward strand.
ACTTCCTATAATTGCTTATTATTTTCAGGAGTTTTTTTGTCAGTTCTTTTTTTTTTTTTTTTTTTTTTGAGACAGAGTCTCACTCTGTTGCCCAGGCTAGAGTGAGTGCCGTGGCGTCAGCCTAGCTCACAGCAACCTCAAACTCCTGAGCTCAAGCGATCCTCCTGTCTCAGCCTCCCGAGTAGCTGGGACTACAGGCATGCGCCACCATGCCCGGCTAATTTTTTCTATATATATTTTTAGCTGTCCATATAATTTCTTTCTATTTTTGGTAGAGGTGGGGTCTCGCTCTTGCTCAGGCTGGTCTCGAACTCCTGAGCTCAAATGATCCGCCCACCTCGGCCTCCCAGAGTGCTAGGATTACAGGCGCGAGCCACCGCGCCCGGCCTTTTTGTCAGTTCTTTTGGATTTTTTACATAGATGATCATGTCATCTGGAAACAATGTTTTATGTGTCCCTTTTGGAATGGGAATGTTTACTCTATGCCTGTTCCACCATTGTGTCTTGGAAGTAGATAACTTGCTTTGATTTTACAGGCTCACAGCTAGAAAGAGTTTGCTTTGAGTGTCAGATGAGACTTTGGACTTTTAACTTTTGAGTTGGTGATAGAATGAGTTAAGACTTTTGGGACTATTGGGATGGGATTATTACGTTTTGCACGTGAGAAGGGCATGAGTTTGGAAGGGCCAGGGACAGAATGCTATGGTTTGGATGTGGTTTGTCTTCACCAAAACTCATGTTAAGTTTTAACTGCCAATGTATTAGTGTTGGGAGGTGGGACCTTTAACAGGTGATTGGAACATTAAGATGAATTAATGACTTTCTTGAGAGACTGTGTTAGTCTTCCCAAGACTAGATTAGTTCTCACTAGAGCAGGTTGTTATAAAGCAAATCAGCCTCCTTTGTTTCCTGTCTCTTTTGCACATGCTCACTTCCCCTTCTGCTTTTCTACCACGTTATGATGCAGCATGAGGCTCTCACCAGATGCTGAGCAGATATGGCTGCCAGATCTTGGGCCTCCCAGCCTCCAGAATCATGAGCCTAGTAAACCTCTTCTTTTATAAATTACCCAGTCTCAGGTCTTCTGTTATAGCATAGAAAATGGATTAAAGCAAATGCTCATGGGATCTGTTGTGGTGTAATCTTTTTCATTTTTGATATTAGTAATTTGTATCTTCTGTCTTCTTTCCTCAGTTAGCTTGGCTAGAGGCTTATCAATTTTAGCGATCTTTTCAAAGAACCAGAATTTTCTCTATTGATTTTCTGTTTTCAGTTTCACTGATTTGTGTTCTAATTCTGATTATTTCTTTGCTTTAACATATGATTGTCATATAAGTGTGTATATATCTTTTTAAAAGTTTGTTATCCTTTTAACTTTATGGTATTTTTTGTCATGCAGAATTTAAAAATACTATATAGTCAAATTTATCAAAATTTTCTTTCATGGACTCTGAGTATAAGTCCTGCTTAAAAATCCATACCACTTCAGAATGAGAATTTTATTAATATATCATATTTTCTTTAGTTTTTCAGATTATTTTTATATTTAAATCTTTTAAATTTGCATATATGTGTGTGGAGAGTGTGTGTGTGTGTGTGTGTGTGTGTGAAAGAAACAAGGTTGAGGTCCAAGGCTTTTTATTGTCCTTAATTTTTGTTTGTTTGTTTATTTTGAGGCAGCTACTCAGGGTCAACTTCCATTCTTGACTAGCTTGTTTTTCTTCATTGATTTGAAATGTTATCTTTGTCCATTTTTCATGTTTCCTATTTTTTCCTATTAAGGTTTTCAACCTAGGCATTGTTTTTTCATCCAAATGTACTTTATTAAGAGTGGTGCATCATGCCAGTAGCCCACTGGATATGAGAGTAATATATAGCCCATGACCTCCAAGGAGGCTGTGCTAGAAATAAGTACAGAGAATATGATGTGAATAGAAGGGATACTATTAGAGAAGGAGGAAGAGATAAAGTACTCCTCTACTTCATAAGAGTGTATAGTGACATGTCATCTAGGAATGTAAACTATCTGTTTGTTTTCCCAAATCTGTCTGTTGTTTCGAGTTGAGAGGACACAGAAAAAGCAGTAGATAACCATGCTCACAAAATTGTCCACCAAATGAGAAATAGACAACCAACTCTGGGAAATGAGAACAACTTTGAATCTTTTTGTTTTTCCCGAAGAGGAGAATTAAATAATGAAGACTTTGTTTTAGAGTTCTGACAAGTACCAACTGTTTGAAATGCCTTGAAATCTGCTACTGCTTCAGCGTTTGGGATGCTGTCATTATTTTGGAGGAAAATTTTTGAATATTTTCTGTTGCCACATATTCTTCTTGATGATGTTTGTGTATATCCATTGCCATAACTATGATAGGTCTCTGAAGAAGTTGTTGAAAATTGATTATATTTCAAACATAGTGCTTCTAATTTAAGCAGAATGAGTATGGATAGGTTTGTTGTACTGATAGATTCCCTTTTTCTACCTCTCTCTCTCCTTCTCTCTCTTCCTTTCCCTGTGTCCTCTGACCTTTCTTCTTTCTCTTTCTTGACTTTGGTAGACTGACTCTGTGTTTTAGTTCTTTCCTGAAGTAAGCATCTCTGAAGGATCAACCATTTCTTTGGGCTACAATATCATCACTATCAATATTTAAGAATCATTTTATTATGAAATAAAACAGCTGTTCACAAAAGTATATAAAATCCACATACAATGAATCTACATTATTTAGGTGCATGTAGATTTAAAACTGCAATATCCATACCTATGTATCTATCTACATCTATATCTATATAGAGAAATTTATTTTAAGGAATTGTTTCATGCAATTGTGGAGACTAGGAAGTCCAATTTCTGTAGGTCAGGCTGGTAGGCTGGAGACCCATGGAATAGTTGATTTTGCAGAATGCAGACTGGAGGCAGAATTTCTTCTTATTTGGAGGACCTCAGTATTTTTCCCTTAAGAACTCCAACTGATTAGATGAGGTCCACCCACATTATGTGGAGTAATCTGCGTTACTTAAATGTTAATCTCATCTAAAAAAATACCTTCACAATAACGTCTAGACTGATGTTAAACCAAACATCGGGGAACTGTGGCCTATCCAAGTGGATACATAAAATTACCCATCACATCCTCTTTACATCTAGGAATTCTTTTCTGTAAGCCTATTTTGTCTTGTATGAGTATATCAGCTTTCTTTTGATTTTGCCTGTTATATCTATTTCATTCTTTTCTCTCAATCTCTCTGTGCATTAAATCTCTTATATCTACACTCTCAACTGTTCATTGGCCTCTTATCTCACTGAGAAAATAGAAACAATAAGAAGGGAATTTTCAGAAGCTTCAACACTTTCCAATCACTTGCTTCTGTGCTCAAACACTCTGTCTTCCCTCTCATTAGACTGTAATTCCATGAAAACAGGAACTTTGTTTATCCTTGGTGCTTATCATCATACCTGATAAAGAGTAGGCCTTTAAAAAATAATTGTTGAATTAAAATATATGAAAAAATAAGTATCTCTATCACTACCAGAACAAAAATTACCATTCATTAGCTCAATAACTGTTTATTATGTGCCTATTTCTTGACAGGCCATATTCTAGAAACTGACAATACAGCAGAGAATAGAACAGATAAAAATCTCTAAACTAAGGGAATTTATATTTTAGTTGAGGGCTAAGTTCATATTAGCCACTACCGTAGACCTTTACATGAATCACCTATCTTTTTAGTAAGTACATGAGATTTCCATTTTATTGTATGGTTTTATATCACACTAGTTCAAATGCATTTCTCTACAACTATTCTAACATAGCCCTTTGGAATTATTTCAGTCATCCTTAACATGTGACTTTAACAAAGAACTTGAAGCTAAACAAACAAACAAATAAAATTACAAATGACTAATTTTTAGATGAATGGGATAAGAAATAGTCATCAGATGATGAGTGGGGTGTTAACTTATAACAAGACACTGTGTCAAAATGTTCCTTCTGATACAGCAGTTGTAAGTCAAAACTTTAAAAAAACAAGGGGAGAGAACAACACTACAACAAAAGAAGCTTCTGCAGCTTAAGCCTCCCATAGTCCTAAGCCTGACAAACACAAGCAAGGCATCTTTCCTGCAAACTATAATAAATGGGTCACCAGTATTTCCATCTGATTGAACCTTCAGAGATAGATGCTCAAGACATATTAACATATATACCATCTTGGCTGTGGTTGCATTAATTATGCCTGAAAAGTTTAACACCCATCCCAGTCCAAAGGTGGAAGAGCACATACACTGGCATGGTAATAGGCAAGAGCAGAGTGTAAAAGCAAAGGCTCCTTGTCTTAGAGCAGCCCTGTGAGAAATTTTCTTCCACAGAGGCTGAGTAGAGCAGTCCTGCTAAAGAAACCAGTGGAATAAGAACAGTCAACATAGGAAGAGACAGAAACATTCTTCTCCTCCACTTATCCACTACCCTGTTTTAAAAGGTATATGGTATTTAGAAAATTTGGTTGTTTTTTTTAAAATTATGACCTAGTGTTGCTCGACTTCTTCTTGCTTCTTATTTTGATGTGTCATTCTAGCTGCTTGTGGTATCATATTAGGAATCCCATCAATGATTGGCTATTTCCAACTGTTTATTAATCAATTCATTTGTTGATGCTTCATATCTGAGCAGCTTCTTGGAAGCAGGCACACCAGGAACTCCAGCAGCGCCAGGTCAAGGCGCACGGTCTCCTCCGCTCTCTGGCTCGGGTGGGCTGAGCACCACGACCCGGACGCGTGCAGGGACGTACCGGCGACCGCAGACCGCGGCGCATGTGTCCCCAGCAGCGCGGAGCCCGCCGCATGCCTAGCTCAGCACGGTCTGATATCATTATAGCTATCACGCGTCACTGCGCCCTCTGCCAGCCAGCCAGGGCCTAGCCCCCCGCTCCTCTCTGCCCTTCTTTTTAAAATCTTACAAAAATAGTAAGTTAATTACCATACCTATCTTCAGATGAGAAAGCTGAGGCTTACCCTGCCTATCCAATATCACACAGAACTAGAATTAAGGCTGAGGTCTTCAAACCTGTCTTATTGTTTTTTTCATTATTTTTAAAAACTTTTTTTATGTTTCTTTTTCATATCTTTATTTTTATTTACAGTTCTTTCAGTTGCTGTTTTACAAACATATATCTTAATTACTAATTTACTGGGTTTATATAGGGGCTTACCTTGCGAACAGTGAGGAAAAATCTAGCAAAAAGCTTAAGCATAGGTTTTGAGCAACTGTAGCCTTGACCGTAAGATGGCAGTGTTTGCATTGCCCCATCCGTAGGTCTGACTGTGTAATGTGTATAGGGAGGCTAATGTGGTCTCTGATTGGCTGGGCATACTTTCTGAAAAACCCTTTGTTTGATGCTAAGTGAAGAGAAGATGTTAAATAGACAAGTTGACTTTTGGGGGCAGATCTCTGCAGAATAAAAATGGAGAAGCATCTGAGGACTTCCTTCGTGGTTTTGTGGCTTTATTTTTGTTGTAAGTTAGTGGAGAGTTTTAGCCAGGTTGACACAGTAAATCTAGGGAACATTTACTTAGGAGTTTGGGCAAAGGTGTAGAGGGTTTAGAGGGTTAGGAGGAGGGAAGAAAATGGAGCCATTTTCTATTCACCTGGGATTTGGTGTGGGGGATAAAGAGGAATGCAAAATAGAAAGAATGAAGACTGGATGATTGATCTCTTGACTCTCACTTTGCTTTCTGAATAGGGGTGAGTGGCCAAAACCAAGTGGAGCAGGGTCCTCAGTCCCTGGTCATCCTGGAGGGAGAAAACTGCACTCTTCAATGCAATTATACAGTGAGCCCCTTTAACAACTTACGGTGGTACAAACAAGAGACTGGGAGAGGTCCTGTTTCCTTGATAATCATGACTTACAGCAAGAACAAAGAGTCAAATGGAAGATACACAGCAACTCTAGATGCAAGCACCAAGCAAAGCTCTCTGCATATCACAGCCTCCCAGCTCAGCGATTCAGCCTCCTATATCTGTGTGGTGAGCGCACTGTGCTACCCAGGCACTGGCAGCCAGTGCCCAAACCTGCACCTGGAGGTTGTCAAGGAGGCTTAGGAGGTAGAGTAGAACATTATTTTTTTTTATGCAGTATGCAGGGGTATTGTGTCCTAGTGGAGGATGGCTGGGTTTGGGGCATTCACTGCCTTTAAAGTAAGCAATTAGCAAACTTTATCTCAGAGGGAGATATTACCTCATCCCTCAGTGTTACTGTGGCAAGCATGACTCTGAAAAGTGGTCTGGGTAGAGTGGTCACTGCCTTACACTATTGGCACACCCAGAAAAACATGTAGGAGTACATGTGACTCATGGCAGACCATCCTTCAACAATATTTACTTGATAATCTTATACTGTGTTAGTTTCTAAAAGTTTTCTCATGAATAGGCCATTCCAGTAGGCATTCTAATTAATTTGACTGAGAGAGGCTGACACTATGTCCATTCAGTTAGTCTCAAACAACATTTAATTAAGGCTACTATCAGCAGAACTCTAAGCAGCAGTATGAGACCAACCTGCAACATTAATCTCAATCATGCCTCCTAGGATCCCAGATTCAGCCAACTGTGATTGACTTCCAGGGTATAGACAGTTAGGACATGGTGTATTATCCATTATGACCCATACACAGAAGTTTAGACTGACACACTGACATTTATTTTAATTGCCAAAAAGAAACCAAAAAGCAACTACCATTTCTGATGGAAAGATGTTCTATGACCTCTATTCCTCAGATGCAAACATATAACCCAATGGGGCACAGGTTAATCTAGTGTGGGATCTATTAAGTTTGATTTAAATGACGATTACATCACTTTGGTTAAGCTATATGAGCAGTATCAGTGAGTACTGGCAGCCTCTGTAGCCATTCAAGGCATAATCCAAGACTGTTAAGGCATCAGGAAAAACATACGTTAATACATTTGTATCAGTCAGATTGAGAGAAGGTTGTACTGATTCATGTGTTTGTACATGTATGGGGTTGAGGAATCTGTGCTGGGAACCTGCCATTGATGGTAGCAAAACAGTTCAGGAGAGGCCATATTCACGTGAGTTTTCCTATTTTCATGGAATGTGGAAGAAGATGACAAACCAGCAGCAGGTCAAATTACCAGCTGTAGCTGCCGCTCCACATGGTTGTTTTGCTAGCCTATGGTGCTTAATCTAGCATACAAAGAGAGCACTAATCTCCCACCCCTCTCCACCTCCCACAGTCTAAGACTTTCCCTTTCTGGGTGCCAGTGTTGTTGCTCTTTCTCCACCATCATAAAATAGGTTTGTCAATACCATTAAAAAGTGGGCAAAAGACATGAACAAAAGTTTTTCAAAGGACAATAGACAAATGGCTGGCAAAATATGAAAAATATGTTCAATGTCACTAATCATCAGGGAGATGCAAATTAAGACCACAGTGGGATGTCATCTTACCCCTGTCAGAATAACTATTATTAAAAACTAAACAAAACAAAACAAACAAAAAAACAATAGCGTGGATGCAGAGAGAAAGGAGCACGCATACACTGTCTATGGGACTGCAAATTAGTACAGTTTCATCATGGACAACAATATGGAGATTCCTCAAAGAAATAAATATAGACTTACCATTCAATCCAGCAATCCCATTACTGGGTATCTACCCACAGGAAAAGAAGTCATTTTATCAAAAAGATACCTGCACTTGAATGTTTATTGCAGCTTAATTCACAATCACAAAAATGTGGAATCAACCTAAGTGCCCATCAATTCATGAGTGGATTAACAAAATGAGGTGTATGTATACCATGGAGTACTATTTAGCCATAAAAAGGGTTGAATTAATGTCTTTTGCAGAAATTTGGATGAACTGGAGATCATTATCCTAAGTGAAGTATCTCAGGAATGGAAAAAGAAACACCACATGTACTCTCTAATAATTTGGAACTAATTGATGGGCACACATGGGTACAGAGAGAAGTAAAAGTCATTAGAAATCAACAAGGAGGAAGAGGGGAGGAGGAGAGTGGTAAAAATCTACCTAACGTGTATGATGACCACTATTTGGGTGATGGGCACACTAACAGCTCATCTTTTAAGCATTACAAAAGTGATCCATGTAACCAAAAACATTTGTACTCCCTTAATATTTTGAAATTAAAGAAAAGAAAAAAATGATGGTCATTCTGACAAGGGTGAATTGATGTCTCATGATGGTTTAGAATTAATTGCCTTTCCCTGATGGGTGATTATTGTTGAGCATTTTTTTTTACATATCTGTTGGCCATTGTACATCTGTTTTAAAGAAATGTATATTTAGGTTTTTGCACATTTTAATAAATATATGTTTTTGTTTTATAGATATTTGAGTTTCTTGTACATTTTGGTTATTGACACCTTGTTAGATGTGTGGTTTGTGAGTATTTGCTCCAATTCATAGTTTGTTTCATCATTCTGTTGATTTGAATTGGTGCTGTGCAGAAGCTTTTTCTGTCTGAAGTAATCTCATTTGTCTATTTTTATTTTTTTTGCCTAGGATGTTAAATCCAAAAAATCATTACTAAGACCAATTTTATGGCGATTTCACCTTATGTTTTCTTATAGTAGTTTCAGAGTTTCAGGACTTGCGTATTTATCCAAACTGGAAACAACCTATATCTGCATCAGTAATAGAAATAATAAATAAAATAGGTTATGTATCTTTTCAAAAGTGATATTATGCATATGTAAAATTATTTACAGCCACATAAAAATATGTATGAAACTTGCAAACATAATTCAACTAGATTGACATAAAACAGTACATTCTGTATGATTTCATTTAACTAAAGGTTAAAACAAGCAAAACAAAACAAAAAAAAATAAAATAGATTTGTTTCATTATAGTAGCTATAACTTCACCTTATTTTTCTAGTCATTTCCTAGTCACACCCAAACCTTTTGTCTAGAAGAATAAATGCAACAGTTACAAGGGTATTTTCTTGACATTTACAGACATGCATTATATTCATCACCTTGGGCCTCCTGAGCCATTGTACAGGAACGTATAAAGCAGTATACTCAAATAAACGATAGTTATCCTCATCACCAAAGACCATTTTATCCAGCAAAAGAATCCAGGAAGCTGAACGAGAATTCAATTTTAATACCATTATAGCCAGGTTGATTCTAGGTGAGTGTACCAACCAGGCTGGGCTAAAGTTGCTGTCAGGAGAAAGAAGCATCATGAAAGTTAAGTAGATGTACTTGTACTTTTTTCTATTCCTCCTGTTAAGTACAGCTAACAAGCCTGGACGTTACAGATGTTCCTCAACTTACAATGGGATTACTTCCTGATATACTCATTGTTGCAAATATTGAAAGTCAAAATGCATTTAATATACCTTATATACAGAACATCATAACTTAGTGTATCCTACCTTAAATGTGCTCAGAACACTTACACTAGCTGATTGGACAAAATCATCTAACACAAAGCATATTTTGTGTTAAAGTATTGAATAGCTCATGTAATTTGTTCAGAACTGTACTGAAAGAGAAAACCAGAATGGCTGTATGGGTGCTCAAAGTGTGGTTTCTACTCAATGTGTATCGCTTTCCCACCATTGAAAAATTATTAAGTTGAACCATTGTTCATTAGGGGACCATCTGTATAAAAAATTAAGAAGTGTCTAAAACTTGGAGAGAAAAAGCCAAACTGGCTCAGGAATTTAGGACCTAAGGAATGCTAGAGCTGTGAGTTCCATGAGTTTCCTCATATATCCCAATTGCATCCAGGAATCACCAGTAACCTGGAAATGCCAGCAGGTACAGACTAAAAAGTCCAAAGAAAAGCCTGCTTTCTCTAGCCAAAAAACCAGGAAAAGGTCACACTAGCAACACAGAAAACTGTAAGATCATAACCAGTCTACTCCAGCCAAATACCACAGAAAGGTTTACAGTAACCAAGCAAACACTTCAAAGGGTAAATGTCACTTGATAGGAGAGTTCTGTGATATTTTAACTTGCCTTTGCTCCCCTTCCCTTAACTGGCTTGAAGGCAGTCTTTAATGGCAGCCTGCATTCCCAGTGTGGGTTCCTAGTGCTAGAAGAAACAGAGTGGACCTTGTTATCAGAGAATAGTGCTTGACACTTTGACCTGTCAGGTGGCTCCCTGAAGGGCTAGTTCAAAGAACTTACCTGTACTTCACATAACTCAAAACTCACTCAGGGTGAAGTGGCTATGCAGAGGAAATTTTCTGACAAACAATTTGCTAAAGGATTCGACAGCAGGCAGGAGAAAGAATCTGCAAACTTAAAGATAGGCCAATTGAAATTATTCAATCTAAGAATCAGAAGGAAAAAAGAATGAAGAAAAATGAACAGAGCTTAAAAGAGCTGTGGGACATTATTAAAAGTAGAGGCCTAAGTAGGATTCTCCAATGACAGGAGAGAGAGAAAGAAGCATGAAGTATATTTGAAGAAATAATGCCCAAATTGAACAGAAGACGTGAATCTAGAAAATTTACTCCTATAGGAGACATACCTAGAAAACTTACTACTGTGGAAAATGCAGGCTGCTTAAATCAAATGGGGGAGGAGACTGTGATTTCTTTTTGATTGATTGCTATAACATTGTCCTTCAGGCATATGCAGGAGCTTCATATTTCCTTTAGACATCATTAGGCACAGAAGCTTTTGCAGGACAACTTTGATGCTGTATGAATTCTGGCATTTTAATACCACTGATATCGTTCTTGGGTCCACCACAACATTAGATCGATTGACTAGTTCATAGTATTTTTGTTACAAATCTTTCAAAGGAGGTGCTTCTTACAAAGACTGTGCTTCATGTCCACATTCAATTTTGAAGATGTTATATTTGGTTTTCATTAATTTTCCAAGACTGTGGTTGGCTGCCATCTGTGTTGCTGTCACTCCTCCTTTGGTCTTTATATTTACTGGGAAATGGCTGTGATTTCTGTCAAGTGCAATGTACTCTTGGAGAAAAGGATTTTAATATTAGCATCTTCTCCCTCATTCCATTTCCTGTGCACTTGTTGGTGGGAATGGGAAGTACCTGCCCAGGCCATCTTTGGTGGGTACTTTGGTGGGCCTCTTGAGTAGAGGCATGTGCCATTGCTGGCTTCCAGCCACCAGCTTCTGCAAGAGCATGAAGCAGGTTCTAGAGCAGAGGAGGAGCAGTAGTTGTCTGTGTTTGTTTCTCTGTAGACCCAGTTGAGCTTCTTGCACAGATACCTCTCTGATAGATCCGGTTTGCTGGTTAGGGGAGGATGGAAATGCAGAGAGAGACAAGATCCATAACTTTTGCAGATTAATTCTTAGATATCAGCTTTGTACAAGAAAGGCAATAATAGAAAATAGATAAATGAACAGGTATATTGGGTTTTACTGATAGTCTAAGTAGTGAAGGTAGGTTTATCTCTATTGCACCAACTCAAAAAAGTACTGGTTTGACACAGATGTGTGACTGGTACAAAAAGAAATGATGAATTCCAAACTCCTCTCCTTCCTGAACTTGTTAAAAATGTTGCCCAGGCTGTTTGTTCAAATTTTAGGTCACTGTTTTTAAAGGATTCTTTTGAGTTACAAGAGATTCCTTTAAGAACTGGAGATAATGGAGTGGGGTAGAGCATGTCTGGCCTGCCATAGAGAAGGATTATGCAATATGAAATGCTCCTTGAATTGCAGGAACCTCACCCCAAATTATTATACTGGAATACTTCGTGACTGATCTTTCAGTGTAGGAAAGTGGCTATTTGGAATAACTGCTCTTACTTACACAAAAGTTGCCATTTTATGTAGAACACATATACACCTCCCACAAACACACTGACTGAGAGCATTTGCTTCTCAGATTTTTAATTTAACTAAACCGTCAGATTTTTACTTTCACCAGTTCACATAGTAAGAGTCTACATTTTGAATACATCTTTGATCTCTATCATGATTCCACAAGATGGCAGTGTCTTCTTAGGGACCTTGAGGAAGTCTCTCAATCTCCAAAGTGCTCCTGTGTGTGCGCGTGTGTGTGTGTGTGTGTGTGTGTGTGTGTGTGTGAGAGAGAGAGAGAGAGAGACAGACAGAGAGAGAGAGGGAGGGAAAGAGAGAGAGAGAGAGAGAGAACAGGGGAGTGGCTTAGTGGTGCAGCAGGGGTGGTGAAAAGAGCCTCTTTTTTTCTAATTGGTAGAACAAAATCTTTTTATGATTCTTAAAGCAGAAAATTAGAAATGCCTAAGCAAGGCTCATTTCTTTTAAGGTTTAAAATTTGAATCCTCAGTGAACTGCAAAGATGAACTCCCTGAGAGTTTTACTAGCAATTCTGTGGCTTCAGTTAAGCTGTGAGTTTTGGTCATCTCTATTGGAGGTGATGATTGTACAATATTTGGATATATTTGTAGTTATTGTTTATCCTAGGCCTGTGGATAAAAACATAAATTGTCTTTTCCTTCTGGCTAAGGGTTGGTAGTATGTAGGAGGCCTGGGGAGGAAGCATCCACTACCCAACCAACCTTCTTTGTCTGACCATTGTCTTTTGCACAGGGGTGAGGAGCCAACAGGAGGTGGAGCAGACTCCAGAATCCCTTACTGTTTCCCAAGGAGCCACTGCGTCTCTCAGCTGCACTTACAGCGACACTGCTTCTCAGTACTTCATGTGGTACAGACAATATTCTGGCAAAGGCCCTGAGTTGCTGGTGTCCATATACTCCACTGGTGACAAAGAAGAAGGAAGGTTTATAGCACAGCTCAATAAAGCCAGCCGAAATGTTTCCCTGCTCATCAAAGACTCCCAGCCCAGTGACTCAGCCACCTACCTCTGTGCAGTCAGCACACAGTGCTCCCCAGGCACCTGCAGCCTGCACCCAAACCTGCTGGGGCCTCAGGAACTCCTGATACAGACAGAGCTTAGACTGCAGGGTAGATAAGTTCTGTTTGCTCTCTAGATGCAAATGGAAATTAAGAGTAATAGTATGGAGGGTTAGATTGATTCAGAAAGTGTTTTCATAATTCTGAAAATAATTGATCCTGAAGGGAAATGAAAGATACAATACTGCTCTGGAAAAAATATTTTCCAGACTTCTCTTTTCACTCTAGTTTTTAAAAAATATTATTTAAGTTATTGTTGAGGTATGTAACTGACATATAGAATGTGCACATATCTTGACGTGTTTGCAGATAAATATAAACCCATGAAACCATCATCATAATCTACACACCATAAACATATCCATTGTCTCTAAAAGTCTTCTTGCCACATGTACTCACCATCAAATTGGTATTAATTGATCAATACTTATGTGTACATATAGCAGTAACGTTCACTGGGTGTCGGGCAGGTGGGAGGGGGGGAGGAGGGAATGGGTATATTCACACCTGATAGGTGCAGTGCACACCATCTGGGGATGGACATGCTTGAAGCTCTTACTTGAGCAGGACAAAGGCAATATATGTAACCTAAACATTTGTACCCCTGTAATATGCTGAAATAAAAAAAAAGAGAGAGAGAAAAAAAATAAAATGACAACGTTTTGCTAAAAAAAAAAAGTTTTCTTTCTCCTCACTTTTTTATTGAGTTATGATTGATATACAAAAAGGTGGCACATATTTAACATATACATCTTGATGCTTACTGTAGTTTTATTTCACAATGTGTCTTGATAGTATTAGTTTTATGAGTTCCAATGTCCATTATACCACTCTGTCTGCCCTCGTGTAGCCATAGTTTCTTTCCCACTTATAAGAGAGAAGAAGAAGCATTTATTTTTCTATTCCTAAGTTACTTTACTTAGGATAATGTCCTCCAGCTCCATCCAATTTGCTGAAAAAGACATTATTTCATTCTTTTTTATTGTTGAGTAGTACTCCATGGTATATATACCACATTTTCTTTACCCACTAATCATTTAATGGGCACTTAGGTTGATTCCATGTCTTTGTGATTGTGAATTGTGCTGTGAAAAACATACAATTGCAGATATCTTTTTGATGTAATGGTTTCTTTTCCTTTGGGCAGATTCATTTCCTTTGGTTGCTGGGTCAAATGGTAGATCTGCTTTTACTTCTTTGAGAAATCTCCATACTGATTTCCTAGAGGTTGTACAAATTTGCACTCCCATTAACAGTGTGTTCTCCTTTCACCCCCATCTGTGCCAACATCTACTGTTTTTTTTTTTTTACTTTTTAATAATGACCATTCTAATTGGAGTAAGATGGCATCTCACTATGGTTTTAATTTGCTTCCTGGATGATTAATGATGTTGAACATGTTTTCATATGTTTGTTGGCTATTTGTCTATCTTCTTTTGAAAATTGCCTGTTCATGTTTTTTGCTCAGTTTAAAATGGGGCCTTTTTTTTTTTTTTTTTTTTTTTCTTGCTGAATTGTTTGGGTTCCTTGTAGATTTGGGATATTAGTCCAATGTTGGAAATATAGTTTATGAATATTTTCTCCCCTTTCTGTAGGTTGTCAATTTCTCTTTTGATTATTTCTTTTGCTGTGCAAAAACATTTTAGTTTAAATAAGTCCCATTTGTCTATTTTTGTTTTTTATTGCATTTGCTTTTGAGGTCTTAGTCATAAATTCTTTGCCTAGGCCAATGTCCAGAAGAGTCTTTCCCAGGTTTTCTTCCAGGATTTTTATTGTTTGAGATCTTACTTTTAGGTCTTTAATCCATCTTGAGTTAATTTTGGTATATGGGGAGAGATAGGAATCCAGTTTCATTCTTCTGCATGTGGCTAACCAATTTTCCCCTCATCATTTATTGAATAGTGCATCCTTTCCCTAGTGCATGTTTTTGTTTGTTTTTTCAAAGACAAGTTGGATGTATGTATATGGTTTTTTTTCTGGGTTCTCCATTCTGTTCCATTGATTGATGTGTCTGCTTTTATACCAGTACCATGCTCTTTTGGTTATTATAGCCTTGAAGTATAATTTGAAGTTAGGTATGTGATGTCTCCAGTTTTGTTGTTTTAGGTTTAGGTTAGGATTGCTTTGGCTATGTGGGCTCTTTCCCCCTCCCATATGAATTTTAGGATTGTTTTTTCTAAATCTGTGAAAAATTATATTGGCATTTTGAATACCCAAATGTCTAACTCTCTTGCTAGTTCCGGGAAGTTTTCATAAATTATTTACTTAAATAGGTTTTCTAAACTTGATCTCTCTTCTCCCTAAGGAATACCAATAATTTGTAAGTTCAGTCACTTTATGTAGTCCCAGATGTCTTGAAGTCTTTGCTCATCCTATTTTATTCTTCTTTCCTTATTTTTCTCTGACTGCATTATTTCAAAAAACCTGTCTTCATGGTCTGAGATTCTTTCTTCTGTGTGATCTAGTCTATACTTAAAGCTTTTGAATGTGTTTTGGATTTCCATCAATGAATTTTTCAGCTCCAGAAATTTTTTTGTGCTTTCTTTAATGATATCTATCTCCTTGGTTAATTTCTCATTCATATACTGAATTGATTCTCTGATTTATTTGTGTTGGTTTTAAGATTTCTTTTCCATCTCATTGAGCTTCTTTAAAATCAATATTTGGAATTCTTATTGGCATTATGAAGAATCGTTTTTGATTGGGATCCACTGATGGACTCTCGTTGTGGTCCTTTGGTGGTGTCATATTTCCTTGCTTTCTCATGTTTCCTGTGTCCTTCCATTGATATGTGCACATCTGATCAAGCAGTCACATTCCAATTTTTTGAAATTGCTTTCAAAGGGGAGAATGTTTTCCTGGAGTTGTATGTATTTTGCTGGTTCAGTAGGGCACTTTGGCTTTGATTTTGGATGACTGCAGTAGTGTGATCTTTGTATGGATTCTTAGGCAGTATACAGATCAGTGGTATCTGTGATTTCCTTGGTAGCCTGGGGAACAGTTATTAGTTGAGGCTCTGGTGAAGTTTTGATGGGAACTTGAACATTAGCTGAGCCAGTCTTTGGGGCCCAGCAGTGGAAGCAGTGAGCTGAATATGCCTGATATTAGGTCATAGAGCAGCTTATATTGGCAGTGGTATTAGTGTGTCCTGGGCCTTCAGGTGACTTCATTAGAAGCTAGTATATGGAGCAGAGGGCCAGGTATGTCGGCTACAGTGGCCTGATAAAGGGGATCTAGGCTGGGCACCAAAAGAGTTCACTATTAACATTGAACTTTCCTGGCACATGGGCAGTATTCAAGAAATGATCGACTTTATAATTATTATATTCCAAAATTTAATTTCTTTCTCTAGTGGGGTTTATATGGCTTGTCTTATCAATCTAGAAGAGTTGGCCGGGCGCGGTGGCTCACGCCTGTAATCCTAGCACTCTGGGAGGCCGAGGTGGGCGGATCGTTTGAGCTCAGGAGTTCGAGACCAGCCTGAGCAAGAGCGAGACCCCATCTCTACTAAAAATAGAAAGAAATTATATGGACAGCTAAAAACATATATAGAAAAAATTAGCCGGGCATGGTGGTGCATGCCTGTAGTCCCAGCTACTCGGGAGGCTGAGACAGGAGGATCCTTTGAGCTCAGGAGTTTGAGGTTGCTGTGAGCTAGGCTGACGCCACGGCACTCACTCTAGCCTGGGCAACAGAGTGAGACTCTGTCTCAAAAAAAAAAAAAAAAAAAAAAAGAAATCTAGAAGAGTTGAAAAAAATGCAGGTTAAAGCACTTGTTAACAGAAAACATCTAAATAAACATCTAAATCACATCTCTGCAATGCGGAGGAAGCAGTTCGCTTTCTTGGAACCTTGGTGCCGCCTCTGGCCTCTAGAGGGCGATGTTGCACAAACCTGTTTCTACTGCAGATGATGATGATGATCATCATCATCATCCCCTGAGCCCCTCCTCCCTGCAGCTGGCTGATGGACCTCCCTGATGTCTGTGTAGATAGGGACGTGTGACGAGAACAAGAAGCCAGAAAGCCTGCAGACTCCTTAAGGAAAAACCTCTTTTAAGCCATTTTTGAAACTTGCCAAAGCAAGGGACTTGTCCAGCCCAGCTTCCTCCCTCCTGCTGGCTCCTGAGGCTCAGAGACCTTGACCACCGCCCCACCTGCCCAGGTCCTGCAGCGTTTCCACTGCTCAGCCATGCCCCTGCTGCTCCTCCTCGTGCTTGACGGGATTTTTGCCCTTGGTGAGTAACGTTCCATTTGCTTCTCTCCTTTCATGAAAGCGAGTGAGTTCTAATTGGATCTGAATAGAGACATGTTTTCTTCATAGCGAAGTCTGTGCTGCTTTTACTTACACAGCATTGCCGTTGCAGGAGGAACCCGGGCCCAGACAGTGACCCAGCCTGACCTTCACGTCACTGTCACTGAAAGAGCCTCTCTGGAGCTGAAGTGCAACTACGCAGTTTCTTATACACCAACTCTCTGGTGGTACGTGCAATATCCCAACCAAGGACTCCAGCTTGTCGTGAAGTACGTATCAGGGAGCACTCTGGTTAAAGGCATCCAAGGTTTCGAGGCTGAATTTAGCAAGAGTGAAAACTCCTTCCACCTGAAGAAACACTCAGCCCATTTGAGCGACTCAGCCCAGTACTTCTGTGCTCTGAGTGACACAGTGCTTGGGGCTGCAGGGGGAACTGAACACAAACCTCCTGAGATACCGGGACTTCCTGTGACTCAAGAACTCAATGTTGAAGTCTATTTTATAATATTAAAAAATCGTTTCAACTTTCTGATGTTTACTCATGTGTGCCATATCTTTTTCATCTATTTATTTTTAATGTATTTGTGACTTTAAATTTAATGTGTGTTTCTTGTAGGTAGCGTAAAAGAAAGTGTTGCCTTTTTATATGCTCTGTCAATGTCTGTTTTTACATTGGCAAGTTTAGACAATTAAAATTGAATATAAATATTTATCAGGTTGGATTTAAGTATACTATTTTATTATTGTTTCTCTGTATCACCTGTCTTTATTTTATTTTTTTTGTTCTCCCTTCTCTTTTTTCTGATTCCTTTTGGACTATTTGAATATTTTTTAATATTATATTTTAATTTATCTGTGGGCTTTTTGGCTATATCTCTGTAGTTTTTGAATGGTTGCTCTGGAGATTACAACATACATGCCTAACTATCAGAGTCTACTGTGAGTAAATATAGTACCACTTTCTGTAAAATGCAGAAATATTGCACAATATGTCTCTATCTACCAACACTGAAGACTGTTATAGTTGTTCATATATATTACAGCTACATACATTAAAAACCTTGCCACGTGTTATAATTTTTGCTTTAAACAATTGTATGTACTTTTAAAATTTAATAGGGAGAATAAGAAGTATTTTACATTTAATAGCTATTTACCATTTCTGGTATCATTCCTTTGTCACTGAAGATTCAAGTTTTGCTCTGATACCAGGGATGTGTCTGAAATGACATAGTTCCCTTCAAACTTGAAAAACTCCCTGTAGTATTTCTTTTAGAGTAGATTTGCTGGCAAATATATTTTTTAGTTATTTGATATCTGAAAATGTCTTTATTCTTAATTTCCCCTGTATTTCTGGATGATATTTTTACTGGACTTGTAATTTTGTGTCAGGACTTTTCCCCCTCACTTTAAAGGTGCTATTTCATTATCTTTTGGTCTTCATGTTTTCTGATGAGAAAGCCAGGATCATTCAAATAATTGTTCCCCAGTGATGTAACATGTTGTTTTTCTCTAGCTGCTTCATAGTTGTGTTGTTTTTACACACACACACACACACACACACACACAATCATATAATCTTTTGTTGTCAGCAGTTTAATTGTGATGTGTTTAGGTATGGTTCTCTTTGATTTTATCTTGTTTGGGGTTTGCTGAGCTTCTTGAGTTTAAAAATTTATGTCTTTCCTTGAAGTTGGCAAGTATTTTGGCCATTCTTTTTTCAAATATGTTTTCTGACTCAGCCTCTTTCTTCCCTTTTTCTAGGACTCCAAAGAGATATATTAATAGTTTAGAGTTTTGGATATTGTCCCACAGGTCTCCATGGCTCTATGTACCATTTCCTTCAATTTGTTTTCTTGCTTTTAAGGTTTGATCAAGGTTTCTTGAACTTGGCACTATGGACATTTTGAGCTAAATAATTTTTTATTGGTTTGTAGCTGTTTTGTGTTGTAGAATTTTGAGCAGCACATCTGGCCTCTACTCACTAGATGCCTGTAGTACTACACACCCTAAGTTGTGACAACCAAAATTGTGTGCAGACTTGCGAAATGTCTCCTAGGAGGTGGCAAAGTCAAAATTTATTGGGTTAGATAATCTGTACTAATCTATTTTCAAGTTGGCTCACTCTTTTCTTTGTCATCTTCATTTTGCTATTGACCAAATGTGAAGTGTCTATTTCCAATATTCCATTTTTCAGTTGTAAAATTTCTATTTGGTTCTTTTTGTAACTTGTGTTTCTTTGCAGCAAATTCTTATCATTCATTTCAAGTATGTTTCCTTTTACTTCCTGGAACATCATCAAAAGAGCTATGTTAATATCTTTTTCTATTAGTTCTAGCATCTTAGTCATTTTGCCATTTGTGTTTGTTGATCTATTACTTAAATATTAGTCCATTTTCTTCTGGTCCTTTGAATGTCAAATAATTCTGGAATGCATCTTAAACATTTTTAAATATTATGTGTGTAGACTCCGTTTTCTTCTTGTTGTCTCCTGTTTTGTGGAATTTGGTGGCTCAAAATCTCAGTTCAGTTCTCTAATCATTTGCTGTGTTGGTTTGGGTCTATCTGAAGCACTTATAGCTGAGGGATTAGTATGAAACTTGTTTGAGTGGTTCAAATCTCAGGTCAGTTCATTGGTTTGAGTCTGTCCTACATGGGTGCCCCAGTGGTTCAAACTTGGACAGTGGTTCTAATCTCAGTTCACTAACCTAACCTTTGTTACTCTGGTTTGTGTTGGCTTCATGTATGCAGAGCTTCCGGATTAGGTCAAGACTTAACCTGTTTTCCATTTCATCCCCTAGGATGTCCCTTTTCTATCCTAGCCTACAGAGCCAGAAAGCTTGTGTTTCTTTCAGAATTTTTGTCTCGTATGCCATTGTCATCCTACTCTGCATCAGGGGCCTGTCTCAGAGCAAAACCAAAAGAGGAAAAAAAAGAAAAAACATGAAATTCACCCTTGTGCAAGTTACTCCTCTAACTTTTGGCTCCCCTACATGATCTTCCTGCTTTTGTCTAATTTTAGAGTACACAGGTAGCTATTTTTTTTTATAGTTTGTTCAGTTTCACTTGTAATCAGTGAGAGAGATGGGCTGTGGGTGTCTTAAAGCTATGTCCTATTCTATTATACTAAGTTCCTACAATAACTTCCAGTTCTCTGCAACATTCATCAAGGATGGCTGTTTATCATTTTCTTTTTCCACTACTATTTTTATTACCCTGTTTAGTTAAATCTCATCCATTTTTTATATTTGTAATTTTTTTCCTCATCAATATTATAAGAATCTTCTAGTTAAGGTCTTGAATTTTTGGAACTTTTCCAGCTCATTCTCCAAACTCATAAAGGTCTGCCTCTGGTGCTGGAAAATGAGAATGCTCACTTGTTTTTATGCATTCTTCAACTACTAGATTTTTCTTCTAAAATCTAAAAATTTCTTAATTCTACACCACATCCAGACCCAAGAGCACAATAAGGCATGGTGCAACTACTCACAGACTATGTTTTTTCGGTATCTAAAAGGGAGTTGCTTTTTCTTTTTTATTTATTTATTTTTGTTTTCAATTTTCTCTTTCTCTACTTTTTAAATTTCTGAATTATTCCTTGTTTTTAATGGACTGTTTATTTTGTTAGTTTTGGCCATATGTGGAAACTCTTTAATCTTCCTGGCAATCAATGTATTTCTGAGAATGCTGTCAACATTCTTAAATGAGAATATTCTGTTTCTGATCTTATTCTTCTTTATGAGATGTCGCTTTACTGTAGAGGATTGGAGAATTACTTTGCATTCTTCCAGGGCAGAGAAAAAAGCGCTGCTCCAAGGCGTCAGACAGCCCTGTGGCTTTTGACTTTGAACACACTGGGTTTTGCCAATGCCCAGAAACTTTGAGAGGAGTTAAAACGAGCACCAGCCTGAAAGCCAGCAGGAAATGCTCCTAATAGCTTATTTTTGACTAGTTTTTTTGTGTCCTAACTTTAATCTTCCATTTGATCCCATTCACTTTCTGTCTTCTGGAAACATGTATAAATATCTCTTCTCCAGATGATCCTTATTCTTTTTATTCTTGTGGATTTTTGTTTATTTTCATTTATATTTCTATTATTTTAGTCAGGAAGAAATTTGGAACAGATTGGAGGTGAGTATATGGCCTAATGAATCAAAAGTCCACTTCTAGGCTACAACATTTACAAAATAACAGCATTGCTAAGTCTTCTTTGTGAAAGAATCTCTCTCCAGGCAGGAACAAGTGAAGGAAGAACTTAAGGAGAGGACTGGGCTCCTGTTCTTGGAATCTAAGAAAAGAATATTCTGACTTAGTAAAAGTGTTGCATTGGCCACAGAGAAAGCAATGAATTTCTTCGTTCTTAATGTTTTCAGAGCTTTCTCACCTGATGTGGTTGGATTTCCTCTAGCCCCAGAGGTTTCTGTAGTTGTATTTCCTTGAGCTCTAGGGTCAAAGCCTTCCCATCCAGAGTTACATCTTGTCATTAGTCACATAGAGGTAATTTTCTCCTTTTAGGGGCCATCTTTTACTGATATGAGTGCGCAAGCATCACCCAAGGGAAATATCTCCTTTATCCTCTATCACCACCATGGCAGCACTGGACCAGCCAACATCAGCCTGAGACAATTGGTCTGATTCCAAAGACTCTCATGGACTCACATCTGAATTCTGGTAAACTTTTTAAAAACTGATTTCTCAGTGAAGTAACTTCTTAATTTATTTTTATATGACTTCTTATTTCTAATGAGCTTTAGAACTAATACACCATCTTACATCTGGGATGGAAAGAACATGTGTGGAAGTTGTGATACATCTCACAAGTAGGAGGAACACACTAATGAGTTCTCTGTGCTAAACTCTGGTTCTGCACCTGGCCTCCAGAGGGCGATGCTGCACAAACGAGAGATCTTGTTTCTGTTTCAGATCTTCATTAACTGCTCAGGTGCTCCTCCCCAGAACTCGCTGAGTTCTTTGCAGAGACATGTGACAAGAAGCAGAGGTCAAAAAGCATCCAGGTTCACTACAGCAGCTTTGGTAGTTTTATCTCAGCAAGGAACTAGTGCAGCTGAACCTTCCCCACACCTGTTTCCAAGGTCTTTGTTTCTGAAGCCATTCCTGCCTGTTCTTGGGACATCTAGAAAAGAGCCTGTGGCATCTCCACTGTTCAGCCATGCTCCTGGTGCTCATCCCAATACTGGGGATACATTTTGCCCTGAGTGAGTAAAAAATTTCTTTATGGTCTGTAGTTCTGCAGATTCTGCCTAGAAATGCTTACTTTTTTGTACTGGAGTCTGAACTGTCTTCACTGATAGTATAACATTGAGTTTTCAGGAGATGCCAGAGCCCAGTCTGTGACCCAGCCTGATGGCCATATCACTGTCTCTGAAGGAGCCTTACTGGAGTTGAGATGCAAGTATTCCTACGGTGCAACACCTGCTCTCTTCTGGTATGTCCAGTACCCTGGCCAAGGCCTCCAGCTTCTCCTTCAGTACTACTCAGGGAACACTCTGGTTCAAGGCATTAAAGGCTTTGAGGCTGAATTCAGGAAGAATGAATCTTCCTTCACCCTGAGGAAACCCTCTGTGCACTGGAGTGACGCAGCTGAGTACTTCTGTGCTCTGAGTGACACAGTGCCTGGGACTGCAGGGGGAGCTGAACACAAACCTCCTATGCTGGTGGAGTTTTCAGAGACTCAAGATCTCCTCCTGTGGCATTTTCAAAGATCTCTTGTTCTATGATGGCTATGAGTCAAAGAGGGCTGAGCTGACCCAGGTACTTCTATATAAGTCTGCAATTCTTGCTGTGTCCCATGTCTGATAAACTTTGTTTCTGAGGATTTTTGCTCATTGTAGAAACTACATAATGATAAATAGTATTCTAGAATGATGGAGGAGATAATCTGCTTATCAGATAATAATCAAGTCCTCAAGGATTTACCTTGATGTTGACTGCACTAAGGGGTTGACTATGTGTGCTGTGACATGGCCTAGGAGAAGCTGTGCTTTCATTTATCATTTCTTCTCTCAACTAACCTAGAAAATGAAAGATCAGTATCTCATGTTTATACCTTCTAAGTTTGCCTCCTTGTCGAGTTCGTTATTCATAGACTATTTTAGGCTGTTTTCTTAGAATTTCTTTTTCTGGCTCTAACTGTGTTGTTCATGTGTCAGAAAATTTTTCTGAGTGCCTGTATTTAGGAAGGATTCTGATAAATGATTAGTCAACGGTAAAAGACTGATTAGAATCATGAAGGACTTAGAAAACCATCGTGGTGATGTTAGTTCTGGCAACTATTTAAGAATAGTGCAGAAGGAGAATGAAGATTTAGAATTCACCAGTGTTTCTTCAAAGACTTTTTCACAGTTATAAAAGTAGTTTCCTATTCTTTTGGTATCTTAAATTCTGCAAATCTACACCAGAAATTTGTGGGTGTAATCCCTTTCATCTCTCTTCTATCTACTGACATTTTTACTTGTTGCTTTCACCTTATTGTTACATGATTTCACATTTGTAATATTAAAGATTGATTCTTGTATGATAACTTTGTAATAATCAATCATGTTGTAAGTTTAGCAATGCCAAGCTCTGCTAGAAATACTGAAAAGAATTACAACTGGGGGTCACTGGACCCAGTATAAATTTATGACTTTCTTCTGTCTAGGATGGAAAGAACTGTATAAAAAGATTTTATATTCCCTGTGTGCTTGAAGCCTTGGAGGATAACAAGTACTCTGGAGAAAAAGGAGAAGGAGGAGGGAGCTTTCAAGCTGCTATTTGGCTCATGCTGTAATGGGTAAGAGGGTGGGTGCATAGGAACCCTCAAAACAGAGAGAGAATAAGTAGATTGTGGCCAATGGAATACATTGGCCGAATGATGAACCAGGAGATGAAAAGTATTTTATAGGATGTAGTGATATGATTATGTGTGAAAAATGTGTTTGAGTGATTACTGGAGAGGTGTAAGCAAGGTAAATGGGCAGTAGAGACATAGAATTATGAACAAGAAATGTATGCTCATTTAATGTTCCTCTCCCTCCCTCATTCCTTTCCTTTTTGTTTTTGGACCACACTCTTTTATCTTTCACAAGATGTCTAATTTCAGTTGACTCACTGTCATCAGCTCAGCCACATTGCCCAAAGGGACTGTGGTGGACACTTTTTGCGGATTGGTATGAGAAGGAGAACTGCCAGTTTGTTTAGATCCTGAACTCAAGCTGACTTTTGAAGAAAAACAACTTCCACACCAAGGACCTCTAGCAGCTGAGAGAACATTCCCCATCTCCCCCAAACAACTCTGCCTGAGAAATCAAAGCAATCTCTACTTCTCATTTTTATTTTATGTACACACATTTGGAAATTAACTTTACAACTTAGTGTATAGATAACAGAATTTTCAGAAACACTGTCGCTGAATTGAAGAGTTCTTAATACAACCAGCAATAAATATGATGACCCTTGGGATTATGCATCTTCTCATTTGGAGAAAGGATGAGACATTCTTCACTTGCAAGAAAGATTTCTGTATCTTGAAGTGGGTAGAAATATAGAATTGTTTTATTGTTGTATGTATTTTATGATAAATATGCAGAGGTTACATATAGAAGCTGAGTAGTCCAAGAAATGAATTGATTTATTGACTCTCAGTTCCAAATTTGCCCTTTGCCTGTTTTGTGAAGATGGGCCTGGACCCTTCAACTATTTCTTTTGTCAGTTGGCACAACGTTAAGCTTTGTCAGAAGAGGATACAGGAAGAAAGGGTTTGCTTTCTGGTTTCTGTGTGCCCATTTTATAGGATTCGGCAGCATGGAGGCTTCTCCAGTGTCTAGCTCATGCAGAGCACAGCACCAGGTTCCTGCAGTGCACAATGGCCAGAGCTTCTTCCAGCACCCCTATTTTTGGGTTGTTCTGTGGAAGAGCACCTCCAGCGAGGCGCCACCCTGTGAACAGCTTTCCCCAGCACCCTAGAGGATAGTTTTCTGGAAAGATTAGAGGGTAGATTTCCAGCCATTTTGACTGGTACAGCACTACAGCGACTTCTCTGTCATCCAGTGAGCCATAGCTATGCTTTTACCAAGATCTGAGTCTCAGTGCTGAGCGTGTGGCTGGGCCTCTTCCCTGGGCCTTCTGTCCTAGCCCAGGAGTAGTGGCTGCACCTCATATCTGATATTCCTACAGGAATAGGAATAGGAATAGCAGAGTTTTCTTTTCTTTGTACTATCCATTCCCTTGCTACTCTAATCTGCTGTTATAGTTAATCATTATTTATATTAAAATTTCCTATTTGAGTTATTATATGGTTGCTTTGTCTTGATTGGAATAGGCTTATACATACACCAAGGACTTCAAGCAGTTAGAGAGCATCCTCTGTCTCCCTAACCACTCCTGTCTGAAAAACCAAAATTGCTTGCTTGTTTTATTTATTGCTTTATTTGTTTTATTTATTCATTGCTTTATTGTTTTACTTATTTAATGTTTTACTTATTTATTGTTTTACTTATGTGATTATATAATTATGAGAAACTTTTTAGAGTAAACCAAGGTATAGGCCATCCTAGATTTTTATATCCTAGTCATGCAAGGGTAGAGTGTGTCTCTAAAATACTTTGGTCGAAACATGTATCTTAAATACTTTTATTTAAAACCCATTTCTAACAGTCATTATGCTATTTAACATGCCACTAATGTTGATAATAAAAACCCACTATCTTATATTCCCTATACTATTTAACAAAGCTTCAGATATTATTCAAGATGTGGATAGCTGAACTGTAGTTTCCTCTGCCGTGGCCTTCCAGTAGCTGAGCACCCTAAAGTTTTCCATCTTGACCAGGTCAATTGACTCTCCTTAGAGTTGAGACTTACTGGAGCTAACCCATACTCTATATCCTATGGTCTGTGTTGAAAAAGATTTAACGCAAATTATATATCTTAAAAGCTTGATATATTTATTCCTATTTGGTAACTGATGTACAGATTTCATGAACAAGTTTTAGATAATTGTTCATGCATGTTCTGGAGATCTATGTTATGTAATTATAATCCTTTCTCAATGGTAATTTCAGAGAAATTATTTAATATTTAGAGGCACTTTCCTATATATGGTAAATATTAAAACATTTAAGAGCTTGTAAGATAACTTATGAAGAATATTTGATTCATCTATTATTTAATATTTCATATACAACACATCGAATACAAATTTTCAATCTTTCTAACAGATTAACAAAGTTGTTAGGATAATTAGACCTCCATACACAATTCTTAGGGTGATGTCTAAGACAAGGGAGCACTTTTATTTAGAAAACAAATGTGCCAAAACATGGGTATAAAAGATAGAATGTTAAAATTTTGAAGACATTTTATATGTACATTTATGATTCTAAATTGCTTTTGGTGATATGTTTTATATAATAAGATATTAAAAATTGACCTTTATACTAATTTTCTAGGGCTGTCATAACAAAATACCACAGACTGGCTGGCTTAAACAACAGAACTTATTTTCTCACAGTCTTGGAGGCTAGAAGTCCAAGATCAAGGTGTTGGCAGGGTTGGTTTCTGCTGAGGCTTGCAGATGGTTGCCTTCTCCCTGTGTGCTCACATGGTCTTTCCTCTCAGGGTGCACATGTCTGGGTCCAAATTTCCCTTTGTTATAAGAACATCAGTCATATTGAATTAGAGCCCACCTATATGATCTCATTTTGCTTTAATTACTTTTTTAAGGGCCTTGTTTTCATATACAGTCACATTCTGAGGTACTGGGGGTTTGGGCTTCAACATGTGAAATTCATAAACAAGACAATTGAAGCCTCCTTTGATGCAACACTTTAGTAATTTCACACAGTGATCATAAATAATTTTGATAATGAGATTTTCCTGCCTTCTCTGTTTTTTCTCTAGCTTAAGTGTGTTTCTAGAGGAACCAGAAATGTACAATTACAAATACAGATAGTCCATAAAATATTTCAAATCGTAAAATAAATGAGGGAGAGGGAGCAGTGATAAAAATTTCAAAGCTTTTAT
Source organism: Eulemur rufifrons (assembly GCF_041146395.1). NCBI lineage: Eukaryota > Metazoa > Chordata > Mammalia > Primates > Lemuridae > Eulemur > Eulemur rufifrons. The sequence continues at coordinate 59,365,082 of NC_090984.1, forward strand.
TCAGACTTGGCTTCTTTCTACTTTACTACATGAGGGTTAGGGATTTTCTCATGTTTAGTTTCATTCTTTTCTGCACCTAAATGTTAATTTCTTCTTTGTATTTTATCTCTGCCAGTTTTCTCTTCTTTCCCTATTCTCTTTTCTGTCTGAATGTTAATTGGTCTTTACCGGTCTATTTTTCCCCCTTTTATCTTAGATCTCACTTTTACAGGAGCCAGTTTAACTGAGTAACTTGCTATTCTCTTCTTGGACTCCTCCTTTACCACCACATCAGCAGAACTGACACTGTTTTGGGACGATCTTTGATGGGTGTGGTGGGCTTGGTGGACGGGTGGGGAGCTGCTGTCCTTGTACACAGGGGCAGCAGGAAGAATCCCATCCTGTATGCTCAGCATTTTTAGGGATTGTTTTTTGTTTCTCAAGCAGTATGTAGCAAGATGTTTTATTTTGATCCAATCAGGTAATTTCTTTTTATATATGTTTTGATTAGTGATATGTTTGAATTCATTTTTAATATTTTGGTTTTGCTCAGCATGCCCTTGATTTTTTTCTTGTCTTTTTTAGTTTATCTTTTTTTTACGATGATAGTTTTCTTTTCTCTGTTTTACATTTTTTTGAAAATATGAAGTGTATTTATGTTCTTATAATAAGTACCTTTAAATTATATACACACACATTTTTTATGCCTGAAGTTATTCTTTTTTCCTTTCCCCACTGTTATTATATAACATTTTTACCTTCTATATGTCACACCTTCTCCTTGGGTGTACTCTTCCTCCTCCTGACTTACTATCTTTGGAATTACCTCTGTGGCTGATGGAAGAAACTGTACACGAGCTCTATGTATCAGGACAGTAATTTCAGAGTTTTACCATCTCTGAAATTAGTTGATGAACAACAGTGCCCATGCACGTTAAGAAAAGTAATAATAAAACAAAGGAAACCAACAAGATAATTGGAGAATGAATTCACTCCCTTTTTCCTCAGAGCCGATGCCCCTCCCTGATCTCCTGACTCCCTGGAGAGCTTTCCACTACTAGCCACATGGATTGTCCCTTCACTTGCTCCTAGTCTCTGCTGCTACAGAAACATGGCATATGTGAGTGAAGAGGGGTGCTTTAAAAGGTTTGTTCCAGTGTTATACTTCACAGTTTAAAAAACAATGCCTTGTGGGTGTGGTGGCTCACGCCTGTAATCCTAGCATTCTGGGAGGCCGAGGAGGGCGGATCGTTTGAGCTCAGGAGTTCGAGACCAGTCTGTGCAAGAGTGAGACCCCGTCTCTACTAAAAAAACACAAAGAAATAAGCTGGACGACTAAAAATACATATACACAAAATTAGCCAGGCATGGTGGCACATGCCTGTAGTCCCAGCTACTCGGGAGGCTGAGGCAGAAGGATCGCTTGAGCCCAGGAGTTTGAGGTTGCTGTGAGCTAGGCTGACGCCACGGCACTCTAGCCCGGGCAACACGGTGAGACTCTGTCTCAACAACAACAACAACAACACCAACAAAACAATGCCTTAAGTGTTCATCGACAGGGGAAGGGCTGTGTAATCTGAGGTACATCCCTAATATGGTGCAATGCAGCAGTAGGCCCATATGAGTTGTTATAATAAGACCTATAAGATTTATTATTGCATTTATAAAGTGAGTTACAAAAAGATGTGCACAATACATATCATTTTGTAGTACATTTAAAAACAATAAATGAAATAACTGTATATTTTCAGTTGTTTTATGTATTTGGCATATGTATGTAAATCTATAGCGAATGCCTAAAAGTATCAGCTCCAAATTGATGAGATGAGGAAGAATCAGGGAAATCAGTGATGAAAGAGCCAGAACTGGGAGTGGTTATCAAAGGGGATTTTAATCTATATTCAATGTTTTATTACTTTTAATAATTCATATATTTATGAATTCTCCATAGTATTAAGACCAAAATGTCATAAAGCCATCAGAAAGATTTATCCATATTCTTTTCTATTTTCATTAGAAAAGCAGAGAAAGAATAAAATGACCACTTTCTTAATAATGTTGTGTCCAACCATCCCATATATAAGTATTTCTCCTGCCTCTGTGTTCACAGCTTTTAGCTTCCCCTCCTCTTAGGGTCCTACTCTTTGATTTTATTAAAGATATATGTATTTTTGTCTTTTCCAGTAGATGGTAAACTAGTGTTTATTCCCCTTTTGTATATTCTTAAGAGCTAGTATATTATTTACTTATAGAACAACTTCAATAAGTGTTTTTGGATTTATTTTAGATTAAATTAGAGAAATCAAATAAATACCACAAGATGAGAATTTTCAAATTATTTTAAGATGTTAGTTTCCATGAAATGGCGTTTTAAAAGTGGTAATTGGTTCATTATCAACCGCCCTTTAAGTCTAGGCTGTTATTTTGTTTTCACTTCAAAAACATGAAGTGAATGGGGCTGGGGTTGTGAGATTGCTGTGGGGTTAGTTGGTCCCAAATGTTCTCGGTTGATGGCGTCAGTCCACTAGGGGGCACTCTAGGCTTTACTAGAAGTGAAGACTTTTTCTGATGGTGTCAGGGGGCTGAACAATTAGAAGAGACCAGAGAGCTTGTGAGTCAGTGAAATCACAGATGGCAAGGGGTGGGGGTGTTTGTGGAAAGTTCATCTCAGATTTTCAGCTCTGATGTTCTATATGAAACCTCAGAAAGCTGGAGTCTATATCTCTATAAATCCACTGTGAGGATGATTTTCTGAGCAGAGGGTAAGGGAGCTGGAGTTTACTGGGCATTGTGAACATGGAAGCTCAATAGAAAACATCTCCATTACCTGTTTTCAATTTTTTGATTTTTATGATTAAAATTCCTGAAATTCACTCACTTAGAAATTATTCCAAATACCCCTGATATCTGATCTTTTCATATGTGTTTCAGACTAAAAGGAACAAAAATAAACAGAAGAGAAGAGAAAAAATAAAGAACAAAAATAGGAAGAGAAAAGGGACAGGACAATATCTAATTCGACCGGCATGTGTGGCCTGATCAGAAGAGCTGTGTGGCCTGCAGGGTGTGTGGGGAAAGGGCTGGAGAGAAGGGGACAGGTAGACGTTAAGTCAGAGTGAACATCATACACGTATCCTGTTTTTCTGTTAGCCAACAAAACTTTTTGTTGGGAACATTTTCTCTGTAGATCCTGATTTTCTGATTTCTAGAAATTTTTATTTAGAAATTTGTACCTACTTTTCAATACACAATGCATACTGTGAAATATTTTTCCTTTATTACAATTTTCATAAAATTAAATTCTCAAATTTTCTGTCATAGTGTGTAATTTGGGAAATGTGTTACTCTTCCTGTGATTCTTTAAGGTGCTGCTTTACCCAACTGAGACACACATTCTTCTCAGATGTATCATCCCCTTTCCTCACAAACTATCCCACAAACTACTCTCACATAAAGTGTTTTGAGAAAAGAAATAACCCTTATATTTTCACACATTGGAAATACTGCCTCCAACCCACAGTGTTCACATTCACAGTTTGGAGAGATGACTGTCAGTCTCACTGGGCCACTGTGGGTGGGGCTTCCTGTTCAGATGAATGACAGAGCTCAGGTGTGATTGGTGCTCAGTGAGTCTGGTGGAACCTAATGACAGTAAGAACACGTTTGTCTGCACCCAGACGTGACACTCTCCAGAGCAGGGACAAGGCACCCCAGCAACCAGGAAGGGGCCATGGAGAGGAGACTGGGAGCTCTGCTGGGGCTTCTGTGGCTCCAGGTTTGCTGTGAGTTGGGGCCATCCCAGATGGGGGACTGGGGAGAGTTCCACAGCTCACAGGGGGAGGGGAGCTGACACAAAGTTCCAGGACTGTCCTACTTCCCTGAGAGTGTTTCTTGGGATTTTTTTACAGATTGGGCACTGCATTAGCGATTTCCTAATGACGTCACATGTGTTTGCTTTTCTCTCTCCAAGCAGGGGTGAGAGGGCTGGAGGTGCAGCAGAGCCCTTCAGTCCTGAGTCTCCAGCAGGGAACCAGCCCTACTCTGAGGTGCAATTTTTCTGCTACTGTGACCAGTATGCAGTGGTTCCGACAGAATCCTGGGGGCGGCCTCATCAATCTGTTTTTCATGGCTTCAGGGACAAAGCAGAACGGAAGGTTAAATTCAACAATGAATTCTAAGGAACGCTATAGTACCCTGCACATCACAGCCACCCAGCTGGAAGACTCAGGCACCTACCTCTGTGCAGCGCAGGAAGCACAGTGCTCCCAGGCAGTCTGTAGCCTGAACCCAAAGTGCAGCTGGGCCTGCAGCCCAACCCCTTCCATGGGGTGGGGGAGGGAGGGACGTTGCCCCCACAGTACCATTTGCACAGCTTTCGGTATTTTGATTTACATTGTAGCACTTTTATCTCTCCTAAAACTTGACATTTTCAGAACTGCTATTTTCACTTGTTTTGTGTACTGTTTTCTCCCAGAAACTCCTGTGTAGGGAAAAGCTTTGAAATAGAGCCATTGGAGCAACTGATAAAGATGTCAAGTCCCCCATGTACTGTTAAAAGAGATCTCTTGTTAGAGCGCATATAAATTACTGTGATAATAAAGGCTTGAAATAAATACTTGCAGGGCAACATATAGAAAATGCAGATGGTTCAACTTTCCAGGAAAAGATTTGAGAGGATGTGTATTTTTTTTTAATGCTTGTATTCATATTTTTCACTCATGGAACCTATAGCAAATATTATTAAAAATACTTAATGTCACTGAGTGTCAGGCACTCTCTTTAGCTTATTAAGGATATTATCTAGGTACTGACAGTACTTTGTAAATAGATACTTTCTTCTCACTTTGCATATGAATAAACTGAGAATTATAGAGCATAAGTTCTTGCCTGAGCTCTCATGATTGTTAAACTAGCAAAGCTGGGCCGGGATTCCCTCTCAGGAAGTCTGACATCACAGTATGTACTCTGAGCTACCTACTATAGAAGTCTCTTCAGAATCACAAAATGGAAATGATTTCTATTAATAAAGTGGTACAATGTAGTTTGTTCATTTCTAAATAACATGTTTTAAAGGAGAACATATTTCATTTTGTTATATTATTATAAAATCCACTTGTCTTTTTTGCATTTTGAATGATTTATTTGCCATGATTTTGTGACATCGTTTAAGGTCTGGGAAAGGGAACAGAAAACTTTCAGGGCTAGCCTGAAAGCAACTATTGTCTTCTGTGGCCACAGACCAAGACTCGATAACCAAACCAGAAGTTTAAGCCTGCATGTGGATCAATTACAACAATTGTAGATTCCAACCTGGCAAGATATTTTACGTTAACTGGAGGACATGGACTAGGAAGAAAGTGGGACCCTGAGAACCGAGATGAAGACAAGCTGGACAACTCCAGTGAAGCTGGGAGCAGGGCCAGCTTCGTGGGCATGTGACCTGTGTAATACCACAGGCCTCACTTTCACAAAGTGTCTGGTGCTAGGTTTAATGCTACCTATTGCTGCCTTGAAATTCTTAATAATTTCATCTTTGAACTTACATTTTGTAAGTGAATTTGATAAGAGGACGGAGCATGTGCATGAGCAGAGGGCAGGAGGACACACAGGACAGGAACACACGTAGGCTCAGGTTCATGGGCTCAGTGGGCAGCCTGTGAGCTGACAGTTGGTCATCCATTCTAAGGGCACAGGCACAACTGGGCTGTCTGGTGCTCTGCAAATAATCAAAGTGGGTGGCAGTAAACTTTGTCAGCAAATTATTACAAAATAAAATTGTAAACTTGAACGTTGCAATAATGCATACTGGGGAATTAGAATTCTTTGAAAAGTTTAGAAACTCTGGTCTTGATAATTGATCTAATATTACAAAGTGAATATCTGCAGGTTTAGAAATAGTGTGAAGATAGTAGCTTGATGCTCGTGCTCCTGGTGCTTCTGCACAGCCAAGGAAGCTATTGTTAGAGCGAATAGACTACCTACAGAATGGGAGAAAATATTTGCATTCTACACATCCAATAAAGGGCTCATAACAAGAATCTATAAAGAACTTAAAAAAATCAAAAAGAAAAATCAAACAACCCCATCGATAAATGGGCAAAGGACATCAACAGAAACTTTTCAAAAGAAGACAGAATAATGGCCAGCAAACATATAAAAAATGCTTAACATCTCTAATCATCAGGGAAATGCAAATCAAAACCACAGTGAGATATAACCTAACTCCAGTGAGAATTCCCTTTATAAAAAAGTCCCAAAACAACAAATGCTGGCATGGATGTGGAGAGATAGGAACACTCTTACACTGCTGGTGGGACTGCAAATTAGTACAACCCTTGTGGAAAGTAATTTGGAGATGCCTCAAGAGCTAAAAATAGAAATGCCATTTAATCCAGCAATCCCACTACTAGGCATCTATCCAAATGAAAAAAAGACATTCTGTAATAAAGACATCTGCACTCGAATGTTTATAGCAACACAATTCACAATTGCAAAGATACGGAAACAACCCAAATGCCCATCAATACATGAGTGGATTAATAAAATGTAGTATATGTATACCATGGAATACTACTCAACTGCAAAAAAAAATGGTGATCTAGTACCTCTTATATTATCCTGGATAGTGATTGAGCCCATCCTTCGAAGTGAGGTATTATAAGGATGGAAAACATGCACCACATGTACTCGCCATCAAATTGGTACCAACTGATCGACACTAAGGTGCTCACATAGTAGTAATACTCATTGGGTGCTGGTCAGATAGGGGGTGTGGAGGGGTGAGGGGGTAAAACCACATCTAATGGAAACAGGGCACATTGTATGGGGGAAGGACATACTTGTAGCCCTGGCATGGGTGAGGCAAACCCATTTCATGTAACCAAAATATTTGTACCCCCATAATATCCTGAATTAAAAAAAAATTATCATTATGGCATTAGGGAAAACATTTTTCTTTGTTATTCCATACGTTTCAACTACAGCAGCAACTTGGAAATAATTTTAAGGAAACAAGTAAAGGAAAATAGGTTTAAACTATTCATCGTGAAAAACTTACAATTTAAAATAGTTTATGTCTACAGATTAAAATACAAATTGGATTATATGTCAATGATTCCACAATTTGAGATGTGGAAAATTAATTTAGGAGATAAGCGTAAAATGCAGCATCTTCATCAGTGGTCTATTTTATATGGTTTCACTGGTAAGGCTGAAGATATAGAACCCTTCAAAATTACATTAAGTTAAGAAATAAATGGCAATAAATGTTGCTTTTGGCACAGAATGTTTCCTTGTTAGTTTCAAAAAGAAGTCTAGACAATTCATAAAACTATCAGAGCATAGTTTATCTAGTTAGATTAGATCTAAGAATGTAAAACTCTATTAATTAAAAAGGGACAGAGTGATATCACAATAAATTTTTAAAAATCAATTAGTATAGTGGCATATTTGTAGAAAGAAGATAAAAACGGAAAATTATAAACATACTTTTTCTTAATGTCTTTGGTTATAGATTTTAAATTGTTATATTAATAGTTCATTGATTGATCCTTAATATAACAGCAAGTATTACTAATAAAACAACATCCTTCCCCCTCCAAAAAATAGTAGCTTGATGGAAAAGAACATCATTTTTATGTGAATTTTTGAATGAACCAGTTATTAATATAGAGGATAATTTTAAAATTAATTTTTCTTATAATTGAAGATCCAATGATAGTATGCATAAACAAGCATTGCGAACTACATACATATTACGAAGCCATTTTCAATTTCTTATACAACTTTGATAAGTTACAGAAAATTTCAGAAGAAATATTAAAATGTCACAGTATAAATTTACATTTTAAAAGAAATTCATATTGATATGAAACTGATTTTTGTGAAGAGTTAAATCATTTTAGAAAAATTGTTTAATGGGGAACATCAACCACAGATTTACTAAAATTTATACTTCAATTAATTCATCAGAGGATAATGTCAATATTGTTACAGTACATAAAGTACTTTTAAGAGCTCCTGTATCAGTTGCATCAGTGAAATATCCTCAAAATCAGAAATGATGAGAAATATATTTAAGATCTTACATTTACTGGGAGCAACTGACATCACTTTCAATTATGGTGCTTGAAAATGAAGTTGTCAGAAGTATAAATTTTTTTAACCTAATAAATTAATTTGCAGAAAAGTGAGAAATAAAAATCCTATGATTAATGATGATATCACATTAATAAAGTATTATTATTGTATTACATAAAATTATGACACCACTTTTTTAGCAATTTGTAGCTTTTTTCTTACGTATAATTATAAACCCTATTGTGTTTTATAAGCAATAACATGTTTAAAATAAGCCTTTATATTTTATTAACTAATGGCACTTTTTCTCTGCTTGTGAACAGGGAATCACAAATTTTTATTTTGCACTTGGCCCAAGAAATTCTATAATCTTGAACCCCCAAACTAAACTTAGAGGAAGGGAGCTTGAAGCTAAAAAGCAATCAAGATGTTTGAGAAAGTGCCTTTTTGCTTTACATATTAGCAAACTCTTCCACTTGTTTCAGGTTTTCCAAGTTGCTGAGGTGTATGTTTTGTTTCCTTCAAGAAAGACATGATATGTTATACATATAAATATAAGAAATGTATCTCCAGAAAGGATCATCCTGCTTACCCATGGAGTCCACCCACATAATCACTACCTGTAATGGTCTTTACATTTAGTGAATAAAGTTCCATTTTATTCCATTTTTCTAAGGATTTAGGCTCCCCTTGATGCATACTCCATCACTGATGCTATAGGAGAAATGAAAATCCAGATAGGAATTCATCCTGGGGATTCTGTCTCTGCTTCTGAAGAGACCCAAGGATTGGTTAAGGGTAAGCTTAGAACCACTAAATTGCAGGTGGGTGCGAAAATGTTCTTGGAGTTCCATGAGGGAGGTTAATTGCTTCCCATTCTCATATCACTCCATGCTGCACACCACCAGTCCTCAGTAAATATTTGCTCTATTAAAGTGCATAAAAGAATTTTAGAGCTAGGAAAGCTCTTGGAAAGCCTTTGGTGCAGATTCATTTTACAAAGACAGACACCATATCCAAGATGCCGGTATGAAACAATTAGATAGTAAATCAGCTGGGAGTAGAAAGAAACTAGAGTTCCTCACTTCCTCCTTAGCATTCTTTCTTCTGCTTCATTCCCCCGGGACCATATTGCTGAGCAAAGACAAAGTGTCTAATGGAAGCCCAGCCACTTTGATCTCTGCAGTTTGGGTCTGGGAAAGCCTTGGTCCAATCAGTTTGACCATGAGAAGGGAGAGTTCCAATTTCTGTGTTTGCCACTTTGGGCAAGAAAGGAGACTCAGATTGAGCCACTGTTATTCTAGCAGCAAATCAGTTCACCACTCACTGGCTTTATCTGGAGTGAGCCAGAAGGGATGGTGCCATCCCCAATACCCAGATATATTTCTAAGGACTTGCCTAAAAACAGCAAGGTATATTCATTATGCCATGTGGACATGCCTTGAAGGAAGGTTATGAATATAATGACCATCACACACACAGATTGTCAAGAAATGATCATTGAAATTGGGAAGCTAAGGAGAACATTGTCCTTATCAGCTGACAACCCATGAAGGTGCTACAAAAGCTCTTCTGGGTCGACCCTTGAACAATGATCAGGTAATATTCAATGAAATAATCATGGGCTTGGTATTCTGCCCAGGGGATGGCTATAATGGTGCTGTAGTTAGTATATGGAACATTGTGCTCCATGTGAGTGGTCATATTCAGACCATTGCATTCAGTTCTGCATGCCATAACTCAAGAGGACAAATATTGGCCTAAAATTCTGACTCCAGAAAGAGGGATAAGATGAAATTCTTCACCATAGCTGTCTTTAAATCTTTAATGGTGTGAGATGTGAATAAGAGATTAGATTCATTCTTTGTAACTCTAGAGGACTAGTGAGTACAAGTCACAGAATGGGGATTCTCCTCTGAAAATGAGGTTGTCTTGGTTTCCTAGAAACCATTTCTCATGATCAGATCTTTAGGGTCAATTTTCTATTTGTACTATTCCCCTGTGAGACATGGGTAGTATTTAGAATTCCCTAATATTTATTCTTACAGAAGTAATCAAAAAATATCAACAATTCAAAGTAGATGAGAAACGGTTTTTGGAAGAGGGACATAATACTGGAAAATGACAGGACTGACTGACTTTATCAATGTATTGGGAAGAACATTGTAGTGGAGTTAGGGAGAAAAATTATAGGGTGTAAAATCCAAGCCAGCAATGGCCAAGACAACAAGAATCCATGACAGGAGGGTGGCTCATCCTTTGGAAGTTAGTTCCACTAAACGTACATCAGTAATTGTGTTTAAGGACATGCCATATTGATATTATCCATTTTGATTTCAGAAGATACAAGCACCTCAATAACAAGCTTGCATGTAGTTACATTTTTGAAACCTTCAGCCCAATGTTTTCTGAGAATTTCTCCTCTCTCTTTCAGCATTTTGCAGAATGCAAGCCATACAGCAATAGGAAGAGATTTCTTAAAGCATGTCAGGGTTCTCATTGCAAACCAACAATCCTATGGCTCACACTTTCTATGTTTGGCGTATTAATAACTCATGAAACTTATCCCCCTGCATCTTCATCACTGTGATTTAATTCCTTGCTTTTTATAACAGTCATCTTTACTGAGGAGAGAGTCCATGTTTTGATTTTCTGTATTGCTAATTCTCTGGGAATAGCAAGGCCCTGGGCAAGACCAGGCTTGGTGCAGCAGAACCTGCGATCAGAGGCACTGATAGAAATAGAGTAGTCTTCTCTCTGTTATTCTGATCTTTGGCTTATGTGTTCCTTTAAGAAAAATTTTTATCTCTCCAAGAGACAAATCATGATGGTAGATTTGGCTGAAAAGAAAATTATTTAATTTTTTCTTTGAATCATTGTGTTTTCGTGATTTCAAACATGTAAAATTGGTCCATCATTGAATAAATACCAACAACATCTACCTCTTTCCAATTTATTCATAATGACTTAGTAGTATGCATAAATATAAATCTTGATCTCTACATCCTTACTGTGGATTTAATCTGTGATCTAAAACCTATTTTATTTGACCTATTGTTGCTTTTATGCATCTGAGTTCTGCATCGAGTAAGAGAAGAACATTTACCCAGCAAGTTCAGTAGTTAGAGATGTGACCACAAGATGGTAGTGCACCTCTGCTGATGCAGAATATGCAGAGGGCTCCTTTCAGTGGATTCTCAGTGAATAGGCTTTTAACAGAAGCAGAGCCTTTTTCTTATTGGCTGGGTAGACACTGTGAAATACCACTACGAGTGCTGAAAAAAAGAGGGACAACCGTATGACACAAGTATCTCTTATGGCTGGAGATTGCAGGTCCGTGACTGATCCTAATTAGGAAGAATAATGATGACATCCATTCAAGTTTTATTTATGCTCTTTTGGCTGCAGCTGGACTGTGAGTTGAGGGTTTTTGGGAAAAAGAGTATATTAGTGGATGTCTTTTACATGTCCAAGAGAAAACTTGCTTTACTCAATCTTCCTCTAGTTACTGTAGAAAAAGAAAATTCTAGGGAATAATTGCCTGACAACCCTTCTCCTTTCTCTGTCTTTTTCTTTGTGAACAGGTGTCGGTGGAGAAGAGAATGTGGGGCTGCGTCCTCCTACCCTGAGTGTCCAGGAAGGAGACACCTCTGTTATCAACTGTTCTTATTCAGACAGTGCCTCGAGCTACTTCCTTTGGTATAAGCAGGAACTTGGAAAAAGTCCTCAATCCATTATAGACATTCGTTCAAATATGGGCAAAAAGAGAGAAGAAAGATTCACTGCTTTATTGAACAAGACGGCCAAACATCTCTCCCTGCGCATTGCAGGCACCCGACCTGGAGACTCAGCTGTCTACTTCTGTGCAGAGAGTACACATTGCTTCCCAGGCACCTGTAACTTATACCCAAACCTGAGACCGGAGCTGAAGCCACACTGCCTTTCCTTTGGCAGAGACCTTCAGTTTACATAGTATAAAGTGAACAGTCAGGTGAAGAGATGCATAGGGCAAGGTACAGAGGAAGGGGCGCCGAACTTCCATGCCCTCTCTGGCCGTGCCACCCTCCCTGTGTTCAGCAATCAGGAGGCTCCACATAGTGGATTCTTGGAGGGAATTAGTGAAGTTTTATTCTGAAATCTAGCCTTTAAAGATGACTTTACCTTTGCTATTCAGATTCCTCTCTTGTAAATAACCCCTTAGTATTAATATCACAGTCCTTTTTATGGATGGACTTTTAACTCTTACCTTTCAAAAATTGCTTTTGTGTTTTTTTTCTGATTGTACAACATTACATGGCAAATATGGAAAATATGAAATTAACAATTCTGTTCCCAGATAATTGTTTGCTAAAGTTTGATTAATTTCTTCATAGATTCTTATTATAATTGTGATCATGATTTTTCACTTCATATTATATCTTGAATTGGCCATTTCTCAGTTCATCAAATCTTCTCAAACAGTTGCTTTTTATTAGCTCTGTGAGAGATTTCCATAAGTCACAGTGATTTTTATGTTCTCACTTTCTATACCTGTTGTAAAATTTGACAGCCCTTTCCACTTGCCCTTCATTGTTGAGAAAATGTGACTTGGGTTTTTCTTTAGAGTCTGGTTATGATATATGCTGTTTGTGTGTTTGAGGGAAGTTAAGATAGAAAATGATTTCAGATTAGACTCACCAATTTATTCTTCTTTTTCGAAATCTTATTAGTATCTGTTCATATTTACCCTCTCATAGAATTAAGAAGGGAGAGTTGTGTGTTTTAATTATTGTTATATCTGCAGAACCTAGCACAAGCTTTTTCACATAGTTAATAATCAGTAGATATTTGCTAAAGAAAGAAGAAAAAAGTGAATTCTGCAATAATATATTCAAAATGTTAATGTAGGCTTTCTGGTTAATTTTTTTTTTTTTTTTGAGACAGAGTCTCACTCTGTTGCCTGGGCTAGAGTGCCATGGCATCAGCCTAGCTCACAGCAAACTCTTGGGCTCAAGCAATCCTTCTGTCTTAGCCTCCTGAGTAGCTGGTACTACAGGCATGCACCACCATGCCTGGCTAATTTTTTTTTCTATGTATTTTTAGTTGTCCAGCTTATTTCTTTCTATTTTTGGTAGAGATGGGGTCTCACTCTTGCTGAGGCTGGTCTTGAACTCCCGAGCTCAAACAATCCACACGCCTCGGCCTCCCAGAGTGCTAGGATGACAGGTGTGAGCCACCGTGCCCAGCCTGTGGTTAAATTTATAAATGGATTTGTGAAGAATAAAACTCCTTAAAAAGTGTATTTGATTACATGATTATTCAAGAATGTAATACATCTTGCTGTTTATCTATGGCTTTCTTTCTCCATAAAGTTTCATTGTTTTAAGATGGTTAAATTTATTCCCAGTCATTTAATTTCTATTGCTACCTTTATCTTTCTTTTTGGGGTATGTGAGGAAGTTTTTCATTTATATTTTTCAGCTACCTTACTCAATTCTTACTAGGGGATTCCAGTAAGCATTTGGACTAATGGTTAATTTTTTAGATAGTTTGCTACAGTATCCCTGCCTCACCTTCATAGTTTGACTGAATTAAACATTAGTACAAGTTTCTTTTTAAAGTGTACCTTTACGTGTTGTAGATAAATCAATGGAAATAAAGAGGTTGCATAAATAGTTAATTCCCTAATTCTCCCACACCTGGTCAAGGGTAGGTTAATTTGAAAATTCCTCATATTCTTCCTATGGATGGATATAATTGGCAGTTGGCATAGTAAGAATGATCCCCCTTAGTTGAGTTATGGTTGTTAGTTATTAGCTAAGTGGCTTGTTCTTATAGAGAAATTCATTGGATTAAATTAGGGTTAGAACAGCTAAACAACAATGGTCAGGATTACAGCCCAGCACTTCAACTGGCTTTTATTATTGGTGTCTCTATACCAATAGCTCCTGTCCAGTAGAAGCAAGTTGACTCTTGACTGGTTCATTTTCTCTAAGACTGCAAATGGAATGAGTGGGAGTCATGGTTTATATTCTATCAGTTTATTTCTTGGTTAAAACAAAGAGAGTATAATTGTTCTTGGTTTAATTGCTGTATCTTATTTAGATGTCAATTTTTCCAATGGAAGGGAAAAAATTCTTTAGCCAGAATGTGCAGAGCCAGTACATAATTAGTTCAGATCCAGACACATTTAAGCTTCAAACCTTAACAGGCAATAAAATTTATTTTAAGACTACCTTCTTTTTTTTTTTGAGACAGAGTCTCACTCTGTTGCCTGGGCTAGAGTGCCAGGGTGTCAGCCTAGCTCATAGCAACTTCAAAGTCCTGGGCTCAAGCGATCCTACTGCCTCAGCCTCCCGAGTAGCTGGGACTACAGGCATGTGCCACCATGCCCGGCTAATTTTTTCTGTATATTTTTAGTTGCCCGGTTAATTTCTTTCTACTTTTTAGTAGAGAAGGGGTCTTGCTCTTGCTCAGTCTGGTCTCGAACTCCTGACCTCGAGCGATCTTCCTGCCTCGGCTTCCCAGAGTGCTAGGATTACAGGCGTCAGCCACTGAGCCTGGCCAAGACTACCTTCTGATGTTGGCATAGAATGAAACAAATAGATCAATGGAACTAAATAAAAGATGTGAAACAAATATACCAGGTTTGGTGTATTTTTTTTTCTATTGCCTGTGTACAAATTTCTGGTTTAAAACAATAGAAATATTTTTGCAATAAATTTCACTGGACTGGAACAAGGTGTCAGTAGGGACCCTTTCCGAGGCTGTAGGAGAGGATCTGCTCCTTGCCTCTTCCAACTCTGATGGCTGCCAGCATTTCCTGGCTTGAGGCCCCTCACTCTGATCTCTGCCTCTATGGTCACACTGGCTTCTCTTCTCCTGTTGTCATGTCTCCCTCTGCCTCCCTTTTATAAGTATGCACGTGATTGCCCTTAAGGCCCATGTAATCCAGGATAGTCTTCCCATCTCAATCTCCTTCTCTTAAGTATATCTTCAAGTTATTTTATTTTATTTTTCTTGCCATAAGAAGTAATATTCACAGATTCCAGGGATTAGGATCCGGTTTTTTGTAGGCATTATTTTGCCTACCACAGTTGGCATGGCTGGTCCTTTTCCAAGTTGAGAAAATGATATATGTATTAGGCAGAGTCCAGTCAGGAAAATAGATATAACATCAATTGTTTTATTTTATTTTCTCAGTGTTTTAAATTTTTACTTGAGAATTTATTATATAGAAAAATGACCACTTTTTGGTTTGCAGGTCAGTCTGTGAATTTTGAATTTTAATACATTTTAGAGGTTCATTTAACTATCACCCAAAAGTGATACAGTACAGTTTCATCACCCCAAACTCTCTTGTGATATCTGTTCACAATTGCACCCTTCCCATCCACACTGCTTGCCAACCTTGCTCTGTTCTATTATCTTTTTCTTGATGTCATATGAATGGAACTATACAATATGTAAACTTGTGTGAAGTCTGAGTTATTGGTTAGAGGAAGTACATTCTTGATCTCCATCTCTGCCACCATGCACTGGTTTTACCACACCTGACTGCTTTATACTCATAAGTCATTTCATAGGAATAACTCATCACTTCCAGTGTTTGAATATCTCTGCAGATTTTATTTATAGTTCTGCAAAAGAAACCCCAGGGCAATTGATAACGGAGAGGTTCAGTTGAGGGTTTTCAGTTGTACCAACTCTATCCTAAATTTTTATCAGTAGATGTTTTTGTAACATTTTAAGGCTAATTTGATTGATTAAAATTCACTATAGTCATACTTGGATATGGTTACTATTTAGGTTTTCCCACAATTCTTTAAGTTGGTTGCACTAGCTTTGGCTTTGTAGGCTGAATTATAGCATTAGGGTGATTATTGCTTTATGTAAAGCCTTTATCTAAGCAAATTGTTTCATTACCAAAAGAACAAAGTAGAGTCAATTAGAAATATATAACCTTCTATCATTAAAATTAGAAAATACAACCAAAGGAAGAAAAAATGCAAAGGAAAGAATTACAATCAGTGGTTCCAATCATCTAAAGAATTCTGTTCCGTTAGCCTTGCATGGAGCTATCTAGTGTATAAAATTATGCTGTTTTAAGGATCTTAGCACTCATCTTCTGTGGATGTCTGCTTCAGAAGATTCTCCAGAGAATCTTAGTTTAAGATCTTTAACGTGAGTAACTTTTCAATTCTTGTCATCTAATGATGGATGATGTCATACTAATCAGTAAAAAGTAACCACAGATGAACTCCTTGTGCTTTATCTGCTGAACCGGTAATAAACAATACCTACAAAGGCCATTTCTGTGAGGTTCAAAGGCAGTCCGTTCTCTGGAATTTTTCTCAGAAATCACCCAGATTTAGGTCATGTGAAAATTGATTAAATAAAAAACCTGGAAAGGCAACCTGGACCTGTTGATGAGAGGACTGAATATAATAGGTTTATTTATCTAGTTTAGTTTGTAAAAGAATGGAATATGTATGGTACAGGACATTCTGAGTATTATGGACCTACTAGTGACCAGTTCACAGTGAGAGAACACAGGACTTTGTGAGGGCCATGAGAGCTAAGGGTAATAATACATCAGGTCATGGGAATTCAACAATGTCTGATATAGTAATTAATTTCAGTTTTAATAACTCATCATTTGTTGCCACATTTTCAGAGAATCAGGAGGTGATAAAAAAGTAAAGTTCCCAAGTGAGGGCAAAACCTTACATAACTGTCCCCAAAATATATTTCCCAATGTATAGACGATTTGAAATGTCACAGGCAGGGAGCACAAAATCAAATTGATTTTAGCTATTGTGAGTTGCTGTGTCTTTCTAACAGGAGATCCCTTCTACCCACGTAGAAAATAAAAAGGCTATTACTAATGTATACTCATAACAGACACAGGGAATATTATTGTGTACAACAGTTTTGGAGATACTCCAATGCTTCCTTAAGACAATATTCAATTTCATATTCCATTTTTACCATTTTCATGGGATTTTCTTGATTCCAAAAAGACATGAACTGGCCATGTTCCCTGCTATCCTAGAAAAGTTTCCCCACAAATGTTTCTTTAATACGACAGCCATATGTCCTTCCTGCAATGAGCTGTCTCTGTATGGCTTTAGCAAATTCTTTGAGATCATCTGGTTCCACTAGGAAGCCTTTCTGGCTTTTATATATCTAATCCTCATTGATAAAACAAATATATAATTGATCTTAGATGGAATTATTGAACTTTCTCATGGATTTGTGTTTATGCTCTATAAGAGGTACGTGCATAAGGACTTTAGTCAGAAAGGCATATTTAGCAAATCATGCTTGAGCATTTTTTTCCCTAGCTTCTGTATTGTCTTTCATAGTGTGGAACATTGTCTTTATTACAAAAATTTCTTTGAGGAACATCAAGACATCAAATAATTTTGTATTTGTCGTCCAGTGTTATAAAGATACATGAAAAAGTTAAGAAAAAGTTAAAAAGGTTGAGAAACATCATTGTCTCCATAGTAGTTGGAAGTGGCAAACTACATTAAAACAGCCTATTGCTCTATATATTTTTTGTAACTGGACATCTCAAGAGAGAGTCACAAGTTCAGCTACTTGAATTAATTTTGCTTCTGCTGAGGGACTGGATTTTATCATGGAGTCTGGAGTCTAGTTATCCCATAACCAGTTGCATATTGTCCCTTTTAAATTTTGAAGATAAGATATTAAAAAACAAAATTAACTAAGAAATAAGTATGAAATTGTCCAAAATATCTGTTCTGGACATGGACCCTTTTTGATTGACAGAAGTACAATTATGAGAGTCTTTTGGCTGATAAATGTACTACAATTGAATACTATTACTATAAGGAGAAATTAATAATATTTCATAAGTAGTAAACTAACTGGTAAAAAATATGGGGTATTTTTGGAGAGCAGTAGTACAGTTGTACTGTATGTGTTTTCATCAGATTTAATGGTGATTCCATGAAAGATCTGAAGATGCTTCAACCAAATTAGACAAGGCTGAAATTATATTGAGATAAGGAAAATAAGCTATAGCTGCTCTGTTAAGAAATAGGCTATGATAGGCAATGAGTTTTTGTTTTTTGTCATGTTGTTGAGTGCTATCCTTAGGGCATGAGGTTCATTCACAAAGAAAGGTTTCTCACAATCAGTGCTGCTATGATCAGCTGTCCTGGGGAGATGGATGGAGTCATCTGGGATACATCCCATTCAGAGCTGGACATAGAGAATGTAGTGTCTTATTGTGGCTCATTTAGGGTTCCAGCTGGGGTAATGGAAAACTATAAATTCAAAGGTTCGATAACTTAATGACCATCTTGTTGGTGTCTAATCTGGCCTTTATCAACAGAGCGTGGTAGTCAAAGTTAAGTAGAGAAGTGAAGGGGATGTTCATGACAGGACTCAATGTCCGAGAGCTTCATTGTAAACTCTTCAGCAAAGAGAGATTAGTTTTTTCTGCTGTTTTGCCCCAAGATAGGCACTGAACAGACACTCTAAGTGAGGGACAATATTTTTAGATTAATAATGAAGTCGAAAGGTCTGC
Source organism: Eulemur rufifrons (assembly GCF_041146395.1). Taxonomy (NCBI): domain Eukaryota; kingdom Metazoa; phylum Chordata; class Mammalia; order Primates; family Lemuridae; genus Eulemur; species Eulemur rufifrons. The sequence continues at coordinate 59,383,680 of NC_090984.1, forward strand.
AGAGATTAGTCCAAACAGCTTTGCCTTTTTATCATAACGTGATTAATTTCAACCTTAGGAGAAACAACAATATACATAGATGTGAGGATACATGATTAACACATCTTACATTGTCTCCATCATGCATTACATATGGTACTTTAAAAATCTTATTATTTATTCATTTTAATGTAAAAAATTTTAGTTGTTATGAGTACATAATAGTAGTATATACATGTGTTGTTTTTAAATAAGTGCCTACCTCCCAGTTCCATCACAGATATAATGACTGAATATAGTAGTCAGTTGAATTATCAATACTCTTTTCACTATACCTACCCTTATTTTCAGATTTAATTGTTATCTCATTAAGCGTTGGTTAATCCAAAATTAAGTGCGCATTGGGTAAGATTCTTGGCCAGTACTCAGAGAAGTTTGACATGACACACACCAACTTATTACACCAGGAAACCTCTGTTTCCTGTTCTAGGGCAGCAGCAGCAGCACATAGCCCAGCAATTCTTCTCTCACCCTGTCAGGCTCACCTCACAGTGCAGTCCTGGAATTGAAGGAGAAGATATTTTCCCTCTAGAGGAAGACCCAAACATGTTGCTCTGCAGCCTGCTGAAGGTGGTCACAGCTTCAGTGTGGCTAGGTAGGGCTGGCCCAGTGGGAATATGTTTCCTCTGTGATCCACGGACTGGGGGTACAAGGAGAGTCTTGTGGGGATGTTGGGAAGGAGGGCAACAGGGTGTAAAAATGGAATTTCTTTGTCTCATACCACTTATCCCTAAACCTTCTGATTCTGTCTTTTTCCTTCAGGATCTGGTATTGCCCAGACGGTAACTCAAGACCAACCAGCAATGTCAGTGCAGAAGAAGGAGGCTGTGACTCTGGACTGCACATATGACACCAGTGATAGTAATTATGCTCTGTTCTGGTACAAGCAGCCCAGCAGTGGGGAGATGATTTTCCTTATTCGTCAGGACTCCTATAGCCAGCAAAATACAACAGAAGGTCGCTACTCATTGAATTTTCAAAGGGCAAGAAAATCCATCCACCTTGTCATCTCAGCTCTACAACTGGGGGACTCAGCGATCTATTTCTGTGCCCTGAGTGAGCCCACAGTGAGAGGATTGTTGGAGGGAGGTGTACAAAAACCCAGGGTCTTGTCTGTGACATCACACCTGCTGTAGGGACCAAAGGAGGGAATCACCATCACAGACAGGAAGTGGCTAGGCCTGTGGCAGCACAGGTGTAGGTTTGCAGGGAAAATATTCACTCTAAGAAAATGATTCTCTCAATTCATAGACTATTTCCAGAGTTATTGATCAAAACATCCTAATCACTGAATCATTGGTTTGAAGTTAAGACATGTCAGATTTTTGACCGTAGATTCAAAAGAAAGAACAGAGACAATAAGCAATTTGCCTTTTGGCTATTAGATGAGAGAAGAATCGGCTAAGGAAATTCAGAAACATATGACTGAAAAAATAATTGAAAGTCTGTGTGAATTATTGGATTTTGAGATCAATTTGTCAAATAATCTTGTGAAATAAAGCTTCATAACTGTGACCAACTTTGTGTAGACTAAACCACAATGTTAGTCATTAGGAAGAATCAAGCTATAATCCCTTATATGAGAAATATTTACACTGGTTAATATGAACAACTATGCTTTAGAGTCCTTTATCACAAGCAAGTTTCAAGGAACAGAATGAGAGTGATCACTAATCATAAATAAAGTTCCAGTACACTGCTGGTTCACAGAAACCTAAAAAACTTGTCAGCCTTGCTACAGTTCCTTGCTCAAATCAGGTGCCTAATAATTGGTCTGAAGAAAAATACTGAAGAAAAATACCTGGTGGTCAGTTCCTAAATCGCAGTTTGCGCACCCTTTAAAATATATTTCCTTTCCTCTTTTGGTCAAAGCCTCACACTTGTAATTATTTACCTTTTAAAAAAAAATTAATTCATTTGGATAAATGCAGTACCTATTAACATACTGTCTTAAAATATTTCAAGGCTTTCCACACTCTATCCTCTCTCTCATTTTCTCTGAAAACAATCTATACTGGAAAAAAAGGGAACACAACAGATTTTGCTATTAGAGAGATTTATGTTCAAAACTATTAGCTCCACCATGTACTTGCTGAACACTTGGGAACTTTGTTTTGTTATTTGTGAAATGTGACAGTGATATATTCCTTAATATTTTGTTGTGACAATGTATCAATAATGTATCCAAAGAGACTGACAAGTAGCAGATGATGTATTAATGAGGGTATTTTCAATAGGTACAAAGAAAGAATTCAACGACATTCAGCATCCTCTCCTAATTAAAAACTCTCTGAGAATGAGGAATGAAGGGAACTTCCTCAACTTGATAAGGACACTTACAATAAAACCTATATCGTGTCATACTTGGTGGTAAAAAACTGAAGTTTTCCCTCCTAAGATTCAGAATAAGGGAAAAATTATTGCTTTCACCACTTCTATGGAATATTATTCTAGAGGGTCTGTCTAGTGCCATATGTCAAGAAAAAATATAAAAGCCATACAGCTTGGAAAGCAAAATGTGAACGTATGTTTATTTGCTGACAGCATAATTGTCAAAGTAGAAAATCCAAGGGAGTCTGCAAAAAAGCTACGATCACTAAAAAGTACATTTAACAAAGTTACAGGGTAAAGGATAAACTTACAAAAATCGGTTGTATTTTTATATGCTCACAAGGAGCAATCAGAAATTAAAATAAAAAAATACCATTTATAATAGTATCAATCATATTAATGCATAGGGATAAATCTTACAAAATATGTAAGACCTGGTTACTTAAAGCTGTAAAATTTGCTAAGAGAAATTAAGACCTAAATAAATGGAGAGATAAACTATGTTTCTGATTGAGACTCAATATTGTTAAAATGTCAATTCTCTCCCAATTAGTCTATAGATTCAATATACCTATAATAAAATTCCTATCAGGTTTTTTTTTTTTTGTTAAAATTAGCAAGTTGAGTCTAAAATTCCTATGGAAATGTAAAGGATCTAGAGTAGTCAAAACAATTTTAGAAAAGGACAAATTTGGAAAGATAACATTATTTGACCTCAAGCCATTTTTCACAGTAATTAAGACAGTGTGGCATTTGTATACAGATAGACAAATAGATTAATGTAACAGTATAGTCTAGAGATAAACCCACACTTATATGGGCAACTAATTTTAGAAAAAGTTGCAAAGACAATTCAATGGAGAAAGAATAGTCTTTTCTATAAACAGTGCTGAAACAATTGTATATTCATATGCAAAAAGTCAACTTTGGTCATCACTTCACACCAAAACTTTACTCAATGTTAATCAGAAACATAAATATAAAACCCAAAACTATAACATGTCTAGAAAAAACCAGGAGAAAATCTTTGTGATCTTGACCTATACAGATATTTCTCAAATATGATAGTAAAACATGACTCATAAAAAATTGATAAATTGGACTTCACAAAAATTAAAAACTACCTTTGGAAAAGCTCTGTCAATAGAGTTAATAGGTGAAGTATAGATTGGGAAAAACATCTACAAATCATGTATCTGATAAAGGAGTTGAAGTGTATAAAGAACCCTCAAAACTCAATAACCCAAGAAGAAACAACTAGATAATGATGGGCAAAAGATTTGAACAGACACTTCAGCAAAAAAAAAAAAAAAGTGAATGGTAAATAGGCACATGAAAACATGCTCAGCATCATTAGACATTAGGGATATGCAAATTTAAATCACAATAAGTTACCACACATACATATTAGAGTGGGGTTGACAAGGATGTGGAGCAACTGGAATTCCATGGACTATTTATGGGAATATAAAATGGTGTAATTACTTTGGAGAACTATCTGGCAGTTTCTCAGTAAGTCAAATATTTCATACACCTACCACGTGATGCAGCCATTCTACTTCCAGGTGATTTAGCTAAAAGAAATAAAAGCACATGTCTATACAAATACTTGTACACACATGATAATAGCAGGTTTATTTGTAACAGACTTCAACTTGTACTGAAATGTACACCAACAAGTAAATGGATGAACAAATTGTTTTATATCTGTATAATGAAATAGTGTACTCAGCAATAAAAAGCAATGAACCATTGCTCCATATATCACCATGGAAGAATCTCAAAATAATTATGCTGAGTAAAAGAAGAAAGTATGTATTATTCCATTTCTATAAACTATAAAATAAACAAACTAATCTATAATGACAGTCGAGTTGCTGGAAACACGGGTGGGATGTGAGAAGAGTGTTAGAGTAGGATTACAAAGAGATATGAGAAACTTTGGGGATGATACATATATGTTCATTGTGTTGAGTGTAGTGATAGCTTCACAATCTTCACAATGTCAAATCTTATGAAATTGTTCCTTTAGATAGGAATGGTGGATTTTTATGTCAATTATATATCAATTAAACCATTAAACAGCCAACTTTAACAAATATCTGCCCTCAGTATTTTAGAGTGCTCCAGTATGGCTCCAAATGCAAAATGTTCTCACTGGGTTTACACTATTTTTTTTAAGTATAGATAACCACTTTTTGTACCAATGTACTATACTATTTATTTTCAGCCCAGCATTGTTTCAACTTATTTTGCATTTTACCTTGTATATCAGAGTAGAAGTTTGTAGCTAATTTTCCAGAACTCCTTTCTAGCATAATTCTGTACCAGGTTCAGATAAAATGATTTGGAAAGTGGGGGGAAGAAGAGGGTTATATGAACCCAAACATTATCTGTGTCTGAATTTCTTTTTATTTTAAATTTTTATTTTCTAACTTATTATGGGTATAGAACAGTTGTATATATTTATAGGGCATATATGATGTTTTGATATAGGCATACAATGTGTATTAATCAAATCAGGGTAATTGCGGTATCCATCACTGCAGGTATTTTTCATTTCTTTGTGTTAATTATATTCCAGTTGCACCCTTTTAGTTATTTTAAAGTATACCTTAATTTATTGTTGATTATAGTCACTTTGTTGTGCTATCAAATATTGTTCATTCTATCCACCTAACTATATTTTTGTGTTCATTAACCACCCCCACTTTATCCCCTCCGCCTGCTACCCTTCCCAGCCTCTGGTAATACTCTGTGTTTCCATAAAATCAATTGTTTTACTATTTAGCTCCCACATGAGTGAGAACAAGTGAGATTTGTCTTTCTGTGCTCAGGTTATTTCACTTAACATGATGTTCTCCAGTTCTGTCCATACACTGTTGGTGGGAATGTAAATTAGTGTAACCACTATGGAGAACAGTATGGAGGTTCCCCAGAAGACTAAAAATAGAACTACCATATGACCCAGCAACCCCACTGCTGGGTATATATCCAAAAGAAGAGAAAAAATATCGAAAACATATTTGAATTTCTTAAGTCTATATCTGGGTAACTATTCACATGCTGACTCTGGATGCATATTTTATCTGAATTTGTGAGGAGTGAACTCCAAGGAACAGACTGAGTTAAGCCTCCAACTATGTGTCTAGGCATAAATGTTTACAGGGCCTCAAAGAAAGCTGCATCCTTCTTCTGGATTTTATTCTGATAACACCCCTGATGGTATTTTGATTTCTTTTGTTTTGCTGTATAAAATAAAAGTTCATCAGAAGTAAGCATAGAGAATTTTTTATTTTTGCTGGTAGTACTTCAGGGAAAAAGAACAGTTTTTAAAAATTTGTGTAATCATGATGATATTTTCTGTTGGTGACCCCAGAACATTCTTTTTGATCCTTGAAGACCAACTTGGCACAGGACAATATTCTCAAATGAAATCTTGTGAAGCAGTATCAGTCTGGCTGCAACAAAACCACCTGAGGAGTTTAATAAAAAATATTTTTCTAAAGTAATTGGTGGGATCCCTTAATCTATAATTTTAAATGACTTACAAGTCGATTGAGTTCTCAAACAGCCAGGTTTTAGAACCTCTATTAACTGATGTGTCTTTATTAATTTGAAAAGCCAGGGAAGACGAGAATACTAACTCATGGTTCAGTTTTTTTATTCAAATCCATATCTGGGTTCCCTTAATTGTGGGGGGAACTTACTCGGTTAAAGTTTGGCAACAAAAGCTTTATCCTTGAGGCTAGATCCCCATTAGAGTATGGCACTGGTAACTCATTGCCAGATGGGCACAGGCCAGTCACCTTATCTTGGAGTCACGGAAACACGAGGGAGTTAGATATTGATCTCAGATCATTCAGTAACTTTAATTAAGGTGTTTCCTTTGTCTAGGATTCATATTTTCCACTTTTCAGTGGCTCCAAAATTCAGAAATATTTGACGATTGAAAAGATAGTGTGATATTTTCCCCTCAAAAGCTCTTTAAAAAGACACCATTCCTTTCATTGACATTGTTTTGGAACTGAGAAAATATTCTCTTTCAAGTAGTAGTGATTTATCAAAGACCATATATTCATTATTTTTGTTTTATTTAACAAATATTTATTGTGAATGTAGCAAATGCCAGTCACTGTTCTACATGTTTGGATACAGTGCTGAAAAACACAGAATAATTCAATAATGATGAGACTTCTTATTACTTCCTCTGATTTCTCTGACATCGCAATGGGTTCTCTGATATCTCAATCTGTGGGCTGGCTCAAAATGTATACTCAGGAATATAAGGGCACATATTAACGTGTATAAGAAAATTGATATCTTCTCAGCTACAGAAATACTTTGAGATGCTCTTATAGGGAAACTGCATGTCAGGTAGTGTCCAAAAACACAATAGACCTTGGAGGGTATGACAGTTGTCCTTCAGATTTACAGGGGCCACCTGAGACTGGCAGGTACCTTATAAATGAGGTCAGGATTGAGGACCTACTTCTGACTTGTGGAAGGAGGCCATGAAAACATTTATCCCAGTTCAGTCCTTGCCCACCAGGGGGAGTGGCTTCCTAACACAAACTCATTTCCTGTGTGAATTGTAGGTTTAGATTTAACATTTCACTATGACTTCAACATTTCTTCATGTTAAGAATCAAGAGCATTATTTAGACGACACTCTAAAGATGAACTCTTCTCCAGGCTTAGTAACTGTGATACTCTTACTGGTTGGTAAGTAAAATGCCTCTTAAGATTTGGACTCTTTCTCCTATCATGTCAGCAAAATCTTTAACCATAATTTTATATAAGAGCTTTATGGCCAAAGCGACACAGATCTCTTTTTCTTCTCTAGGAAGAACCCATGGAGACTCAGTAATGCAGAGGGAAGGCCAAGTGACCCTCCCAGAAGAGGCTTTCCTGAGTATAAACTGCACTTACACAGCCACAGGGTACCCTACCCTTTTCTGGTATGTCCAATATCCAGGAGAAGGTCCACAGCTCCTCCTGAAAGCCGCGAAGGCCAATGATAAGGTAATCAACAAGGGCTTTGAAGCCACATACAAGAGAGAAACCACCTCCTTCCACTTGGAGAAAGCCTCCGTCCACGAGTCAGATTCAGCTGTGTACTACTGTGCTCTGAGTGACACAGTGACAGGAACCACAGGGGGAGCTGAGCACAAACTCCAAGCAGCACATGGGGTCTGGCTGCTGAGTGTCTGCCTCTGTGATCCAATCTGGTTTCAGCATAGCCTCTGGCTGTTTGCCCCTCGATTTTTCTGGTTGAGGCAAGAATCATACAATTGGCCACATCAGAAGTCTAAGAAGTGAACATCCCCATACTCAACTCTTCATTAGTGAAACTGAAAACAGAGTTCAATACCAACTATTTCCTCACATAGGGCCAAACTAACTTCAAGGTAAAACCACAGAAACAATTAAGTTGTCTCTGTGCTCATCCTTGTAAACAAAGTCCAGCCCCCACATCTTTATCCAGGTCATCCTGGTAGATGTTGCCATGTCCTATTTTATTTTTAGATAGCCCAATATGCCAGAGAAATGGCATCTGTATA